>NC_135574.1:188807612-189426541 GCF_965152235.1 Eretmochelys imbricata | reverse complement strand
ATTGAAATTAATTATATATTCTTTACATTTTCCATTTCCCTTTCGAAGCTGGACAGGTGGGAATGCTTTTGCTCTTAAGTTACAGAGTCAGGTTCAAGCTCTGTAAATCCATTCCAGTCAAACATTAGGCTTTCAGTACACTCCCCCAGTCAGCTTTGTCCTAAAACATTCCTTCACGACCTTACCCTGCTTCAAATCAGTCTGGCCCCATCCCCCAGGTCACCCTGGCTGGCTGCCCATCCACACATTTATGTCTGCCTTTTGAGTGTTTTCAGAAGCCCATTAAATTGTGCCTTGGCAGGCCAGACGCATTCAACTCGCCCTAAGACCCAAAGAGAGAAGGTTATCAAATTCCCTCATCTTTGCCAGACATACAAAGCCCAAAGTTCTCTAGCACTGCAAGGAAGCTATGCAGTTGCACAAAGTAAGACGTTAGAACTTGTAAACATGTCATACAATACTATAATACGCCTGTGGGGCACAAATACGTACAAAGGTTGCGAGGGCCTGGGGACAGAGTACCTAGCCTCTTGATGGAGCTGTCTTAATGCACTTTTTTTTTTTTTTGAGACAGCACGGTTGGTATTAACTTCCATAAAGGGGCCCTCACCACTTTCTTAAAATCAACCAGTCTTGACAGTTTTCTTTGTATGAGTGGATCTTCTCAGCTGAAAGTTGAAAACAAGACATGACACACGTGCACCTTCTACTGGTTAAGAACTGAACTTTTCCCAGTCCTCAAAATAATAGAAAGAAAGAAAGAAAGAAAGAAAGAAAGAAAGAAAGAAAGAAAGAAAGAAAGAAAGAAAGAAAGAATCTGCCATGTATATAAAACTTAGAAAACATAGTGCTTCTATAACCTACTCCTGTGTATTTCCAGTCTTGAGATACAAAGTTAATTTCACTCCTGCCACCCTAACAATCCAACAACAGACTTTAACGGGCCTCATTTGCTACTATGAGTCCCATGCAACAGTCTATGGTAAGAGTAGAATTCAGCCTACTAGTGAAGAAAAAAGCTCTTACACACAGTTCATGAATATTGATAATGGTTTGCTCTGTACATGCAATTCACCAACACAAGTGTGAAGATGCAGCTTATTCACTGAAAATAATAATCTGATGGGAGTTTAATTTACAATAGGAGTCATTACCAGAAGTGCAACATCCAACAACTAAAGTGATATTTAGAACATACAAAAAAAGCATGACCACTCTGGACATGAGATAATGCAAACTAGCCTTGTTAGAAATGAGCTGAAAAATACCTTCATTTTCTAGTACAGTGAAACTCTGATAAAATCACAACTGTTAAGGTCATACAGTATATCAGGTGGAATCACAGTCTTTAGAACTCCATTATTAATGCACACAACCTCACAATCAAAGAGGATAAGAGCACAGTTTCCAGATGCCAATGATTTGATCCTATCTTATTTAGCTGTTTACATTTAAATAATGTGGCTGTATAAATTTAAATAATAAAATCCACCAACAGATGGAATGTCGTGAAAAAAAAAAGTGCCTTTTCTGAGACCCTGAACATATACTACATGGTGCTTTACAATTTATCTGAGCAGAGCTCATAAAAAAAAAAAAAAGACTCATTTCTTGTGCCATTATGGAAATAAAAGAACTAGTGCTTCAGTTCGTTGCTGACACTGCCAAGGAAACATGCAGTTCTCTAACCTCCAGTACAATGTACCCATAAGGTACCAAGCATCAAAGCATATTAAAAGATATTAACTGCATATTTGCTTATGAACAAGATAAAAAGCTGTAGGGCCTCCAGGTTCTCAAGCTGTGAGTGGAACAGCTTTGCAATTTGCCTGCAAAACTGCATTTTGATCTTAATGAATATAAAATGGCTGCCATTAAAAGTAAAACAGATTATTTCAGGTCTTTCAGGGCCCATAGCTCTTTGACGGTCTTGGAGGGCCACTATGATCTTTCATTAAAATCTCACAGCAGGGCTCCCTCACCAGCAAATCAAGCCTTGCAGTCTAGGAGATTGGCTACATTTAAAAGTAATTTTCAGAAATCTACACAGATTTTCAATTTGGTAATGAAAGCCATAAGAGAATGCAGGCAGCATTTTGTTGAATATAGTTACTAATCCAGTGCTCCCATTCGTTAGAAATTAAACTGCCCCGTAACCATCACACTGATGGCAGCCTGCCACTTCAGCTCAGTTGTAATCTCCCTTTGTTAATGAGTAGCATGTGCTAATTGTTGTCAGCATCCTTGCCATACATCCCTTCCATAACAACATATTTTACCTGCTGAAAGTTGTTACTTTTTGCACTGTCAGCATCCAGTTTAAGAGTGCAAGTCTCAGAAAGGTAGGACAAAGGTTCAGTTTTACTTGAAATCACACGAAGTAGAAAGGATACATTTTATACTGATATCAAGATTTTTCTAGAGCCTCATTCTCTGTGCAGAGCCCATCCAATATTAATACATTAATGTAACAGAGATACCATATGCTGTAGCAACGCAGGGAACAACTGAAGTAAATTCACTAAATTGTAATATAGAATGAGGGATGCAGCTCACAGTGAGACGGAATTGAAAGGTATGAAAAGTTAGAGTGATCATATCTTGTTATTCAAAGCTATGGAGAGGATCCAATTAAAAACCTGAACCGGAGTCAGTGTGAATCTGGGCTGGGAAAGGAAAGTTTGACTGTCTGAACTAAGTTTGTTGGAGGTGATAGCTCAGGTGGATGGTCCGCTAATCATTGATAATCTGCCCTCAGAAGAAATAAAATGGGGGCTGCGGGAAGTGGCAGCCGGTACATCCCTCAGCCCGCACTGCTTCCCGCAGCCGCCATTGGCCTGCAGCAGCGAACCGCAGCCAGTGGGAGCCGCGATCGGCTGAACCTGTGGATGCAGCAGGTAAACAAGCCGGCCTGGCCCGCCAGTGGCTTTTCCTGAACAAGCGGCATCCCAAGTTTGGGAAATACTGTCCTATAGTATTACTATTTGTATTCAAGTGGTGCTCAGGAGGTCCAGTCATGGCCCAGCACCCTGTTGTGCTAGGCACTGTACAAACAGAACTAAAGGACAGTCCCTGTCCCAAAGAGCATAAAGACTAAGACCCTAATTTTCAGCTGTGGTGGGGGCTGTTAGGGGGGACAGCCATAAAAGCCAACTGTAGCTCCCCAATTCTGTGACCAGTTTTCTGTTATCCTGGCTCCCGGTATTGTTTAGAGCCCCTTCAAGGCTGCTTTATGGGGAGGAGACCGGCTGCTGGCAATAGACAGTGCTCCACCCCTCACTCCCATCCATTATGGTGAAGAACCAGTATGCTGTAATGGCAGCAGGAGGTGAGGAGCCAATCCCAAAGCCTGAGGAGGAGGAGCCACGTACCTCCAAAGCTGGGAGGCTCATAGCCACTGCACCCAAGAGGAGGAGATGCAGGGTGCTGGTGGTCATGGACTCCTTTCTAAGGGGGACAGAGGCATCCATCTGCCGACCTGACACAATGTCATGGAAGGTGTGATACCTGCCTAGAGCCTGCATCCAATGTGTTGTTATGGAAAGGTTGCCAAGGGTCTTCCATCCCTCTGACCAGTACCCCATGCTGCTCATCTACATAGGCGCTCATGATACGGCCCAATATGACCCTGAGCAGTGACTATAGGGCTCTGGGAGCAAGGACGAAGGAGTAGGGGTGGAGCACTGTGGTCTCAGGCATTCTCCCAGTTGAGGTTAAGGGCCAAGGCAAGGATTCTGGGACTCATTAGGGAATATGTTCAACATCTTAGATGTCTATACACAAATCCAAGAAATATGGGGAATAAATAGAAAGAACTGGAAGTATTAGTACATAAACTAAATTACAAGTTAATTGGCATCACAGTGACTTGGTGGGATAAGTCTCATGACTGGAATATTGGCGTAGAGGGGTATAGCTTGTTCCGGAAGGACAGACGGGATAAAAAGGGAGGTAGTGTTGCATTATACATCAAGAATATGTACACTTGTTCTAAGGTCTAGAAGAAGGTGAGGCAGACCAGTTGAAAGTCTCTGGGTAAAGAAAAAAGGAATAAAAGAGAGGTGACATTATGGTAGAGGTCTACTATAAAGACCAAATCAGGAAGAGGAGGTGGATGAGTTATTTCTAGAACAAATAATAAAAATGTCCAAAACTGAAGACCTGATAGTAATGGCGAACTTTAACTTTGCAGACATTTCTTGGAAAATTAATACGACAAAATACAAAATTTTCAATAAGTTCTTGGAATGTTTTGGGGTAACTTTTTGTTTCAGAAAGAGGAAGAAATAATCAGGAGAACATCTATTTTAGACTTGATTCTGACCAACATGGAGGAATTGGTTGTGCATCTGAAGGTAGGCAGTTTGAGGGAAAGTAATCATGAAGTGATAGACTGCATGATGCAAAGGAAAGGAAGGAGTGAGAACAGCAGAATAAGGACAATGAACTTCAAAAAAACCCAAAACTTTAACAAACCTCAAAGAACTGGTAGGTAATTTTCCCTGGGAAGAAAATGTAAGGGAACAAGGCTTTCAGGAGAGCTGGCAGTTTCTCAAGGAGGCAATATTAAAGTACAACTGCAAACCATCCCAATGCACAGGAAAGATAGGAAGAATAGTAAGAGGCCAATATGGCCCCATCAGGAGCTCTTTAATAAGCTGAAAATTAAAAAGAAATTCTACAAGAAATGGAAACATGGATGAATTGTGAAGGAGGCATATAAATGAATAGTACAAGCATGGAGGGACAAAATCAGAAAGGCTAAGGTTCAAAATAAGTTACACCTAGCAAGGGGCATAAAAGGCAATAAGAAGAGATTATTTAAATACATTAGGAGCAAGAGAAAGATGAAAGAAAGCATAGGTCCTCTAGTGGGCAGGGAAGGAGAGTTAATAACTGAAGACATCAAGAAGGTAGAGGCATTCAATGCTTGTTTTACTTCAGTCTTCACTAAAAGGTTAATGGTGACCAGATACGCAACACAATTAACAAGGAGGAAAAAATGCAAGACAAAATATGGAAAGAACAAACTAAAAGATATTTGGATAGGTTTGCATTCAAGTAGGCCAGGCCTGATGAAATTCATCCTAGAGTACTTAAGGAACTAGCTGAAGTAATCTCAGAACCATTAGCAATTATCTTTAAGAACTCATGGAGGACAGGTGAGGTCCCCGAGAACTGGAGAAAGGCAAACATAGTACCTTTTTTAAAAAAGGGGAACAAAGAGGACCAAGGAAATTATAAAGCAGCCAGTATAACTTTGATATCTGGAAAAATACTGGAACCAATTATTAAACAATCAATTTTTAAGCACTTAGAGAATAATAGGGTTATAAAGGATAACCAGCAAGGATTTGTCAAGAACAAATCATGCCACACCAACCTAATTTCCTTCTTTGAAAGGATTACTGGCCTAGTGAATAGGAAGGAAGTAGTAGACATGAAATATCTTGATTTTAGTAGGGCTTCTGACACTCCCACATGACACGCTCATAAGCAAACTAGGGAAATGTGGTCTACAGTAACAACATTACTATAACGTTTGTGTACAACTGTACTTTGTTGAAAGACTGTACTTAAAGAGTAATTATCATCAATAGTTCACTGTCAAGCTGGGTGGACATATAAACTGGTGTCCTGCAAAGGTCTGACCTGGGTCTGGTACTATAAAATCTCTTCATTAATGACTTGGATAATGGAGTGGAGAGTATGCCGTGACAAAGTTCCTCCTCTGCCTTGGTGGGTCTTGCGCTTATTGGCAGATTTGCTCTCCTCAGAGGTTCACAGCAGCCCTCAGTTTGGCCACTTTCGTGGCTCAAATCTGCCGTTCACTCAGTTAGCTTCATCACTGGTCAGCATGGGGAAAAGGAAGAAGAACAATCCCCGCAGTCTCTGCTGATCCACCTAGTGGATCGGGGAACTGGCCAGAGGCCTTCCCCTCTGGTGGAACCCACAGTCCAGGTCAACTCCTCCAGTATCACGTAGGGAGTTGGAGGGATGGAGGGAACCCGGGCCCGCCTTCTACTCTGGCTTCCAGCCCAGGGCCCTGTGGATTGCAGCTGTCTACACTGGCCCCTGTAACAGCTGCATGACAGCTACAACTCCCTGGGCTACTTCCCCATGGCCTCCTCCCAACATCTTCTTTATTCTCACCACAGGACCTTCCTCCTGATGTCTGATAATGCTTGTACTTCTCAGTCTTCCAGTAGTACGCCTTCTCACTCTCTGCTTCTTACACCTCTTGCTCCCAACTCCTCACATGCACACCACAAACTGAAGTGAGCTCCTTTTAAACGCAGGTGCCCTGATTAGCCTACCTGTCTTAATTGATTCTGGCAGCTTCTTGATTGGCTGCAGGTGTTCTAATCAGCCTGTCTGCCTTAATTGTTTCCAGAAAGTTCCTGATTGTTCTGGAACCTTCCTGTTCCCTTACCTAGGGAAAAGGGACCTGGTTAATTGGGGACCAAGCTCTTTCCCTTCAATCACTTTCCTGTAGTCGGAGACGTCCTGGACTACGACCGGGGAGACTGGCTGGATCCCCTTACACTTGCTCAGCGCATGGGGCTCTCCAGACCTCGTACTCCCCGGCACGTACTTCAGCAGGTGAAGGCCGCTTTGCCGGCCGCTGCTCGGGTTTACATCCACCGGGTCCTGCACGAGGGCATGCCCCGCCCACCCTCCATCCCAGGCCCGCCGGACCTTTTCATTGGGCCCCTGCCCTGTGGACTCAACCGACCCCCTCAGCCCTTCACCGTGAGCTGGCTGCATGAGCCAGCTTCCAAACGGTGCCAAGGAAACATCTATACATGCTTGCGCTCCACACCCTTCACGCCCTCACCCTCGCATCCCGCCCCGATACAAAATGGCGGGACCTCCTGCCACCTTTGGAGGGTGAGGAGCCCCGGTAGGCCAGCCTATATTCCACCTTGGTCCCGAGGCCTGTCGGGGACATCAGTTGGCGGCTCCTTCACGGAGCTGTGAGCACGGGCGTGTTTCTGACACGGTTTACCCCAATTCCGGATACTTGTCCTTTTTGTAATGTGAGGGAAACCCTGGCGCACGTGTATTTAGAGTGTGCCAGATTGCAGCCCCTTTTCCGGCTCCTCACAAATCTTCTGTTACGCTTTTGGCTTCATTTCTCCCCTCACCTTTTTATCTATACACTTCCCATCCGTGGCCCCACAAAGTCGCGGGATCTTCTGGTCAACCTCCTCCTAGCTTTGGCTAAAACAGCCATTTATAAAACCAGAGAGAGGAGGTTGGCCCATGAAACGTCCTGCGATTGTGGGGCCGTTTTCCGATCCTCAGTACATTCACGTATCCGGGCGGAGTTCCTCTGGGCGGCGTCCACCGACTCCCTTGACGCCTTCGAGGAGCGGTGGGCGCTGTCTGGGGTTCTCTGCTCGGTGACCCCGTCCGGTTCCCTCCGTCTGACCCTTTGATTGAGGGGAAGAGCGAGAGACGCCAGCCCCAGCCGTTGCTGCTGTGGATACCATCCTTTCTGTCATCTAGGAGGGGTCCTATAATACGTGGGTGTCTACCCCCCCACCCCTAAACCGCCCACCCCGCAGCCATGCCCATCTTACCGGGCACTCTCAGGAGAGGGAGGATCGGTGACACTGGGCGCGGCACTGGGTAACTCGAGGGGGTGGAAGACCACGAGTGTCGAGGAAGCCCCCCCGCTCTAGGCCACCAGGTAACTCAGGAGGGTGGAAGACCACGAGTGTCGAGGAAGCCCCCCCCGCTCTGGGCCCAGGCTAGCCTGAACACTTCTCCCTCCTGAAAGCTGCTGTGTTATACCTTCTGATTGCGTTGTTTTGTTGCATAGTTGTTTTGTTTTCTTTGGTAATTCTGTAAGCGTTACCAATAAATTTTCTTTCTGTTTCAAAAAAAAAAAAAAAAAAAAAAAAAACCTTCCTGTTCCCTTACCTAGGGAAAAGGGACCTGGTTAATTGGGGACCAAGCTCTTTCCCTTCAATCACTTTCCTGTAGTCGGAGACGTCCTGGACTACGACCGGGGAGACTGGCTGGATCCCCTGACACTTGCTCAGCGCATGGGGCTCTCCAGACCTCGTACTCCCCGGCACGTACTTCAGCAGGTGAAGGCCGCTTTGCCGGCCGCTGCTCGGGTTTACATCCACCGGGTCCTGCACGAGGGCATGCCCCGCCCACCCTCCATCCCAGGCCCGCCGGACCTTTTCATTGGGCCCCTGCCCTGTGGACTCAACCGACCCCCTCAGCCCTTCACCGTGAGCTGGCTGCATGAGCCAGCTTCCAAACGGTGCCAAGGAAACATCTATACATGCTTGCGCTCCACACCCTTCACGCCCTCACCCTCGCATCCCGCCCCGATACAAAATGGCGGGACCTCCTGCCACCTTTGGAGGGTGAGGAGCCCCGGTAGGCCAGCCTATATTCCACCTTGGTCCCGAGGCCCGTCGGGGACATCAGTTGGCGGCTCCTTCACGGAGCTGTGAGCACGGGCGTGTTTCTGACACGGTTTACCCCCATCCTGGACACTTGCCCTTTCTGTAATGTGAGATACCTGGACACCTGCCCCTTTTGCGGTGTTAGGGAAAACCTGGCACACATATATCTGGAGCATGCCAGGTTGCAGCCCCTATTCTGGCTCCTCACAAATATTTTGTTACGGTTTTGGTTGCACTTTTCCCCTCACCTTCTTATTTATGCACTCCCTATCCATGGCTCCACAAAGTCATGGGATCTCCTGGTCCACCTGGAGTCTCCTGTGACTGTGGGGCCTATTTCTGATCCTCGGTCCATTCATGTATCCAGGCAGAGTTCCTCTGGGCGGCATCCACTGACTCCCTTGACGCCTTTGAGGAGCAGTGGGCGCTGTCCGGGGTTCTCTGCTCGGTGTCCCCATCCAGTTCCCTTCGTTTGACCCTTTGACCACACTCCTGTCCCTGTTATTTCATTAGTTGTCCCCCGGAATTATTTGGTAACCAGGTCCTCTGGATCCCTCTCTTAGGCTGGGGGGAAATCCTTTAGCAGTGGACGGGCTTTGCCCGCCCACTTCCCGGATCCCAATAGGATCACTCTCCTATAGCCATCTGGCCTGGAGGGAGAGGGCTCCTGCTCCTGCTGGCAGGGCCTTGGCTCTCCCTGCTGCTGTTGCTGCTCCAGCTGCTCCCCTGGCTGGGCCAGATACCATCCCCCTTCTCTGCTACCTGGTTGTTGGCTGGCTGCTGGACACCCCCCCCCGCACTCTCGGGTGCTGCTACTATTCCAACTGCAGCCCCTTGCGGTGGGGGGGGGGGCTGCTGGCCTGCTCCCCAGAGGAAGGGAGTGAGGGACCCCAGCCCCAGCTGTTGATGCTGTGGACACCACCACCACCTGAGAGGGGTCCTTTCTGCCTGCCTGGACCACCACCTGGAGTTCCTGGAGCTGCTGCTGCGGAGCTTGCTGCCTGGAGCTGCTGAACCCCCGAGGAGGAGAAGAAGAGGACCATCTACCAGCGGAAGAGCACCTGAAGATTTTGCAGACCACCGTGGAGGGGGCCTTTAGAACTGAGTAACTTTCAAACTGTGCTCTTGTGGTGGGGGTTTCGACTGTGTTTGTAGGGACATGGGGTGTGGTGTGGAGCTGCCCCCCGTTCCATCTGTGTCCCCCCCAATCCCCACCATCACCACCATCGCTGCCCTCTCCACCACCCCAACTGGCTGTTTACCATCTGCCTCAGCTCCTGCCTCTGGACTCAGCTGCTTGCTTGGCTTGCCACACCCTGATTACACCCTTTGGGCCAGAAGCAGCAGCCAGCCCAAACTGACTCTTTTGTGCAAGTGCATGTGGGCGCACGTCCACCCCCCCCCCCGCCCCCGGACTGCCCACCTCACAACTTTGCCCCTTGCTACCTGCCCCATTTGCCCTTTGCAGCTTTTGCCCCCCTTTTGTTCCAGCCCCCCTTCCTAGCTTCAGTTTGTTTGCCTGCCCCGCCCATTTCCCTCTGCAGCCTTTGTTTGTTTGCCCTGCCCCAGCCTCTGAAGCTAGCCCCTTGGTTTCCCTGTCCTACCTCTGGCCTGCTTAGCCCCTCGCTCTATGCGCTCATACCCCCTCCCATGCACTTGTGCCCCTCCCCATTTTAGTTTGAACCCCCTTCACTGCACCCCCCCAATGCTGTTGTATCCTCCCCTCCCCTAGTGCAGCTAGAGGAGCTGGACTTCCAACCTGTGTTGGTGACTGACCCCTAACCCTGTATTGCCCCCCCATCCAGCCCACCCTTTTTGGTGCCCTCCTCCCCTGCCTGCAGCCTAGCGGGGAGGAGTAGTCGACCTGCTTCCCCTTTCCCCTCCTCTTTCTGATGTCTCCCCTTCCCTCCCTGCTCATGATGGTGGGGGACAAGGTGGGTGGGGCCCCTCCAGAAGACCCTGCCACCCCTCCCCCACCTGCCACCCCATTGCCCCCCCTGAGCCTCTACCTCCGCTGCCGCAGCCGAACCACCTGCTACTGCCCCTCTTGGGGCACCGGCAGCGGTGAACACCGAGGTGACCTCCGCTGCTGCCACGTCCCTCACCCCTTCCGACTCTGGGGAAGCCCCCACAGCCAGCGGGAAGGGCCAGGATAAAAAGAAGGATAAGGGCCCTGCAAAAAAGACCAAGCCCTCCTTGGCAGGGGCTGCCCCCACTGCCGCGGCCCCACCACCGGCTGTGGTGTCCCTCCCCACTGTTCCTTCCACCAGCTCTGTGGGTGCCCCTACCCTGGCCCCCAGGGCATGCGCCCAGGTAGTCGCAGCCCTCCACCTGCTGCTACGTCATCTCTCCGGCCCACCGGCTCTGCTACCATCTATAGCGGCCGGGGTCCCTTTCCCACGCTGACCAGGAAGCTCAGCGTCTGTTGCCTCCTGGTGCCCACCTCGCCCCATGTCGAAACCATTGTGGCAGCCTACAAAATGTATGGAAAGGTCATCTTCTTCTTGGCATCGGAGGCCGCTGCCCAGGAGGCGGTGGAGAAGGGCCCGGCGGTGGGGGGGTGTTCATCCCCCTAGAGCTGCTGGAGGACCTGGATATCCATCTGGTCCTGCCCTCCATCCCTCCCTTCCTTCCCAATGCCACCCTATTACCCGCTCTCTCTACCCTGGGGAAACCCATCTCCGTTGTCAGCCGTCTCCCATTGGGCTGAAAAGACCCCGCCCTCTGTCATATCCCCTCGTTCCGCCGGCAGGTGCAGCTTCAACTGCTGCCGGCGGCACGTGACAGAGAGGCGCTCGAGGAATCCTTCCTGTTCCTCTACCAAGGGGCCCATTACTGGGTGCATTATTCAATTGGGGAGGCCCAGTGCTACCTCTGCCGGGTGATGGGCACGTATGGAGGGACTGCCCTTTGGCTCGGCAAGGAGGGGCATCCGGGACCCCCGAACCCCGGCAGGGCGCCGGCCCTGTCATCACTGGTGTCCCTGGCTGCCCGGTGCCTGGAGCCGCCCCTCCTCCTTCCCAGTCCACCACCGCTCCCACTCAGGCCCAAGGGGCACCTCCTCCAGTATGCGCAGACAAGAGGGAGAGCCCCGCCTCTGCTGCATGCAATCTGGCAGGGCCTGTGGATGAGGGTGCGGCGGGGATACCGCTGGGCATAGGAGAGGGCCTGCCCCAGGGGGAATCTTCCCTCCCTCGTGCTGCCCCACCATTAACTCCCCGAGTCCTTGAGCCACTGCCCCTGCCCCCTGACCTGACCCCTGCTAGCCAGCCCCCAGATGATGCCATGGAGGGCTGGCCCTAGTACAGGGGAAGCGGGGCAAGCAGAAGGCTCGAGCTCTGCTCCTTCCATCCAATGCAGAGGCCCCCCCAGAAGACCAGGAAGGGGGGCACCGATCCACGGGATTCCCTTCCCTCCGAGGCCCCCGATGGAGCCCCTCCTGCCCCGGTACCATCTGAAACCCCTGTGAGCCCCGAGACAACTGTCGCTTTGGGTGCCGGCTGGAAGAACACCGGGGTGGCAGAAGGCAATCTCTTCCTCCATTTATGAGGAGATGGAGGCCCTAGGTCTGACCCCGGTCACCCAGGGGGAGGACAACCCTCTGCCAGCAGGTCTTGATCTGGGTGACCTCACTCCAGCCCCCCTCTCCCCATGTTCCCTCCCCCTAAACGTTGCCTTCACCCCCGCCTCCGAGGAGCCCCTGGACTCCTCCACCAACCCGGCTGCAGATGGCACCCTGCTGATGGCCACTGAGCCTGTTGAGGTGATGGCCAGTGCCATGTGGCCGGGACCTGAGCCACCAGGGGTACCCCTCTTTGGCATGGAGCAATCGACCTCCTTCCCGGATGAGGGCCCTAAAGAAGATAGTCCACCTCCTGATGCCGTGGCTGCCACACCAACCATGGAGCCTGCACCTGGCATCGCTGAGAGCCCCCTTCCTACCCCCCAAACCCCTGAGCCTGACCGGGAGGTGCCACTGCCCAGTTGCTCGCCCCTGCCCCTGAACCTGGCCCTACCCCTGAGGCTGAGCCTGTCCCCATTCCTTCCACCTCCCGCAATGTTATTGCCACCCCTGGGGCTGTCTCCTTCCCTTTCCCAGCAGATAACCCCCAGGGAGTGGCCTTTGTGTTTCCCTGTCCTGACCCACTAGGGGCTGTTATCTTCCCTCCGCCGCCCGCTGTTGAGCTAGGATTCAAGGTGGGCCACATGATGCTGGTCCACCAGGCACCAAGTCGGGGGTCCGCCCCTTGCCTGCCCATCTCGGTGGGCCACGGGGCTGTGCCAGGGGCCCTGCCAGAGGATGATCAGGAGCCAGTAACTCCACCCGTCCATGCGCTGCGAGAGGAGCTGCGGGAGTTTCTTGAAAACATCCGTGGCTCCCACAACAAGGTACAGCTTGCTCTCCAGCAATGGGGGGAATTTCATCAAATCCTCCAGGCCACGAGGGCCCTTATGGGGGAGAGTAAAAGGACTGGGAAGCAGGGCGCCGCAGCCTACCAGCGGGTCTGTGGCTTCTGTGACTTATTGCTCACCTATGGGGTAGGTGACGGTTTGCTGCGCAGCCCAATGGGAGCCAAGAGCGTCCCTGCCGGCGAGGATCGCCCCCAGGCCTCCTCATGGCACCTATCGTCATCGCAACATTGAACACCCGGGGCTGTAGGATGGGTCTCCGCAGGTCCCAGGTGCTCTCCACCCTTTGTGGGGGGGTACTCTGTGGTTTTCCTGCAGGAGACCCATACGGATCCAGCTGCTGAAGACAGCTGGCGGCTGGAATGGGGGAACAGGGTCTACTTTAGCCATCTCACAGTTTGTACGGCAGGAGTGGCGACCCTGTTCTCCCCCGACCTACGGCCTGAGGTGCTGGGGGTCGCTGAGGCTCTGCCAGGCTGCCTGCTGCACCTCCGGGTCCGTACGGAGGAGCTCACGGTCAACCTTGTTAACGTTTATGCCCCAACATCGGACTCGGAGCGGCTGTGTTTCTATCAGCAGGCGTCCGCCTTTCTCGGCACCTTGGATCCTCGCAAGTGCCTGGTCCTGGGCAGGGACTTTAACACCACCGCAGCGGACGTCCTCCAGGAAATAGTAGAACATCACTCCCTGGTGGACGTTTGGCATGACCACCACCCGGACAACATCTTGATGTTCACCTTTGTCCAGGTGGAAGCCCATTGGTTGCGCCATTCCTGGTTGGACCACAACTATTTATCATGCTTCCACCTTTCACAGGCCCACTCCTCCAGCATCCGGCCGGCCCTATTCTCTGATCATCATCTCGCCTCTCTGTGCGGAGGGGCTGGGGCTGGCCTATTGGCATTTCAACAACAGCTTGTTGGAGGATGTGGGCTTCGTGACGTCCTTCCGGGAGTTCTGGCTGGCCTGGCAAGGGCAGCGGCATGCCTTTCCCTCAGCGTGTCAGTGGTGGGACCTGGGGAAGGTGCACTCCCAGCTCTTCTGTCATGACTACACCCGGGGTGTCAGCCGACGGAGGGATGTGGCTATAGAGCAGTTGGAACTTGAGGTCTTAGAGCTGGAGAGGCGTCTGGCCGCCAGCCCCGAGGATCCGCCCCTCTGTGGAGTGTGCCAGGACAAGCTGGAGGAGCTCCGGGCCCTCGAGGACCATCGGGCCCGGGGTGCCTTTGTTCAATCCCGCATCAGTCTCCTTCGGGAGATGGATCGTGGCTCCCGCTTCTTCTATGCCCTGGAGAAAAGGAGGGGGGCCAAGAAGCATGTCACCTGCCTTCTGGCAGAAGACAACACCCCCCTCATGGATCCAGTGGAGATGTGCGGGAGGGCGAGATCCTGCTACGCAAGCCTCTTCTCCCCAGATCCAACTGATCCTAATGCTTGCAGAGTGCTCTGGGATGAACTCCCAACGGTCAGCGCGAGTGACCGAGACTGGCTAGAGCTGCCTCTCATGCTGGCCGAGTTCTCGGAAGCCCTCCACTGCATGCCCACCAATAAATCTCCAGGCATGGACAGGCTGACCGTGGAGTTCTACCGCATGTTCTGGGACGTCCTCGGCCCAGACCTAGTCACTGTCTGGACCGAGTCTCTGCCGAGCGGGGTCCTCCCTCTTTCGTGCAGGCGAGCCGTGCTCGCCTTATTGCTGAAGAAGGGGGACCGCCACAATTTACGAAATTGGCGTCCCATCTTGCTCCTAAGCACGGACTACAAAGTCATAGCGAAAGCCATCTCGCTGCGGCTAGGGTCCGAGCTGGTGGATGCGGTCCACCCGGATCAGATCTACACTGTCCCAGGCCACACCATCCTTGACAACTTGTATCTGGTCCGGGACCTCTTGGAACTCGGGTGTAGGGATGGCTGTCATTTGCCCTCCTGTCCTTGGATCAGGAGAAGGCATTCGACAGGGTGGACCATGGGTATCTCCTGAGCACTCTGAGAGCGTTTGGCTTCGGACCCCAGTTTGTGGGTTTTCTCCAGGTGCTGTATGTCTCCGCAGAGTGTCTGGTCAGGCTCAACTGGACCCTGACCGAACCTGTCAGCTTCGAACCCCTGGCAAGGAATACGGCAGGGGTGCCCCCTCTCGAGCCAGCTGTACGCTCTGGTGATTGAGCCATTCCTCTGTCTCTTCAGTAGGAGGTTGACGGGGTTGGTGCTGCAGGAGCTGGAGCTGCGGCTGGTCCTGTCGACGTACACAGACGACATGCTCCTCGTGATCCAGGACCTGGGCAACTTGGCGTGGGTGGAGGCTTGCCAGGCCATCTATTCGGCAGCTTCCTCTGCCCGGGTCAACTGGGTCAAGAGCTCTGGCCTGGTGGTCAGGGATGGGTGGCAGGCGAGCTCCCTCCCACCCATGCTTCAGGCCATCCAGTGGAGTGCAGGTCCGCTGCTCTATCTTGGTGTTTACCTTTCTGCCACACATCCTTCTCCACCAGAGAACTGGCATGATTTAGAAGGCAGGCTAATAGAGCGTCTCCAGAAATGGACAGGACAACTCCGGTGCCTCTCCCTTCAAGAGAGAGTGTTGGTGCTTAATCAACTAGTCCTGTCCATGCTCTGGTACCAGCTCAACACCCTGGTCTTGGCCCCGGGTTTCCTGGCCAACGTCCGGACATCGATTCTGGAGTTCTTCTTGTCAGGACTGCACTGGGTCTCTGCAGGGGTTCTCTATCTACCCCTGGAGGAGGGAGGGCAGGGCTGGGCCTGAAGTGTCTGCACACTCAGGTCCATGTCTTCTGCCTCCAGGCCCTGCAGAAGCTCCTTTATGGTGCAGGTAGTCCGGCATGGAGCATACTGGTGCACGCCTTCCTGCGCCACTTCCAAGGGCTCTGATACAACGGGCAGCTCCTTTTTCTCCATCTGAGAGGTCTTCTGCGAGACCTCTCCGGGCTGCCGGTCTTCTACGAGGACCTCCTCCAGACCTGGAAACTGCTCTCAGCGACCAGGTCTGTGTCAGCCACCATGGGGGCAGATCTCCTAGCGGAGCCCCTGCTACACAACCTCCAGCTCCGCGTGCAGGTGGTGGAGTCCCCCTCGGTGCACCAGAGCTCGGTCCTGGCAGAAGTCATGAGAGTCGGAGACCTCTGGGACTACAACCAGGGAGACTGGCTGGATCCCCTGATGCTCGCTCAGCACATGAGGCTCTCCAGGCCTCGTACTCCCCGGCGTGTACTTCAGGAGGTGAGGGCCACTTTGCTGGCCGCTGCTTGGGTTTACCTCCACTGGGTCCTGCACGAGGGCATGCCCCACCCACCCTTCACCCCAGGCCCACCGGACCTTTTCACTGGGCCCCTGTCCTGTGGACTCAACCAACCCCCCCGCCCTTCACTGGGAGCCAGCTGCACAATCTGCAGCAGGTCCGCTTCCAGACTGTACCAAGGAAACATTTATACATGCTTGTGCTGCACATCCTTCATGTCCTCACCCTCGCATCCCGCCCCGATACAAAATGGTGGGACCTCCTGCCACCTCTGGAGGGTGAGGAGCCCCAGTGGGCCAACCTATACTCCACCCTGGTCCTGAGGCCCACCGGGGATATCAGTTGGTGGCTCCTTCATGGATCTGTAAGCACGGGAGTGTACTTGGCGCAGTTTACCCCTATCCCAGACACCTGCCCCTTTTGCAGCGTGAGAGAAACACTGGCACACACATACTTGTTGTGTGCCAGGCTGCAGCCCCTATTCCGGCTCCTCACAAATATTTTATTATGTTTTTGGTTGCACTTTTCCCCTCACCTTCTTATTAATACACTCCCTATCCGTGGCCCCACAAAGTCATGGGACCTTCTGGTCTACCTCCTCTTGGCCCTGGCTATAATGGCCACCTATAAAACTTGAGTGAGCAGGTTGGCCAATGGAGTCTCCTGTGACTGTGGGGCCTATTTCTGATCCTCCGTCCGTTCATGTATCTGAGGAGATTTCCTCTGGGCGGTGTCCACTGACTCCCTTGACGCCTTTGAGGAGCAGTGGGCGCTGTCCGGCGTTCTCTGCTCGATGTCCCTGTCCGGTTCCGTTCGTTTGACCCTTTGACCACACTCCTGTCCCTGTTATTTCATTAGTTGCCCCCCCCCCCCGTATTTATTTGGTGTCCAAGTCCTGTGGATCCCCCTCTTAGGCTGGGGGGGAGAGGATCCTTTAGCACTTCCTGGATCCCAATACAATCACTCTCCTGTAGCCATCTGGCCTGACCCTGTCACAATGCTTATAAAATCTGCAGATGACACCAAGCTGGAAAGGGTTGTAAGCACTTTGGAGGACAGGCTTACAATTCAAAATGTCTGTGAAAAATCTGAGACTTGGTCTGAATTCAACAAGATGAAATTTAATAAAGACAAATGCAAAATACTTCAAGTAGGAAGGGAAAAAATCAAATGCACAACTACAAATGGGTAATAACTGGCTAGGTGATAGTACTGCTGAAAGAGATCTGGGGGTTATAGTGGATCACAAATAGAATGAATCAATAATATGAAGCAGTCATTGAAAAGGCTAACACCATTCTGGCGTGTATTAACAGGAGTGTTGTAGGTAAGACATGGGAAGTGTTTATGTTGCTCTATTTGGCAGTGGTGAGGCTTCAGATGGAGTACTATGCCCATTTCTGGGTGCCAGGCTTTAGGAAAGAGGGAGATAAATTGAAAAGAGTATCTAGAGGAGAGCAGCAAAAATTATAAATAGTTTAGAGAGCCTGACCTATGAGTAAAGTTATAAAAACTGGGCACATTCTGTCATGAGAAAAGAAGACTGAGGGGAGACCTGTAACAATCTTTAAATATGTTAAGGGCTGTGAGAAAGAGGAGTGTGATCAATTGTTCTCCATGACCACTTAAGGTTGGATAAGAAATCATGGACTTAATCTGCAGCATGGCAGATTTAAGTTAGATATTAGGAACAACTTTCTAACTATAAAGGTAGTGAAGTTCTGGAATAGGCTTCCAAGGGCGATTGTGGAATTCCCACCTTTTCAAGAACAGGCTTGACAAATGCCTGTCAGGATGCTCTAGGTTTACTTGGTCCTGCCTCACTGCAGGGGTGTGGACTTGATGACATCTCAAAGTCCCTTTCAGCACTACATTTCTAGGATACTTATGATATATGACACTTTCACTATTGCCTGCACCGCACCTTTAAGCAGGGAGGAAGTTGTCTGGCTGGCTGAACAAAGAAAACAGTGCTTCATGGTGCGGGTGGGGGTGGGAGGGAGAGGGAAGAAAGAAAAACTGCTGCAAAAGGGGACAAGGGGCCGGTGTGGCAATGCTGACTCATCCCCTTGGAACTGGAAGGGCAGAAGGGTCTAAAAGGGGCAGTCCTGTAAAAGAAGCCCCCTTTTACATGGAGCAGGCTGAGGCAGCACCCACCCTCCCTCCCCTTTAGGTGGTGAAATACGAGGTTTGGTCAAGACCTGCTGGGGGCTGTGCACTAGCCGCCCCTTTTTAGAGAGAGCTGGGAAGGAATTTTTCTCCACCACCAGATTGGCCTAGGTGAAGTCGGGGTGGCCGGGGGTGTTTCGCTTTCCCCACTGCGGGTTCAGGTGGGCTGTGTTCATGCATGACGTGAAGGGCAGTAGGCTGTTTGTAGCAACTCATTATGTAAGTGTGTGGCAGATGTCCAGTGCAGGTACTCCACAGGGAAGGTATACAGTGACCAGATAAATTGATTGGAAATGCACTTTAAAAGGAGGTGTTTGTTAATGGAACAGAATGGGGGGGGAGGCTTTGAGGACTCCTATGATTGGTATGGCAGGGTGCCACCCCCCCTTTCTTATAGCCCATCTTAATCCTCCTTATAGCCCACCTATGATGGTAAGGTCCCAGCAATGGATTGTCTGGGGGAAACAAGATGCAAACAGAGGGGGAGATGGTGGAAGCCCCCCTGGTAATTATGGAATGAACATGGGGTTACCTGCACTGTACACTTTTATCTGACGGGTAGTCCCAAACATCTAATAATAAAGTTGTGGCCTGATTAAATCCATGTCAAATGTCTTTCTTTCGGTATAGCTGGACAATGTTGAGGTTGTGCTATCTTGTGGGTTGCGTGATGCTACTCTGCCTAAATTGTGAGACCACAGCAGACAATACACTATCCCAGCGTAGAAAAAAACAGTTTTGCAACTCAGAGTTTTACACTACAGGGTCCTGATTCAGCAATATTCCTAAGCACATCCTTAACTTATTAAGTTTAAAGATCGGCTCATGTTTAGGAATGCTGCAGAATCCAGCCCTTAACGAATAAAGTCCCCACTCCTGAGAAGAAATACTCCTGTGTGTTTCTGTCAATGAAACGATTCATGTGAGGAAGGAGTAGTCACGTCAATAAGGGTTTCAGGATAAGGCCCCAAGTAAAAGCTTTTTTTAAATAACTCAGCATAAATAGAATGAGCAACTCTTTTTTTCCCCCTTACACTGTACTTCTATTAAAATGAACAGCATTCCACTACATTGTTTTGATTTTTGTATTTTTGCAAGGGAAATGTGCATTTGACTATTATTATTTATTAGTATTAGCTAAAATAATTCATTTTGGGACACATAGAGGAAGTGTGTATCTTACAGAATTTTTAACAAAATAATAATAAACAGGCGACAGAGTTTTTAATTGAAGCTGGTGAGCATTTGTGGGCTTCAGTGAAGAAACGAGTTTTAAGTCACAGGTATGCTGTCTAGATACTTTTAATAAAACCAGAACAAAAAACCTATTTAGATACAACCTATATTGTTTTCTATCCTTTCAATAAATGAATTTAAAGTCTGGTGTTTTATACTGGCTACAGGAAAAGTTCTGTAGTTATTCTCTCATTACAGATGAAAGGCAAGTGTGTACACACAAATCTCCCAGTACAACCTCCTTAGGACAAAAATTGTCATGTTTGAACCCAGCCTAAGTTTTAGAAAGAAAAGCTGGCAGTTGTGATGAAAAAGATAGAGGGGGTATTTTTTCATATTTGTGTAATTTCCATTCTACATGCAGCTTCACCCCCACCCTCACTCCCCCAACAGGAGCTTTTCCTTGCATACGTTTTGCCTGTAGATGTAACTGTTAGTCACAGAAGTTTGTGAATTAGCCCTGGATTCTGAAAGCATTTTGCATTCCTGAGGAATCAGACTCTCTTGAAGAATTTGTTGCCCTTAAGTATGGGTAGCTGGCACATGAAGGCAAGATACAGAAAACAAGAGGGAGGACGGGAGAAGGAGGGGCAACAAGACAGGGTTGCAAAATCATACCCACAAGCTTCATGTGGAGGGTGGGAGGTGGGAATGCAGATAAAAGAGTAGGAGAGCAGAGCTAATAAATCTGTGGCTCAATATGGTCTACCCCAAAATAGAATAACAGAATCATAGATGATTAGGGTTAGAAGAGACCTCAGGAGGTCATCTAGTCCAACTCCCTGCTCAAAGCAGGACCAACACCAACTAAATCATCATAGCCAGAGCTTTGTCAAGCCAGGCCTTAAAAAGCTCTAAGGATGGAGCTTCCACCACCTCCCTAGGTAACCCATTCCAGTGCTTCACCACCCTTCTAGTGAAATAGTGTTTCCTAATATCCAGCCTAGACCTCCCACACTGCAACTTGAGACCATTGCTCCTTGTTCTGTCATCTGCCACCTCTGAGAACAGGCTAGCATCATCCTCTCTTAAATATGAGATTTTTAATTTCCCATTGCTTTGCACTCCATGCACATGTACTTGTTGAAGATTATCACTCTAGTCCACAAGATATATGATATAAGGCTCTCATTAAACAATAAACTAAAAGTCACCGATTTTGCAGAAGGGATGCTACTGCTCTTCTAAGTAGTAGGCCTTGCTGATACTTAACATTATTTTAATATATTGGTAGGACTAACTTCTTATTATCTCTACTGGTCATGGGCCTGATCCTGCAAACACTTATTTGAGTAACGCTTCTCACTTCAGGAGCCCTACTGAAGTCCTGGAAATTAAATCATGAAAGAATGTAACACTTTGAATACCATGTGAGTTAAATATTTACATGACTATGTGTTTGCAAGATCAGGCCCAATAAAAGTCAATTCAGGAAACAACATCGAGGGTGAAATACTGGCTTTATTGAAGTCAATGGCAAAACTACTATTGAGTTCAATAGGGCCAGGATTGCAAACCTATAATTCACAAGAACAAGGGAACCCTTAATATCACACATCCTTCAGCTAGAGGAAGATGTTATAAACTTTAAAGATGAGCTCTTTGAGAAAAAAAAAGTTAAGCAGCTTGTCTTTTTGCACACTATAGATGTGGCCACAATAGCTGCCCTATACTATTTATGGCTGACGAATTAAGAGCTCCACAATCATCATCCAACATATGTCTTAAAATGTAATAATCAAGTATTTAAACAAAAACTGAGAATTTGTTCTTCATTCTGCTAAAACAATAACATATCTAAAATTAGGTTTTTCTACTTTACTTGCCTGCATTTGTTTGCACTGGATGGACGTCAAGAATACTAGGGCACACAGTTTTAGCAACAGCACTTATTATTGTCCCAGAACTCAATGAATACTTCTGGTTGTATCTCAAGATTGCTTTCTTTCTTCTACCCAATCATCTGCAAAAAGTCTAGCTTTTCTCCAACTTTATCTATTATTCTCTCTCTCTCTAAGTTAATGCCTCTTTTCCCCAACTTTATGATCAAGGTGATTTATAAACAGCTGCAATAAAAATGATTTTTTTCCATACAAGAGCATTCTCAATAATGTTTCAGAAAGAGCAGAGAGGCTAAAAGGTACGTGACATTCACAGATTTCACCCCTGAAGCCACAAAAACCACACTAGCAATTTCTTCATTTGACCAAAAAGAATGGTCATCACAAAAACAAATGTAACTTTGGTATCACTGATATGGCTGCGACAGCTTAGGGGCTTGAACTTAATAGACTTCCTCTGACAGATTAGGATCTTCTAGTACGTCTGGATCATTCTGTCACAACAGATAGCCAAGTCAAAACCATAGGCATGGGACTGCCCTTGATCCATAACCTTAGAATACAAAATAACCGGCTAAAGAATGTAATAAGACTCCCAAGAAATACCTTTGAAGACAGTATTCATTTTACTTGGTGGTCTTTTACTGAGGGATGGGAGAAACGGGGAGTGAGGGAGACAATTAAGCATTAAGAACTGATTGATGCTTAACCAAAACGCCTAAACGGTGAAAGCACATTTCTATATTCCAAAGGACCAGGCAAAGCCATACCTAAGAAGGGATTAACTCCTATCAGATGATATTACTACTGGATTAATGGTGTTTCGCATTCACTATATTTATTAAAAAAAAAAGAGAGATCTTTTTTAAGGAGGATATAAGTGATTTGTATAAACCCTAAAAGCCAAAAACTAGATTTTATTTTACAGTAACTTGATGGATAGTATTCTTTTTATTTATAAATCCTTAATTGAAGTAATTTTTCCTCCATTGTTTGGAAACCAGGCCCTGCCTTTCAAGTAAATTGTTTTGAGATTACTACAGCCTATGAAAACAAAGGAGTTAGGACTGATGCTGTATATTCCAGTGGATATTTTAAACCACTCTTATTTTAGACAATTGTTTTTGTAATAGATATAGTAAAGGTGATCATTTTACTTTATTGCTAGTCATTGCTGACTGAAATATTTTTCCAGATGAAAGTAATTACTATGACTATATTACTTTTCTAACCTGTTCAGTGTATTGCATCTAAGTTATTCAGAGTGTGAAATTCTATACCCCCATTTTCAAAAAAAGTCATATTGTTTTCTGCTCTGACCTTAATTATGTAAAGCCCACACAAGTGTTATCCTGTTTTTCCTCCATCTGTATCATCTGTATGATTTATGTCTACAAAATGTTACAGAAAAACTCACCTTAGTGTAGCAATGTACAGATGAGAAAATTGCACAGTGTTCTCTGATGTTTTTATTGAAAAAAGGGGGGGAGCTGACTATATAAAAAATTAGTCACATAGGTGAATTAAAAAAATAAAAAATAAAGAAGGAGAGCCATAATCGATGTCCACATTAATTGATGTGAGCCAAGATTTCACATTTGAGACATCTTCGGAATTATACACAGTGGGGGGGCTTACAAAAGTCAAACTTGTTTGGGGTAGATACTTTTCAATTTAAACCATTATTCATATCCACAGCACAGTTACTGGGAAACATAAATCGATAATAATTGTCTACTAGAATTTTTATATTGTTGGTACTCCACCTAGAAAAACCAATGAAGTGGAGTGAAGGAGTCTTCTTTAGAAGTAAGATATGCAAGAAGGTGTTATAATATTTCCAGATATAGCCATTCATGAGGCAAGTGACATAACACAGTACAGAAGAAATTGTTATGAAGTCAACATTTTGCCAATTGCTATCACACAGTGTCACATTCTGCAGTGCAATTCAGACCACACACAGTTACCACTGTTATCTTATTTTCCAATTATAGGGAGAAATATGATATTCTCAGACTTCCCTGTGATAACTGTTGACAAATGCTGATTTTATAATGGGGAATACTTTAAGATGCCTGCCTACTTGTGGAGTTATCAAATTATATGCCCTACCCAAAGCTTGATTTTTTCTTGTTCAGAGGCATGCAGCTTTTTTATGGGGATACTAACAATAACTGAGTAATATGAAATAACTCACTTCTGCCATCAAATTCAGTGAAAAATCATGCTTTCAAGCAAAGCCACAACGTTTTTGTTCTTGTCCTGAATTATTGGTATTGACAATAGGCTTTTTTTCTTCTTTTTTTTTGCAGGCAGAGAAAAGGGCAAAAAAAATTTCTGCAGAAATCGCAAATGTAGATCTGAGACAAATTCTTGAAAATTCACCATTTTGCAAAAAGGCAGGAGTTTGAAAATGATGCCACGATGATCTGTGTTCATCAGAAGAAATAGCAAATTCATGCCTTGGATCAAATTTCGCAAGCACTTTCGAAAAGGTTAGTTTTCACCTATATATTTGCCCCAACCTATTCCTTGAAGAACAGTAAACTATATTTTGTAAATGGCATAATGTAGTTATTTATGTAATAAAATAATAAGAACAACATAGAATCATAAAATTATAGAACTGGAAAGGACCCTGAGAGGTCATCTAGTCCGGTCCCCTGCACTCAAGGCAGGACTAAGTATTATCTAGATGATCCCTGACAGGTGTTTGTCCAACCTGCTCTTAAAAATCTCCAATGATGGAGATTCCACAACCTCCCTAGGCAATTTATTTGAGTGTAACCACTCTCACAGTTAGGAAGTTTTTCCTAATGTCCAACCTAAACTGCCCTTGCTGCAATTTAAGCCCATTGTTTCTTGTCTTATCCTCACAGGTTAAGAAGAACAATTTTTCTCCCTCCTCCTTGCAACAACCTTTTATGTACTTGGAAATTGTTATCATGTCCCCTCTCAGTCTTCTCTTCTCCAGACTAAACAAACCCAGTTTTTTCAATCTTCCCTTATAGGTCATGTTTTCTAGATCTTTAATCATTTTTGTTGCTCTTCTCTGGACTTTCTCCAATTTGTCCACATCTTTCCTGAAATGTGGCGCCCAGAACTGGACACAATACTCAGCATGGAGTAGAGTGGAATAATTACTTCTAGTGTCTTGCTTACAATACTCCTGCTAATACATCCCAGAATGTTTACTTTTTTTGCAACAGCATTACACTGTTATCTTATATTTAGCTTGTGATCCACTATGACCCCCAGATCCCTTTCCACAGTACTCCTTCCTAGGCAGTCATTTCCCATTTTGTATGTGTACAACTGATTGTTCCTTCCTAATTGGAGTACTTTGTATTTGTCCTTATTGAATTTCATCCTATTTACTTCAGACCATTTCTCCAGTTTGTCCAGATCATTTTGAATTTTAATCCTATCCTCCAGAGTACTTGAAACCCCTCCCAGCTTGGTATCATCCACAAACTTTATAAGTGTACTCTCTATGCCATTATCTAAACCATTGATGAAGATATTGAATAGAATAAGACACAGAACCGATCCCTGTGGGACCCCACTCATTATGCCCTTCCAGCATGACTGTGAACCACTGATAACTACTCTCTGGGAATGATTTTCCAACCAGTTATGCACCCACGTTATAATAGATCCATCTAGGTTGTATTTCCCTAGTTTGTTTATGAGAAGGTCATGCAAGACTGTATCAAAAGCCTTACTAAAGTCAAGATATACCACATCTACTGCTTCCCCCCATCTACCAGGCTTTTTACCTTGTCAAAGAAAGCTATCATGTTGGTTCGACATGATTTGTTCTTGACAAATACATGCTGACTGTTACTAATCACCTTATTATCTTCTAGGTATTTGCAAATTGATTGCTTAATTATTTGCTCCATTATCTTTCTGGGTACAGAAGTTAAGCTGACTGGATTGTAATTCCCCAGGTTATCCTTATTTCCCTTTTTATAGCTGGGCATTATATTTTCCCTTTTCCAGTCTTCTGGAATGTCTCCTGTCTTCCATGACTTTTCAAAGATAATTGCTAATGGCTCTGATATGTCCTTAGTCAACTCCTTGAGTATTCTAGAATGCATTTCATCAGAAGCTGGTGATTTGAAGACATCTAACTTGTTTGAGTAATTTTTGACTTATTCTTTCCCTATTTTAGACTCTGATCCTACCTCATTTTCACTGGCATTCACTATGTTAGACGTCTAATCACCACCAACATTCTTGGTGAAAACTGAAACAAAGAAGTTATTTAGCACCTCTGCCATTTTCACATTTTCCTTTATTGTCTTTCCCCCCTCATTTAGTAATGGGCCTCCTCTGCCCTTGGTCTTCCTCTTGCTTCTAATGTATTTGTCGAATGTTTTCTTGTTTCCTTTTATGTTCTTAGCTAGTTTGATCTCGTTTTGTGCCTTGGCTTTTCTAATTTGGTTCCAACATACTTGTGTTATTTGTTTATATACATCCTTTATAATTTGAACGAGTTTCCACTTTTTGTAGGACTCTTTTTTGAGTTTTAGATCACTGAAGATCTCGTGCTTAACCCAGTGTGGTCTCTTGCCATACTTCCTATCTTTCCTACGCAATGGGATAGTTTGCTCTTGTGCCCTTAATAATGTCTCTTTGAAAAACTGCCAACTGTCTTCATTTTTTTTCCCCTTAGACTTGCTTCCTATGGGATTTTACCTTCCAACTCCTTGAGTTTGCTAAAGTCTGCCTTCTTGAAATCCATTGTCTTTATTGTGCTGTTCTCCCTCCTACCATTCTTTAGAATCATACACTCTAGCATTTCACGATCATTTTCACCCAAGTTGCCTTCCACTTTCAAATTCTCAACCAGTTCTTCCCTATTTGTCAAAATCAAATTTAGAACCGCCTCCCCCCAGTTGCTTTCTCCACCTTCTAAAATAAAAAATTGTCTCCAATACTTTCCAATAACTTCTTGGATAATCTGTGCCCTGCTGTGTTATTTTCCCAACAGATGTCTGGGTAGCTGAAGTCTCCCATCACCAAGTCCTGTGCTTTGGATGATTTTGTTAGTTGTTTAAAAAAAGCCACATCCACCTCTTCTTCCTGGTTTGGTGGTCTGTTGTAGAACCTTACTGTGACATCACCCTTGTTTTTTACCCCTTTTATCCGTACCCAGAGACTTTCAACAAGTCTGTCTCTTATTTCTATCTCAACCTCAGTCCAAGTGTAGACATTTTTAATATATGAGGCAACACCTCCTCCCTTTTTTCCCTGCCTGTCCTTCCTGAGCAAGCTGTATCTTTCTATACCAATATTCCAGTCATGTTTATTATCCCACCAAGTCTCTGTGATGCCAACTATGCCATAGTTGTGTTTATTTACTAGCATTTCGAGTTCTTCCTGCTTACTTCCCAGTGCTTCCCATTCCAGGACCTCAAAGTGCGTTATAAAAAAATACTGGAAAAGGCCTCGTGATAACATGTTTTTCAGAAAAAGGCACTGCAGCCCCACTATTTGACCTTGGGTGAGGGTGTCCAGTGTTCAACATTCCCAACTGCTCCACACTCCACCACCACAGAGTCTGACTCCTTGTTTTCTATGCTGGTCAAGTCGATTTAAATCTCAGTGAGTAATGTTCTATATAAGGCATTTCTACCGCAAAGAAAGAGGAAGTGAGACAAAGCAGTAGGTGCTTTAAATACAGAGAGAGAGAGAGCGATGATGGTTTAGAATGTTTCTACAGTTACATGTCGGATCCTCTTGCTCAAGCAGGTATACTGAAACAACCAATTTTTTGTTCGTTTACCTTGAAACTGTGTCTTTTGTCTTGATATGCAGACTACGACAAAATAGAAATGTAGATTGGGGAATTAAATCACAGTTACTCAGCAAACAATATTTTAATCTATCAGTGGCATTCTACACCCAAATCTATTTATTTATGATGCTTATGGGAAGGGAGCACTGGGGGGAATATTTCACTGAACACCTTATGGCCATATCATTATGGTATTCCACAACATGATGTACAAAAAGAAAAGGAGTACTTGTGGCACCTTAGAGACTAACAAATTTATCTGAGCATAAGCTTTCGTGAGCTACAGCTCACTTCATCGGATGCATTCAGTGGAAAATACAGTGGGGAGATTTATATATATATATATATATGCCTTCGATGCATATATATATATATATATATATATATAATGCATCCGATGAAGTGAGCTGTAGCTCACGGAAGCTTATGCTCAAATAAATTTGTTAGTCTCTAAGGTGCCACTAGTACTCCTTTTCTTTTAGTGGATACAGATTAACACGGCTGCTACTCTGAAACCTGTCAACATGATGTACAGCATCTTTGTGGGAATTTAGTGTCCAAACGATAGTCTATCTGCTATAGAAGTTTTGATCTCAGTCTTCTGCATACTTGGCTTTAAATAACCTGCATATAAACTCTTTTCTAGAATAATTCCATCAACTTTGTTTTTTTTTTAAAAAGTAAAAGTAAAAATAATATTTCTTTATAAAAGGTAATTAAACAGTATAATATAGTAATAAGCAGAATACACAAAAAAGCATTGTACTAAAATATATGCATTGTGCAGTAGAGAACTGGTGTTTCAGGAGATTAACAATTATGATCACCAGTCCTCTTCTGTTTCTGTAATACTCCACACAATCTTTTTTAAATTACTTTATTAACCTTTCCTCCTAGCACAGAAGTGCCCGATTATAGATAATATTTCAAAATCATCTGAGGTGTAAGTGTGTTTGATTTGCTCAGTAATTATTTGTCTACTTTATTACATTGGCCAAGCACACAAGCTCCTTGACCAGCTTTATTTCAAGTCCAGTTAAGCACAGGGTCATATCATTTTGTGTGATCACTCCCTTTGGGCCCCAATGTACATGAAATTTCATATTGGAGCTGGTATTTTGGATAGTAACATCTCACATTTTAAACATGTGGAAATTATTCCATGCAGTGTCATTAAAGGTTGAGGGGTTCCTGTTCATAAAGGAACACATGAAAGAAATGTGTTTATTTGCTGCATGATAGCCCCAGTGCATTTAAATGTAGGCATGCAAATTCTCTCTTTCTAAACCTAAAAGGGTGTAAAAACCCTATATATTTGTCATTGCACTTTCTTTCATGATAATTTATTCTCAACATTTCACACAACACATTATTTCAATCTGGATCTGAAGTATTAGTCCGTTACTAGCTCCACTACTGTATGCCGCCTCATACCAAGCATATGATGAGCACAGAAACAAATATGGATCCCAGGTCTAGAGAAAACAAGCAAGCATGAAAATAAAAATGCAATGAAAAAAGTTTTCCTTTTCTAACTTTGCAACTTTGTGGGAAATGAAAATAACATTTACATGTTTCTAAAGATGAAAATGCAATGAGATGAAACATGGTACACAATTTATTCCTGAGGGCCACTACTAGGATAAAAGCACAAAGCCTGGGGACTTTGTTTACTGTCCACAATCAACAAATCCTGAAAAATCTCCATATGCAGCAGGTTTCTAAGTCTCTATTAGTAATACTGTATATTGCTGGTCAACTCTGTCACCCATAGAATTACAGTGTAGGGTATGGATGCCAGTATTTTAGACCCAAACTGAGCATAAAAAACCCACAAAGTAAAATTCAGTGTCAGCACAAAGTTGACAGCGAATGATTATAACAGCTTCGAAGCTTGAAAAAGAGTGTAAATAACTAGGATCCCCGCGGGCTCACTCAGCCTGCATATATAACAACTGTGATGGACAGCCACTGTGGTAAAGTATTAAAAAAAAGTCACTCTGCAAAGATGCAAAAAATTCTTCTGCGACGAGTCTTAAGTGTCACCTTTCTGACTAAATCAGCTACTCTTATAGAGGAAAAATATCTATATTGTAAGCCATACATTTTCAGTGCAAGGTGCTTCTTTAACAACAAAACTCAGAAAAAGAGATTATTAATGTAGTATTTCAGTGTTAAGTACCAAGAATTTTATTTATTAAAAACACAAGGTCCAATGTTATCAAGCCCTTTTTCTTAACCATCTACCAATTATGCACATCAGAGAGATGGCATTTGAGTACAGACCCAAAAAAATGCCAAATTAAATTATACATATAAATATAAGAATGAAAATGTTGTTACCTGTTAACATAAAAATCATTACATTAATTAGTTGGGGGCTTTTTTGTTCCTACATATGTACAAACACAAAACACAGACACATGTACATACAAATAGTAATGGCTTTTGAGTGCTTGCATATTAGAAGTGTGTTGATGTACTGGGTCCTCAGAATCTGGCAGACATGTGACAGCATTGTGATTATGTAGTCCCTTCATAGTTGGTACTTATAAACTGGGAGCAAGGGAAATGGAAATAAATAGCAAACATCAGAATACACCTACTACTTCATCTTTTTTTAAATTGATTAACTTGCTAATTAATCAATTAATTATTTTTTATTATTCTGTGTAAAATTTCCATCTTGAATGAAAAACACTATGTTCATTTGAGTTAAAACTTTACCCTTTAATCACGTTGGTCATATTTATCTAAACTGAACAGATACCTTATAATACCAGCCTATTATAACTGGACTGTTTCTTATAAAAACCTGATTATAATTTAAGCTAAACAGAAGCATATAAATATGACATTGTGTAGACATTCATGATATCAGCTGTGTTATATCGTAGCCAGTCAATGTCTATTTGTCCATATAAAAACCACAGATGAATTAAAACAACAGCAAAAATCCCACATTAGATTGTTAAAAACGTGACAGAATCCATGAGGTGAACATCTGAAAAGAAAACACACACAGGATCTCATCCTACAAGGTGCTGAGTGCTCTTTGCTCCCCCTTAATGTAATGGGATTTTTTTAACACCCACAGGTGGTGCTCAGCATCGCACAGAATCAAGCGCTTAGTTAGTGTCTCCATATTTTTACGAGGTGAAATTCACAATTGTTTAGCAAGTCAGCATAAGGCCTGTGCAAGTCCTTAACATTGCAAGACCTCTGCACCAGAGGGGCTTTCACCTATAGCGGTGTGGAGTGACACAGTACCTACATTTTGCCAGGTTGTAGCTCACGAAAGCTTATGCTCAAATAAATTTGTTAGTCTCTAAGGTGCCACAAGTCCTCCTTTTCTTTTTACATTTTGTCAGTCCTTTCATATCTTCTTACAGCAGTTTATTCAGAAGCGTGTCATTTCTTTATGGAAATACGTTGTGTTTTTCAGGTATGTCAAAAATGCTTAATTATAATATGTGAATCGTGTGGTAGGTTCACCCTTCACAAACCCTTCCAGTGTCATCGTCTTCCAAATTGCAATTATATACATGGTAACCAACCAGCAAGTAAACATTTACATCCAGTACACTATTTCTGAGCTGGTGGCTTTTGCTGGACATATGTCTTATATCAGTTAACTGACAAAGGACTGCCTCATGATGTGGCCCTGAGAAGTTACTTAAAAACTATGTACCTCATTTTACCTGCCTGTAAAGTGATATAATAATTAACTCCTAAATTTATTTGCAAACTTTTTTGAGATCCTTTGGGAAGGAAAATACTATGCAAGAAACAACTTACTGAAACTAATGGACTTCCACCAATTTACATCACCTGAGGATCTGGCCCATTATTAAGACATCATTGCTGTTTACAACTACATGAAGCTGATCATTCACCTTACCCTTCACCTTGGTACCATAATGGTAACCTTGAGGAAGTGAGTCAGGAATGGGGATACACTGGCTTTGAGCATGCTCTCACTAAGTCCATTGAATTCAGTGGAGTTACTCCTCTTTTAAGATTGGAATCAGGCCAGTTGTCTTTGTAACAGATTTACAAAATTAACATTATATAGATACAGAAAAATCAAATGGCCAAATAAACACATTTAAAAAATCCACTCAAAGTTTTCTTTTAATCTTCCTCAGTAACAATGACCAATAGCAGTACTTGTTGGCCATGCTAACTGAAGCTGGATTTGCAATCTCTTAGAAATAAAAGGCAGAAGAGTGGATATAGAAGTCATTATTCCTTTCCGGAATTAGCATAACCCAGCACATCAGAATATTAAAATTTAACAAGGATTTCAAACTGTCGTTGTATCATCAGCAGAGAGCCATGTCACAGGTTTTTATTGGTTCAGCAGGATAGGTGTAATTGTATCAATATTTTAATGCTTGATACATATTGCCTATGATAAATTTCTTGCATAAATAAAAAGCACCAATATTCAATTGCCAATGAAATAATCACACATTCTAGATCTTTATTATATCATGCATTATTTAATTACAATAATCAGAATCCTTTTGAAGGTAAAACAAGATTAAAAAGGTTTTGTTTTATTGGATCTATATATTTGATTTACACTTTATATGTTAGCTTTACATTAAGAATTTATAAGGCATCAATTCAAATGGTGATATTACAAGAGTTTATTCCTTTTGTAATTAGTACAGTACTCTTAAAGTACTCTGGCTACGAGAGATAATATTTCAGTATTTTAATGGGCTTTTTAAGTATAATTGATGTAACAATCATTGAATTACACATTTCTACCTGAAGAATAATGAAGGAAACATTTTAATGAGAAATTTAATCATTATTAGCAAATGATCTACTAAACTGCCATTTACTGACATTTAAAGCTTAATAGCAGAAAACTGTATTTTTGTACATCTGCATCACTGCAGATGATTACTACTTCTCAGTCACTCAGATTTTCAAATGTAACTTTCTCCCTCTTTTTGTTTTTGTTGTTAAATTTAAGCCAGACTTTCTTTAACTCACAAATATCAGCTTCATTCGGAAACAATGGGGCTTGACATGTATAGGGATAATTTAAATAAATTAGACCCTTTTCAGCCTTCAGGAGATTTCAGCGTAAAAAGGCTCATTCTTGTGAGCATTCATGTTTGCATCAGAATGATTTTGATGAATGCCCTGTAAGCTTCCTGATAGCTTCTTAGACACAGAGATCTCTGAACAGTGTCAACAATTACGTCTGAAGCTACATCTTCTTTAAAAAACAACTCCAGAAACAGCCTCTGATCACATGCAGTGGGGAACACAGTATCATATCATCCACACCACCTACTGGGGTAGAAGAAACTGCAGTTCTTTGGATCATAGCCCAGAAGGATGCAGAAGGGGAACGAGCCATGTCCACAACAACATTCCTCCTTCCTCCACCTTACATCTGCCCCTCCACAGATTTGGGGCATGTAGGTGTAGGAGAGGGCAGGTCTGCATTTTAACTGTCCTTTCTCTAAACTCACAAGTATTTTATAGGCATGTTAAGTCTGAGTCTGGCAAGCTTTAAATCTACTCAGATTCTATTTATAGTCTGTATAGGTTCTCATTGTCATAGTATCTGAGTGTATTTCAGTAGCATATTAAGCAATGTGACCAAAATCTGACACGTGTGGTTGATTTTCTCATCCTCTCCCTGGGATAGATGCCACCTCCGCAGATTGGAAAACTCCCTATGCAGTGGCTTCCAGGGGCAACGTGCAAGGTAGGTTCCCCTAGTAGAGCAGCTAATGTAGGAGGGGAGGCTATCATGAAGTGGGAGCTAGCAAGGAGGCAGAGGGAATCCATGGACCTTGGAGGATCCATTGTTTGAGGTGGGGTGAAGCTCCCTGCGTTTTCTGCAAATTGAAAGGGCAAATCCGGTATTCCTGATAGAATGATATTATGGGTATGTCTACACTACAAACCTAAGTTGACCTATATGCCCACAGTACTCTCCTTGGGTCGGTGGTGCACATGCTCACCAGGAGTGCTTCCAATGACCTACGAGGGGCAGTATGGGGAGCTGAGAGCCTGGTCTCTCAGCTCCTCTGGTAGCTCTCTGCCAGGAGCCTAGCTGCCCCACATGCTCCCCGGCTTCCAGCGGGCTGCCCCTCCTTGCTCCTCATTTCCCACAGGGAGCAGGAGAAAGCTTCTCACCTCCCTGTTCCCCACTGGGAGTGGGGTCCAGCTGCCCGTGACTTCTCGACCTCCCAACCACTCCCTTCAGGCAGCCTTCCCAATTTCACAGCTCACTGACAAGGCTGCCCAGCTCCCGGCAGGAAGAGGGCAGAGCCCCTCAGGCTTCTCACCCTGGCTCCCAGCTGGGATCAGGGCCCAAAGCTACCCTGACTTCCAGCTGGGATTGGGGTCCGAAGCCCTCCTGGGCTTCTCACCCCAGCTCCCAGCTAGGAGCAGGGTCCAGCTGCCTCACTCTCTAGGGGCACAGGGCTTTCCTGACAATGTCATGGCTCCTGCTGATGTGAAGGAGGCAGCGTCTACACAGACACTCTGTCGTCCTAACTACACCGACATAAGCCTTACACCTCTCGTGGAGATGGAGTTATGATGTTGGTGTAGGGGAAGGCTGTAGTGTAGACACTGACATAATCAGGTCGACAAAAGCTGCCTTATGTCGACCTGTGCAGTGTAGACCAGCCCTATGAAATTCCACCAGAGAAACTCAGTTCCCAGCATGCGAATGGGTAATGATGTAGCCCATTGTGATTTATGTAACTGAGCACAGCACGACAATTTGGTGGGCTTTGGAGAGAAGACAGGGAGGGATTATTGCTAGATCCGAGGAAGGAGAAATAGGGTAACAAATGTGATGATTGTGTGTAGTTATAAAGAAAAAGCATGTCGGTGCATAAAACATATCCAGACCATTTGCTAGGGTTAACAAGTATACGGCACTGTCCTGGGGAAGTGAGGTACCTAGCTCTCACAAGCTAAGCATACTTAGGCCTAGTCTGTACTTGGCTAGGAGACCTCTAAAGTTGGATGCTGTCGGAAGTTGTGTTGGTGATTAAATAGGTGTTTATCTTCCCTCTGAGCAGAACTGAACCAGTGTCCTGGCAAGATACTCAAGTGTATTGTTCCATCAGCAGGGCAGTTTCGTCTAGGTAAAAATGAATGAAATGTAAAACCAAGGTCCAGTCCATCTGAAGATAACTTGGCCCTTTTGCAAGGGTGGCAATATTAGCCCTGGTTTCCAGACTGAACTCCAACCTGCAAATAGAAATGTACTTCAGGCAAATACCAGCCAAACAGTCACTATATTTGGTCTCCCATCACACTGGTTGCAGTTTTCACAATCACCCATTAGGCAACATAAAAGTTGAATTGGGTAGCTCTTTTGAGAGGACAACAGCTGGCCTTCAGTTTCCTCTCCCCTCATAAAGCAGCTAGCTGGTGCTCTTTCAGGGTGTGTGGCTAGTCCGTGTTCATCAGATTAGTGAGGTAGTACAGACTCACTACTGATCTTCCTTCTGATTCCTGATGGGCCAGTTATTAGTTCTGAGGCTGGTAAATGCTCCAGAATACGATTAGCTGAAGGCAATGATGTGCTGGGTTAGAGATGTGACCAGCGCCTTTTTGACCTGCTGAAGCAAGATCACAGGAATGGGGTAAAAAAGGTTGGGAGAAGGGTACGAGCGGACAAAGGAGGCGACTCACCAGAAGTTGCCAATTAAATCCATGGCTGCTTCAATATCTTCCATTAATGAGAAGAGGGTTTATTTTGCAACTAAGGTGATAAAATTCCACACCAGACAAAAACTGTGAAATTTCCAAGATGGTTTCTTTGCCAAATTGTTCAACTACTGTGGGGTTTTTATGCTTTCTTTTAAAACAAAATATTAGTTTTCACGTGCACAAATTGACTTTTCTTTTCAGAAAAAGAAGAAAAATGTGCTAGTAACGGAGGGCTTAGGTAATACAAATAATAATAAATAATGGCAATAATTCACTCCCCTGGATATACATGTGATGGGCTCACTTACGTCTGTCTCAGGAGAGGGTGAGTGTGTAGAGACCTTCTCTCTCCCTGGCCACCTCAGATCACCTTCACAAGAGACTGTCAGAAACCGGCTATCAGCTGCCTTCCTGCGATGGCAGAGACCAGCTGGTATTGGCCCTCAGGGAACAAGGCCACCTCCCTAACTCCTGAGCACTGGGAACAGAACTAGTTACACCTTTTTAAAGGTGTAGGATGAACCACCTTCTCCACTACACTCCTCTTAGTCAGACACAACACCTCCAGGTACCGTCATCCAAAGATTACACCTACTATGGTGCCCCAACTTTAGAACAGCAGATTTGGACCCTATTTGAACTATAGCCTCTCCATGATGCAGAACTAACTCCTACCACCTTTAATCAAGAGCTGGACATACCACCATGTATTGACTTAGCTCCCAAAAAGCCTTTAAGAAAATATAACACATTTAGAAACTGAAATAGTACATACCATACCAGTGTCAGTACCTGAGATCCATTCTGAAAATCAGGTCAACTGCTAGTGCACTGAGCAGCTATAGTGATACCATGCTCAAGTAAGCTACCAGCAAATATCCACTCAGGTGTTACAGAAATCTGAAACGGGCAAAGGTGAGCAATAAGAGGAGAAAAAAACCCTTGAACCAAAATGTATCAAATCTGACTACACTGATGTGTTTTCATTGCTAGAAGATGAAGTGCAATTCTCATCTGGTTAATTCCACTTCAGCATTTCTTTGATATATCTTTTATAATTTTCACTCTAATTATAATGAAAATCATTTTTCAATGTAATTTTGTAATAAAAATGTTTCTTTATTTCTCATTACCTAAGAACATGATCTCGTACAGCTACTGAGCATGCTTACACTGTATATACTGTATCTTCTCTTTCTTAGCACTTAATCTCTTCATAGTCTACAGATGTCAAGAGGTTCAGATTAAGCTTGTTAAAGATCTGCTTCACTCTAACTCACTGATGATTATTTATTTAGCAGTTTTATGTAACCCTGTCATTGATAAGCACTCTATTAATTTGCCGAGGGACAAATCAACACTAGTTATTTTTCTACTGGCTATTAGATTCAGTGCTGCTGTTTGTTACAAACCACTTGCCAGTTAATTATAAATTATGGGTCCTCTTTGCCTATATTAATTGATATCTCCTCTGCTTTTGTAATACTAGACAAATAAATTGAAGGCAAGATTTATTAAGCAGTGTATGTCTTGTGTCTCTTGATTAGTATTCTTTACTTTTAAAACATTTATACTTGTTTATAAAGATTTGGCAGTGGAATATTATATTAGAGAACTGATCCTTGGGGTGTTTCTTAGGGGGGAGAAGCAGGGAGGAAAGAAGACATATTTAACAGCTTCCCAAAAATTAGGTTAAAGCAACACACAATTTAAATTAAGCAATTCTTAAAAGCTCCTTTTGATTTAGTAAATTGTTAGGTTCCAAATTCATTGAGCATAAATACAGCATACGTGTATTTTTAAACAATTGTGGAAAGTTACATGACTGCATACACATTTATTTTTATATAGTAACCAAAGGATACATATTGTAATACACTATTCACCCTGTGTTTGTATGCATATGCAGAGACACACATACTTTATAAACATACACACACATATACAGATATAAAAACACTCACATATATAAATATCAATAAATATAAAAAGCCACACAAATGTGCCTAAGCCTATATATCTGTATCATATGCATGCATTGAGTCTATTCCGTGTGCTATATCTAGTCCGTGTGTCATTTCTATGCACAAAGAAAGGGTTTTCTGACTGATTTTCATTTTCAAAACCTGCAGTTGTAATGAGTAGCTTCAGAACAATGGACTGTAGCCATTTTTAATTTGCAGGAGTGTGAATTATACACAGCAATTGTACAGTCTCCTCCATTTATGAATGATCACTAGCCACAGGGAATGCACCCTTTCAAAGAGACACTCACAACCCACAAAGAATATGGAGTCAGAATTCAGGCCATGCTGAAAAAGCAATGTACATTTGAAAAGAAATTTAATTCTTTTGCTCCCTGGCCAGTGCTAAACCATGAAAATGTAGGGCAAAATTCAGCATTGGTATAACTTCTTTGAGTTCAGTGGAGTTCCTCCCAATTACACCACAGCTTAAAAATGGCCCATAGGAATAAAATATACGATTATTTTAATAAATTCTAATTTCACAGTATCTTATTACAGCCTGTAACCTGAAAGATCCAGTCCTCTGTGTAACAAGGGTGTGATACACTGGAGTTCTGGTAATGGACTGAACTTTATTTCTTGGCATGGGTCAGGGATACAAAAGGTTTTACCCTTCTGTCCCTTGGCAGGTGTCGATATCCATGGATCCTCCAGACTACAGTTACATACCCAAGCTAAATGTAGACACAGATTTTCCATCCAATTAACAGTTTCGTCTAAGGTTATTTTGTAAGGCCTTGAGTGCTGTATAATATATTATACTGGATAAATCCAAAGAACGGGCACTCATGGCCCTATAGATGAATGAATTTCTATATTGACAGTTTGTTCACTGCAGTTCTCTCACTAATTAATTCTTGTAACCTACTGACTAGCGTGGCAGGCATCGCAGTGCTCTGGGGGAGAGAACATTTATATCGCCCTCTAGTAGCCAGTTCACAGAAGAAATGAGTCATAATATTACTACAGCTAATGAAGAAAGTCTTGAGCTCCAACCCAGCAGATGCCATGAGATCCACTCAGGTACAGAATCTTTTCAGTCTCCAGGGTCAAAATATTCAGAAGCTACATGCATGCATGCACCAGGCCTATAAACTAAAAAGTTGGAGCTTCAAACAGGAATGTGTCTGACACCACTTTTTGGATCACTACCGTAAAACAGAAAAGACAGTAGCAAAATGTGCAAAAACAATAGTTGGTTGTGTGAGCTTAGCTTTTATGTCATGGAAAAATCTGTAACCTGCTATCACTAAACTTGGCCTGTTCAAGCTTTTAAAACAGATTTAATTTTATATTACAAATATATTTTATTGAGCTACATTGACTCAGTATGTGCCAATGGGGCAGCTCAGATGAGAATGTCAGAAAAGTCTGGTCAGAAAATAAACACAAAAATTCATTAATAATGCTTAAGGCTACGTTTATGTCATGGAGGTCATGGAAGTCATGGAATCCATGACTTCTGGAGACCTCCATGACATTCTCTGCTTCAGCCCAAGGGGCTGCAGGACTCCGGAGCTGACAGCCAGTGGGGCCCTGGCAGGGTTTCAGTGACAGGCGACAACAGTGACAAGCAACGGGGCCCCCTGCGAAGTTCCAGCCACAGGTGACAGACTCTTGAGGGACCCCTCGATAGGGTCCCAGTGACAGGTGACAGCCTTGCATGGGGGGAGGGCCATTCCTCGGGCAAGCGGCTGGGGTGTCCTGTTTTCACTTTGGGAAATATGGTCACCCTGCAGCTCCCAGCTGCCATGGGTAGAGGGAGAACCCCACAGCTCCCAGCCACCACAGTGGTGGGGAAAACCATGGAGCCGCAGCAGAAAAGTCACGGACAGGTTACGGCTGCCATGAATTTTTGTTTATTGCCCGTGACCTGTCCATGACTTTTACTAAAAATAACCATGACAAAATCTTATCCTTAATAATGCTCACCTACCTCACTTGGCTGTTCTCAGGATTTGTTCATTAAGAAGATGGTTTGTAAAACTTTTTGAGATCCTCAGCTAGAAAGCACTATGTAAGTGTGATTAAAATGAGTAGTAGAATCAAAACATAACTGGATGGTAGGTTGTATTTTAATACTAACTTAGTAACTTACTAACTTGTAAAATAAAAATTATAACCTCTTTGATGCTTATGAAAGAGGCCTCAAGTGTCCACAGAAAGGAAAAGGTCCTTACAAAAGCACAGAACTGAAGCTGGATTGACATGCCACCACTGGACTGACATAACAGTGCAAGGGTATAGAAATAAGGAACAAGCTCTTTGAAGAGCTCATATTGGAAAGTGGAATAAGGCACTCACTAACAGTTATTCTTCCAAAAGTAATAAGGCCCTAGAAAACCCAGGACTAATAGAAATAGGCCCTCTCTGTTTTGCTAGGGATAACTGTTTTCTGTTTCCCTTCATCATGAAAACTGGTAATGCCGGCTGTCAAGGTTCCTTCCCCACTCTGAACTTTAGGGTAAAGATGTGGGGACCTGCACAAAAAACCCCCTAAGCTTATTTTTACAAGCTTTGGTTAAAACTTCCCCAAGGTACAAACTATTTTACCTTTTGCCCCTGGACTTTATTGTTGCCACCACCAAGGGTCTAACAAATATATAACAGGGAAAGAGCCCGCTTGGAAACGTCTTTGTCTCCTCATTGGTCATTTTGGTCAGGTGCCAGCGAGGTTGTCTTAGCTTCTTAACCCTTTACAGGTGAAAGATTTTCTCCTCTGGCCAGGAGGGATTTAAAGGTGTTTACCCTTCCCTTTATATTTATGACACAGGCCCTGGCTGGCAATCTGCACAGGTGGCCCTTTGCACTGGCATGGAACTGAATTGACCTCAAAGGGGATTTTCACAGGCAGAAGGGTCTGTCCACATGAAGCTCTTTGCAGGAGCGAGGCCTTATTTTGCAACATTCACAGGAAGAGTTAGGAGCAATAGCATCTGCATGCTAAGGGCACTGAGTCAAGTTCAGCAGTCCTTTGTGAAACAAAACTCGCAAAGACTGCAGAATTTGGTCCACTGAAATTTTTTCCCTCAGGGAGATCTTCTGAGCTCCCTTAAAAGCCTCCAGGATCCCTATTCTCTCTCTTCTTTATTCTGCTTCCACTCCCCTCAGAGATTTGGTATTTCAACGAACATCCCACTGGCACAGGAGGATTGAATACAGCTTCCTCCACAGCCTAGTTTCCTCCCCCTTGTGTTTGCCAACAGAACTGCAGGTGGCCTCTAGGTACTAATTATGAACATTACTTGTTTCAGGCACTGAGCATGCTGTCACTGCAGTACAACCAGCTCTTGCCCATCCTGCAAGCAAGAGAAACTGGAACCTGAAGTTAGACCCCACAAGTGGCAGTTTAGGGCTGCAGCCAGACTTCCATAATGACTCAAGATTAGGAATGGGTGAACCATTTCAGATAAAACAGGAAATGACCTGAACCTTTGCTGTAAACCTTATATTTTTTTTCAAGATTCACGGAAGTTGGAATAGCTTTCTTGTTCTGTTTTCCATTTTCTTTCAGAGGAGATGTAAAATTGAGGCCCTGACCATGCAAGGTCATTAAAAATCCCATTAACCTTTTCACAAGTTAGGTCATAAGTAGTGTTAATTGAAGCAATATTGCTTCACAAGGGTTTGAAGAAGCATTTTTTTTTCCAGTTTCAATATACATGCCAGTTGGTTTGCACCCTTCTCCCCAGGTTCACTTTGAGTTTTGAGTTCAAATCCAAAATAAAACTGAGCAAGTACCACTGAGGTTCGCCTGGGTATATATTTTAACCGTGCAAAACTATGGTTTTGATGGGTGTGATGGGAAATGATAAATCTTTCAAAAGCTGCCCAATGATCCCTGGAACAGTTTGTCAACCTTAACATGTTTTTTTTTAACTTAATTGTTTTTATTGTAGGAAAGTGGGGAATGGCCTCATTATTACAATGAGCTAAAATACTAAGGGAAGTACAATATAAAGCTGTATTCATAATATACCATACCATACACCATAAATAATAGTTTACATTCATTCACTGCTTTGTGTTATAAGAAAAAGAACTCAAAGCAAAGCATAGAAACTAACCATAGGAAATGAGGAAAATATAACATGCAGAACACGGCATGTCAGAAGAAATACCACGCAGAAGCAGAAAATTGTCACCCTCCAACAATGAGCAATGATTTCCACCTAGAACTGTCTCCAGCCACATGCCACCACACCGGCAACAGAGCTCTCCATGCCCATCATTGTTCCATAGTTAGCCTTCAGTACAACACACCTAAAAACTAAAAGTCTAATGTCATTCTATTTATGAAGTTCTTTCCTTTTAAAATACAAGAACAAGGGGCCATTCACTTCAGGGCATGCGGCAAAAGTTTTTTTCCCTAGAAATCTGAAAATGGTGGCAGATGGAAATTATTGTAAGAGTGGGGTAATATGAGCTTTTTGGCTTTTAATACTGAATTTTACTGCCATAGCTTAGTTATATTTAGATATTAATTCTGGTGTATTTTTAAGTTATGTGAAAAGCATCTGACACATATGGAAATATGCTCTTTTTAGCATGTATATATAAATCTATGTTATGTAATTAATTAAATTAGATGGTAGCAAATTCAAAACTGATAAAAGAAAATAATGTTTCACACTGCACAATTCAACTCTGGAACTCATTGCCACTGAAACCAAGAACTTAACAGAGTTCAAAAAAGGTTTAGATATTTATCAGCACATACAATTATAACAGTAAATATTAAAATAAAATAGACAAGAGTTTTGGAAGAGTTTCCAGAAGTTATGGTCTTGATGCAAGTTATGGTCTTGATGAAGTTGGTGATATTCTATGAGCTGTGTTATGCAGTTGCTTAATCAGCACAGTGGTGGCTTCTGGCCTTCTTCTAACTACTGGGTGTTATGTGGAAACTCTCCCTGGAGCGGGTGATTCTATAACCGCCTAATTGAGCAGGGTTTTTTCCTGAAGCAGCTGGTACTGGCTCCTATTGGAAACAGAACACTGAACTAGATGGACCGCTGGACTAATCAAATACCGCAATTCCTATGTTTTACGTGCTACTCTTTCAAGACCTGTCATTTAACCTGTTGCATCCATTTATTACTCCTGGAAGTTCATGTGATTTCCAGTGCTGTAGTACCAGACTTTTTGCTACCAGTAAAGCACATGGGAACCAATGTTCTTATAAACCAGGAAGTATAAGAAGTACTGGCTTTGAGTTACAAATTATTTTAGCAGAAACAAATGAGAAGAACTGAATATTAATAATCAATTTTAATAGCACATTTTCTCAAAAATTCCTAATCTTTTGAAACTCCATAAGATATGTTAGAGGCAACCAGAGAGCCTTTATATTTCTTTATTTATTACTCTCTTTACTACATATTTGGGACATCTAAGTTAGGGCTTGTCGACATGGACCGTGATGCAAATGAGAAGGATGTGAATCGTAGAACACCCTCACCTGTTGTTCTCTAACAGACTCATGTAGACCCTGCTGATATTAACTAAAATGTACCCACTGCATGTTAACTTAGCCCTGTTTGAAACATAGGCAGTTAGAGCACAATGTTACAATTCTCTACAAATCACACCCCAGTAGAGCACATTATGGTGCCTGCAGACAAGCCATGAGAGTCCAATGCACATGAAAAAGAATTTCCTGGGCAATTGCATAAAGGTGTACTGAGGTTTTAACATGAAACCAATAATCAGCCAATGTTATCTGAAAAGGTTCACAAACCTAAAATCTTCTGACAAACTTGATCTGAACTTTGTGTGTTAAGGAAACTAAGTGAGTTTTGCCTTGTTTACAGACTTTATTTTTGTGAACATTTCACACCGCTTTGGGGTTAACCTGGCTGTCCTGGCCAACTCTCAACTCTGTCAACTCAATTTTCCTTATCCAAATTCCCCTGTGGATTTAACTCAAGAAATGCTTCTGAAGTCCTTCTCCCTTAAACTGTGTAGTTTTGTTGGTGCCATATAACAAAGGCTTTGTTCCATTCAAGAATGGATAACATTATCTTTCTTGGTAAAGTGAAATGATCCTTGTACACAGTTTGGTGTGCACTTCTCTAGAATGCACTGATGCTTGTAAAATACACTATACAAATCAAAATATAATTGTGGGCCATATCAGGAGGTTCCTATTTGGGTAAATCTCATTGGTTTTAATGTCAGGTCTGTGAGTCCTCAGTGGGAACTTCATGGCTCGGCCCTATTGTACAATTCCTTGTTACATCTGGAATTGAAAGAGGAAGTGCCAAATTGTTGTAAAAAAGGTTGCTCTTGAAAGGTTTTCACCTCAGTTTTGCAGACTCAGAGATTCAGATACAGTGAACCTAAAGTTTTGTGTGTTCACTAAGCCAAACTATTGGCTTGGTGCTGGTGAATTCTACTTGTCCTCTTCTCAAAGCATTACAAATATAACTAATTTAAATCTTACAACATCTTTGGGAAGTATCCCAGATAAATATTAAGCCCATTTTAGGAGAAATTTAGGCAGAGATGTAAGTAATTAGCCCAAAGCCACAGACAGATTCAACATTAGATGGTTTTTAGCTCTCAAACCTATGCTCAAACCACAAGATCACACCTCTCTCAAAAATTATCTGTAACAGAACCTGTATTTATTTAAGAGGAAGTATACATTTCCTGATGGAATGGTAAACACCTTTATTTGTTAGCTCATAATATTCACTTTATGGGTTATGTGGCTGAAGACCTTTATGGATGTCTATTTGGGATTTCATTAACATTACAAAAAACCCCAGACAATTTTGGTGCAAAGCTCAATCTGAGTGGGTAAATTCCTTGGGTTTTTTTAAACCCAGAAAGGGTGGATAAAAGTCATATAAAATAAATACTGAGTGAATAGGTCTCTTGAGCTGTAGAGCTTGTGCTGTGAATATTCTACTTTGTCTGGCAAACACTATCAAACAGAAGCCAATGAAGAGCATTTTTTCCATTTCATGCAGAAAAAAAGAGAGAGAGCGAGAGAGAGGGAGATCAGATCTGACCCAGTGACTTCGATGACAATGGTGAGAGACCTACTTTGTACAATGAGTATAAAAGCAGAGTTTCTACTCTTTGGGTGGGCATTTTCACATTCCTAGCAACAGAGTTTAGCTAACAGAGCCGCTAAGATAGCTTAGTGGAGCTCTGGTTATCAGCACCAGTGAGCCTCTGGTATGTTGTGGTAACCTTAATGAGCCCTCCTGCTTTTTCACATTGATTTCTAAATTATGTGGTGCAATTAAAAAAGGATTGCCTAGGTGCAATTCACTGTCATAGGTAATTCTAGTTCTCAATACTTACCAGAATTTCAGGCTTCTGGTACATGAACTTCATACTTTTACAATAATGTGGGTCATTTCCAATTGGAATTCAAAACCAGGTCTCAGTGGTGAAGTGCCTTGAGGCAATCAAAATAACTGACTATGTCACCTTGCCTCCTAATGATCCTTATCTATTTAACATAAACATAATAAAAGTAAGCGTTTATCCAAGCAGGACCATTACATACGTTTACCTGGATTTGCAATGAGTTAAAAAAAAAGGAGGCATAGAAATAAATTCCAACAGTTAAAACAAAGTATCAACATATAGATTTGAAATGTTGATACTTGCTGATGCCGCAAATAAACCCAGAAGCTGTTCTTGGGGAGGAGGTCATAATGGCCTATATAACCTATTTTGAGAATATTTCTTCTCTTACGGTGCTGCATGCTTCTCATTATAATGACGATACCTAGCAGTTATATGGCTACTTACATTTTCAGAGTGCTGTACCAACAACTAATTAATCCTCACAACACCCCTGTAGGGTAGGTAAGTATTACTATCCCCATTTTACAAATGGAGACATTGAGACACAGAGAGAAAAACTGACTTGCTGGAAGGCACACAGCAAGTCATCAGCACAACTCAAATTAGAACTCAGAGGGTTCCTGGCTCCCAGGCCCAGGCTCTGTCCACTAGACCAGACTACATTGCCTCTCATGAGGATATATGCCTCATTTGAGACTCATGTGAGACCTCCAGCTAGTCCCCACAAACTTGGTGCTATCTAGCTTTTATTACTTAAGTTATATATCTATGTAATGCTGAATCACAAAACTGAGGGTTAAAGAGCTAATGTGGTCTGTGCTAAAGAAAGAAAGCCCACATCACTTTAAGCTTTCTACATAAATATTTCCAATGTGTTCCTCATTTTGGTTCTTTGTCCTAAATTAGTGCATTGGCAGGTAGGGAGGCATGCAGTGCTGGTTCTTCATTAAAAGACAGGGCTAGGTACATTTATGCAGTGCTATTCTGCAGTAAAATGAAAAATATTTTTCCATTTCCAGTATTCCCATCCAAATATGTCACTCGACAAACTGGCTCGCAATGAAATTCTCGATAAGGAAATCCTGAACAGCAGCAAACTGTGAGTGCTGGAATTCCTAAGGGGAAAAACAAACCAAAACAAAACAAAACAAAAAAACACCATTATTGTAAAGTTAGATGTAACTGTTTACCTGTGGACATGTTAGAAACACAACTCTAACTACATTAACAATATTGAAATGGTTCCACACTTTGTCTAGGGATTATATGACTGACAGTCAAAAAGCTGTTATAATATATCACGTAAAAACAGGGTATCTGGGTCAGATTCTCAAAAGCGCTCACAATCCGCAAGTGGGACCAGATATTCAGAGAGTTCAGCTCCCAATTTAATACACAAATATGTGGCCAGATATTCAAAAGTGTTCATCTCTCAGCAGCTCCCATTGAGAACAAGCTGAGTTGTTTTGAAAATCTGGCCATTCATTTAGATGCCTAAATGGGAAATGCTGGATCATGAGTTCTTTTGAAATACACGACTCAAGCTCCCCACATTTCTATAAAATATTAACGTATCATTTTCTTACTTACTTTCTTCTTTTTTTATTTACCTTAGAAAATAATGGAAATTAACATATACATATTGCCTGAAAGTAAAATTAAGGGCCAAGTTTTCAAGCAGGATGCAAGAGGTGTAGCTAAAAATGGAGCCACATGACCTGAGCGCACAAAAGGCTGGCTGTGTAAAGCAAAGTGAGCACTCACACATGCAAAAGTGATAAATGTGCACAAACAGGAACACAATTGTGCATTTTCCCATTTTGCAGATGCAAAGGTAGGCTTTTCCTGGTATGCCAGGGCATGTCTATTTTTTGCCAGTGAAACCATTATAACTTTGCTTAAATATTTGGGCCTGACCCAAGGGGAAAAAAATACTAAGCACCAGTGGAAACTCTGGGCTGCCACTTGGGGTCTGATTCTCCCATCATTTACACTAATTTTACACTGGTGTAACTCCATTTACTTATAATTCACATTGGTGTGAGAAATTACCTTGGGATCTGATTCTGCACTGCTTTTCACTTGGTGTGGAGATTTGCATTGTGTAAGGTGGGGTGTAAAAGGCCATTACTCTAATCAGGTTGCATTTTACACTCATTTGGGGTAAATGATTCCACAAGATGAAGGAAGCACAGAATCAGGCCTTTGTGTCAGAAACTAGCCTGTTGTGGATAGGCACTGGAGCCTGTCTGATATACAGAGTCTTTAAATATTCTGACAGGTTTCAGAGTAGCAGCTGTGTTAGTCTGTATCCGCAAAAAGAAAAGGAGTACTTGTGGCACCTTAGAGACTAACCAATTTATCTGAGCATATTTGAGATGCATCTGATGAAGTGAGCTGTAGCTCACGAAAGCTTATGCTCAAATAAGTTGGTTAGTCTCTAAGGTGCCACAAGTCCTCCTTTTTTTAAAATATTCTGAAACCTAGTGCATACCCCACCTACTATACGAGTGAAATTAATTATTTCGCACTGAACATTTTTTCCCAACAGCGGGGGGAAACCACCAATATCTGAGAATAGCACCTCAGAATTTTGGCCTTGTCTCTGGATGCACTGACTATTGTGGTGTAAGCCAAAGCCTATATTTTCCTATCCTCTTTTTAGAGGTTGCAGCCATTCACAGAGATTTGTAAAAATTTACTACTGTAAATGGGTGACCACTCGGTCTGGTAGGTCTGACAGCCATATACCTTATGGAAATGTTACATTCTTGCATTCTGACTGATGGTCACTGCTTATTTTCCACTTTGAAGTCTTTTCAAATACTCTGCTTCCTGCATATCTGACTGTAGTGCTTCACCACAAAATGATTATGACAGAACAAGAATTAGGAGTGGAAAAGTTTTCTGAGGTCTCAAAAATGCAAAATGATTTTCCAAAGTACTTGTTACTTCTATTTTTAGGATAGATAGATAGATAGATAGATAGATAGATAGATAGATAGATAGATAGATAGATAGATAGATGCCAACAGTATACACTTCAGTGTCCACAGCAAAGCAGGTTTATGATTACAGACGTCTCTATATACAGAGCTACTATGCCTAAACCATTTGAGGGAGTTATTAAGCTGTTGACAATATGAGAATCACATGAATTTACCACTGGTTCAGTAATTGTCTTTCATATATGAACAACCCCCTACACACAACTTTTATGATTCATCATATTTATTTTTTGTTTCCTCAAGCAACATCTTTTATTAGTTGCACACTCACTAAAGAAATTTAATTTCTGTAAGAGAACAACAAAGCAGTTGATTATTATTATTGAGAATCTGGTACAACACAGAGTGAAATAAAATCTATAAGGCATTAAAATGACAGATTAGGCAAGAGCTGTATTCATTTACAAGTGTTAGAACATCATGTTAATGTCTCACAAGTACAACATAAAATGAAAATCAACTCTTTCACGCTGCTTTACTAATACTGCAAAGCTCCAAGGAGCACAAGTAGTAGTCCCCATTAAAGAGGCAATGTCCTTTTGTAGTTTTCACATGCAATAGGTTTGTCATTAACGCATGCAGGAAAACTCTCCTCAGGTACTTACTGGCCATAAACTTTAAATTCTTATCACTTCGCCATTAAAAGCTGATTATTACTAATCTCCTCTAGATTATGGACATTAATTTGTACCTCTTTGTCCTTTAATGATATTTTAAAGTTTGTGCACAAGAGCACAAGAATTCTTAGGTTTGAAATGTTCATTTGGTAAGCACTGCATTAAGACCTTTGTTTTTTAAATTTAAAACAAGGCTATGTATCTCGAGTTACGTCTCTATGAAGGTTTACTGCAGCTTTATTTACTATCAAAATATCAGAACATGGAGCAGAGTGCTAAAGCATGCAAATGAGGAAGACTTTAAATGTTCACTTTACCCAACTACTCCAATCACAAGTTCTCCTCTGTACACAGTGTTTGTGTTCCTGTGCTCACATCCCACATTTTTCTTAGATGGAGCACTTTCACTGACATATCTCTATTGCTTTCAATTAAACTATCACACCATCATTGGAAAATATCAAAAATTATACATTCTGGTTAGGCTATGTCTTCTGAGGAAATTCCTGTCCATCTGGAGAAAAGATAATCAGCAAGGCCCTGAAATACAACCACTGCCAACTGCAACTGAACACTGGTCCTTAATTTCTAATAGGCATTTCTGACTGGGTAAGAGAGACCAGGTGTAGGACTATGACACAGCAAAGAGGTGCAGGACAAAAGGGGGATCATGGCAAATCAAAAGGGGAGGTGAGGGTCTGCCATCTGGTAAGAGGAATTAGAAGGGGAGCAGTGATACAGTGAGGGGGTGGAAGATGAAAGGGTGAGCAGAGGAGCTTCTGACCCTCTGAAGTGCCTCGGGATTGGGGAGGAGGTAGTTTATTTGGCAGGGGTCCCAGGAGGGGGAGAAAGGGAACTCAGGGGTTCTATGACATGAGAGGGAGTTTGAAGTGGGGGGACCGTGACCCAGCCAAGACAGAGCAGGGAGAAGTAGGGGCCAAACCAGTTGAAGACATTTACTTCTTTTTTTCCTAAGGAAGGGCAGTCTGCACATTCACTTTCAGGAGAAGTAGGGAGCAGTAGTGGACTTACCACAGAGAAGCTATTGAGGAAGCAGAAAGAGCTCCAAATTGGTCAGCTGTCGATTGATTTCATTTTGGGTGTTCAGAAATTATAGTGTGTGGATGCAAATATTTTTTTTTTCCAAGGAGGTGATAAGTATCTAATTTTCAGCCTTTGTTCCACCACTTATTTGGGCCCCAGCTACCAGTGAAGTTTATTATATGAACACTAGCCCTGAATCTGCTTATTTATTAATGTCTTAGTAAAAACAAAAAGAAAAGGAGTACTTGTGGCACCTTAGAGACTAACGAATTTATTTGAGCATGAGCTTTCGTGAGCTACAGCTCACTTCATCAGATGCATACCGTGGAAACTGCAGCAGACTTTATATATACACAGAGAATATGAAACAATACCTCCTCCCACCCCACTGTCCTGCTGGTAATAGCTTATCTAAAAGCCATTTCCAGCACAAATCCAGGTTTTCTCACCCTCCACCCCCCCAACACAAATTCACTCTCCTGCTGGTGATAGCCCATCCAAAGTGACAACTCTTTACACAATGTGCATGATAATGAAGTTAGGCCATTTCCTGCACAAATCCAGGTTCTCTCACTCCCTCACCCCCCTCCAAAAACCCACCGCCATACACACACAAACTCACTCTCCTGCTGGTAATAGCTCATCCAAACTGGCCACTCTCCAAGTTTAAATCCAAGTTAAACCAGAACATCGGGGGGGGGGGGTAGGAAAAAACAAGAGGAAATAGGCTACCTTGCATAATGACTTAGCCACTCCCAGTCTCTATTTAAGCCTAAATTAATAGTATCCAATTTGCAAATGAATTCCAATTCAGCAGTTTCTCGCTGGAGTCTGGATTTGAAGTTTTTTTGTTTTAAGATAGCGACCTTCATGTCTGTGATTGCGTGACCAGAGAGATTGAAGTGTTCTCCGACTGGTTTATGAATGTTATAATTCTTGACATCTGATTTGTGTCCATTTATTCTTTTACGTAGAGACTGTCCAGTTTGACCAATGTACATGGCAGAGGGGCATTGCTGGCACATGATGGCATAAATCACATTGGTGGATGTGCAGGTGAACGAGCCTCTGATAGTGTGGCTGATGTTATTAGGCCCTGTGATGGTGTCCCCTGAATAGATATGTGGGCACAATTGGCAACGGGCTTTGTTGCAAGGATAAGTTCCTGGGTTAGTGGTTCTGTTGTGTGGTATGTGGTTGCTGGTGAGTATTTGCTTCAGGTTGCGGGGCTGTCTGTAGGCAAGGACTGGCCTGTCTCCCAAGATTTGTGAGAGTGTTGGGTCATCCTTTAGGATAGGTTGTAGATCCTTAATAATGCGTTGGAGGGGTTTTAGTTGGGGGCTGAAGGTGACGGCTAGTGGCGTTCTGTTATTTTCTTTGTTAGGCCTGTCCTGTAGTAGGTAACTTCTGGGAACTCTTCTGGCTCTATCAATCTGTTTCTTTACTTCCGCAGGTGGGTATTGTAGTTGTAAGAAAGCTTGACAGAGATCTTGTAGGTGTTTGTCTCTGTCTGAGGGGTTGGAGCAAATGCGGTTGTATCGCAGAGCTTGGCTCTAGACGATGGATCGTGTGGTGTGGTCAGGGTGAAAGCTGGAGGCATGCAGGTAGGAATAGCGGTCAGTAGGTTTCCGGTATAGGGTGGTGTTTATGTGACCATTGTTTATTAGCACTGTAGTGTCCAGGAAGTGTATCTCTTGTGTGGACTGGACCAGGCTGAGGTTGGTGGTGGGATGGAAATTGTTGAAATCATGGTGGAATTCCTCAAGGGCTTCTTTTCCATGGGTCCAGATGATGAAGATGTCATCAATATAGCGCAAGTAGAGTAGGGGCTTTAGGGGACGAGAGCTGAGGAAGCGTTGTTCTAAATCAGCCATAAAAATGTTGGCATACTGTGGGGCCATGCGGGTACCCATAGCAGTGCCGCTGATCTGAAGGTATACATTGTCCCCAAATGTGAAATAGTTATGGGTAAGGACAAAGTCACAAAGTTCAGCCACCAGGTTAGCCGTGACATTATCGGGGATAGTGTTCCTGACGGCTTGTAGTCCATCTTTGTGTGGAATGTTGGTGTAGAGGGCTTCTACATCCATAGTGGCCAGGATGGTGTTATCAGGAAGATCACCGATGGATTGAAGTTTCCTCAGGAAGTCAGTGGTGTCTCGAAGGTAGCTGGGAGTGCTGGTAGCGTAGGGCCTGAGGAGGGAGTCTACATAGCCAGACAATCCTGCTGTCAGGGTGCCAATGCCTGAGATGATGGGGCGCCCAGGAGTTCCAGGTTTATGGATCTTGGGTAGTAGATAGAATATCCCAGGTCGGGGTTCCAGGGGTGTGTCTGTGCGGATTTGATCTTGTGCTTTTTCAGGAAGTTTCTTGAGCAAATGCTGTAGTTGCTTTTGGTAACTCTCAGTGGGATCATAGGGTAATGGCTTGTAGAAACTCGTGTTGGAGAGCTGCCGAGCAGCCTCTTGTTCATATTCCGACCTATTCATGATGACAACAGCACCTCCTTTGTCAGCCTTTTTGATTATGATGTCAGAGTTGTTTCTGAGGCTGTGGATGGCATTGCGTTCCGCATGGCTGAGGTTATGGGGCAAGTGATGCTGCTTTTCCACAATTTCAGCCCGTGCACGTTGGCGGAAGCACTCTATGTAGAAGTCCAGTCTGCTGTTTCGACCTTCAGGAGGAGTCCACCTAGAATCCTTCTTTCTGTAGTGTTGGTAGGGAGACCTCTGTGGATTAGTATGTTGTTCAGAGGTATTTTGGAAATATTCCTTGAGTCGGAGACGTCGAAAATAGGATTCTAGGTCACCACAGAACTGTATCATGTTCATGGGGGTGGAGGGGCAGAAGGAGAGGCCCCGGGATAGAACAGCTGCTTCTGCTGGGCTGAGAGTATAGTTGGATAGGTTAACAATATTGCTAGGTGGGTTGAGGGAACCATTGATGTGGCCCCTTGTAGCATGTAGTAGTTTAGAAAGTTTAGTGTCCTTTTTCTTTTGTAGAGAAGCAAAGTGTGCGTTGTAAATGGCTTGTCTAGTTTTAGTAAAATCCAGCCACGAGGAAGTTTGTGTGGAAGGTTGGTTTTTTATGAGAGTATCCATTTTTGAGAGCTCATTCTTAATCTTTCCCTGTTTGCTGTAGAGAATGTTGATCAGGTGATTCCGCAGTTTCTTTGAGAGCGTGTGGCACAAGCTGTCAGCATAGTCTGTGTGGTATGTAGATTGTAATGGATTTTTTACCTTCAGTCCTTTTGGTACGATGTCCATCTGTTTGCATTTGGAAAGGAAGATGATGTCTGTCTGTATCTGTGCAAGTTTTTTCATGCAGTTGATAGATTTCCACTCCATACGGCTAAATGCAGTGCCTTGCATAATGACAGGTTTCAGAGTAACAGCCGTGTTAGTCTGTATTCGCAAAAAGAAAAGGAGTACTTGTGGCACCTTAGAGACTAACGAATTTATTTGAGCATGAGCTTTCGTGAGCTACAGCTCACTTCATCAGATGCATACCGTGGAAACTGCAGCAGACTTTATATATACACAGAGAATATGAAACAATACCTCCTCCCACCCCACTGTTCTGCTGGTAATAGCTTATCTAAAAGCCATTTCCAGCACAAATCCAGGTTTTCTCACCCTCCACCCCCCCACACAAATTCACTCTCCTGCTGGTGATAGCCCATCCAAAGTGACAACTCTTTACACAATGTGCATGATAATGAAGTTAGGCCATTTCCTGCACAAATCCAGGTTCTCTCACTCCCTCACCCCCCTCCAAAAACCCACCCCCATACACACACAAACTCAGAAAACCTGGATTTGTGCTGGAAATGGCTTTTAGATAAGCTATTACCAGCAGGACAGTGGGGTGGGAGGAGGTATTGTTTCATATTCTCTGTGTATATATAAAGTCTGCTGCAGTTTCCACGGTATGCATCTGATGAAGTGAGCTGTAGCTCACGAAAGCTCATGCTCAAATAAATTCGTTAGTCTCTAAGGTGCCACAAGTACTCCTTTTCTTTTTGCGAATACAGACTAACACGGCTGTTACTCTGAAACCTTAGTAAAAACACAAACCATGCATCCCAAAGAGAGAACAATGAGTCTGACGTTGATCACGTATGCAAGCAAACCTGTTTATCAAGAAAATATTCAAATCAATTAACATCCCACGTGTCAGCCTCCCCTTTACCACAATACAGGCCAACAGTCTGTACAAACCCTGGGAATAAGCCCCAAAACTTTTCCAGCTGGACAAATTCTCCATTTTCGAAGAAAGCCAGCAGCAATTCGTGATATATTGTGGTGCTGGTTAGGCCGGCAAAAAAGAAAATCACCTAAATAATGGAGAATTGAGCTTTACCCCAGCCATTCATTGACTATCTATTGAAGAAAGAATACAAACCACACGTACACACACACACACACACACACACACACACACATACAAATAGGCAGGAAATAGCACAGCCCAGGGTCCCATATTTATTAAAAACAAAACAAAAAACCTCACACACCTTTTTTCTCGAACTTAAACCTTAGGAGAAAAAAAAATACCTTTCCAGCTCCAGTTTCACTGGTAACAAATGGAAAAGCTAATTCCATATCTGCCTTTTACATAATGGTGTCTCTTCCATCAGACAAACATTCCAACTACACAGCTTGAATCGAACAGAAAATGGTTCATGGATTGCATAGTCAGTATTCAACTCAAGGAAAGATAAGTGATGGCTAAAGCTAAATGTACCAGGAGTTTTATTTGGCACACACATGAGAGAAGAAAGGCATTTAGTAGTCGAAAGGAACTGTTAGGTTTATCTAATCCCAATTCCTCTTTCCTCTCAAACACCTAATTTTTGCCTTGAATAGCAACTAAGTATGCATTCATAGATTTGACAAAACAAAAACAGGCATTAAGTAGGCATGACCAACCACAATTAGGGACTCAAATGTTGTACAATGTACGATGGTAAGTGGCATGTTATGAAAAACAAAAAGTGCGAGATTTAATATAGACAGTGCATTATCCAGAGACACCCCTGAAAATTGCACAGGAGTTTACTGCTCTCTTTGCAACTCCCGAATGCCCTGGTCCCCTCTGAACTAGCTTTACCAAGGGGGCATGATATCTGAACAGGAATTATGTTATGGAACATACTGATCTTATACAGAAACTTACTAATGTCCTACTGTAATAATATCACATATTTACAATAAACCCTGAGAACTATGGTCCCCAACAAAATGAGTTCTTCTACTACGTAGGTTCTTTTCCTTCATTTTCATTACTTTCTTAGTTTGCACAAAAGTCAAGTTTCATCTTGCCCACTTCCCTGAAATGCCATCAGGTTGCACAAAAGCCTCCAGAATACAGGAAGATACAAGATACGGGGTAGCATAATTTGCACAAAGTTTACATCCTCAAGCTATATAGAGATATAAATACTTACTTCTGAGAGCACAGAATGTGAGAGAGAGCACTCTTCTCAATAAGTGATCTGTCTATAAAGTATGTGATGTCATTCTTCCAATTATCATCCAAGTGCTTATACCACGATCATCACTATGGCATTTGAAAAAAGAAAGAGGAGTACTTGTGGCACCTTAAGGTATGTCTACACTACGAAATTAGGTCGAATTTATAGAATTCGGTTTTTTAGAAATCGGTTTTATATATTCGAGTGTGTGTGTCCCCACAGAAAATGCTCTAAGTGCATTAAGTGCATTAACTTGGCAGAGTGCTTCCACAGTACCAAGGCTAGAGTCGACTTCCGGAGCGTTGCACTGTGGGTCGCTATCCCACAGTTCCTGCAGTCTCCGTTGGCCATTAGAATTCTGGGTTGAGATCCCAATGCCTGATGGGGCTAAAACATTGTCGCGGGTGGTTCTGGGTACATATTGTCAGGCCCCCGTTCCCTCCCTCCCTCTGTGAAAGCAAGGGCAGACAAACGTTTCGCGCCTTTTTTCCTGAGTTACCTGTGCAGACGCCATACCATGGCAAGCATGGAGCCCGCTCAGCTCACTGTTACCGTATGTCTCCTGGGTGCTGGCAGACGCGGTACTGCATTGCTACACAGCAGCAGCAACCCATTGCCTTCTGGCAGCAGACGGTGCAATAGGACTGGTAGCCGTCATCGTCATGTCCGAGATGCTCCTGGTCGCCTGTGTGAGGTCGATCAGGAGCTCCTGGGCAGACATGGGCGCAGGGACTAAATTTGGAGTGACTTGATCAAGTCATTCTCTTTAGTCCTGCAGTCAGTCCTATTGAACCATCTTATGGTGAGCAGGCAGGTGATACGGATTGCTACCAGTCCTATTGCATCATCTTCTGCCGGGCAGGCAAGAGATGAGGATGGCTAGCAGTCCTATTGTACCATCTTCTGCCGAGCAGCCATGAGATGTGGATGGCATGCAGTCCTTCTGCACCATCTGCTGCCAGCCAAAGATGTAAAAGATAGATGGAGTGTATCAAAACAAGAAATAGACCAGATTTGTTTTGTATTCATTTACAAACCCGCCCCCCGTCTAGGGGACTCATTCCTCTAGGTCACACTGCAGTCACTCACAGAGAAGGTGCAGCGAGGTAAATCTAGCCATGTATCAATCAGAGGCCAGACTAACCTCCTAGTTCCAATAAGAACAATAACTTAGGTGCACCATTTCTTATTGGAACCCTCCGTGAAGTCCTGCCTGAAATACTCCTTGATGTAAAGCCACCTCCTTTGTTGATTTTAGCTCCCTGAAGCCAACCCTGTAAGCCGTGTCGTCAGTCGCCCCTCCCTGCGTCAGAGCAACAGCAAACAATCGTGCATCTTGAGAGTGCTGTCCAGAGCAGTCACAATGGAGCACTCTGATGGGGCTAAAACATTGTCGCGGGTGGTTCTGGGTACATATCGTCAGGCCCCCGTTCCCTCCCTCCCTCCGTGAAAGCAAGGGCAGACAATCGTTTCGCGCCTTTTTTCCTGAGTTACCTGTGCAGACGCCATACCATGGCAAGCATGGAGCCCGCTCAGCTCACTGTCACCGTATGTCTCCAGGTGCTGGCAGACATGGTACTGCATTGCTACACAGCAGCGTCAACCCATTGCCTTGTGGCAGCAGACGGTACAGTACGACTCGTAGCCGTCATCGTCATGTCCGAGGTGCTCCTGGCCACGTCGGCCAGGAGTGCCTGGGCAGACACGTGCGCAGGGACTAAATTTGGAGTGACTTGACCAGGTCATTCTCTTTAGTCCTGCAGTCAGTCCTATTGAACCATCTTACGGTGAGCAGGCAGGCGATACGGATTGCTAGCAGTCCTACTGTACCATCTTCTGCCAGGCAGGCAAGAGATTAGGATGGCTAGCAGTCCTACTGCACCATCTTCTGCCGAGCAGCCATGAGATGTGGATGGCATGCAGTCCTTCTGCACCATCTGCTGCCAGCCAAAGATGTAAAAGATGGATGGAGTGGATCAAAACAAGAAATAGACCAGATTTGTTTTGTACTCATTTCCTTCCCTCCCTCCCCCGTCTAGAGGACTCATTCCTCTAGGTCACACTGCAGTCACTCACAGAGAAGGTGCAGCGAGGTAAATCTAGCCATGTGTCAATCAGAGGCCAGACCAACCTGCTTGTTCCAATAAGAACAATTATTTAGGTGCACCATTTCTTATTGGAACCCTCCGTGAAGTCCTGCCTCAAATACTCCTTGATGTAAAGCCACCCCCTTTGTTGATTTTAATTCCCTGTAAGCCAACCCTGTAAGCCATATATTCAGTCGCCCCTCCCTCCATCAGAGCAATGGCATGCAATCGTTCTGCGCCTTTTTTCTGTGCGGACACCATACCAAGGCAAGCATGGAGGCCGCTCAGCTCACTTGGGCAATTAGGAGCACATTAAACACCACACGCATTATCCAGCAGTATATGCAGCACCAGAACCTGGCAAAGCGATACCGGGTGAGGAGGCGACATCAGCGCGGTCACGTGAGTGATCAGGACATGGACACAGATTTCTCTCAAAGCATGGGCCCTGCCAATGCATGCATCATGGTGCTAATGGGGCAGGTTCATGCTGTGGAATGCCGATTCTGGGCTCGGGAAACAAGCACAGACTGGTGGGACCGCATAGTGTTGCAGGTCTGGGACGATTCCCAGTGGCTGCGAAACTTTCACATGCGTAAGGGCACTTTCATGGAACTTTGTGACTTGCTTTCCCCTGCCGTGAAGCGCATGAATACCAAGATGAGAGCAGCCCTCACAGTTGAGAAGCGAGTGGCGATAGCCCTGTGGAAGCTTACAACGCCAGACAGCTACCGGTCAGTTGGGAATGAATTTGGAGTGGACAAATCTACTGTGGGGGCTGCTGTGATGCACGTAGCCCACGCAATCAAAGATCTGCTGATATCAAGGGTAGTGACCCTGGGAAATGTGCAGGTCATAGTGGATGGCTTTGCTGCAATGGGATTCCCTAACTGTGGTGGGGCCATAGACGGAACCCATATCCCTATCTTGGCGCCAGAGCACCAAGCCGCCGAGTACATAAACCGCAAGGGGTACTTTTCAATAGTGCTGCAAGCTCTGGTGGATCACAAGGGACGTTTCACCAACATCAACGTGGGATGGCCGGGAAAGGTACATGATGCTCGCATCTTCAGGAACTCTGGTCTGTTTCAAAAGCTGCAGGAAGGGACTTTATTCCCTTGACCAGAAAATAACTGTTGAGGATGTTGAAATGCCTATAGTTATCCTTGGGGACCCAGCCTACCCCTTAATGACATGGCTCATGAAGCCGTACACAGGCAGCCTGGACAGTAGTCAGGAGCTGTTCAACTACAGGCTGAGCAAGTGCAGAATGCTGGTAGTATGTGCATTTGGATGTTTAAAGGCGCGCTGGCGCAGTTTACTGACTCGCTTAGACCTCAGCGAAACCAATATTCCCACTGTTATTACTGCTTGCTGTGTGCTCCACAATATCTGTGAGAGTAAGGGGGAGACATTTATGGCAGGGTGGGAGGTTGAGGCAAATCGTCTGGCTGCTGGTTACGTGCAGCCAGACACCAGGGAGGTTAGAAGAGCACAGGAGGGTGCGGTACGCATCAGAGAAGCTTTGAAAACCAGTTTCATGACTGGCCAGGCTATGGTGTGAAAGTTCTCTTTGTTTCTCCTTGATGAAACCCCCCGCCCCTTGGTTCACTCTACTTCCCTGTAAGCTAACCACCCTCCCCTCCTCCCTTTGATCACCGCTTGCAGAGGCAATAAAGTCATTGTTGCTTCACATTCATGCATTCTTTATTCATTCATCACACAAATAGGGGAATGACTACCAAGATAGCCCAGGAGGGGTGGTGGAGGAGGGAAGGAAAATACCACACAGCACTTTAAAAGTTTACAAGGTTAAAATTTATTGAATGCCAGCCTTCTTTTTTGGGGGCAATACTCTGTGGTGGAGTGGCTGGTTGGCCAGTGGCCCCTCCACCGCGTTCTTGGGTATCTGGGTGTGGAGGCTATGGAACTTGGGGAGGAGGGTGGTTGGTTACACAGGGGCTGTAGTGGCAGTCTGTACTCCAGCTGCCTTTGCTGCAGCTCAACCATACACTGGAGCATACTGGTTTGATCCTCCAGCAGCCTCAGCATTGAATCCTGCCTCCTCTCATCACGCTGCCCCCACATTTGAGCTTCAGCCCTGTCTTCAGCCCGCCACTTACTCTCTTCAGCCCGCCACTTACTCTCTTCAGCCCGCCACCTCTCCTCCCGGTCATTTTGTGCTTTTCTGAACTCTGACATTATTTGCGTCCACGCATTCATCTGTGCTCTGTCAGTGTGGGAGGACAGCATGAGCTCAGAGAACATTTCATCACGAGTGCGTTTTTTTTTCTTTCTAATCTTCACTAGCCTCTGGGAAGGGAAGATCCTGTGATCATTGAAACACATGCAGCTGGTGGAGAAAAAAAAAGGGACAGCGGTATTTAAAAAGACACATTTTATAACACAGTGGCTACACTCTTTCAGGGTAAACCTTGCTGTTAACATTACATACATAGCACATGTGCTTTCATTACAAAGTTTGCCTCCCCCCACAACGTGGCTACCCCCTCAACCCTCCCCCCTCCCCGTGGCTAACAGCGGGGAACATTTCTGTTCAGCCACAGGCAAACAGCCCAGCAGGAATGGGCTTCTCTGAGTGTCCCCTGAAGAAAAGCACCCTATTTCAACCAGGTGACCAGGAATGATATCTCACTCTCCTGAGGATAACACAGAGAGATAAAGAACGGATGTTGTTTGAATGCCAGCAAACATACACTGCAATGCTTTGTTGTACAATGATTCCTGAGTACGTGTTACTGGCCTGGAGTGGTAAAGTGTCCTACCATGGAGGACGCAATAAGGCTGCCCTCCCCAGAAACCTTTTGCAAAGGCTTTGGGAGTACATCCAGGAGAGCTGCGAATGCCAGGGCAAATTAATCCTTTCACATGCTTGATTTTAAACCATGTATAGTATTTTAAAAGGTACACTCACCGGAGGTCCCTTCTCCGCCTGCCAGGTCCAGGAGGCAGCCTTGGGTGGGTTCGGGGGTACTGGCTCCAGGTCCAGGGTGAGAAACAGTTCCTGGCTGTCGGGAAAACCGGTTTCTCCACTTGCTTGCTGTGAGCTATCTACAACCTCCTCATCATCATCATCCTCTTCGTCCCCAAAACCTGCTTCCGTGTTGCCTCCAACTCCATTGAAGGAGTCAAACAACATGGCTGGGGTAGTGGTGGCTTAACGCCCTAAAATGGCATGCAGCTCATCATTGAAGCGGCATGTTTGGGCTGTGACCCGGAGCAGCCGTTCGCCTCTCTGGTTTTCTGGTAGGCTTGCCTCAGCTCCTTAAGTTTCACTCGGCACTGCTTCGGGTCCCTGTTATGTCCTCTGTCCTTCATGCCCTGGGAGATTTTGACAAAGGTTTTGGCATTTCGAAAACTGGAACGGAGTTCTGATAGCACGGATTCCTCTCCCCACACAGCGATCAGATCCCGTACCTCTCGTTCAGTCCATGCTGGAGCTCTTTTGCAATTCTGGGACTCCATCATGGTCACCTCTGCTGATGAGCTCTGCATGGTCACCTGCAGCTTGTCATGCTGACCAAACAGGAAATGAGATTCAAAAGTTCGCAGTTCTTTTCCTGTCTACCTGGCCAGTGCATCTGAGTTGAGAGTGCTGTCCAGAGCAGTCACAATGGAGCACTCTGGGATAGCTCCCGGAAGCCAATACCGTCAAATTGTGTCCACAGTACCCCAATTTCGACCCGGCAAGGCCGATTTAAGCACTAATCCACTTGTCAGGGGTGGAGTAAGGAAATAGATTTTAAGAGCCCTTTAAGTCAAAATAAAGGGCTTCATCGTGTGGACGGGTGCAGGTTTACATCGATTTAACGCTGCTAAATTTGACCTAAAGTCCTAGTGTAGACCAGGGCTTAGAGACTAACAAATTTATTTGAGCATAAGCTTTTGTGGGCTAAAACCCACTTCATCGGATGCATGCAGTGGAAAATACAGTAGGAAGATATTATATATATATATATATATATACACACAGAGAACATGAAAAAATGGTTGTTGCCCATACCCACTATAACGAGAGTGATCAGTTAAGGTGAGCTATTATCAGCAGGAGAAAAAAAAACCCTTTTGTAGTGATAATCAGGATGGCCCATTTCCAAGAGTTGACAAGAAGGTGTGAGTAACAATAGGGGGAAAAATAAGCATGGGGAAATAGTTTTCATTTGTGTAATGACCCATCCACTCCCAGTCTTTATTCAAACCTAATTTAATGGTGTCCAGTTTGCAAATTAATTCCAATTCAACATTTTCTCCTTGGAGTCTGTTTTTGAAGTTTTTTTTTGTTGTAGTGTTGAGACTTTTAGGTCTGTAATCGAGTGACCAGGGAGATTGAAGTGTTCTCCGACTGGTTTTTGAATGTAATAATTCTTGATGTCTGATTTGTGTCTATTTATTCTTTCATGTAGAGACTGTCCGGTTTGGCCAATGTACATGACAGAGGGGCATTGCTAGCACATGATGGCATATATCCCATTGGTAGATGCGCAGGTGAACGAGCCTCTGATAGTGTGGCTGATGTGATTAGGTCCTATGATGGTGAGTCTCTATCTCCTCTCGCTGACATCCATCATTGCTGTTGGCAATGATGAAAGGGCCAGCAACAAAACAGGTATACTTGCTAAGCAATTTCAACCACCACCACTGGTGTTGTGAAAGTAGAAGCTCTCTGGTAGTCCTTTTGGTAACTGCAACATCTGAAACCGAAGGGCTGCAGTCTAGTAAGAAGCCATTATCCAATCTGTGTGAGACACTCCAAAAATTTGTAGTGATTACCTTCTAGGTATCATGCTAGCAAAGCACTATATTTAGAGTATGCACATAAGAGACACCTGCTGTTTAGGTAAGCTCACCAAAAATACTCTAGATACATACAATTAACATTCTGAGAATGCTGAATCGTATCCCAGATTGCTATCCTTGAAAAGTACTGCAAAAATCATTGCAAAAATTTAGAACCAGGTGTCTGACATTATATAAACACTACAGTCAACATTTCTCTATTCCTTTTTTCTTTTTAATTTGGTGAATTTTATGATCTCTGCTATGGAGGGTGCTGTAAAGGACTTGATAGGATGAGATTAGGTTGAAGGAAAGTTTGGGGGTTGTCTGTAGGAAGAGCGGTTAAATACTGATGAATCTGTGTGAAAGGAATGAAAAGGAAAGAGAATTGGTGGGGATAAATCAAACCAGCTTTGAGGTTAGGAATTCCATTCAAGAGTTCTATTCTTATCTCCATTTTCTATTTAGTTTGCTGCAATCATTTAATAAAATAATCCAGTCCCAATCTGGGTCCATGCAGCCTTATTTTGTCCTCCTGTATTGTTTTGTGGTCACTGTCGTGAGGTTAGCCCTTCACTACTGTAAAGATAGGAGAGGTACAGAATTTCATTACAGTTTGCCTTTAAGACCATCACTCGCAAAAACATAATATTAAGGGGATATTTTTTAAAGCAGAACATTTCATATAGTGAATTATGCCCAAATAAAATCTCACTATACAAGGCAAATGCAATAGCATGCCAGTTCTGTGACTGCTTTTGTGGAGAGGAACTTACAGCCCTGAAAAGGTCAGGGAACCAAAGAGAAGGCAAAATGGAGGAATGTAGCTCAGGGTGAGTATTAAAAAATGGGAGAAAACTAAACAGAAAATTGAGGAAAGATCACCTTGCAATAGCAGATAAGTTATCCACCAAACCCTCAAAGGTAACATTAGGCTGAGAGATTCCCAGTTACAAAACAAAAAGTGTAAAGTTTAAGAAAAAGTTAAACTGTACATTTGCTATCTTTCTCGGTACAGGTTAGCATAAGGACATACTGAGATTAAGAATGGTATTACTGAACAATCAAGTATAATCTAAAGAAAGTAATTTATTTGGTATATTGAGGGATGGAGGGAGGCTGGGAGGGATAATCATTGAATCTATATTATACAATTCTTGACATTGTCATATATGTTTAATAATAACAATTCTGAAACTGGTTGTTTAATTTTGACCAGCTGACCTGATTTCTTGATTTCTCTGTAAATGCATTTAGTTTCTGTGCCTCCACTTTCTCTGCCAAATGTCTATTCCCATTTATTTCTGTTGCTTGAGTCCAAGAGTTGGATGTGCAAGGACCTTTCCTTTCACCATTTACTCTACAAGTAGATTTTTGCCATGGGGGTCCTCTTTTCTAGGACTAGCGCATAGACAAAGCACTATGTGTTTGGTCCTTAAGTTTTTCAACCATTTCTTTCTTCTAACCCAGTGGCTCTCAACTTTTCCAGACTACTGTGCCCCTTTCAGGAGTTTGATTTGTCTTGCATACCGCCAAGTTTCACCTCACTTAAAAACTATTTGATTACAAAATCAGACCTAAAAATACAAAAGTGTCATAGCATACTGTTACTGAAAAATTGCTTACTTTCTTTTTACCATATAATTATATAATAAATTATTTGGAATATAAATATTGTACTTACATTTCCGTGTATCATATATAGAGCAATATAAACAAGTCATTGCCTGTATGAAATTTTAGTTTGTACTGACTTCGCTAGTGCTTTTTATGTGGACTGTTGTAAAAGTAGGCAAATATCTAGATGTGTTGATGTACCCCCTGCAAGACCTCTACGTGCCCCTGGTTGAGAACCACTGTTCTAACCTCCCCTTTTAACTACTGACTATTTCTTACCTCAGTCCTACAGCAGCCTCGATCTCTATCCTCACTTGCAGAAAAGAAAGCAAGGCAGATGTTGATTTCAATTTAAGTGCACATTGATGGATATTGATTTTGGGGGGGATTTTTAAAAATCAAGAAAAATATACGCATAAAATCTTATTTTAAAGATACCTAGTGACATACAGCTGCATACCACAGATCAGAACTGAACCCTGAGACCTTCATGCTTATTCAAACTAACCAGAGCAACAGAGTTTCATAAACCTCCAGAGAGTGAAGGGATCAAAGACACCAAGATTATTTGGACTATTGGTAAATGTGAAGGCACTAGTAGTGCCTGAGTAAGGATAAATGGAGTAAAAAACAAGGGTGATGTCATGGTAGGGGTCTACTACAGATCAGGAAGAAGAGGTGGATGAGGTTGTTTTTTTCAAACAATCAACAAAATCATCCAAAACACAGAAGTTGGTGGTGATGGGGGACTTCAACTTCTCTGACATATGTTGGGAAAATAACACAACAGGACACAGATTATCCAACAAGTTCTTGGAATGTATTGGAGGCAATTTTTTTATTTCAGAAAGTGGAGGAAGTTACTAGGTGAAAGGCTGTTCTAGATTTGATTTTGACAAATAGGGAGGAACTGGTTGAGAATTTGAAAGTGAAAGGGAGCTTGGGCAAAAGTGTTCATAAAATGGTAGAGTTCATGATTCTAAGGAATGGTAGGAGGGAAAACAGCTCAATAAAGATAATGGATTTCAAGAAGACAGACTTTAGCAAACTCAGGGAGTTGGAAGGTGTCATAAATATAAAGGAAAGGGTAAACACGTTTAAATCCTTCCTGGCCAGAGGAAAAACCCTTTCACCTCTACAGGGTTAAGAAGCTGAGACAACCTCGCTGGCACCTGACCAAAATGACCAATGAGGAGACAAGATACTTTCAAAGCTGGAGGTGGCAAGAAACAAAGGGTTCTCTCTGTCTGTGTGTTGTTTTTTGCCAGGACCAGAGCAGGAATGCAGGTCAGAACTCCTGTAAAAAATCAGTAAGCAATCTAGTTAGATATGGGTTAGATTCTGTTTTGTTTAAATGGTTGATAAAATAAGTTGTGCTGAATGGAATGTATATTCCTGTTTTTGTGTCTTTTTGTAACTTATGGTTTAGCCTAGAGGGATTCTCTTTGTTTTGAATCTGATTACCCTGTAAGGTATTTACCATCCTGATTTTACAGAGGTGATTCTTTTACTTTTTCTTTAATTAAAATTATTCTTTTAAGAACTTGATTGCTTTTTCATTATTCTTAAGATCCAAGGGTTTGGGTCTGTGTTCACTTATGCAAATTGGTGAGGATTTTTATCAAGCCTTCCCCAGGAAAGGGGGTGTAGGGCTTGGGGGTATTTGGGGGGGAAAGATGTTTCCAAGTGGGCTCTTTCCCTGTTATATTTGTTAGACGCTTGGTGGTGGCAGCAATAAAGTCCAGGTAGAATAGTTTGTACCTTGGGGAAGTTTTAACTTAAGCTGGTAAAAATAAGCTTAAGCAGTCTCTCTGTTTTTGAAGTTTTTTTTGTTGAAGAATTGCCACTTTTAGGTCTGTAATCGAGTGACCAAAGAGATTGAAGAGTTCTCCAACTGGTTTTTGAATGTTATAATTCTTGACGTCTGATTTGTGTCCATTTATTCTTTTACGTAGAGACTGTCCAGTTTGGCCAATGTACATGGCAGAGGGGCATTGCTGGCACATGATGGCATATGTCACATTGGTAGATGTGCAGGTGAATGAGCCTCTGATAGTGTGACTGATGTGATTAGGCCCTATGATAGTGTCCCCTGAATAAATATGTGGACACAGTTGGCAACGGGCTTTGTTGCAAGGAGAGGTTCCTGGGTTAGTGGTTCTATTGTGTGGTGTGTGGCTGCTGGTGAGTATTTGCTTCAGGTTGGGGGGCTGTCTTTAAGCAAGGACTGGCCTGTCTCCCAAGATCTGTGAGAGTGATGGGTCATCCTTCAGGATAGGTTGTAGATCCTTGATGATGCGTTGGAGAAGTTTTAGTTGGGGGCTGAAGGTGATGGCTAGTGGCGTTTTGTTATTTTCTTTGTTGGTCCTGTCCTGTTGTAGGTGACTCCTGGATACTCTTCTGGCTCTGTCAATCTGTTTCTTCACTTCAGCAGGTGGGTATTGTAGTTGTAAGAACGCTTCAAAACTTCAAAAACAAACTCCAACAAGAGACTGATGAATTGGAATTAATTTGCAAACTGGATACAATTAATTTAGGCTTGAACAAATACTGGGAGTGGATGGGTCATTACACATAGTAAAACTATTTCCCCATGTTTATACCCCTCCCCCCCTGCCCCCCCCCGTTGTTCCTCAGATTCTTGTCAACTGCTGGAAATGGCCCACCTTGATTATCACTACAAAAGGTTTCCCCCCAACACCCCGCTCTCCTGCTGGTAATAGCTCACCTTACCTGATCACTCTCCTTACAGTGTGTATGGTAACACCCATTGTTTCATGTTCTCTGTGTATATAAATCTCCCCACTGTATTTTCCACTGAATGCATCTGATGAAGTGAGCTGTAGCTAAGAAAGCTTATGCTCAAATAAATTTGTTAGTCTCTAAGGTGCCACAAGTCCTCCTTTTCTTAGACAAGTTATATGTCTTCATGAAATACATCCTAGAATATTCAAGGAGCTGATTGAGGAGATATCTGAGCCTTTAGCAATTATCTTCTAAAAGTCATGGAAGATGGGAGAGATTCCACAGGACTGGAAAAGGGCAAATATAATGCCAATCTATAAAAAGGGAAATAAGGACAACCTGGGGAATTACAGACCAGTCAGCTTAACTTCAGTGCCCGGAAAGATAATGGAGCAAATAATAAAGCAATCAATTTGGAAACACCTAGAAGATAATAAGGTGATAAGTAATAATGAGCATGGATTTTTCAAGAACAAATCGTTCCAAAGCAACCTGATAGCTTTCTTTCACACGGTAACAAGCCTTGTGGATAAGGGGGAAGCAGTAGATATGGCATATCTTGACTTTAGTAAGACTTTTGATACTGTCTCATGTGATCTTCTCTTAAACAAACCAGAGAAATACAACTTTCATGGAGCAATATAAAGTGGGTGCATAACTGGTTGAAAAACCATTCCTAGAGAGTAGTTATCAGTAGTTCACAGTCAAGCTGGAAGGGCTTATGAAGTGGGGTCCCCGCAGGTATTTATTCTGATCTGGTTCTGTTCAATATCTTAATCAATGATTTAGATAATGGCATAGAGATTACACTCACAAAGTTTGCGGACAATACTAAGATGGGAGTGGGTTGCAAATGCTTTGGAGGATAGGATTAAAATTCAAAATAATCTGGACAAACTGGAGAAATGGTCTGGTCTGAAGTAAATAGGATGAAATTCAATAAGGACAAAGGTAAAGTACTCCACTTAAGAAGGAACAATCAGTTTCAGACATACAAAATGGGAAATGACTGCCGAGGAAGGAGTACTGTGGAAAAGGATCTGGGGGTCATAGTGGATCTCAAGCTAAATATGAGACAACAGTGTAACACTGTTGCAAAAAAAGCAAACATCATTCTGGGATGTATTAGCAGGAGTGTTGCAAGCAAGACACATGTTCTAATCTACTCTGCGCTGATTAGGCCTCAGCTGGAGTATTGTGTCCCGTTCTGGGCACCACATTTCAGGAAAGATGTAGACAAACTGGAGAAAATCCAAAGAAGAGCAACAAAAATTATTAACAGGTTTCAGAGTAACAGCCGTGTTAGTCTGTATTCGCAAAAAGAAAAGGAGTACTTGTGGCACCTTAGAGACTAACCAATTTATTTGAGCATAAGCTTTCGTGAGCTACAGCTCACTTCATCAGATGCATACTGTGGAAAATACAGAAGATGTTTGTTTTTATACACACAAATCATGAAAAAATGGGTGTTTATCAGTACAAAAGGTTTTCTTATTATTATTAAAGGTCAAGAAAACATGACCTATGAGGGAATATTGGAAAAACTGGATTTGTTTAGAGAAGAGAAGACTGAGGGGGCACATGATAACAGTTTTCAAGTATATAAAATGTTGTTACAAGGAGGAGGGAGAAAATTGTTCTCCTTAACCTCTGAGGATAGGACAAGAAGCAATGGGCATAAAATGCAGCAAGGGAGGTTTAAGTTGGACATTAGGAAAAACTTTCTAACTGTCAGGGTAGTTAAGCACTGGAATAAAGTGCCCAGGAATGATGTGGGAACTCCATCATTGGAGATTTTTAAGAAAAGGTTAGATAAACACCTGTCATGGATGGTCTAGATAATACTTAGTCCTGCCATGAGTGCAGGGGACTGGACTAGATGACCTCTCGAGCTCCCTTGTAGTCCTACAGTTCTATGATTCTATCCTTCCTAAATGGTAAAGTAATGAACACTGAAAGGGCCATAACTTCTTGTCCAACTGGTTCTTCAGCTTTTGAAATGGTTAAAGGATGTTTAGACAGACAGCTGAATCCTTCCCTCTTGGTTAATCAGATTGCTTGAGGAGCAGAAGTTTAGGAAAGCCATCCTGTGTTAACAGAAGGAGGCACAAGAAAGACAGACAGGCAGGCACTAAGGGGAGAGAGGGAGATTCTGGGCATCCAACTTGGGAAAAAAGAGACCAGAAATGGGCTTGCACAAGGAGTGTCTGACCTTTAAAGGGGGGGATCAGTAAGAAAGGATTCAAGGAAAGCAGCTTTGAGAGTCAAAGTAATCTTTAGGGAATCTATGTATTGGCAGCAGCAGCCAGGGAGCTGGGTTAGTGCTCGGGTGAAGAGTTAAGCCTCAATCCAGCGTCTGCAGCAAGCACTAGTTCAGCCTTAATGACTTTAGAGTCCCAAGATGGGAAGGACTTTTGTAATCACATAGTGTGATTTATTTGGAAAAGTGGTAGGGGAAGAGACCACCTGAGAGTGCTTCTGTGCAAACCTGTTGGAGAGTTCTTAGACTACAGTGATGGTAGTCACTCCTCTTCTTCCCTAAGGTACTCTTCTTCTCTAAGGTGTCTCAGCTGTGTGGGGCAACAGGGATCAATCTGGTCACCTTTCATGTTCAATGTACATTGTAAGTGATGCCGCCAGGCAATATGGGCTGTATCATCGTAAATTATTTTCCTTAGACTTTGAGAAATTTCCTTGCTGTCCATATGCCAAACAGAGACAGGGACTTGGATGAGAACCATATGGCTTAAATTCAATCCACGCAAGTGGATAGTGATGCTTACTGTCGAAAGGAAACATCTGAGGAATTGGCAGTATCTAAAACTCCTCCATTACCTGTGGTCACCAGTCTGCCCATTGTCAAAGTGTCCACAGTCTCAGAGTCTCACACATGCTACCTCTCTGCTGCTGGCGTCTCAGATAGTAAAACTGGCCAACAGCAAAACATTTCTGGCTTTGAATTGCCAAGGGGTTCCCCCTTTTCTATTCTAATGCATCCATCTCTGTGTTACTCTAAGTCTTAATGGTTGCAATGCTCTGAAACTGGAACTAAAGGAAGAGGTTAGGCAGATATTTCATTTTTTGTGGAAGGAGGCTACCCACCTTCTAAGTGAAACTCACCAACAAGAGCATATTTCACCTCTTCTCTGCATTGTCTTCCAATAAACTGCCAGATGAACAAGGCACCAAATAGCTGGTTGTTCTGCTATCTCAAGGACCACCTCTCCCTCTCTCTCTCTCTCTGACCTGTCACACAACCAACTGTATCTCAAAAGCAGCTCAGAGACAGCAGGCCTCAGCTACAGGCTTTCACCTCTGGAATACACTTTGGCCAGAAATTCACCTAAACCTCAGCCTACCAACATTTCTAACACATTGCCAGGACACACCTTTTTCCTCAAACTTTTCAATAACTACCAAACTTTTTTTTTTTTAATTTACAGGAAACAGGCTTCTTATGTCAGTTTGCACCCTACTGGCTAGCAGAAGCTACTGTACCTAAAGAAGATTCACCCCACCCAAAGAGGTCAGTCTGTGTGTGCACCACTAATCTCCCTGAGGTGACTCACCAAGCAAGGCAGCTCTGTGTTCATTCTGGGCCCTCTGAAGTCCTATCAGCAGAAGCATCCCATGATACCTGCACTGAATCTGCACAGATTTTTTGTGCTTGGTGGCCACAGTCAGAAACAATCAAGAGATGGACCTCTTTACCTAGGCTAAATGAATTATCAGTACTGTTAACTATTTCTCTGCTGGTTATTTTAGAAGACAGATGCAGGTACTCTTGTGGCAATGTATGAATAGAGTACAACCACCAACATCCCCATCAAATCTGACTTCTGCGGTAGAATCTATCTGGACAACATGTCTAAATACTAGGTTTTGGGGATGTGAAGATGGAACTTTTTAGACTGAGATGGGAATGTGCATTATTGTTCCTGATAAATTTAGGATTTCCTCTACTGGCAAAACAGATCTATTTGGAACTTTGACTGATGCTAATAACTACATAGATCAACCTGTGGTTTAATTTATAGAACAGATGGAAGATACAGACTCTGCTGCATTAAATGCATTGGAATAACTGTTCTTCAGCAGATTGTTTGAGAAGTTAAATAGTGGTGTGAATGGTATTAGATGCTTTGGCTCTCAGATAAATAATTGTTTCTATTATTATTCTGAATAATTGACAACGTATTCTTTTGGGAGAAAAAAAGTAACAATAAAAGTAACATGCATTACTAAAAACAAAAAAGGAACGTGAGTATTTAATTGTGAGGTATTCGTTGCAAGGGAAGAAAAAATACCCAAGGCTGAGATGACTTAGACCCCGATTCAACAAAGCACTTAAACATGTGCTTAATCCATTTGCATTCAGCAAAGGACCTAAACACATGTTTAAGTGCTTTGCTGAATAGGGATGGTTTATTGAATTGGTGTCTTAACAGAGAATTGGAATGGAGTAGACCCACCCACTCAGAAACTATGTACAAGTACACACTAATTTAAGCCTAATTTAAAACATTTAAAATTTAGTATTCCTACATGTATTTAAGGTTATTAATATTTATTATTTGTATTACTAAAGTGCCTAGGATCCAAGTCATGGTCCAGGACCCTATTGTGCTATGTGCAGTACAAGCATAGCACAAAAAGACAGTCATTTATGTTTATTATAATTAAATATACAACAGAATGGTGAATTCTCTGATACGTGAAGATTTCTCTTTGAGTCTGCATGAACGCTAAGGTTTTCCTGAAGACTCTTCCTTATGGGAAGAACACAACAGACATTCATTTGATAATAATATCTTTCTCTCTATCCAGTACAGATCTATAATATTAGATCAGACCCAATGAAGAAAGGAACAATAATTCATGCAAAGTGGCATGGGGCTTCAGATGTTGAAAAATATTAGATATCTAATTTATTGCTCTGTTACATTTATGTTAAAAAATAACATGCATAGTCCAATGTACTTGTCCCTTACATTAATATGTTATATTTTTCCTATTGAAAAATAATTAAAAAACAAACTCATGTAGTTTAGTGCATCATGTGTCTAATAAAATGAAGATAAGAGTTAGATCATTGCACATTTTCAACACTGTCATACCAGAAAGGGCTAAATTGTGCCTTTTCGTAGAGCCCAAAGCTAAAGCCACTGAATAAGTTGCTCTGCCCCAGGAGGCATTGTGCCTCAGACACACCCCGCTGAAGCACACTTTCTACCATACTCCCCTCTTGCCTTGGTACGGCCCTTGTCCCCACATCCAGCCAGATGTATTGGCCAGCACATAGGGACATCAAAGCGTTGGCTCCTCCCCTGCCTGACCATTTCGTTGAAATGGGGGGAACACTGGGACAGTGCACTGTATTCTCCCCATCTCTCTTACCTGGACCCATGATTGGTTTCAGTTTGGCAGAGCTGTGTGGAGGCAGAAGAAGTCTTACTCTCCCTAGCCACTGCATAGCTGTGTTAGACTTCAACACAAGCTACCTGTTTCAACACTAAAAATAAAAACCCTGCTCCAAAAGTGCCCGCTTAAAAACACCTATCCCCTTAGGGCCAGATTCCCACTGTGGGAATTTCAGAAGTTCCGAGGTGCCTAACTCCCATTGACTTAACAAAGAGTTAGGTATCTAGATGCTTTTAAAATCCCACTAGGCTCCTACCTACATCTATAGGTGCCTAAATACCTTTAAAAATCTGGAGCTTAGTGCCAAATACACTTTTTCATCCAGTTTTTACCCAGTTTTGAGTTCTTCTTCAGTGCTAATTAACACAGCAAAATTACTGGTGCAAGCACTTTACAATTACTCCTTAATAAAAGTGTGGAAAAGGGCTAAGCTATTATTTCCCATTGCATGGACACTCCCGAAGCATGGATTGAGAATGGATTGGAGTGAATTCAAACAGCTGGTTTACCTTTCTCTTCCAGTACAATGTCCAGTAACCAGAGCCAGCCCTAGGCCATATAGCACCCCAAGCAAGGAGCATCTTCGGTGCCCCCTCCCTTTATTTTTTATTGCATTTGTAGCACATTGCACCATGTCCATGCATGATTTGTCCCTGTCATATAAGATGATAAATTTGCATGCTAAGATCTGTAAATCTGTATTTATTCATGCCATATATAAACAAATAAAAAAGTTTCCTCTAAGCTTATAGAAACATTTTAATTTTAAGAATAACTGAAATGTACTAACATTAAGAAATTGAACTGTGCACCAACATTGGGTGGATCAGTATTAAATACTGTTACAGTATGTGACAACCTTAGAATGTTAACCCTAGTCCTTTAGTTCTAAAGGTTACTTTTCTAGCCTTTGCCCTCACAAACTGAACCATGCTTCAGAGAGATCCAGAGATTGTCCAATGGCATTTTCAAGCAATAAAATAGCAAGCGATGTCAGTTTCTCATTGGTCATCATCGACTGAAGATATATTTTAATGAGTCTGTGTTTCCCCACTCCTGACTGTGACTGGCAGTGTGAGCAGAATCCTCAAAACTATCCACACATTAGGAAAAGTGTCCTTCAGCTCTGCATCATGAATTATTGGAGAACTTGGAATGTAGAGTGCTTCCTGTGTGGCAAAATGTGACGGATGTTGTCCAATTCAACATAGAGGTCTTTATCATTGACATCCGAATATTTCCCATATGTCAGCGTCTGGTGATGATCCATACAATCATTCAAGAGTGTTTTCCTGTCTGCCATCAGCTTACTAAGGTCATACAAAAAACTCGAGGTTTTTTTCTTGGTGCTTCATTTGTCCAAACCTTTCATTGAGTGAGCAAAAAATCCTCCCTCTTGAATTTTTCTTCCGAGCTTCCCGTCATCTCACCTCTGCCCTTGTAACCAAACTGTCTCTTCTTCCGATGAATACAAGTTTCCTTGAAGACAGGCTCAACTCCTAAGTTTTCTGCCATTTCTCTGGCAGCAGTGATGGCACCTTCAAATCCATTGTCTTTGTAGGCCACAATGAAATCAAGGCAGCTTCTCATCAAAGTAGTAGTGGTCGCGATATCCATCGACTGAATTTGTAATGCCTTGCTCACAACATTTACTTGGAACAGGATATTGTGCCAAAACACAACTGAGACCAGAAATTTGAAATCAGTGATCTGGTTTGCCAGGATTTTCACCTCATGTCAGATTCCAACCTTGGCTTTACTCGACTGAGCCAGTGCCACCAGGGTATCGTCACTTGGTACCTCACTAGCCTTACACTGTCAATGCGGCTCTCCGAGCAAGTGTCACTTAGTAGCTTCATTGTCAGATTAGTAACATTGTCCGTGAGGATTTTCCACCTGATAGTTGACGCTGAAAACAGGACGTATTTCCTTTGCAGTGCTCCAAAGAGAGATATGGAATCTGAAGAAGATGATGCCGCATCTTACAGAACCAGGCTGAGGGAATGGCAGCCACAAGGCATGAAGAAAACCCTTGGATTCAGCCTCAAGTATCCTTACCTGGATGCTACTGATTCTTCCCTTCATGTTCTCGCCCTTGTCTGTTTTCCCTTTTGTTGCTAACAACAAAAACAGCACCCCAAGCCCGGTACACCCTAAGCCTGGCATCCCAGGTGGTCACCTGGGTCGCCCGCCCCTAAATCCAGTCCTGCCACTAACCCACTCTAAAGTGGCATTGATATGAGACCTTAAGTATCAGGAAGAGCTATGGAAACACTTTCCTAAGGATATGGGCATGTTCTTTCTGCTTTCCATCACTAGTAGATTATACAGAATAGTCAGAGCAAAGGAAAAAGCAGAGCAAACTGCACCTCAGAAATGCTTCACATCTTCTCAGCAAACAGCTCTCTGCTGTCTTGTCCCACTCCATCTCACTCAATTAGGCTATTGTTCTATTTGCCAGTAGGTAAATGCCCACATAATCCCTGCTCTAGCCATGGCAATTGTTGCCAGTCCCAATCCTAAAAGGAGGGGGAGAGCTCACCATTTTAATGTGCTTCTGTCCTTGATCACACAGGTAAAGGTCCCTTTTTGGATTGGCAACAGAGTACAAAAGAAACCATTTCACAGCATGGCTTCAGACACAACATATGTTCTGTGAACAGAATGGTGTAAATGGTGGTGGCTCTATTGTATATGAAATTCAATGGGCATTTCATTTTCGGTATAAACCTAAACTAGTTAAAGTCAGTCTGTACAAGCTCCCTTGGTATGAAACGGCACTTTGCATTACAATTACATTATATTGTTTTGACATATCTGAAGCAAAGGTTAAAATCATCTCTCGGATGGACATTGTTTCTATAATATTGCCCACTGCAAAGCTCCAGTATGAACAAGCTCAGAATGATGTGAAATATTTCTAATACAAATTTTATTTTTATGTGAAACTATTCAAATGCTGCTGTACAACATGAACTACCTGAACCAAATCAAATCCTCAGGTCAATTCCTTCTTCCGAGTGCTCCTTAGATAACAAAGTCTTGTTCTGCGAATCTGTTCAATATATTAAAGTTGATTCACTCGGACAGTGTGTAAGATATAATACATTAATCTGGGCCATTTCAATTTCTGAGGCTGGGACTATAAAACTGGTGTGCTGCATATCTAATTTTTTTTTGAATACCTGATTTATGCATCCCTCTGATGCAGAGTGTCGATGGTATGGTGGATGCGGCTGCTACATTAACAACGGGCTGCATCAGCACTCAAATCTTATCTTGTTAAATCAGACAAATGTAGCTCAATGAAAAGGAAGGAATAAATGCCTGGGATGGTTGAAAGGAGTGAATTTTAATCCTGTTTGTTAGGGGACTTTCATGGTGTGGGCTGTATGACTAAGAAAGGAATGTCTACCAAGCTTATGGGAACATGAATTATTATATATATTACATATGTACATGCATAGGCACATTCAGTATGTATGTACATACACACAGTTTGTCTCTCTCTCTTTACACACATACACTAAATTTGCAAAGCAGTTACAGCTGGTCTGAGAAGTAAGTCAATATTTATAAAGCCTACATTCATTTATTTATATGTCTAGAATAATTAGAATAACTGGTTTTGTACATAATATTATCTTTTTTCATTAAAAAAAAGTTACCACATGGGATAAATACCCAGCAATGGAATAACTTTTCCGTGTGTGTGTGTTTGTGTGTGACCTCTGGAATAGACTGAATACTCTTGTAGTTCTAAAGACAACCAATATTAGTTCTCAAGAAAAAAATGATCCTATATTTGCACAATCAACGAGACCTTTAGTCGTAATCTTTACGCTAGACAAGGAAAAGTTTTGTTGATGCACTTAACTGACTTGGCCTAGGCATATGCAATAAATGGAATGTATTGTAGGAATTAATTCTTGGGGAGGACAGTGCATTAATTTAAACTCAATTCTCTAATAAATTCTTGCAGCTCAGCTTCATAAGTCATAGGTCAATAAAAAACCTTTGTTTATTTACCAATAAAGATGTGTTTGGAAATGGTCAAGTAACACAGTACAACTGCAAAAAGATATGCCTATTAGAGCTCAAGCGTCACAAAGTAGAACAATTATATAAGGAGTCGAGTTGTAGCTGGAATTACTTAATTGACTCAAAGATGAACTTTCATGCTCAATGACACTTTGAAAACATATTATTTAAACATAAGTCAGTTTAGCTTTCATTGGCTGTTATCCTTTCCACAGTGGTTAATTATCGAAGAAAAGAATGTTATAAACAGTAGATCGCATCCTCACAACCTCTTCCCTAGCATGTTAAACTACAGGGTCACGGTCCTCTGTTGTAACATTATTAACTGTTGTTGTGAGAACAGTTGTGATGTCACAACCAAAGAATTGTGGTTGATTAGTATTAATGAGCAGGAGGACTGAAAAGAAACCTTTAATGCACAAGTACTGTAGATAACAACAATCATGTCTGAAAAAGACCTAGGAATAAATACTTGAAAGTATATGAATATCTATTTGAAAATTGTGTTTTCATTTCTCTTTAGACTGAACATGAAAGTTCAACTTTAAATTCATTACATATAAACATCTTAGAGTTCCAATCTCAAATTAACTTAACCCACCATAAAAAACCAAAAACAAACAAAACCAGTAAAAGTGGCAGGTTTAAGAGATAGAACAGTGCACATGAGAGAGCTTATTATAGACCCATTCTGATCCAGTTTTCCAGAAATGGCTGGGATATGCAGTTCAAAATGTGCACAACCTAATGGTGAAGCCATAATTAAAAAATGATACACAGTCCCATTTATACCAAATGTCAAAACGCCTTTCCTATAGAATGTACAATTAAGGAGTGTGTGAACAAATTGAAAACTGTATTTCAGCTGAGAAAACAAAGAGAAAGCCACATCCAAGGCAGAAGTTCAGCATCTCTCTAAAGGATTAGGTTCATGGGACTTACTGATCTTGAGACTCACAATACAGTTCTAGTGCCGTAGGCCTTAGTTCTGTAGACAGCGAAGTTCTGGTTCTCCACTAAGCAGGTGAATACCTTACCTTTCAGAAAGAAAGATGCAGCCCTTTAGTAGGAGGGAGGGAAAGGAGTATTTATGTGACATTTAACTGTGACATTGCACTACACAGTGCTCAGCTTGCAGGGTTCCACTGATGGGATGCCTGAAGTATTGTTGGTGTCTACTATTCCCATTGTACCTCGCTCTGGGCCGAGCGCTCTGTTAAGGAAATGGGGTGGGGAGGCAAATAAAATGGACAAGGCTTGGGGAAAATACAGATGAAGCGAGCAAATCAAGTTAATTGTGCTAATTATCATAACGAAGTAGAGATTTTATGTTTGCAAGGAGGCTTTTTTTTTTTTTTTTTTTTTTTTGGTTATGTGGATGTTGTGGATGCATTCAGGGCAAATGAATTGAGTTCCAGGCCTCACTAGATGCTTGAATTTCTGTCAAAGTGGCTCCATTACATATGTGTCCCTCAGGGTCAGACTGCATTAGCCGACTCCTTTATTCCATACGTGATGAACTAAGGAGTCAGCAGAGTGTATTCCAAAAATGCCTTCATAACAGATATTTTCAGTGTCCATAAGAACTTCAGCTCAGTTTTAAGTGTTTTTTGTTTCTTTTTTTATGAGGGAGAAAAATAAAACATGAAATGTCTCTAAGGTCACAGAACACTGACCTCATTGGCTGGGCTAATTTGATTGTGCCAGAACAATAGCACTGTACTCCTCTGCCAGCGAAGTGCATGCTAATTATGCGATTTGCCCTTGATAAGACCTTGGTGGGTCATTCAGCAGTTGTGATCTGTCACTGACTTCTAATCATGTATTATCGTCTGGGTGAGTCAGAATGGTACCCTAAGCTTTCTGTCTTTACAGCAATGTGGCACTCTAATTACCTTATGCCAAGTGGATATGCAGAGACTGAATTAAGTGATCACTGTGATTGCCTTCAAAATTTTCTCTTTATCCTTTGTGTTGCTTCTCTGCAATTTACATTTTAAGATGCCGAGAAGCTTTTGGTGAGACTGAAAATGCCACTCTAAAAATAATGATGTTTTTTAATTTAAACAGGATAATACTAAATTTAAGCCATCCCAATTTTTATCAGTATTTACATGGTACTATATAATAAACCTCAATAGGAATACTTTAGTAAACTTGTTGGAAATTATAACACATCCTTTATCTTTTCATCTGCAAACAAAAGGGGAACAAAAAAGGGAAACCTTTTTCTCTCCAAAGTTTTAACTGTATTCATAATTCTTACTTAATAAGCAAAAATTAATTCCAAACCATTGTTCCACATTTTGATAAAGCTTGTCAAATGTATTCTCTAATATAACCAGTGCTATAATTAAAACTTAAAGCTTGAAAAGCTTCATCACAAAATGTTCATTAACTATCGTAAAGATGAACTGACCCTTTAAGTATTTTAAATTCAGTAGTAAATTTCTGACATATTGGTTAACTTCTTCTGTGGCAATTTGATGGGTCTGTATTATACTAACTATGATAATGCTGCTTATTTTACTCAATATTTTAAACATTTGTTATAGCTATGTTGCACTTCTCTGTTGTTGTCCCAAAAACTACAGAGCAATCGGTTATGGTAAACCAGTTGTATCAACATCTGTATTTGCTCAAAGACTGATCTAATGTCTTTTGCAAAAAAATGTAGGGAGACATCTGCAGGTTAACTAAACAAATTAATGATTTATAAAATTTGACAAAATACATTGGTCTGAATGATTCTTAAAAATATGAACTCTAAAGTGCTAGTTGAAGGTTGTCATCAAACAGACAAAAAAAAATCACAATGCCAAATTTATTGTACCACTAACAGAAAAAAAGGATTTTCAAAGCTTTTCCTGTATTTTACGTCAATATTGCAGCATAATTTTTTTATAGACACAAACTGAAAAAAATAGTCAATAAAAACCATAAAGGACAATTGATAAAAAAATTGCAAGCCTTATTTTCCTTGAATCACATGATGCACAAGGAGTATTATTTGCTGAAAGCTTGGTTTGTTTGAGGGGGGAAAAAGAGAAGAGAGAGAGAGAGAAACAGCCTAGGAATAAGATGCATTCCCTGGGTGGCAAAACAAAAGAGCCCAAGGAAAAAAAAAAGCTGCAGAAAGTTGACACAGTCAAGAATAATGGCTAAATCTATCAAGTTTGATCAGGTCTGCTATAATGAAGTGGAGCTTCATATTCCAAGCAGGGACAATGAAGACAGAAGTCAGGCTCTAGAAATGTGCTGCTCACTTTGTGCTTGGAATATGCAGCAGCCAGCAGGGAGCCACGAGATAATTACACAGTATTTGTGTGGTTCCAGGAAGCTTCCTGCGCAGGTTGAATGCCCGCGCTATATTAAAAGGCAGCACAGTGAAATGTTTTTAATGAATATTTTTGTCAGAGAAAGAAAAGGCATTTGAATGATTTTTGTGTGTGCAAGGAACCAGAGGTAGAACATCACTGTCAAAATACAGGTACCTTTATTTATATTTATTCCATCATTTACAGTTTCAAGAGCCTAACGTCCTTTCAATAATACAAATCACAACACCAGGTTAATGTTATTTAGGGCTAATTGCACATACAATCCCTTAACTAATGCTTGCTGTTAATATGTTTCAATGAAATCCTACATCAGACTGCAGCTTGAAACTATTTTTATTTTTTATTTCCAGTAGCATCTGAAATATTTAGACACATTTAATCAGAAAACTCAAAGAAGTAATACAGATGTTGATACTTACTATTCAGTAGCCCTTCGCAGTGATAGATCTAAAACATAGGAATACATTATTTCAGCACTCTGTAATTCTCACCTAACAGATGTGAATAATCCACCGAATTGAAAATCCCAGACATGATACTCATAAATGCCCTCTTATAGCTTATTTTGCAGTGCAAGTAACGGAATTGATCAAAAACTAGACTTTGCTGGAAAGTTAATTTGAAAGATTTTTTCTGTCTGATTAAAATATTATTACCTTCACATAAGCCAGTTCATGGTTTGTTTTTGTTTTTAAATTCAGATCAGTTCTGTTACCCTAGGACTCAGGAAACTTGGTATGTACTGTTCCATATTTTCATGTAAGATGAAATAAGACCTTTCTTTAGCTTTTAGGAATGGCTAACTCTCCCTTACAAGAATCACACATACACACTTAGGCTGACTGTCCAAGATATCTGGAATTTGCAAAGGTTTTTCCAGCATTAAAGCTTTAATCATTTTTTAAACTAATATTGTGGTAAGTATTCAAATTATGCCATACTCCAGTAGAGATAAGACCAGCAGTTGAGAAAAAAGGGCCAGCACTTTGCATGACATGAAAGTGGGCCTCTCCAGTTCTGCCACCTGAACTCCATGCACCTTTCAGTTCAAAGGCAACCTTAATACCAAGATTGACTGCACCTACAGTGGGGGGAACGTTGTCTGGGCTTGCCGAGGGAAGGCAGCTGTGCTTTATGGCCGGGGGGTGGGGGGTGGGATGATGTCAGAAACTGCTGCAAAAGGTGGTAATGATTTGAATAAACGTGGATTTGCCTGCACTGTACACTTCATCTGCTGGGTAGTCCCAGACATCTATATAATAAAGTTGCTGCCTGATTAAAATCCATAACAAGTGTCTCCTCTCCTTCTTTCAGTATAGCCAGACATCTAGCCTACTGATTATCAACAGTAAACAAGAGTGAGATGTTTTTGTTTCTCTTTAGTGATAGTCTTAAACAGTGCATTTTTATAACCCATATCTCTTCTTCTCACAAAGAATAATTGCCAGACAACTTTCAAACCAGGAATGTAGCTGAGAGGAGCTATATCTCCCAAACCTTGAGAACCGATGGCTAACCAATCTGAAAGTAAATAGACTTCTTTAACAGAAGATATAAATAGTACTTTCAAATCATTATTAGCAGGGGCCTTCTTGCCCTCAAAAGACCATTTTTTGCAATGAGGTTTGCATTGAAATGTTCCCCTTTGCAAGCAATTATACTAATGCTCACCAAAACAACAACAAACAAACAAAAAAAACAAACAAAAGGGAGGTATCTCTTTTGTAGCCAGAAAATTATTCATCTTCTTTGAAGAAACTCATGAGTCGACTTAATGTCATCAACAAAAACTGACAACCCCAAAAGAAATGTGATTTCTCTTTTTAAAGACACTAGAAAATTGTAGATCACAGTTGATAGAGACCTTGGAATTCTAAATATTTAATTCATGAAGAAATTTCAATTTCCTAATATTCCATAATATAATAAACATGGGGCCAAATTTACCCCTAGAGTAACTCCATAGAGTATCTAATGGAGTTACAGTTGGGTGAATTTAGCCTATTGTGTTCAAACCTATAATTTATATATTGTTTTTACTTAAACGAAACACTGAGCTGCGATACATTTCAGTCCACAAATACTGGTATAGACTCATTCCCTATCAACAGGTATTATTTTTAAAATGGCATAACAATAGAGCTGCCTTGAATTATTTACTTCCAGTTCTGTAGGTATATGAGGCCTGATTCTGCCTCACTAGAAGTCAATGGGAGTTTTGTCAGACCTCAGTAGGTACAGAATAAGGTCCCTACTGTGTTAGAGAACAGTGAAAATGGAGTAAGAGGGTTTTATGTTTACCTCCTTTTTGCTTTGCATTTTTACTGTTGTAAAACAGAAAGGTGCATTTACAGAAATAATCAAAGGGATTGAGATAGAAATAGCTGTGTTATATTTTGTCAGCGACCTGAGTGAAACTTCTCCCCTATTGCCTATAGCAGCTCTTATTTAAACAGGAACTGTTGCAGTGACTAAATGAAGAGGTAAAGACTTGTCACATTTAGATCCTAAATAAATACTCTAACCTATATGCCAAATCACTGAGCAAACAAGATGTTACAGAACCCCTTGTATTATAACTGATTAGGGGGCATTGGTAGTAGTTTTCATTTTATTTTTGGTCAGTTCTTCACTTTTTGCAGTTCTGAATGTTTGCAGCTCTTAAATGGAAAGGAGGAGCATAGTTACAACTTTGGAGCTCAAGTTGTTTGAGGTTGCTTTTTGTGATTAAACTATTTTTATGTAACCAAGGCACCTAGAATAATGTTTACAACTCATTTGTGTTCAGTTCCACATGACCCTCTCTACAAAATAAATTTGTATATAGTTAAAAAGAACTAACTAGATTATGTATTTAAAAAATTGAGCTTTCACATACCATATACATGATATGTGGAGCCTGGATTACGCATTTTTATCATTTTTATGGGTCTTTCAGATTATTAATAAAAATAAACACAGAGGGCCAAATTCTTCTTTCATTTATACTGGTAACTATCTGACAGAATTACATTTAAATCAACAGAGTTGCATCAGATTTACACTAGTGTGATTGAGAACTGAATTCACTAAAGTCTATGGAGTCTCTCTGGATTTACACAGAGTGTAAATGAGAGCAGAATTTGGCCTCTAAAATGAAAAAAAAATCTCCTTCCAATCACTATTATATATATGATTTTTTTAAAATAGTCATTCAACAATCTAGAAATTTGTTTAATTATCATTTATTTTGCATTTAATACATTGAACAGTCATTTTGCCCATATTAACAAGTACATATCCCCATATATAAGTAATGTTTGGGAATACCACTATCGCTTTCCAGTCCCATTACATGAGATGAGCTTTGTATCAAAGAAAGAGGCTCATCTCCATCTTCCCTGCTTTATTTTATTCAACTAGCTCTTTTTTCACATTGTTATATCCAGTGAATATAGCACGGTTGGATTCAGAAGAGAACCTTAAGCGTTATCATAATGCTTAGAAGCAATGGCTTCACACTGTATAATCTATCAAAGGTGTCAGATTTACAAAATGCAGATTTTCTGTCACATTTGGGCACTATAAGCACTGTATCTTTTCACTAAGGTGCTGACTGCTGTTTTAATGAGGCCCTTTGGTGGCTGTAAAAAACTGAAAGGAGAGGATTATAGGGGTTACCCTAGGTATTGTCTATTTGTCTTACAAATTTCACACTAACTACCAATTACATCGCCATAAACCTTTTGGCTACTTCAAGCTAGATGCCATATAATACATAAAAAATATGCTATGTTAACCTCTTTCATATTATACGAGTAACTACAGCCACTGATGCAAGTAACACATCTAATGAAGCCAATAATGAGCCTCTTTAAAAGTAGTCTTGTTATAGGAATAATATTAGAGCAGTTCAGTTAAAGGCTAAGGTCCATTATGGCACGCTTCCTATGTTCTGTGGTCCCAGGTCTGAAAAGATGCTGACACACTAATTCAAGCTCAAGAAAGGCATTAATCTCACAACCTTCCACTTGTCATGCTTAATGGGACATCCTGCCTTGGTGAAATGAACCTGATGTGTTCAGGTAAACATAATTTAATAAGGAAAGAAAAAAAGAAATAGCTGGGGTCCAACATAACGTAGAGGGAAATATTTACAATTAATGGATAAAATAGTTGTTCAATGTGTGGGTGAGAGGTAAGCATGAAGAGGAGAAAGGATTGGAGGAAAATACAGAAGTTGTTCAAAAACACTGGAATACTTAGTCTATTAAAATGGATGTGTTCATTTAGAGGCGGGGAAAGGGGTGTGCTAATGTGGAGCTTAAGCACTTGAGTGTAAAATCAAGATCTGAAACAATATAGGATGATATTTAAAAAGCAAGCATGAATGTCAGTGAATAACTGTACATCCTCTTTTGTCTGTCATCAATCATCAATCTAATAAGCTACCTAAAATTGTGTCACAGTTTCACATAGATATGAAATACTACCAAGCACACTGGTTAAGGAAGCATGTGCCCTACTTGCAAACCAGGTAATAGATGCAGGCTGCATCCACCTTCTCAGGAGAAGCATGATGTGCTGTGGGGTATGTGCAGAGGTACAGAATATAGAACATTACTGATCTGGACTCCCATGATGCTGAATATAAGAGTGACTATAACCAAGCCTGGCATCCCTTCAGTCAGCAGGCAATAAGGTTACAAATTATGAAAATATTCCATGTTACTTGGAAAAACAATGTTTTTCTTAGCCTAAAATGCTGTTTCTTCTAGCCTGTCAGCTTTGCACGAATCCCATTAGCCAAGCTTTTTAACGGAGGGTCATATGCCTAAGAAGGTCAAAGTTGCTGCAAAAATGCTGTGCCATGGTGGGTAGTTTCACTTAATAGGAAAATTCAGGTGCTCTTCTTCTTCCCCAAATACCCAGGCCCAAGGGGTCTAGTTACCCTTTACACCACTGTGAGAGGTTACAAAATCCTTACTGGATAACAAGCAACCAGGGCAGAATCATACAACAGGGCTAGAGAGTGATGGCTCCAAAAGGGAATACAATTATAAAATTACTTCTTGGTAATCAGAATGAAGGGGAGGTGTTCGAGCAACCAGAACGTCACAACAACTGTTACATGGCTCTGCTGTCACTCAGGGTGGGAATTCTCTTTGTTTTCTGGGTAAGTACCGCTAGTTTTTCCTCTTCTTATAAGCACTACTCTCCTAAAAACCTCAAGAAACTTGAGGAGGAACTTTGTGTCAAATCCTTTGTTGTTGTTGTTGTTGTTGTTGTTCATGCTGCTGCTGAGCCATGATTACAGTCATTGTCCAAAACCAACTTGTGGGCTTGATTTACCCTGGGAATACATTAGCAGCAACAAGACGAACCTGGGCTGCAGGCCTGCAGCAGTGGAAAATCTATCTAAACCAGAGATGTCATGTTTAACCAGCCCACAACACTTAACTCCTGGGGAGGTCCAGAAGTGGCTTTCTGCGAGGCAAAAAGTAGGCCGCTACCATCCTGCTATTGTGTTCAGGGGCTTGAAACCTCTTTGGGTGCAGCTGTCACCAGCAGCACAGTGGGGTACAAACTGCTTTCCCCTACACTAGTGGGAGTGAATCAAGCATTGGGTCCTGCCTCATCTTTTATCCCATTTGTAACAAACCGGTATGGGCAATACGCAATACTGGATTGGCCCCTTATAGTCCTGCACACATAAATATTAATCTTACTAAACCCTCAAGAGCATACTCACAAAATGGGCCTTTGCTGCTCTTATTGACTCCCAATAAACCTTCTGAGCACGCACATCTGGGCATTTTATCTAGCCTGGCTTTTGTAAGCCACTTACTCTAAAGCCGCCAGTATGCATTATTTCTGTAGGGCTCTCTTGTGCCCATTAGTCAGTGGATATGCTGAGCAGTTGCGTAGAGACATACTGCAGCATAAGGAGCCATAGGAAATATTTTGCTACTGGAAGACAGAATGCTTCCTTGAGTTCCTAGCTGCACACGGGCGTGTGTCTGCACTTAAACCCCTTCACAGGATGCAACACATTACGCTAGGTTTGCTAGTTTGTTAGATCAATGCAAAGGAGCAAAGGATCTAGAGCTCTCTTCCTTTTGGGATGATGCATGACCACAAGAAACAGTCCCGGTGCTCCGTAGAGTGTAGGGGCTGCAATTTTAACAGGATGGTGTGCAGGGTGCAAGCTGATGATAGGAGGGTCCTTGTGCACTTTCCCATCCTGCAGAACCACGTAACAGACTATCAGGCAATGACGTAAAAAAATGGCATTTATAAAACTGCCCATCAAGTATCCAGTTACACCTGCCCAGCACAGTGACTTTTAAGAAGTATTGCAAATATTTTGCCCTGAGAATCTTGGATTGAGGCATCTCTTTTAGTCATACATTTCTGGAAATTAATCAAGGTCCTCAACTAATGCCTGTTGAAATCACTGGACAGACTGCCACTAACTGCAACAATCATTGGAACAGGGCACAAATCTCTCTTTAATTTCTTGCAATTTTTTTTAAACATCAGATCTCCCTTGAGATAACGTTTTTAGATAGGTTAAAAAGAGTTAGATGAGTAAAATGAGATATTTAGGACAATAACGTTGGAAGAGCCATTGTGATGACTGCAGTAATGGTATGTTACTATGTTGCTTTAGAAGTCTTGGTATCTGTACTTTTACAGGGCTTGTTTTATGGAAAAGCCTGGATTTTTTTGTTTTGTAACATGCTGTCTTATTAGATGAGCGTATTTTGTCTGAAAACAGATGTGGAATCTAATTTTCAAATGTAGGCATCTATGCTAGGTCACTTGTTTCTGTGTTAGGATGTGTAAAACCACTATAGTAGTGCCAAAAATGGATATTTGAGCAACTAGATTCCAAAATGAGCGCACATATATGGAACCAGACACTCTAAGTGCTCACGATTGAAAATTGAGCACCCTGCACGTGTGAACAGAAAGTTGAATATGAATTAATGAATTTCACACATTTTTTGTCCCAACAGAGCCATTAGCCTTGCTGCTCCAAGGTCTCCACAGCTCTGAAAGCCATGGATATCTTCTGCTAGATCAGTCGCTTAATCATTACGATAAAAAAAAAAAACTTTTTTGGGGGACGAGTGAACTCTAACAACATTTTGAACTAATGCTTTTGCGGTGGGCTTGCTTCCTAGCAACCTTACAAGAAATGGGGCTTTGAACAGACATTTCTAATCATCCTAATAAAGTTCTGTAGCTCCTGCTGGATCACTTAAAAAAACCCAAAACACCTGAGAGCAGTGCTCTATTCTATATACAAATAGGCTGTGCAAAGCTTGATTAAAAATGTCACTTTAGGTGCCTGAATTAACAGTTTGGGTATGTACTCTGTTGAATCTTTACTATAGATCAGCATAAGTGTGCTAGACACACAGTTCTTTAGAGCTAACATTTATAAAGGGTGTCAAATCCAAAATCTGTTTGAAATTAATTATACAGATTAAAATACATAAATAAATACACACTGATTTTTCTTCTTCTTCTCTCTCTCTCTAAACCACTTGGTTTTACTCAGTAACATTGAAAAAATAAAATTCTGGAAAAGTTGGCAGGAATAAATGTCCATGGTGTCTCTAAAGCTGCAATTAATGATAATGAAGCTATACCTTATATGGCAAGGAGATATTGTATAAATGGGATAAGTAAGAAAAATGATCAGCCATTGTGTTACTCCAATATAGTACATCAGAGTATTGCCATTGTAAGGCTCTCTTTATTTTAAACCATTAAACAAAACAATATAAATCTGCAAGCAGGTGTTCCTGTTCCAGGAGTATTGAAAGTTGTAATGCAAACAATCTAATTTTAGCATCTATGTAGAGTGTGAACTAAATTTACTGATCACTGATGCATTGAACGTAGGGAGGACACAATCAGCAGGAGCTTTCAGCAAGATTATCCTATTAAAGCAGGAAGACTTCATGTGGTTGTTAAGGAAGTAGACAAAAGCAGGTGATGGAAGTGGGGATTTGACGAGTAGTCAGTGGGCCCACTGTACATGTTAAGTTGTTGTTTTCTGCTCAGCTAAGCAGCAGAGAATTGATATGTTAGCAATGAAGTGCAATGACAATTAAATTGTAACTGACCTACATGTTACCATCATTATGCTTTCTCTTTTTTACTGCTTTCCCTCTTATTTAATCACACAGTATGGGGTTTTTATTAGGCTGTAATGTTAAAATCTTCATCCATTTAGCCATAAATGTTTGACTGGATATCTATCAGACTTCCTTGCACTATACAAACAAAACCATTTTGCTGAATCATTGTTGACTTGTTTGTGGCCTAATTTAATGAGTGTAATAACTTACATTACTATCCAGTTAACATTTCGGAGCCCAGAAAAGACCTGCTAGCATGCAGTAAGCCACTGTATACATTTTCTATTCATACCACTCGTCTTGCAGTAAATTTTATACAATAATATCCTCTGCTTACAACACTGTTTTTGCTTTTATTCAGCCTAGGTTAAGTTCTCCATATTCAGGCTGCAATGCTTAAAAATCAAAAACCTCAACATTTTGAATACAGTTCCAATTTTCTAGCTATTAGTCAGTTTACTTAGTTACCCATGAAAATACATGGCATCTCTATAAGGAAAATCAACTTTGGCCTTACATATATTTATTACACCATGATCATGAATAAAACCACATTTTTCAGGAAAGGAAAACAAGCAATCTTAGTTAAAGAGAATAAAGTCTCTAAACTAAATATAAAAAAAGCCGTGGAAGTCAACGAATCATCTCACACAGTGGGATCTGATCTCAGATTAGGTGATATACATTTCACAGTATTAAACAGATAAAGGGAAAAACAAAAGTTCTTTTTCCCCTCTCTGGGCCTGATCCTTTTTATACCGAGCACTCTCCTATTAGCTTCTTTGAGAATCTTCTGGTAGATCCTCAACACTTTGCAGGAGCATGCTTACTGTGTGACATCTTGAGGAATGACCATTTAACACCAGCTTTTGATGAGGCATTTCCATTTCTATTCTATTACCAGAAAGAAAAATCCTTTGCCACCTAGTCTGCTCTAAACATTCAAATAGCATCTGATAATCCCATGGATCAGTTAAGTTACAAATATAGTCTCTGTATTTATATATTAATTTCATGCATACCTGACAAAATAAAGGCATTTTCCTGCTTTCAAGGCCCACAGTTCAAAAGTCAATATGTATAGAGAGTGACAATTTGTAAAGAAATGCAAATGTTGAAATTTCCCATGCTGACAAGGAAAGAGATTTTTGTTTCTCCAGTTTACAAAGGGATAGCACTGATTAGTTTTTAGTCCATACATGCTTTCTTAATTACAATGCTTCAAGCAGTACTTCACACTGACATTCAAGTCTCTACTGAAACAGTTACACTGTACTAGGTAAATCTTAGACAACAGTACTTTCTCAACCTTTCTCCCAAACAGATTCTGGCAACCCTCCTACTTTTATCACACTGAAGAATCGATTACAGTGGATAGTGAAGGAAGATTGCTTTGCCCGAATTACTGTAAGCAGGCTTGTACTGTAGTACTGTATTGCACTCTGCCTATACACAGAGCTCTGACAACTTCTTTGTTTCTTTTTATCCTTGCAACAGATGTTGGTCCTTTAAAGTATGTACAATACAAAGGAATAATGGGGCCTTTGGCATTAATCAATGCTATCACCACTGATTCTTTCAGATTGCCTTAAATGCTGATACAATGGGGTTCATCTGGGATTAGTCTGCCCACCACTGCCAAAGGTACCAGCCAAAGCCTGCAGAAGGAACAGCAAAACCATTCTTTAATGATAGAGAGTGATGTCACCAATGAGTGGCCAATGCAGAAATCAACAGTGGGAAGGAGCAAGAAAAAGCAAGTTAGAATATCCCATCCACATATTGAAGTGTATAGACCAGCAGTGGGCAACCTGCAGCCCATGGGCCACACGTGGCCCATCAGGGCAATCCACTGGCGGGCCACAAGACAGTTTGTTTACATTGACCATCCGCAGGCATGGCCGCCCGCAGTTCCCAGTGGCCATGGTTTGCAGTTCCTGGCCAATGGGAGCTGCGGGATGTGGCTTAAATATTAACAATAAAAAAGCGTCACATTTTGCCCATTAAAACAACAGGGGCAAATTTTGCTCTCCTTTAAACACATTAGCTTCAAAGAATGGTATGTAGGTAACAGACCAGAATTTGGACCAAAGGGTCTAAAAGGTTCAGTAGAACATGACGCTTCATGTTCCTCTGTCTCTAACACTGCAATATTTTCTAATATACTAGTTAGATCTGAAAGAAATAAGTTGTATTAATATTGTTTGAACACAAAACATTTCACATCTGGCCTCAGAACATTCTAGGAAAGCATATAGGTATCAATATCTCATGCAGATAGTGTCTTCTGATCTGTAAGAACAGAGGTGAAGAAGAGTTGAAGATAACGGACCAAAGCAAATGGTCTGGGAATTGGAAAATCTGGTTTCTAATCTCAGCTGTGTCAAACTTCCTGTGTGACTTTACTCAAGTCATATGCCTCAGCCGCAAAATAGGGATAACAATGCTTCTTTACTTCAGAGGGGTTTTGTAAAGTTTGTGAGGCATTTAGATACCATGGCAATGGACATAGAAAAGCAATAGAAAGATGAATAAATACATCAAATGCAAAGACCATGATTCAAAGAAAATAAGAGACCTGTGGAGCAGGATTTTATTGTTTTATTAATGGAAAGACCTTGACATCATAAACTAAGGAAGAGAAATGGGATTCAAAAAGGGCCAGAGAGTCAACTAAATACAGTCCCACATGTGGCTTAGAGGGAAGGGAGTGCTCAGGACTTTGCTAGGGTATCAGAAACTCCCACATTACAAATCTGAAGAACCAGGGGGAGAGACTATTGGAAGAGAGAATTAGAGGAGAAGGGGAGACAAGCAGTTATGGGGGAGGTTGGAGGATGCTGTGGGGTACTTGTGTTACTCCGAGGGGAATTCTGCGCTACTGTGCATGTGCAGAATTCATGTTCTCCTGCAGATATTTTTGTTTCCCCACAGAATAATAGATTCTGATGGGGAAGTAAAGGGAAGCCACAAGAGCGGTATGTGCCCCTCCCCGGAAATGATCCAAAGTGGGCGCGTTGGTTCAGGTATTGGGAGCAGCCAGGGCAGACACAAATCACCGCCTCATGTGGCGGTGCTGTGCATGCATGAGACTCTGTACCTCTTGCCCACTATCCCAGTGCACCTGGCACAGAGGGTCAGGGCCCAGGGATGTTTCTGGGGCAGGGATGGGGCATGTGTCAGGGTTGCGTGCAGCCTCTCCTCCAAGTCTGTGTCCTGAGAGGAGAGGGGCTGCAGGGTAATGCCCCACCTCCATGCAGCCAGTGGCCTGCGGTCCCCACTGGGAGGCAGCCCACGTGTATGCCCCTTTCCTGTCTTTGTGTCCACCTTGCCAACGATTGGAAAAAAGGCAAATATAGTGCCCATCTTTAAAAAAGGGAAGAAGGAGAACCCAGGGAACTACAGACTGGTCAGCCTTATCTCAGTCCCTGGAAAAATCAGGGAGCAGGTCCTCAAGGAAACCATTTTGAAGCACTTGGAGGAGATGAAGGTGATCAGGAACAGTCAACGTGGATTCACCAAGGGAAAGTCTTTCCTGACCAACCTGATTGCCTTCAAAATGATGAGATAACTGGCTTTGAGGTATGGAGAAAGCAGTGGATGTGATATATATTGACTTGAGCAAAGCTTGTGATACAGTCTCCAACAGTATTCTTGCCAGCAAGTTAAAAACGTATGGATTGGATGAATGGATTACATGGTGGATAGAAAGCTGGCTAAATTGTCGGGCTCAAGGGGTAGCGATCAACAGTTCAATGACTAGCTGGCAGCCAATATCAAGCAGAGTACTCCAGGGGTCAGTCTTGGGGCCGGTTTTGTTCAACATCTTTATTAATGATCTGGATGATGGGATAAATTGCACCCTCAGCAAGTTCACAGATGACATTAAACTGGGGGGAGAGGTAGATACGCTGGAAGGTAGGGATAGAGTCCAGAGTGACCTAGACAAATTGGAGGATTGGGCCAAAAGAAATCTGATGAGGTTCAACAAGGACAAGTGCAGAGTCCTGCACTTAGGATGGAAGAATCCCATGCACCGCTACAGGCTGTGGACCGACTGTCTAAGCAGCATTTGTGCAGAAAAGGACCTGGGGATTACAGTGGATGAGAAGCTGGATATGAGTCAGCAGTGTGCCCTTGTTGCACATTGGGCTGCATTAGTAGGAACATTGCCAGCAGAGAAAGGGAAGTGATTATTCCCCTCTATTTGGCACTGGTGAGGCCACATCTGGAGTACTGAGTCCAGTTTTGGGCCCCCCACTACAGAAAGGATGTGGACAAATTGGAGAGAGTCTAGCGGAGGGCAAATGATCAGGGGGCTGGGGCACACGACTTACGAGGAGAGGCTGAGGGAACTGCGCATGTTTAGTCTGCAAAAGAGAAGAGTGAGGGAGGGATTTGATAGCAGCTTTCAACTACCTGAAGGAGGGTTCCATAGAGGATGGAGCTCGGCTTTTCTCAGTGGTGGCAGATGACAGAACAAGGAGCAATGGTCTCAAATTGCAGTGGGGATGGTCTAGGCTGGATATTAGGAAACACTATTTCACTAGGAGGGTGGTGAAGCACTGGAATGGGTTACCTAGGGAGGTGGTGGAATCTCCATCCTTAGAGGTTTTTAGGGCCTGGCTTGGCAAAGCCCTGGCTGGGATGATTTAGTTGGTGTTGGTCCTGCCTTGAGAAGGGGGTTGGACTAGATGACCTCCTGAGGTCTCTTCCAACCCTTATCTTCTATGATTCTATGACACAAGCAGCTGCGGGGCAGCCATGGGGAGCCTTAGCTGGGGATGGCATTTAGGGTGGGCAGGGTGGCACCAGCCCCCTCCAAGTTTCATACCCAAGGCAGGGGTACTCTTACCTGTAGCACCATGCAGCCAGGTCCCCTCCTCCAGGATTCTCTGCCTGCAGCTCCTATGGCCAGTTTCCACTGCTGCACTAGGGCCTCTGGGAGTGGGGCAGGCAAGGAAGGGGTCAGTCAGGGTGGGAGGGGGGAGCAGAGGGACCACAGGACCCCCAGGAGCAAGAGGGTTGTTGGAGCCAGGAGGAGGAGCGTTAATCTCCAGGGGAAGGGAGAGGGGAAGGCATATGGCTGTGCCCCAAGGGAGGAGGCAGTGAGTGTGGGAGGAGCAGCTGACAGTCACTAGGGCAAAGAACTGAGAATTTTAACTACAGTGTTGTTTGACAGTAATTAAAATGGCATTCTACTTTATTTTTATTTTGCTGTTTGGTCTTCCACAATGTAATTTAAATGAAAATCCAGGATTGTAACTGAAATGCAGGGTGTTGGTTACCAACTATTTGTAAGTTAACTTCCATGTGTTAGGAACGGCTGAATAGTTACTGTGACTTTTTTCTGTATTGTAGTTAAAATGAATTATTACTCAAGTTCTGTATTAATATGCCTAGTAAGGAATCTATTTGTCAAAAAACATATGCTGAATCTTTTTTTTGTTGTCTGTATTGTTACAGACATACTTGCTGACAGGTATTTTGAAATAAATTACCAAAATTAATTGAAACTGGTGTGATTATATTGTGTTATTTTGACAAATAAAACATGCAGAATTTTGCAGTATTTTAAAATATTGTTCACAGAATTTTTAATTTTTTGGTGCAGAATTCCCCCAGGAATTTTTTTGTTAGGAATGAGAAGTTTGACAATTGGGGAAATGGGGTGGATCAAGCTATCAGGGCTAGCTATCACGGTTCATGATGTAGAAAAGGAGGTTAGGTGAGGTAGAACCTAAACTGGAAAGAAAAGGAAATGGGGTGTAAATAAATCCTCTGGAAGGGGACTGAGTGCCGGGTAGAGTATGCCCTGACATTTGACCTGGGGCTTATTACATTTTAACCCAAACCAGCCTTTGTTTCCAAAGTCCAGCATGTTTTACAGTAGATCCCAAAACTGCAGCTCTGATGCAGGATTCTGAGACAGCCTGAAAAACTAAAGGTCTTTCAAAATATAGATTCAATACTGCTTTGTGGCAAAGTTTCATACCAGGTGAAATGCAGATGTTGATCTACAAGCTGCTTGAGAATGCAAGCTGATTTGAGCACCAAATTGAGCAGAAACTAGAGAGAGAGACTTGTTAGTCACCAGAGAACTCACATGCACACAGGTGTTGCTTCAGCACCATCTTGAAACAGGTGCAATTATGTTACTACATTTTCTCTAGTGACACATCAATACTGTAAAGGTCTCAACTTCGAAAATTGTATCATGGTACTTTTTGGCTACAGGGTCTGACTTGGCACTTTAAAAGCTCTGCTACCCACGGAGCCTCACAAACACACGCACACACACAATCAGTATGCATGTATCTGTGTCCTTATTCTAATTTCAGGGACCCAGTCTAGAAAATTCAGTTTGTAACTGTGCCTAGCCACAATCTGATCAGTTTCTATATTGAGGGGAAGTGAAAACACAATTTTAAGTCTCTTGGCAGACTGTTCTCCTAACCGTTACAACCATGGCTGTCTTATCTGGCAGTAGCTATCAGGAAGTCTCTTAACTGCTTTATCCCAACTCTCCAATTTCTATGTACAGGATGAAAAAAACACAAAGACAAATAGAAAAAAATCAAACTCAGTAGGCAATGTATGGCTATAACTATCCAAGTGCTGGAGAAAGAGGGTTTGAGACTCCCCTATAGAGAGGAAACATAAGAAAATTATTTCACAGTGAAATATATTTTAATAAATGAAATCCTATCTTTGACATATGTTCTTTAATATATATCAGTCTCCAATTTTGGGGCCAAATTTTGCTATCAGTTAACTCTATCCACCTCCACTGAAATTGTATGGGTGTCAATGAGGGAAAGAATGCTCAGACACAATAGTGAGGGGGAAAGTATAAAAACCTAGACAGGTTGGTAGACAGACAGATGAATTTGGGCCATTAGAAGTAAATAGAACATATGCATTGTCTGTGTTTTATTAATCCTTATAATTTGTGCAAGTTAGCTCTCCCAGCTCTCTAAAAAACCACCTCCACGAGGGGCTGGGGCACTGTCTACACTGCACTTTACAGCGCTGAAGCTTGCTGTGCTCAGGGGGGTGTTTTTTTCACACCCCTGAGCGAGAAAGTTGCAGCGCTGTAAAGTGCCAGTGTAGACAAGCCCTTAGTATATAACGTTTGAACCCCACCAACTCCTGGCTCCACAGACTTTTTTCAAACTAGTGGATATTAAATAGCTTCACAATGTGGAATCCTTTGCTCAGTGCCCTCCCAAAAGCACGCTATTCACCACTTCCTTTGGCTTACTTTCTCCCTCTGTGTTAAACTCTGTTGAGTCTTTTTGGCCTTATACTTGTAAAGGAACAAGCTAATATTATTATCCACATTTTAGTAGGACATTGGAAGAGAACTGATATCATTTCTGCCTGGTTATTTCCAAATGGACAAATTCCCTTACAAAACAATGATGAATGTTGTTTACTTCAATAAAAGGTATTGATAGAGGTGCAAGAGAAAGGCTATCAAAACACAGGGGCCCTAGCTTCGGAGGAGGATTTTAATGGAAATGACTTCTGCTTCCACTGAGGACCTATGCTTCATGTTTTGTTCCTTTGTTGCTTTTGGTGAGGATTTTTTGTAATACTATTTGGGAAGACTGCCTCTGTTCACCAAAAAGTATGCTCAAAATCGCACAATTCGCTTTCAGCATCTCTTTATGTTTCTCCAGATTGACACCACTGAGTAGTGAGGTTCCTCCACATTTTCTTTTCATCTATTGATCATTGACAGCTATGAAGTAATAGGAAGGTACTTGCAAGCTCAAAATAACTAAGTGATTGTGAAATCACATACATAAATCAGCCAAATTTAGAGTACAGGTAGCAGTATCTTCCTCTCCTTTCCCACTCTGGTACTTACTGACAGCTTCCCAACATCTCAACATCTCCAGAAACTTCTGCTGCCCATAATGTAGTACACCTCCTGTTTCTACTGCCCTATCATCATAATTCAGAGTCAGTGGCACCGGAGCTGACTTTTGTTTTTGCCGGTGGGTGCTCCTCTACTCCCATTGGCTGGGAACGGCAAACCACGACCACTGGGAGCTGCGGGGGGGTGGGGTGGGTAGAGGAGGGGGGTGGGTAGGGACATCACTGCAGACGGTCAACGTCAGCAAAATGTCTCGTAGCCTGCAATCAGATTATCCTGATGGGCTGCAGGTTGCCCACCACTGGTGTATACTGTTATAAATTTTAAAAGCTTTGGCAGAATATCTACATTTTCAGTGAAATTCAAAAGCTTTCAGCAAAATACCATAAGAAGTCTAGCTCAATATATAATTCTATTCAATGCAAAAATAGTATTATATATATATATATACACACACAAATAAAATTGAGTGTGTAAATTGTGAAAAGAAAAGGAGTACTTGTGGCACCTTAGAGACTAACCAATTTATTTGAGCATGAGCTTTCGTGAGCTACAGCTCACTTCATCGGATGCATACCGTGGAAACTGCAGCAGACTTTATATATACACAGAGAATATGAAACAATACCTCCTCCCACCCCACTGTCCTGCTAGTGGGGTGGGAGGAGGTATTGTTTCATATTCTCTGTGTATATATAAAGTCTGCTGCAGTTTCCACGGTATGCATCCGATGAAGTGAGCTGTAGCTCACGAAAGCTCATGCTCAAATAAATTGGTTAGTCTCTAAGGTGCCACAAGTACTCCTTTTCTTTTTGCGAATACAGACTAACACGGCTGTTACTCTGTAAATTGTGAAAGGGGTTTATATTTCAAAGCATTAATAGAGAGCCCTGAAAATTGGTTAGTTTCATTTTTTTTTAAAAGAGGATAACAAAATTCCCACTGCTAGGTATGGTTATGTGAGTCATGTTGAAGATTTCTGATGTTGAACCCCGTGATCTTGTGTGCATGATTTTCTTCATTTATCTTTCTAACTCCCCACACATGTGGAGATTGCAGGAGTGAAAAACACATCTGGTGATAAACAGCCTAACAGAAGAAACCTTCTAGTGAAACCTTCCGCTCTCTCAATTTGAAAAAATAATAAACAGACTTAGAAAGCATGACAGAAAAGTTGAGCATGTTAAAATGTACTGCATATTACTAATCCTAACATAACATTGGCAGCTTGTACCCTTCCCCTGCCAACATCACAAACCCAAATTAACACACTGCCTTACTGAAAGGCAAAGGCTGTAGCTACCTTTATAGCTCAATTAACAAGTTTTCTAACTGAGTCACCAGAAACACACAAGACAAAGTGGAAAAATTATTCATATGTGTAACCTTGCCACTGAGCAGACCTATTCTGACAGGAAAGAGTATTCTATTCGACCTTGGAAATACAATAGTGCCAGGAGACAACTTTTTGGTTATAGTGGTGACATCTAAAAAAAGCAAAATTCCCTTTCAATTAATTCCAGTAGAAAATCAAGATATCCACAACAGAATATAGTTTTCTGCAACTTCCTAGATGACGGACCTACAAAATCTCAGAGATAAACACTATACTTCAAAGCTGTAGCCAATGCTACTTATGACTAGAACTGAATGGGAAATGGTTTTTGGGACTCATGACCATTTTTGAGATTTTGAAAATGTTCCCATTCTGGGTCAGGATGAAAATGAATCCTTTTGAAGTTTTTTATATGGAAAACCAGAGAAAGACGCTTCCTCCCCTCCAGCCACCCCCCTGAATATCCAATAAGCCTGGTGGTCAGAGCACTCATCTAGGATCATATGACTCTTGGACTATAACAAACTAACTCCCAAAAAATTCAGATCCCTCCCTGGCCACACACAGCCCCACTTCCTTCCTTTCTGTTGTTGTCTTTTTGGAGCTGTGTAAGTTAGTTCTGATTGAACATATATGTTACATGGTACATTTCTGTTTGCTAGATATGCATCACTCTGAATCAGGTTTCTGTTGCAAATTCTCCTGTTTACAATTTAAAATTAACTTCTAACAAGTATTCTCCAACATTTGCTTAATATTTTCTGTTTCTCAGATTCCTCCAGAAACCCCATTTGCTGGAATATTCACAGACAGTGAACACAAAAGGGCACAAAATCAAAGCAAGTTTATTCAAATACCTAAACATATATTTGTGGCAACTTTTTGGCAGTAGTTCTACTTACAGCCGACTTTATTGTGCCTAGGTATTGTATTACGCCGCAAATGAAATGACCCACCATTCAAAGATCTCTGCAATCCTTTGTCAAAATGGGCAGTGCAAGGCTGGAGTTTACTCTGAAACTCCTTTTGTTGGTTAAAATATTTAGGGTTATTTTACATAGTTTTGGAGTTTAATCATGCTGAATGTCTGAAAGAATGCATGCAATTCACAAATTGTTGCTTTCTTTCTATGGTGAAGCCTCTTTCCTAACCCTAGAAATCTGCGTTAATTGTTTAATCAGTTTGGCTGAAACTCGCAAAGCATTAAATTGTTAGTTGTTACTTAACATTCCTTATAAATTGCATTTATTAATTTCTGGAAAGAGATTTGTCCATTGCTACAGTAATTTAAATTAGTACCACATGGTTACAGACTGCTGCTGAATGATGATTACATCTTTGGGGCAGATTCAGTCTTTTAAAGATCATTAAATAATGTTAGAGATAAGCTAACAAAATTTTTGTCCAAGAAGTTACAATTTATCAAAAATGTAATAAACCATGGCCAGAATATTCATCATAAGCAGCATATAATGTGGTCCATGAAATGACATTTTAGCATCTCCCTCACTGTGGTCACACTAAAGTTTGCTGACAATGCAGAGTAATGCTCCATTGATATTTAACAGTTCCCATCTACATGATGCTTTGTAGTATGATAGCTTTATACACTCTAGTTCACTCTTACTGGCACTAAATCAGTCACTTTGATATACAACATAGTCCAATTTTCTTTGCTTAATTTAAGGGATGTAAATATTTTAACTTCCCAATCTTAAGCACACTGAGACCAGTAGCAGTGGGAATTTCTTTCTTTCTCTCTCTCTCTCTCTCTCTCTCACACACACACACACGCCAGAAGAGAATTGAATGGTTCTCTTGTGATGATCATTGGTAGGTAATAACTACAGGAATTTACCAATTTCAGAATCTTTAACCTTGACACAGTATGGACAAGAGTACATCTGCACCTCCTACAGGAAAATGTACATGAAAAAATGCATATAAAATAAACATATAAAATAATAGATTCATCTTCCTGCAGCTAAAGATAAATATTAAATAATCCTATCTGCTTCTGGCTGAAAATTAATTTCTAAGGTAAATAGTGTAATACGTATATGCGTTTCAATTCCCATTTGGCAAGGAGTCTATTTTCAGCATCCAGTACATGGACTTTTGAAAGACTAAAACTGCTTTCATCATACGTACACTTAAACAAAACAACCTAGTCGTCCTGTGGGTACCAATTCACTTTAATAAAAAGTGTTTTAGATTGTCAGTATCCAAACCAATTACAAAAATTGTCTAAAAAAAAATTTAAAAAAACTTGTGAATAATATTTTACAATCATTCAAAGCTGAATAGGCACATAGTGCCAGATATCTAAAGGTATTTTGGTGACAAATGATACAAATGGGTGTCTAGTAGGGCTTTCAAAAGGGCCTTAGCTTGTTAGAGGTGGGAGGTGGATGTGGGAGGTGGATGCCTAAATACTTCTGTAAATCTAGCAATTTCTATTGCCCCGTTGTAGTCAGGTGCTGTAGCCTGTGTGAAACAGTTAGGAAGAGACTATACTATGAGGATTAGACTGTACACAGAACAGTTTAATTTAATTCCACTGATTAATTTACAATTGAAAAAGGAAAGAAGCGCAAATAGAGTGTTCCAAATATGAAGCTCGGAGAGCTGTCTTTACTGTCTTGGCTCAGATCTGATGTAATGGAAGTTCTGTAAGAGATTATGACTTGGTGTCCCTATGTCTTAATGTTTGACCACCCATAAAACAATGCCCTTCTGTTGGTCCTGGGGCAAACATTTTACCATAGCTATAATATTTGCTCACATTTTAAACAAGATTTAAAACTAAGGTCCTGACCATTTGTTGTCATTAAAAATCCTATTGTCCAGGTCTTTGCATTAGAGCAGGGATGCTAATCCCAGTGTTCTGGCCTAATTATAGCTCTGGTAACTATATATTACCTATCTTAATTCATCCTCTAATTTCAGATGGAAACAGTTAGTGGGCCTGATTCTGCATTTCCCTGCTCCTTGCCTTGTCAGTGAAGAGCAGCAGCATTTTCCATCCATTGTGCATTACTACAAATGGCTAGCCAAAGGTGCAGGCAGTGGAGAAATTTTACCAGCAAAGTTTTGGGGTCACAGCTAGGGTGACCAAATGTCCCAATTTTATAGGGACAGTCCCAATATTCGGGACTTTTTCTTATATAGGCTCCTATTATCCCCCACCCCCGTGCCGATATTGCACACTTTGTATCTGGTCACCCTAGTCACAGCCTCTCATAGTGCTGCAAGCTGCCCCTGCCTCCTCCTGAGGCTCCCAGTAATATAAGTTCCTCCCTTCCCTCTCGTACCCTTACCTCCAATAAGCCTCCAATAAGGCTTTAAAAACTCCTCTCCCGAAACGTTCCCTCCCTCTCCCCTCCTTCCAAATTTCACTTTCTTCTCCCTCACCAAGCCCCTCCACCAAAATATCCTCCTTCCTGCCAAAAAATACCTCATCCTCTCCCTGTGTCAACCCCACCCACATACCCAAGAGCCATCATTGAGCCTGTGTGTCTTCTGTCTGTCCTGTCCTGTCCTCTGTGCTGTCTTCCCCTGCAAGATCTCCTCACTGGATGGCACCCCAACCCAGAGATTCCCCTCCCCAAATACCCTGAGCCTTGACCTTCTCAGACACATACCCCTCATATTGTGTTTCCCTTCTTCGTATCTAAACCTCTTTCATTTGGGAGGAAGGAGGCACTTGAGCAGCTGGTGGACTGGAAGCCAAGTCACAGTCTCTCCTCTGGAGTTAGCTCAGCCTGCAGCCTGTTCTCCAAGCTGGGGTGGAGGAGGAAGAATAGGAGCTGTTGTTATCTATCAGCTCTGTGTTCTTGGGGAACCAGTGCACAGTACCCAACCTGTCTGACTCATGAAAGACCTTACCCTCCACCCCCAGTCTCTGTTTGAACCAAAGCTGATCAGAAGGAAGACTTACAAAAAGCAATGAAAAGGCAGTGGAAGACACACCTAAACCCCCCTGGACAAGGGTGACAGGATTAAGGAAACTCTCCTAGCCTTATTTGCATCAAAGGTGGGACAGGGAAACATCTCCGTTAGCATACAAAATGGAGAACAGAGATTCCAAGGCAAAAACCGCACTGAACTCTGGGACCAGAAAAGCAGGAAAGCACTGCATGATGGGGAATCTCTGCTCCAGATGTTAATGAACCCACACCTGCACACACTAGCTCAGTAGTTATCAGACCAATTCTAGTAATAAATCCTTTATTGGGATCCAAAATACTGAATACCTAATTGCATTGTGAGCTCCCTCAAAGGGACACCACCCGTAGCCAGGAATGATCAGTTCCTATTGTCTAGCTTGAACAAAACAACTTCCGTATACTCCCTTGAGCCATCAGTTTACCCATAAACAAATCTAGTGTTTCTCCCTTGAACCATTGTTCTTTCCCTACAAAAACCCCTACCCATGCTCAAGTAAGTGCTCTGATGCGTGGATCCAAAATCTGCATCAGTTCTATTGGGGCTTCATCTTCTCCTGACTGATCGTGCGGGGGCTCTGCCTGTCTCCAGCATTCCGGACCCTCAGCTACCACCACCACCTGGGAACCCTGATCAATTCAAGCTTCATGGAGTGGTGAGAACCCAGCTCTCTCTCTCTCTCTCTCTAGGTATAGCCTTCTGACCCTGACTTGTGTGATCAGTTATAGTTTTCTAAACCTGACTTTTATAATCAAATTTAGGTTAGATTTAATATTATAACTGTTTTGTTTGTTTGGCTCCCCTTGTATGATTATTACCTGGCAATAAATAACGTCCCTACTGTATTTTCCACTGAATGCATCTGATGAAGTGAGCTGTAGCTCACGAAAGCTCATGCTCAAATAAATTTGTTAGTCTCTAAGGTGCCACAAGTTCTCCTTTTCTTTTTACAGTTAAGCTGGTTGCCTCTTTCTCTCTCTCTCTCTCTCTCTCTCTCCCTCCCCCGCATGGCTGTTTTTTGGCTTCCCCATTCGCTCTGCAGCAATGCTCCTCCTACCTAAGCTAACAATCCCTGCAGCGCCCAAAAATCCTCCGGGGTTTGCTCATCAAGTGGGTTACTACCAGAACAATTGTAATGTGAAAGTGGGGATAGGGATGGGCTGAGGGCATATGAGGATGGAAGCTTTGAAATGCTGCTTGACCCAGCCTGCTCAGGCATACTCTAGTCTGGTGCGGTGCCCATGGCATCTGAGGGTGACAGCTGGGAGGTGCTGTTTGACTCAGCCTGCTGAGTCCAGGAACATATAAGGGGTCAGCTTGGGAGTGCCGATTAACCCAGTCCTCCCAGTCATGCTCTGTTAGTGTGTGTGTGTGTGTGCGCGCTCATCTGATTCTCCTGCTGGAAGAACCCAGCCCTGGGGGACCTAGGTCCTGCAGGACAGCTCCACTGGGAGGGAACTTGCAGCAGGGAGAAGTAGAGCTCTGTACGAGAACACAAGTGACACAAGCACTATATTGATAGAATTACAGTACCATCCCATAAGAGTAACTATCATAAATATAAAGGGAAGGGTAAACACCTTTAAAATCCCTCCTGGCCAGAGGAAAAATCCTTTCACCTGTAAAGGGTTAAGAAGCTAGGATAACCTCGCTGGCACCTGACCAAAATGACCAGTGAGGAGACAAGATACTTTCAAAAGCTGGGAGGAGGGAGAAAAACAAAGGCTCTGTGTCTGTCTGTGTGATGCTTTTGCTGGGGGCAGAACAGGAATGGAGTCTTAGAATTTAGTAAGTAATCTAGCTAGATATGCGTTAGATTATGATTTCTTTAAATGGCTGAGAAATTAAGCTGTGCTGAATAGAATGGATATTCCTGTCTGTGTGTCTTTTTGTAATTTAAGGTTTTATTTAGAGGGATTCTCTATGTTTTGAATCTAATTATGCTGTAAGATATTTACCATCGTGATTTTACAGAGGTGATTCTTTTTGACTTTTTACTTCTATTAAAATCCTTCTTTTCAGAAACTGAATGCTTTTTCATTGTTCTTAAGATCCAAGGGTTGGGTCTGTGGTCACCTATGCAAATTGGTGAGGATTTTTACCAAACCTTCCCCAGGAAGTGGGGTGCAAGGGTTGGGAGGATTTTGGGGGGAAAGACATTTCCAAACAATGCTTTCCTAATAAATCAACCCAGATAAACATTTGGTGGTGGCAGTGGAAGTCCAAGGGCAAAGGGTAAAATAGTTTGTACCTTGGGGAAGTTTTAACCTAAGCTGGTAAAAGTAAGCTTAGGAGGTTTTCATGCAGGTCCCCACATCTGTACCCTAGAGTTCAGAGTGGGGAAGGAACCTTGACAGTAACCATAATAAATGAGCGTACCCCAAAGTAACAGGCAAATCTGGTAACACTGTGGCCCCAGAGAGCTGCCTCCTGTCGACCCTGGTGACAGGAATGTTCATCTGCAACTGCTGCCTTCTCCTGTCCAGCTGAGCAGCTCCATAGCTAATCAGCAGAGGGATGTGCGGAGAGTGCCATGCTCCACTAAGCAGCCGCCTGTGATGGGCCTCCACTTCCCCCCTTTCAAGTGTGGATTGAGAGATTGGGGGAAAAGAGAAAAACATAGTGATGTCCCCTAAGCTTAACGCTGGGGACAGATTTGCCCCTGCATTCTCTAAAATTATACCTATTGGTGTAATGCTAAGTAGAATCAGACACACTGTGCAGTGTGAAACAGTTGCTGGTCTCTCCCCAGAAGTAACTGCACTTTGCTTCTGCACAATGTGATTCCTACTTATCAGAGCAAAACATAATGAATAATATCAGTCAATTTTAATTTCCATGAAATTCTCCAATCAGCTCTACTATTGAACCTATCCATAATGGATGCAAGATTTATTAGATTTTGTGAACCTGAAGGGTAAAGTGACTGTGTCCCGGCTTTACCATAACAAAGTCCTGGTTGTTCGTACAATGACCCAGTGTCCCAGGAACTTCTTTCGGGATGTCTTGGGTGTCCTAGTTTTTCATTTAATCAATTAAAATAAAAAAATAACTACAAACCATTTGTTCCAGAATTTGCTCTGTGTTTACCAGGAACAAACAGTCCAGTGGACCATTCAGTGGAATGAACAACATGTAGAGTGGAGAGAAAAGCCAAACGGAGATACTATCAGAGCTGTTCTGTTCCTCAAAGAGAATGCTAAATGACATTTTTCCTGCATTTTATGATAAACTAATGATGACACTGACTAACTAGGTAAAATCCTCCACTCCAAGAACCAGGCTTGATGAGTCAGAAGCTGGCAGTAGTGACATAAGCATATGTTTTAAAAATAATTGTACTTTTGTATGACCACTTTGCATACCTAACAAACATGTCCACAAGTATGTCCTGTTTTGACTATGAAAATATGATTATCTTGCTGAAGGAGGAGGAAGTTCATGCAAACAAGGAAATTTGCAAATCCCATTGGCATATTTCCTCTCCTAGACTGCACCATGGTCTAACTAGGGCTCTGCCAAGAAGATCCTTATTCAGAATATTTTCTCTAAAAGAGACCAAATTCTTACCCTGGGACTGTCTTGTACTTGTGCAGCATAGCTATGGTGAGTGATGCATAGATAAGATGCTATGTTTAGATATTGTGGTGACTGGTATTTATAAAGTACCAACGAGTCACTCAGATTAGATAAGTAAGTGGTTGCTCATGGACCTTGATCCCAGTACATTAAGAGGAAGACTACAATGTAGGCAAGTACCACTGTGTTGCATGCAGCAACAACTTTATAAGATCACATTGGTCTTCATTGCTTAAGAAGTGGTTTATCAAATGCTGTAAGAACTGTATTTTTCTAGCAGTGGTTACTATCAACCCCAGGTACAGTGAGATGCAGTAGACTCACATGGGGTTGACAAAAGCATGGATCACAGTAGTATTGAGAGGAAGGGGCCCAGTTTCCTGGCAAATCTCAGATGACAAAGGATTCTTTGCCACTATTGTAATCCGGGTGTCCAGGAGCTCCAGGGAGTCCAGTATGACCCTGGGTCTCCACCTTCTCTTGAAAACTAGTGGTTAGATACTCTCAGCTGAGGTTGATGCTAGAGGGAAGCTCTCTAAGTGTTTCCCTGTTCATGTCATCATTGTCTTCAAACCTTGTCTTCTCTGATTTAATCTCACCCATACTTTATTTTTCCAGCACTGGGACTTGCTGTTGACTTGTTCAATAGCAAAGAAAGCTTACAACCTCACCTCATCAACATACTATGTCACTGTAGTCCATTCTGTCTCCCAGGCTCACTCTGTAGTTACATTTGTATGTATAAGAGGTGGAATAGATCTCAAACTGAATCTCACAAAGGTTAGGGAGTTTTGGAGAGGATGGGCAGGTCTGGGATCTATCTATAATGAACGGCAGGAATGTAATTCCATCTACTTCTGTCAGGCCGTCAGAGCCAGAAGCACCTTTATGAGCAATGGTAATGAAGACTGCAGCGAGACACAGCAGAATGAGAATAAACCTTTGCCCCTGTCAGAGACCCAGAACCATTAGGGCTAGAAGAGCCATCTCCACAAAATGTTTCACAAAGGTCTGCTTGTGAGGGAAATGAGATATTGAGGAAGGTGTTAGTGGTGGTATTTGCATGCCACCATTTCATAGAATCATAGAATCATAGAATATCAGGGTTGGAAGGGACCCCTGAAGGTCATCTAGTCCAACCCCCTGCTCGAAGCAGGACCAATTCCCAGTTAAATCATCCCAGCCAGGGCTTTGTCAAGCCTGACCTTAAAAACTTCCAAGGAAGGAGATTTCCTAATAATCTTGCTTTGGAAGGTCAGAGATTTGCATCAAGTACAGACTGGACTGCTGCACTTGCAGAGTACATTTTTGATTATTTTGGTTAGCATGAGGGCTAGCTGTCCTACACTTGTCTTCGCCAGTGATGAGGGACATGGATAAATCTGTTTCAAAAGACATCACTCCAAGTTTTGAAAGCTTCTTTTTATATAACTAATCCAAACTACGGCAAGGCTGATAGGTTGAGAAGTACTGCTTCTTTCCAGTTTGATTTCTATGTTCCCAAGGAGGCCATCTTTGATTTGGATTATTTCCATAAAGTAAGAATACGCAGACAGCAGGGCTATCTAACAATTAATAAGGGATATCATAGTAACTGAAAAATTGAAGTTTAAATTTCAATGAAGGAGAAGAATTTTTTAGAGAAGTAGAGTCCTAAAACTTTACATTGTACCTTTCTTGCAGAGGATTTTCTGTCATGAAGCATATATTCTATTGAATGATTTTAAGTTCCTGTAAGCCCTCCCCTGCAACAACAACAGCAACACCTCACTTTCTTCAGGAACATTTTTAAGGTAACAAGACTGTACAAGGAGTATGATTCTTGCAGGCATAATAGTATGACGCTAGGAATGAGAAAATGTACTAGCATTATAGGTGTATTTCTAAGATCCCCCTCTCCATGGTACCTGGACTGGAATCAAGGAAGAGTATCTAGGCAGAAGAAAATTCCCTGACAATGAAATGTGTTAGTCTAAACTGTTCTCAAGGTAAACGCTGGTGGATCTGTCGCTTGTAGGACTTAAAACAAGAATGGACAAAATACAAAGAAATAATACAATAGGAACAACTCCGCAGTGGCAGGTGCAGAGACTGGATGAACTGAATTAGGCTTTTTTTCAACTCTTATTTCTATTAATATGAAGCAAACAGACTTCTAAGAGAGCACTGCAGGGGAAGATATTAGTGAGGGCTCAGGGATGTCTCTAGAGGAATGCTTTGGCAGCTGTGGGAAGGCAGAGGGCTCAATATGAAGCCTCCTGGAGATGGGGGGGAAGGATGGGGAGGCAACAGGTGACTGAGCTTACCCAGACTGTCATCAGTTTGTCTGGCCCAGCTGTAATTGCTCAGTCAGGTGGCCAGTTGCCGTGGGTTACAAAAACTGGGAAGATTACTTCTTTTTGTAAAGCGAACAAAGACAGACCTTGAAAACAGGGTACGTGTAGTAAGCCACCATATTTCTGTGAATCATAGAATATCAGGGTTGGTAGGGACCTCAGGAGGTCATCTAATCTAATCCCCTGCTCAAAACAGGATCAATCCCCAACTAAATCATCCCAGCCAGGGCTTCGTCAAGCCTGACCTTAAAAACCTCAAAGGAAGGAGTTTCCACCACCTCCCTAGGTAACCCATTCCAGTGCTTCACCATCCTCCTAGTGAAAAAGGTTTTCCTAATATCCAGCCTAACCCTCCCCTACTGCAACTTGAGACCATTACTCCTTGTTCTGTCATCTGGCACCACTGAGAACAGTCTAGATCTATCCTCTTTGGAACCCCCTTTCAGATAGATGAAAGCAACTATCAAATCCCCCCTCATTCTTCTCTTCTGCAGACTAAATAATCCCAGTTCCCTCAGCCTCTCCTCATAAATCATGTGCTCCAGCCCCCTAATCATTTTTGTTGCCCTCCGCTGGGCTCTTTCCTTCAAAGATGTGCTACGCAAGTTAGCACGTTAGCAAGTTGCACATTGTGTTATTAAATTACATGATCATTGGTTGCAGAGAGGAACTGGTTGCAAATATGAAGGTGGACGGTAATTTCAGTGAAAGTGATTATGAAATGATAGATTTCATGAGCCTAAAGGAAAGGAAGGAGTATAAGAATAAGGACAACAAATGTGAGGAACTGGTAGGTAACCAGTAATGAAAGTTGGCAGTTTCTCAAGGAGACAGTATTAAAGCATAACTGGAAACAATCCTAATCTGAAGGAAAGATAAGAAGATCTGTAAAAGGACAATACAGTTCCACCAGGAGCACTTTAATGACCTGAAAAATCAAAAAGGATTCTACAAAAGTGGAAACATGGATAAATTGCTAAGAAAGAGTACAAAAGAATAGTACAAGCATGTAGGCTAGGTCACCCAGGGACATAAAGGACAATAAGAAGAAGTTATTTAAATACATTAGGACCAATAGCAAGATGAAGGAATGTAGGTCCTCTTCTTAGTGGGGAAGGAGAGCTAACAGCTGATGATGTCAAGAAGGCAGAGGTGTTCAGTGCTTATTTTGCTTCAGTCTTCACAAAATTAATTAATAAATTAATATTACCAAAAGTGAAGGAATACAAACCAAGAATAGGAAATAACAGGTTAAAGGATATTTAGTAGGGCTGTTGATTAATTGATTAAGTCAAAAATTATTTGCGATTAAAAAAGTTAATCATGATTAATGACAGTTTTAATCACACTGTTAAACAACAGAATATCAATTGAAATTTGTTATATATTTTGGATGTTTTTCTACATTTTCATATAGTATTCTGTGTTGTAATTGAAATCAAAGTGTATATTTTTATTACAAATATTCGCACTGTAAAAATGATAAAAGAAATAGTATTTTTCAATTGACCTCATACAAGTACTATAGTGCAATCTCTTTGTTGTGACAGTGCAACTTACAAATGTAGATTTTTTTGTTACATAACTGCACTCAAAAACAAAACAATGTACAACTTCAGAGCCTACAAGTCCATTCAGTCCTACTTCTTGTTCAGCCAATCATGAAGACAAACAATTGTTTTTACATTTATGGGAGATGCTGCTGCCTACTTCTTATTTACAGTGTCACCAGAAAGTGAGAACAGGCATTTGCATGGCACTTTTGTAGCCGGCAGTGCAAGGTATTTATGTGCCGGATATGCTAAACATTCATAGGCCCCTTCATGCTTGGGCCACCATTCCAGAGAACATGCTTCCATGCTGATGACGCTCATTAAAAAAATAATGTGTTAATTCAATTTGTGACTGAACTTTTTGAGGGAGAATTGTATGTTCCCTGTTCTGTTTTACCCGCATTCTGCCATATATTTCATGTTATAGCAGTCTCGGATGATGACCCAGCACAAGTTGTTCATTTTAAAAACACTTTTACTGCAGATATGACAAAGCTCAAAGAAGGTACCAATGTGAGATTTCTAAAGATACATACAACACATGACTCAAGGTTTAAGAATCTAGTAGGGTCATGCAGGGGTCAGTCCTCAATCTGGTAATATTCATATTTTGATTAATGACTTGGGTAATGGAGTGAAGAGTTTGCTTATAAAATGATAAAAGGTTTAGAAAGCCTGACATATGAGGAAAGGTTTAAAGAACTGAGCATATTTAGTCTTGAGAAAAGAAGACTAAGAGGGACCTGATAACAGTTTTCAAATATGTTAAGGACTGCTAGAAAGAGGACTAATCAATTGTTCTCCATATCCACAGAAGGTGGGACGAGAACTAATGCACTTAATCTGCCACAAGATTTAGGTGAGATATTAGGAAAACCTAACTATAAGGGTAGTTAAGATCTGGAATAGGCATCCAAGGGAGGTGGTGGAATCCCCATCTTTGGAGGTTTTCAAGAACTAGTTAGACAAACACCTGTCAAGGATGGCCTGGGCTGACTTGGTCCTGCCCCAGCACAGGGGGCTTGATGATCTCTTGAGGTCTCTCCCAGTCCTACATTTCTATCATTTTAAAATCATCCCTTGTGACTGGTAGAAACACTCCTTCCCTCTGAAAATGCAGCTCCCTCCATCCTGTTTCTCTGAAGTGCCAGAGCAGCATCACTGCAGCGGGTCAATCTGGATTCGGAGAGAAGTCTGAGAAATAGCAGGTGATTCCTTACACCCCAATGACAGGATGATGGCTCACCACTAAATATACTTTCCCAATCACCTGTATGTCCTTATATCCAGATTTATTTCATCACTGCACTTAAAATAAAGTACTGCACAATGTAAAAGAGACTGCATAAGTTCTGCTGTGCATCTGGAAGTCCCTTTCCCATATTTTTTAACAACTCCACTTCAGATGAACATTACTATGTTTGTCTAGAGGTTTTTGAGGTATTAAAGAGTAAAGCCACACTTTTAAGACGCCAGACAGGTCAGATTTCCCAATAACAATTATTGGTAGGCATATGCTGAGATCAAAATCCTGGTTTATGTGTAAGAAAACCATCCTTTGTTGTTGTCTTAATGTTTTATAGTTAATTTCAATATTAAGATCATAAAACTGAATTATTCTAGTCAAAATAAAGATTCAGTTTTGAAAAAAGGGTATATGCAACAAAATATGCCATAATAATTTGTTCGCTAAAAGCTATGGTCAGTGCAGGGTAGAGTTCCACACCTCATTCTTTTGTAGTGATCATGTTTTTACAATTTCAAATTTAATACTTTTTCTAATATATTATATGTTACCTCCCATGTATTTAAACTGTACTTAAAAGCATGCTAAGAACTGGTAATTCTTTAATGGTTGTTCACTTACAAGCGATTGTGGGTCATTACACAATCATTTAAAGGGCATTAATGAGAACCATTTAATGGTTTTAGTAGAATATCATTGTAAGGGACAGGGGAAAAGTTACTGGCTGTAAATTTTTATGACCATTTCTTTCAAAACGTATTACTTTAAAGATTTATGTATGTAACAATGGGTACAATAAAAGCCATGCTAAAAATAATCTGAAATCAAAGTAACGCATATAGATAAGGTTCTGCTTCCTGCAGTTTTTTCTTCATTAATTCCTAGACTATTTGTAGTGTAGCTAAAGATCTCCTTTACAGAAAGTCACAGCAGAAAAAGGCAAAGGTCTACACACACACACATACTTTAGCAATTCACAAGTTGTCCTTTAGTATCTGCAATTTATTTTAACTTTCAACTCTTTTTTCATTGCTTGCATTTTTTTCCTGCATATGGTACAATAATGTAGCACCCAAGCAGAATATTAGAGGAATTAATTTTGCAAAGCACTTTTTGGTTGTGTATTTGGTTGGTTTATTTAGAAATGGAGAATAAGGAAAAAGTTTTCAAACCAAAATTAATGGTTGAATATTTCCCAGAAGTAATCCTTTATTACTATATTAGACCAGTGCACACCTTCAAAATAGCAGAAAGTTATTTTGAAAACTATTCATATGGAAGCATTAGCCTTACTAAAGTGCTTTAATAACAAAACAGTCATCATATTATGTCTGTTTTTGTCCATTTGTGATTCACATGGAATACATAATGAAGAAGACAATGCCCTTTTCCCCCAGTATTCCTGCATAAGTAGGAGAATATTTCTAATTAAAAAGGCATAGCTAGAACAGCACATGAATTGAACTGAACCATATCTCTGGAAATGCTGAGATTTTTACTGTTTGCATTAAATAACGACCGTATTTCTCTCTGAATCTGGCCCAATACCCATTACCAATAAGATAAAGATTTAAGATAACTTGGTCAAAAGATGGTGAATTACAACTTTTAATTAAAATGTAGAAAATAGTTTCTTTAAAATAAACATAGTAATACTTTCATGATCATTAATTTTTTATGTAAAGAACAACAAGACAAACCTGAATATTTTAAAATGTGACATTATAGAGCCACAGAAAGGAAATTTATAGAACGTTATGGATGTAACAAACACAAGCTATGCAGTTAATATTCTGCAGCTTCCTTTGGAAACACCAAAATTCTTCCATGATGAGTATTGGACCTACACTGCTTTCTGCAACATTCAGCTGAAATTCTAACTGAGATGGACTGACTTTTATTCTCTATCTGAAATTATGTGCACATAACATTTAAAAAAAAACCCTAATAAATGAAAATATGGTATTAAAATAGTTTTACCCCTTTTATTCATGCAACAGGAATATTACAAAAGGTTCCACTTAACATTAACAGATATATCAAACTGTCTGAGGCACAGGAAATTGACTCTGATAAGCATTTTATTGTCTTCTCAGTAATTCTAAAAGTATATTAAGCAGAATGATGGGAATCAAAACAAATACACCTATGGAGTGTGGTTGACCTTTTAAAATTGTTTAAAAAACTGTAGGTGGTGGGAATGCAGTGTTCATGAAAGTGAGGGACTGGTGGCAGATACCCTGGGTGAAATCCTGGACCTACAGAAGTCAATGACAAAACTGCTATTGATTTCAAAGAAATCAGGATTTCACCCCACACTAGCAAGTGATGCATTAAGCTTTTTCAATGCACCTCAATCTTTTCCTACAACAACCCTGTTATTCCTACTCCTTGGACTCATATGAACAGAAATCTCTACTCACACCTACCTGCAGAGTGGTTTTAAGATATGGGCTAATGAGGAATGGAATGAGATCAAATTCAATTTTACTAGCAATCTGAACCAAGATTTTAAACCCACATTTCTGGAGGCAAAAGGTTTTGTGATCCCTTTCACTGTCTGCTATTTTCGAGTCTTCCATTTTATATTTTACTTGATATTAATCACTGTGTATCCCTGTACTGATTCCTGACCTCTTCAGAAAACAGCACATCCACTCTCAACAAAAAATTAAACGAATCAAAATCAGGGAATGAAATGGAACATTGACACACTAAACCACGTCTTTCACATGGACAGTGAAAAGAAAGAAAAGAAAAAGGGGAATTAAAGAAAAATAAGAAGGGGCAGGGCAAATTAAAATAGAGAATAATAGAGGTATAAATAGAAAGAGAGGACAAGAGAAGAGGGCATGGAGAATAAAAGAAGAAAAGATGGTGAAAGGAATTGAGATGAGAGAAGAGAAAAGATTGAAGGAAGAAGCAATAAATGAACACTTGTACTGATCTTTCTTGCATACCCCTAACACTTTCCAACGTACCCTGGCACAGAAAAATGAAAAGAAACATGAAGATACTACACCAAAATTGTTGCCTTTTGTCTCTTTTTAGCTCTATTGAAAAAGAAAAATGATGATATTCAATACCATAAATCCATTCAAACATTAAATGTCTAATTTACAACTAAGAAAAAGCAAATAAATTGTGAATTATGATTTTAGGTTGCACAGGTCTCTGAACACTGCATGATTTTTAGTTGTCATATGTGCTGCAGTATCTAGGTTCAATGAGTTAAGTTCAGAACAAAGGTTCTGCCTTTCCTCTAAATATCTGTGACATTGCTAGCATTCAAGATATTTCACTATGTTGGGTTTCTTTTTCTTTATAGTGGGTTTGGGTTTTTTAAAATAAAACATTAAAAAAATGTGAACTGCAAAGGCATCCTACTAAGGTCAGCATGTGAACCCAACATGCCCATCTACCTACGGCCTTCTGCTGCAACAACTGACTTTGTTACTCAAGAGCTTGTCTTTTCAGGGGCAATGTGGACTTTTTAAATGTCATAGTGTTTTTGATGATAGTCTGGGAACTCATCCTAAACATACAAAAACAAAAATTCTGCCACAGAACCTAAAGTAGGATAGTATCACTGAATTTAGTGTCAAAGAAAAGGGTCAAGCAGTTTGGGCACAGAATAAGTCCTACGTTAAAAACTGTTGTAATCCAGTGAGGAAAAACTTCTAGGGATTATAAATATTTGGTTCTGTCCTTAACATATTTTAAATAGCCATTGTTATTGGGAGTCTGCTTAAAACAGTGGTTTGTGCCCTAGAACTCCTTCTACTGGCTCTGGAGTAGTGCTCTGGGTGAGTGGGGTGGAAAATTGTCAATATTCACACAATGGAAAAAGACAGAATTTAAAGTGAATTAATTTCCTGTACATTTTCAAGCTACCAACAAAGTATTAAAAATATGTTGACGAGAAAAATGAATATATATTAGTAAAAGTATTTGACAATGTTCATTCTGGAAAGAATGATGATCAGTTTAACAGAAATTTCAAAATATGAAGGGACATATCCTCAGCTGACATAAGCTGGTGTAGTTGCATTGAGCTGGTCAATGATAACTTAGAAGTTGGTGTGTTCTCTAAGTTTGGGACAATGATACGGGGAAAATATCTGGGTCTAGACAGTGTAGAAGAGCTCTTCGGGAATACAAAAGCCCATCCAAATGGGTATGGCCAATATTTGAAATAGAAAAATGGGTGATGGATGGATGATTAAAGCATTTTTCCCTCACCAGGAAGCATTCCCTATAGATTTCAGAGCTGAAAAATTAGTGTGGAGCTACAGAATTTGCCAAACGAACCAGGGAAATATAAATCACTCCGAATTTGTGGAAAGCCTCCTAAACCGGATGGAGCTGAATTATCTTTTTAATATGCTTTCCTCTAAATTGGAGAAAGCACATTTAAGTGGTAATTTAAGTGGGTTCCCTGATGAGTTGCAGGACTATCACAGCACACCCTGCATAGCTCAAGCAGAACAGTCAAATGACCCAGGCAGAACAAGTTAACCATCTGGGGAAGTGGGACTCAACCAGGTGTCCTCTCCTGTCTGATCCACATTAAACTCCCTTCCCTGGCAGTGGATCAGGCACACGCAAATAGTTCTGTGTTCATAAAGACATTTTCTGCAAGTAACAACTTCAAACCACATTCTGAAGATTTGATCCACAATATCACTGAGAGATTGAAGACAGAGTCTAGGAGATTCAAATGATACAGCAAGAGAGCTCTCTGCTGATCAATGAAAACTATTTTGGGGGTATAACAGTAATGCCAGACCTCTAGAGGGGACTTATTAAACATTTATACTATGGACTGAGGGGATTTTCTGGGGTAGGGGTAGTCTTCTCCGTATATGTGTGAGTACAGCACCTAGCACCCTGGGGTCAGTCTCTGTCTGGGGCCTCTAGATGATACCACCCAGAGGCCCCAACCAGAATCAGTGTCCCATTGTGAAAAACACTCTAAAAACCCATTTTTATATACAGCTATTCCTTGGAAATTTGCCTTTGTATGTCTCTCCACCTAACCACCATTAAGTGTCAGCAGAGGTGGGTTTGAGGAGAGATTTTGAGGAGTGGTGGCTGCCTTATGGATAATTTCTGGGAGGATGTTCTATACACCCAAGGAGCAGCAGGGAAGAAGGCACAGAGATGTTTGTGTTAGAAGCAGATAATGGGCAGAGGAGGCTTCATTGGTGATATGGAGGGTCAGGGTACAACTTGATAAGAAAAGAGCAGACGAAGACTAGTTTCCAAATGAAATGTTATACAGCAGAAACCAATAAGTAAGCAAAGACTCAAAAGAACAGAACGAGTGGAGACCCCGCCACACGTCAGAACACAGCAGCATTAGTAGAATTGTAGTCTTAACAACGAACCAGGCCACAGGCAGCACACGCAGTGAAATGAGATCAGGGGCAGGAACTCCTGAGTTCAAATCCTGACTGTGTTATTGACTTCCTGTGTGATATTGAGCTAGTCATTTACCTTTGTTCTTCAGAGTTTCCATGTGCCATAACAGGATACCACCACTTACCTACCTCTCGGCAAGAGGGTAGTGAGAATTAATGAATGTTTGTTGTACAGCCTTTGAACACTTAAAATTCTCTCTATATGTGCTATGTATTATTATCGTCACTGCTGTCTTTGGATGCCAAAGACGTGTAAAGTTGGTTGATGAGCTTAATACACTTTGAAATAAGGCATACAATATCGGGAAGAGTATCAGGTACTTTACCTTTTCTCAGGAATATCAGCTGTTTTCAAAAGGCAGTTGGCAAAAGTTGGTTACACATTTCACTGTTGGCATTTGTAACCATTTTCATATTGATTTTCTTTGCACTACACATTTTAATCAGAGACCTACTGAACGATGCTAGTGTGGTAAATTAGCATAACTAACTCAGGACCAGATTCTGATACCCATATTTAGACAAGGTAGTATTTTACTCCATAGATACTCATACTGACTTGCCTCTAATGGGACTATTTATGGAGTAAGGTACTGCTCATTGTGTGTCAGGGTAATCAATTAGCTCCCAGTGAGCCAGAATAGAACCAAAGAAGTTACAAACATGTAAGTCCATCTTTACTCATTTCTCCTCAGCTACATATCCTCATCTCTTGCTTTTAACTCTTATTTAACTTGTTTCTTCTGGCCAGCAAAGCAGACGTTATCAGTTGATGATATAATAGTAACAAACATGACTGTGCTACAGAAAGTGTATACATATGAATGACAATGTGACTTAACTATCCCAGGATATATAATTTCAGAGGGCATTTGTATAATATCTATATGAATAAATGTCATTGCTGAGCTGAAGCTTTCAATCCACACCACAGTTTACATAGGTGACATGGCCAGTGTTATGGGTTGAAAGTTGCTACATTGAATAAAAGATAGCAAAAGCTATTCAACTGATATTGTAAGTGGATACATAAAGAAAATGTTGAAATGGTCATGTGTGTTAGGAAAAAGGAAAAGACAATGTTTAATGTAAGCTGGCATTGGAAACAAGGGCCCATATCCCCAATTGGTGTAAACTTGTGTAACTCCATTGAAAATCAGTGGAGCTGAGCTGATTTAGAACAACTGTCATGACTCAATAAAATGAACTTCCCAAAGTCTAAGTTATTGTTGGGCCAGGCACCAACAGTCCATCTCGATGGTGAGAACCAGGTTGAGAGGGACAAGGAAGCAGAGCCAGGTGCTAAGAATCATAGCTGAAATTGGAAACCAGAGCCACAGTCAGAGCCAAAGTCAAGAGCCAGGCACCAGAGCCAGGCATCCAGGCTGGAGCAGGAGCAGCTGTGAGCAGAAGTATTGAGCAGCCAACAACTGGGGGCTGCTGCTCAGCTTAAAAATCAGTCCTGCTGGCTCCCACCAACCAACCAGTCAGACCAGCCAATAATCAAGCAATCCTACTGCAACCCAGCCGAGCTCAATTATCCCGGAGGCTGAGCTGGGTAGTCAGATCTCTTGGGGGTGATAAGTTTGCACGAAACAGGAGTCATCCAGCATGGATTCAAACAGGTTGAACCATTGGGAGAATATGAGTTAATGCCATAAATTAACTCAGATGTAATGATAGTCAGCCAAGAGAAACAAGTCTGTGGCAGAGGGAGACACTACCTTGAGACATGCAACACACTGCAGCCCTGAATTTGCACCACAATCTGTAAGAACAAAGCATGCATAGGAAAAAACACTGTGGACCAGATTGTAGTCAGGCCCTCATGCATGTGGAAAGAATGAGAAGGATCTTCCCTTCTCTTGCATCTCCCATATGGATATCAGCCACAATTTCAGGCTCTGCAATGTCCTGCACCAGGGGACTGCTCACAACTATTACCCTCTAGGACTCAAATTTCCCCAGAAGAGAAAAGGCCCCCAGTGCCCCTTGAAACCAGTGAGTGGGGCACAAATTCTTCACTTTGCAAGCTTGGGAACTCTAGGAAGCATTGCTGCCTCCTACTCAGGGCTCTAGCTGTTAGGCCCAATTAGTCTACCACCATGTTTACATATACCTTGACAAATTAAAGTTCAGTGTTATGAACCCTTTTCTTTACAATATGTTTTCCCCTCACTAATCTTGGTTTTTGGGGAAATTGTCTACAATTAGGAAAATAATTTATTAGTAGCTCAGTGGGAAATAAAACTAACCCATGCAAATTTAGTATTTTGCACCACATTTTAGCTATTCAACCTTCATTACATTCAATGAGATTTACACAGCTAAAATCCTGTACAACCTGATAATGTATACAGGCCTGGCCAGACTGCAGCTCATGAGTCCCATATGGCTCTTTTACAGTTAAAGTGCAGCTCACAGAGCCCCCCCAGTACTCCCCATTCTCCACCTACCAGATTGGGAGGGAGCTCTGGGATTCTGCCCTGTAGTGGGTTGCTGAGAAACTGATCATGTATATTCTGAATTTTACTTCTTATAAAATTAGTTCCATGGAAGAAGATCATAGTGGAAGTCCGTTGTCTTGCAAAATACACAAGATTTCACTTTTAAACATCCAGTGCTACTGCAAAGCACAGATAAAAATGTAAATTTTTTTTTAAAAAATAGATAAGATATCAGGGTATAAATCACAGAGATAAACTGGAAACTTGACAAAACAGAGACAGCCCTTGTAAATGTAAAGTGGAAGATATCTTCAGCTTAAACCTTGTAATCTGAAGGACAAAATATTGTTTATTAAAGCAGTTTTAAAATACTCCAATGTAGTTTATAAAATAAAAGATAAACAGTCTAGGCATGAGTAGAAAGACTAAATTAAATATAAAGAAAAAATACAATGTTCATTTAAGGGTTCCAAATTCACAGCCCTGAAGGCTAAACCTTTTTATCTACAGAACAAGTGGAATCAGTGGAGCAAAGGTATCAACAGCAGAAACGTTACATGTTGCCTGCTCCTTTAAGGACTTTTGGTCTCAGCCTCACCTATAATTGATCAGCTACCTCCCGGCTGTAGTTATAAGAGCCGACATGTGGCTCAAGGTATGGCTACACTTTGAGCTCTGGTGCGATCCCCAGCTCCCACAGGCACACTTGTGCTAGCAAACCTGCTTAAAATAGAATATAACTGTGGCAGCACAGATGGCAGGAGAGGGTAGCTGCCCCAAGTATGTACCTAGTGTCTCTGACAGACATGCACTGTGGGCAGCTAGCTCATTCCACTCATTGAGCTAACACAAGTATGTCTCCTCAAGCTGGGACTCAAACCTACTGCTCCAAGTGTAGATATACCCTCAGCTGGAAGACAGCTGCAGGGGGGAGGTTGGCTCCTGTGACTGTCCCTAGAGAAGACAGAAGGGGGCAGAGTGAAAGGCCTCTGGGCCTGCACCCTGTGTTGGTCAGAGGAATAGCTTCATTTTGTGTTAACTTTGCAATTTTTTGTTTCAATTAATAAACTGTGCATTGAAGGAAATGCTTGAATGAGATCTGGGCATGGTATTGAACTCTCCCTGGGCTGGGAAAACAAGCCAGCACCCATATAGCACATTGCCCTGCACTGGCCTGAAAATAAGCTTCAGCCCTATGCAGAATGGACCATTTATTCTTGAAAGAGTGGTTCAGTCTTCATTCCCATTCATTTGATCCCTGCGTCTGTTAAGATTCTTGACAATTTGTTAAATAGCATCAAATACAGTTTTTGTTAAGCAGACACATACCTACTGGGAACCAGACTGAGAGCAGTAGCACATTTTACTAAAAGCACCAACCAGACATCATATATAACGACTTTCAGTCACCACTGATATGGGATGGAAAGGATCATAGCCCATTACTACTCCCATTCCCTCTCAGGTGTACGCTGCACACTAAGACCAGACTCAGGTTTGAGCCTAAGCCCCCATTTCTGTCCACACACACATCAGTCTGACTTGGGTCAGCAAGTACTCAGGGTCCAGGTGAGTCAAAGCCCAGCTACTGCTGTGACTCGGATGCAAGCCCTGTCATTCTGCGGTGGTGATGCAGGTCAAGTCACAAGGTCTGCATTGACCAGTATGGATGCATTAGCATGTCTGTGGAACCTGGGTCCAGCAATTGTAAACCCAGGTTTACAATGAGGTATGGATGCTCAAGCATGGGCTTGGAAACACTGAGTCTTTAAGCCCAGGACCCACAGACCTGGCTTAGTGTGTAGTGTAGACATACCCCCAGAATCATATAAAACACTACAGAGCATACTGAGAGGCACAACAGAGATCTCTGCTGGGCCAGGCCATATTTTCAGTAAAAGAAGGGAGAAACGTTGACTATTACACAGAGGAGGATGTACTAACATGAGTTTCATCAGACAGGTGGATACTCTTCCAAGGTAGATTGTTCACATCACTTGAGTCACTTAAAAGGAGACAGTAGGAGTGTTTGGGAGGAAGGACAGATATATCGTTCTAAAATGACAGATATGTTGCACAGACCCATCAGAGAAAAGGACCACACTGAACTAAAAGGAAAGAGGCTAGGTTATATGGGCCTAGAGGGGAAGGAGAACATATTGAACAGAGAGACAGCCATGAGGTTAGGTACGTCACACAGGCATGGAAAGATGTTGGGCGTAGTCATATACTGTGGAAAGGAACAAAAGGGAAGGTTACTAGGAGGAAGGAGTGCCATGGGCCTCTTGGGTGAGACGGGTGGTTGTTGAGTTGGATGGAAAAAAGATTATTCCTTGAACTGGAGGGAAGGGGTAAGTTGAATCTATGGGAAAGTTGCACAGTCAAGCACTGGGCAATTAGGAAATATCAAAAATAATGTCAGTGCAGCCATAATTCAGCTCCTTTGTACATATGCATAATGATACAGTCCAATTACATGATCACATACTATTTTTCCTACAGGACCCCTACCTCATTCAGTGCAGGGGATGGACAGTGTTCTGGGAAAATGAACTAAAGGACATGGCTATCTGTGGGTTCCCTGCCTCATTTATTACAGAAGTTGGCAGGTGGGTGGTAAATGGAGACAGGTAGCTGCAGGAAGAGATGGGATGGCCTCATGATTAAGGCAGCTGAATGCCACAATGGAGAGGTTATATGGGCCTAGAGGAGAAAGAGAATATATTGAACAGAGAGGTAGTCATGACATTAGGCAAGTCACAGGCATTGAAAGACGTTGGGTCTATCTGCCTCTGCCACAGAGTTCCTATGTGATGCTGGGCAAATGACAAACCAAACTTTTCACACGTGGCCACATTGTGTTCCTCATTTTCTGGGTACCCAACTTGAGATACCTAGGGTCTGATTTGTAGTAAGTGCTCAGCACTTACAACTGGGAGCCCTACTCTGTACAAATATAGTGCTATAAAATGCTAAGTACTCTGACAAATAAGGCTGTAAGCTTCTTAAACTGGGCACCCAAAATTAATGGACTCTTGACAGTTTTGCTGTGCCTCAGTTTCCCCATCTGTACAGTGGGGACAAGAGCACCCCCTCACCTCACCGGGGTGTTATGAAAATACACTCAGTAATGTTTGCAAAATACTAAGACACTTTGATGAGAGCACCTTAGAAAAAGCCCATGAGGAAATTAATAATTCTGTGTTTAGTGCTCAACATCCAAACGCTGCACTGAACTTTGCCTGGGGGCACACAATGAACAAGGAGGACAAAAAGAAACGTTAGCTACCTATTCAGTGATCATCTGGCCTATTTAAAGTGGACTCACCAAAGGGCCAGGTCACTCTTCAGACATAGCGGGTCGAAGAATGGTGGAGGAAACGGAGGCAAATGTCGTTGCAGCACTACATCTTGACATGGTGGGGCATTCTGGAGTGGCAGCTTTTGCTACAGGGCCTAGGTAAGGTTGTACATGTGAATTTAATTCTAGTAGTTCTAATCTTTTGGGTGTTTGACATCACAATTTTAACCTTCATTTTACAGTCTTTTTATGTATTATATGCATTGGAACTATATTTTTAAAGCCATCAAGAACCCAGAAAACTGAAGTACAGAAATGAGAGATTTTAGTTAGCACAGCCTTCAAGCCCTTTTTCACATTAGCAAATGTGTCCTTTGCTAATAGACCTTAAAAGCTTGGATGTTTAACTTGTCAGGTGGACCCTCTCTTCATCAGTCTGAATGCAACCATCAGACGTGTGGTAAATAACAAGCCTATAAAAGAGAATGTTAAATATCACCTTGCTGTGTCAATAGGAAACAAGCTATATGTAGGGAAGTCCTGGTCACTACTGAAACAAAGGGTAACATTTCTGAATGCCACCATAAGACACACACTGCGTTCTCATTCATAGTGTAATTTATTCTTTGGGTTTTTTTCCCCTGCTTATCACTTTTACGTGACAAGGAAAGCAACAAAGAGAGGAAGAGAGGAGAAAAGAGACAGTAATGGCAAGAACAAAGCTTTAAAATGTCTTTTGTTCCCCTAACAGCATCAGAAAGAAAAAGAAAAACCACAGAATATAGGTATATTAGGAAACATAAGAGCGAAGAGATCCAAAAGAAAGTCCAAGTCAGTCAGTAGATCCAGGTAGTGCAGACTAACTCGCCAAATCCACACAGACCCCACCCACAAATTATGCAAAACTAGCTACAAAGGAACTGCAGAAGTTTTCCACGCAGCTTTTCTGCACCCTGCCTCCTTCTACACAGGAGAACTCTGCCTGTTGCAATGTCTTCAGACCTTTCCAGGTCTCTTACTTAGGCTGGTGAGTTTATACTTGATTTAAAAAAAAAGGAGTGTTAATTGATCTACAGGGAACAACCCTGCCCTGGCAGAGAGATGTACCAGGTGATCTAATAGTTCTCTTTTTTCTCTAACTTCTGGTTCTGATAATCCAAAAACCACAAGCATCTTCCCTTTTACAGGCCTATGATTCCCTCCACTTTATAGGCCTGTGATTCTGGAGCCAAATATTATGGAATTTATATACGTACATGGTCATGCAATATCATCATGTATAATTATAAAGGCATCACAGGATTGGCAGTACTGGACTTCGCCAAGTACACAGTGATGCACATCAGAGGACTCAGGTCAATACACTACTTTCCTACCCCAAGATATATAAAGACTAAAGTGGATTAAATGGTAAAATGTTCCTACCAAAAATCTCCACAACTACAAGCAGTAGAATAGTTCATATTTTGATTTTTCAGCTACTTTAGTTAAGTCATCTTAAACTCTTAAAATTAGCAGTGGTAGAGAAAGTAATTTAAACATGTATAATGAACTTAATTCTGGCAAAATCTGTTGCTTTATAAAAAGTTTCCCTGCTAGGAGCACACTTCCTCAAGGGCTTGCTGTTCTAATTGTAACTCTTCCCTATAATTTTTATATTCTGAATAATAATGCTAAACTTAAACAGGCTGCTAAATTCTCTACTGCACCCATGTGGGAAAATCCAGGGATCCTCCACACAAAAGTCTGTTGGTACAACTGTTCAGGTAGATTGTGCCCCAGCATATGAGGAAATAGGAGAATAAATTCCCAGCCTCCATGACCCATCTGATAGAAACATAAAAAATAATGGTCGGAAGGAATTTTAGTTCAATAAAGTTCATATTCCTGCCTTTCAGCAAGCCATCTGGATCCATTTACTCTCCTAGATAGAGATCTCTTAATATATTCATCAGTTCTATTTTATACTAGCAGTATTCACTAGCTTGCTTGGCAGAATATTACATACATCTTTGGCTGAAATCATAGAATCATAGACTGGAAGGGATCTCGAGAGGACATCTAGTCCAGTCTCCTGCACTCATGGCAGGGCTAAGTATTATCTAAACCATTCCTGACAGGAGTTTGTCTAACCTGTGTCAAGGCTGAATCCTCACTCTGTCACTTTGAGTGCAGAAGGTAGGGGCCTGCAAGGATTCTAAAAATTAACACTTGCCACTCCAGGCTTGTATTACACTCCCAAGGTTATAGCTTCTCTATGACCTTGGCTTGGTAAACGCTGCCACCACCCAAATGCAAAAAACTCCCATTGACCCCAGGAAGGAGCACTTGGGAATTCCTCCCTGTGGGGTACCCTCAAGCCCTTTCACACACCCCGTCTGGGGAACAGCTGAGAAAGAAAACAAAGGAAATTAGCTGTGGCTACCAGTTAATCAAAGAACATGCACAAACCTCTTAAGACACCAAAAATTCTGTTCTTAAAAAAAGATAAATTTTATTAAAAACAAAAAGGAAAAAAATGCATCTGGATCTTAGGCTTTTTGTTAGCTCTTAAAAGAAACACTTACAAAAATTAAGCACCCAAAATAGCTTTCTTGGGGATTCAGCTGAAAGGTTACAAGCAAACAAAAGCATCTGGGGTTAGCACAGAGAAGATCCACAAGCCAAAAATTAAAACCTAATCACATCTATTTAAACATGCCCTGTCCAATCATTTCTTCTAAGTATGGAAGATGAATGTATATACCTGGTTCAAGCCTTACACAGCATTCCTGCTGCCCTCTTTCCCAGAGGGGCACAACACACAAACAAAGGGAAGTTCCCCATGTAAGAAAGTTCTAGCCCTCCCACTGGCTCTTTTGGTCAGGTGCCTACTCCTTTTCCTTTACCCAGGGAACATTGTTAACCCTTTACAGGTAAAGAGAACAAAGAACAGCCAACTATTTATAGCTAATTGGCTGGCTGGGTGTCCATAAAAGAAGCTACCCTTCATTTATCACACCTGCTCTTAAAAATCTCCAGTGATGGAGATTTCACAACCTCTGTGGGCAATTTATTCCAGTGCGTAACCACCTTGACAGGAAGTTTTTCTTAATATCCAAGCTAAACCACTCTTGCTGCAATTTAAGCCCATTGCTTCTTGTCCTGTCCTCAGAGATTAAGGAGAATATTTTGTCTCCCTCCTCCTTGCAACAACCTTTTATGTACTTGAAAACTCTTATGTCCACCCTTTAATCATTTCTGTTGCTCTTCTCTGGACTTTCTGCAATTGTCTACTTCTTTTCTGAAATGTGGTGCCCAGAACTGGACACAATACTCCAGCTGAGGCCTAATCAGCACAGAATAGAGTGGAAGAATTACGTCTCATGTCTTGCTTACAACATGTCTACTAATACATTCCAGAATAGTGTTTGCTTTTTGGTTTGTTTGTTTGTTTTGCTTGTTACACTGTTGACTTATATTTAGCTTATTTTAACAGTGGAGACAGAGCAGTGTTCTCAACTGCTTTTCCAATCAAAAACAGCTGTAAGGTTTGTCTTAGAAGAAGGAGTCTAAGTTTTACCTTGGAAACAAAAGAGTATATATATCTATATATCTATATCTATCTATCTATCTATCTATATATATATATTTTATAGACTAAAATTGATTGCTTTCAATAACAATATCACTGCACATTTATAATCCAACTTGAAAGTGAGTTAAATCCTCTCTCTCAAGCTGATTACTACAAATTACTAAAAGTTCGTACAAAACATTTAAACTGCTTTAAAGAATTCTTTAAGAATTCTAAACAATTAGAGTCATTAGAAGGAAATTGCAGAATTACAGCGTGCAAGGAACTGACATGCCTGAAGACATGAAAATAACTGCTTAGGATGGTAACATGAAAAAGAAGGCCATAGAGAAATATTAACAACCATATAGCACTGTTTTCCTTATCAATGATATCATTACAACACTGACTGTCATGCTTATTAGCTTGTTGGTGGTTCTGTACTCTAAGGCTGGGATTTCCAAGAGAGCCTAAAGGAGTTTGGTTCCCAGCTCCCACTGAAATTCACTGGGATTTGGGGGTGTCTCTCTGAAAAGCTTAGGCTTGTTAAGAGTCAGCATTACCATGGACATGAAGTAAAGGGTCAAGAAAAAAAGAGTGGGAGAATCAAAGAGGTACGAATTAAAGGAGCAAATATCTCATATCAAAGTGTCCTGACTGGAGTAATTATGGAACTTAAAGGATTCAACAGGATTCAGCATAGGCCTAACTCTGCTCCCACTGAAGTCAATAGGCATTTTACTATTGACTTCAAATGGAAGCAGAGTTAGGCCAATGCTGAGGACTTCTGAGAATCCAACCCTAAATAACCATCACATGATCAAGAATTTCGATGAACTGCACTGAAGGGCAGTTTCCGCATGCAGTACCACAGTGTGCACTATGTACCACACACATACACACCCCAACCAGATTTGATTCCCATCCCCTTTTTTATTTATTTATCTATTTATTTATTCCCTGTTTATTTATTTTACAAGTAGGGCCTCACATTTTGCCTGGGGAAACGGCAAGCACTGCAGAGGCATGCACTTCAGTGGGATTACTGGTGGGCTTAAAGTTAAGCCCGTACTAAATACTTTGCTGGATTGGGGGCAGAGTGCTCAGCACCTTGCAGAAGCAATCCCCAGATCCGTAAGCCTGTTGCAATATGTTTTGTTTTGACAATTTTGCAATATAAAGTGCAAAACGTGAACAGCAGAAAGACAATCAAACTGTTTGCTACTTGAGTACCTGGAAGCCTATCCTGTTTATAAATAGTAAAATGTATGTTTATGTAAAGGGAACCACTGATTTACTAGAACTGATTGCTTCACAGTCTAATTACTTTTCAACTGGCTGTTACAAATTAAGATGTCATTGATGGCTTTTTGAGATATATTTCATTTTAAGCAAATTTATTCTATAATGGAGCACTTCATAATGGAAAACAGCATTCCCTCTCTTCCCTCCTCTTTGTAGCCTGATATCTTGACAAGTAAATTAAATTTAGCAGTTAAAATGCTTCCATTAGTAATTTTATTAAGTTAATTAAGGAATCTCTCTTTTTGAATTTTAACTACCTTCATTTCAGCACAACCTTGATTTTTTTTAAATTCCATATATTTAGTAACCACAATGGCTTTTGAGCCAAATAACTATCTATAAACATTCTTGTGGATATAAGAATCCTAACTTAAGTAGGGAAAAAAGTCATTAAGGAACAGGTGGTTATTTCTCATTTTATCTAAAATTCCTCTGCCTTTAAAAAAAAAAATAAAAAGCAAAACAAGCCACCCACCTCCTAGTACAATTGTTCACTAGTACTATGAATAAAATGAAGAGCTGCAAGCCATAGCTTCCAAACGGTTAAAGCTAGAGCTGTATAAATCAGTCTTAATAAAATAAGAACTAGCCCAAAGCCTTCACCCAAAAGTTGAGTCAAACTCAAACATATTTTGGCGGTTTATGAGAAGTCCTATGCTTTATTACTATTTCTTTAGTTTTCACGTGCATCTCAATTTCTTGGTTTTTGAAAGCAACCAGACATGGACAGATTCATTCAGCTTTGTTCCAGCAATTTAAACATGGACACACAAAAAAATCACAAGAACAAATGTTATAAGTCCAATTTTTCTCTATAGAAAGGTAAAAATACTTTAAAATTTGTCCCTTGGTAATAGTATCAGTAGATCTTATATTCGGGAACTATTCCATGCACTTAAAATGGGTTGGCTGTAATCGAGCCTTCTATTCCTTGGCCTGATGAGTCTATCTAGTGATGCCCTGCATACCACAGCTGCATCAGAATAGGACCACTATTAACACTATTCAAGTCACTCTAGAACATGTACAGACCTGATTTTCCTTACTGTAGATGATCTTTTTTTGTTTGATGTATTCTTGGATCAGAGTAAATATTGGGAGGCTCTTGTTTAGTGAAGGCTGCCTGGAGAAAGATTTTAAATTGCTTTCTCACATTTTTAATTATAATGAGGATTGGTGATGCTATGGTAGTTCATCTCAGCAACATACTTTTTTAAAGTGACAATTTTGTTAAAAGGTCTATTGCTTGTTAAGAAATTGTGTTTTATTCTTCTATATTTATCATGACTACTATAGAGATCAATGTTTGCCATTAAAAAGGGGGGGCATGTTTTTTAGTTCAGAAACATAGTAAATTTATACCAGTTGATGCAATTATTGGTACTATATATTGTTTCTAGTCGGTAATTAGATTTCTATTGTTTTTATTACTAAAATAGTCACTGGTTTACTTTACTCTTAACATGAAAAGCATAGATATAATTGAGGTATTCTCAGCTACAATACAAGCCACGTCTTTCATATTTTAAGAGCATCATTTGTTCTTAATGTATGGCTCCCCTTCAACAATATAGTTTGTTTCACATTTATAATTAAATTTAAGATGACATTTTCTCTTGAGGAAAACAGAAATTGTAAGGTTTTTTTAAAAACCAATAAGGTTATGCAGCTTGAGTTTGGTGGAGATTGGAGCATTTAATTGGGAGGAGATGCAATTGTAAGAATGAATTTATGTTTTTTTTTTCTGCATGCTAGGAAACAAGGATTGGCTTTAAAAATCTTGCACTGTTAAACAAAAGATTCACAGGCACAAAGGAGGCTGTACAGGTTGTGAACTTAAGTGACAAATCTTAGTGAGTGGGTGAGGAGGAACATGCAACTTTATATCAACCTTCAAATAAGGGCTACAGCTAACTGTGAGAAGGAGGAGCAGTTAAAGCCATGTCCATTCTAAGTCTTTGGAGTATTCTCTGATTTCCTCCCCGGTTGTCCCTCACTCTGTAGTATATTCTAAAGTAGGACGAGCATCTAGTCTGAGATAAAAGTTCATGCTTAAAATGAAAACAAGAATACTGCTAACCACTCATCTGCACAGGACTGGGATCAGAATATTGCAGAGATAATTTATGTTCCCAGTTAATGTGGTTTCCAAGAAACTTAAAAAAATTCATTGGGGTAACCGATTCCTGTTACTATGTTCTTTATTCATATTCTTCTGTGAAGGGGACTGTGACGAGTTGGACCCCTGTTCTGGGATGCCACCTGATATATTGAGGTCCCACTGAGCCTGCCCGTTCCACCAGCCTGGGCTTCCTCACCCTGTCCTGCTGCACACATTGTCTCTCACAAAACACACAGGTAGGGAAACATCCAGCTGTAGAATCACACAGTCTGCAATCAGCTCTATGTGGGAGGACTCAGCTCGGGGACTGCCCGGCACTCAGGTGCACTCACCCTCTGGAGTGTAATTATATTGTCTTGCATTGTATAGAGATCTATACACCATAAGCTCATGAAATTCGCTCCCTCCCTCCATGTGGAGGAAAATATGCACAGCTTCCCCCCCACCCCCAGATATGAATTGCCCAAACTGAGTTTTAGAACAAACAAAAAATAAGTTTGTTAACTATAAAAGGTAAATTATATGTGATTATAAGGATAGCAAACAGAACGAAGCAGAGCACTGAGCAAATAAAACAAAACACATAAACTAAGCAATATATACTAAAGAATATAGGCTACAAATAATAATTTCTCACCCTAAATGTTATTTTAAGCCTGTTGCAGAATTTTTGTGGACAGACAGCTCTTGCTTGCAGCTTAAAACTCCAGGTATATCCTTCGCAGGCCAGACACCATTCCCGGTCCGGGTTCAGCCCCTGCCCTCATCAGCTTAGTTCCTTTGCTGAAAACACCTGAAAAAACAGTCTTTCTTCTTGGGCAGGGAGGCAGTAGAGAATAACCAAGATTAGCTCACTCCCCAGCCTTAAATAGGATTTACATACGGTGGGAATTCTTTTTTTCGTAGTTTGACCCCACCCCCTTCCAGTGGAAAAACACCAGCATTTCAGGATGGTATCCTGTACCAGGTGACATGATCCCATGACCTGCAGCGTCAAAGCAGCATCCCAGGAAACTTTGCAGGAAGGAGGAAGATTAGCATCTTCAAAGTCCTATTGTCCTTCCTAATGGCCCATCCAGGGTGATTGCCTACTGTCTGGTGGGCGTTCCCCAGGTGCAAGCACTTTTGTAATTGATACATAGTCCATATTCCTAACTTCAGATACAGAAAAGATACATGCATATGAATAGGATAATCACATTCAGTAAATCATAACCTTTCCAATGATGGCAAAGAGTCCTGTGGCACCATATAGACTAACAGACGTATTGGAGCATAAGCTTTCGTGGGTGAATACCCACTTCGTCGGATGCATGTAGTGGAAATTTCTGGAGACAGGTATAAATATGCAAGCAAGAATCAGGCTAGGAATAATGAGGTTAGTTCAATCAGGGAGGATGAGGCCCTCTTCTAGCAGCTGAGGTGTGAACACCAAGGGAGGAGAAACTGCTTTTGTAGTTGGCTAGCCAGTCACAGTCTGTGTTTAATCCTGAGCTGATGGTGTCAAACTTGCAAATGAACTGAAGCTCAGCAGTTTCTCTTTGAAGTCTGGTCCTGAAGGTTTTTTGCTGCAGGATGGCTACCTTTAAATCTGCTACTGTGTGTCCGGGGAGGTTGAAGTGTTCTCCGACAGGTTTTTGTATATTGTCATTCCTAATATCTGATTTGTGTCCATTTATCCCTATGTAAAAGGTGCTATAGGACTCTTTGCTGCTTTTACAGATCCAGACTAACACAGCTACCCTTCTGATACTTTCCAGTGATATCTCACATGACCTATCTTGCATAAAACATCTTAGTTATGCCATATTCCTGTCATAACAATATTTCTATGAAGAATATGGGGTGTAAGGTCACAGGGACATTTCAGAGTTCTGTGAAGCTATATCCAAAAAGTGATACGAAGCAAGTTAAATGTTCACCTTACCTTAAGCTAATCATACCTGAATGGGGCACCCATTAAATTAACAGAAAAATCCAGATTCAACCCATGGAGAAAAACAGCTTGCCAAAACCTCACCTCAAACAGAAGACTCAAAAGTAGGGATGGGATAACAAGTTTTATAAGAGTAAATGCTTCACACTTCTCAACCTTTCACTGAGTACTTTCATAAGCACTTCCCTATGTACCAGTTCTATATTTCCCTCTGTAGCAAGCTGAATTTGGCTGAAGGCCACAGCAATTGAGTTCTTATTAAAAACAATAATTATGGTTCTTCCCCATCAGAGTTTCTTTCTCACAACAACCCAGATTCTCCTCAAAGTTCTGATGGCAAAATTCAAACATATTGTGATGTCTGGTAATTCTGTTCAAAACTAAAGAAACAGCTCTTGCTATAGTTTCCTCCACTCAGATGTTCCTGCTAGGTTGCCATACTCTCTCAACAGATGTGGTGGTTAAATACTAGGTGATCAGATAGAGTTTTCTCTGACTCTGGGAGAGACTAACTCGCTTATTCTAGTTTCCTCTTATCACTCTTCCCAAGATGCCTTGTTGTAAAGGTTGAGAAATCCAATTTCCCTTGGGACTACATGTCCCAGAATTCTTTGTGCATGAAAGCGTGGGGAGCATTGATTCACCTAGATTTCAAGGCTCTGGACCTGAGCCCAACACAGAATTAGCAGCCTGCAACCATCAACTACATGCCAAGACCTCTCTCTATGGTAATTTTCAGATATCACTCTTAGAATGGGAGTCCCAGAGCCTTCCCTCCTCAGTCTTAAAGGACTATTATATCCCATTACATGATTTCATCTGAATAACTCAACTGAGTGACTTACCCAACACCTACCAAAGATGAGGGCTTCCTGAATGAGATTTAATCATAGTAGAATACAGTAATACTTGTTACACAGGAATAACAGATGAAAGAATTATCCACATTTATTTCAGCTCCTCAATTTGGTGAGAGTTTTTCTGTTATTTGTAGCACAGATTTACAACCCAAGAGGTCTGTGTAAATATGTAGCCTGAAATCATTCAACATGCCTACAGACAGTCTGATAGGCTTTTAAAGAACCTCAGAATAACTTCAGAATTAAAGTCATGGGCATTTTGAGGCTTTCACATCAGAGTACTCAGTGCACATGTGCATCCTTTATAGGACGTTGAAAAAATAATTACATGTTTACAAAAATATGAAAAATCATTTACTTTAACTTTAAATCCCCTTTTAATGCCTCATCAATACTAAATACAATATGTTAACCAAAGTATTCTGAATCCTGGATATTCTTCTTCCTCTAAAAAGTTAAAAACCCATATATATATATATATATATATCTTTACCAATATACCTCATTAAAAAGAATGAAAAAGGCTTATAGTACTTATGTACTTATAGTTTATATGGACAGTAGGTAAAGTAAATATGCAATTTTTAGATTATATATAAACTGTAAAAGCTATGTCCTATATAAGCTGATCACTATAAAACAGCCCTGAACTTTTCAGTATGATTTTGTTCAGTTTTCAATTAAGAACCTACCTTTACTAGTCAGATAACTTTGTTTACCCTTGGGTAGTCACTTAAGATCAGTTCAAAACAATTCAAGAAAATTTTAAAATCAAATTTAGCACTTCATAATTTGATTTGTTGGAAATTGACAAACAAAGCTTTACAGTGATTTTTAAATAAATCATAATTAATTACATGTGCAAATGCATCAACTAAGTTTGGACATGCAATTAAATAACTAATCACAGTTTGGAAAGGGTGAAAATTGCAATGGCATGCTAAAACAGACAACCATGCCCTCAGGCCTATCCCGGTGTTCCTGTTTGCTCACTGAGGCAAGCAATGGGTTCTTCTGCAACGAAGCACCACCTGTTGAAAACATACTAGTACACCTTTCATTCAAAATTAAATGCTTAATTGCTGTTTTTACTGATGGAATTCAAGCAATTTTTTAAAAAGGGTAAACCAGAAAGTCTTCCTTGTGGATCAGCAACTGGAGACATGATAGAGGTATGCAACGTACGTTTCATTAATTTCACATGATTAGGAAGGAGTTCTCCTCTTCTCCCAGCCTCACTCCAAACCCCCTCTCCCTCCATTGTATACCTTTGCAAGCCCACCAACTAAATAGCAAGTTGATTTCACTAGTGAACATCTAAGACAGTTGATACAGCATTGGATGTGTTTCTGATAGCACTTACACCAGTGGTAAATGTAAATATTCCTTACCTGTCAATTTTCTTCTATTCTACTCCAAATGCTTGAGTATAGTGTCTTCCTGCCAACAAACAGAAACAGCACATTCAGCTTTTTTGAGATGTTGTCTCAGAAAAGCAAATTCATAGATTTTGGGGCCAGAAAGGACCATTATGATCATCTAGTCTCACTTCAGAGTACTATTATTCCCTTCAACGGGGCCAGGATTTCACACTTGGGTTTCTCTTCTTTGACTCTGCTCTGCTCGCTTGCTTGTTCTATTTATTGTTCTCTAACTTCTTCCTATATCTAAGTAGCTCTTTTCAAAAGATTAATAACCTTGCAAAAGCCGTGATGTTACCTGGGTTACATGTCCAAGCATTAGTAGTAGTAGTAGTAGTAATGGATTATAGTAGTAGTAATGGATTATATTTCCATGATTTTCTCAGGAATCCTCTGCAGAAGACACTACAGCATCTATGAAAGAAATTGGGTTGGGAGAATCATCAATATGAAGAATGTAAAAAAGTTGACAGCACAGTAAATAATTACTTATTTTTCTTTCCACTATTTTCCTTTTATCTCTTGTACTTGTGTTTCTGTGGTTTGTTTCTTCTTATCCTACATCAAAGAATGCTGTGATAAGTGGTCATAGTTAAGGTAAGTTTACTTTGATTTTTATTATTTCTATTACTGCAGAGCCTAGAGGCTGCCACTGAGATCAGGGCCCCATTGTAGTAGATGCTGTATGTATATATTTTATGAGATATTCCCTGCTTACAATATAAATAGATGCTGATATCTAACAAAGGTGTGACCTACACATTTATGACTCCTATTCAAGTTGCATTCTCTGCTGGTATTCACCTTTTATGCTGAACATTGTGGTCCTAGCCCATCACTAGATACAAACTGTAGTAATGATTAATTACTTTTGTACATTAAGTGTTTTACCAAGTAGTCATTAGACTGGCTGACTGCCTTTTCAACATTCTTTCAGTATATTTTAACTCATTGGGCTGATTTAAGACCAGGATAAGTATTTTTCCAATTCACTAAAACAAGCAGGTTTGGTGCTTCAGAACTCAAAAGGGATGAGTCTGGAAGCTGTAAACACAATTATACAGTAGGTGGACTGATGGTGGCTATGGACAATGATTATTTTCTTTGGAAGACATATAAGCAGTTGAATTATGGTTCTTATGAAATTGTCAATAGTTATCCTGTTATTAGGACCTTGAAAACTCTGCTTAATGAACTAGACAGTAACAAAGAAAACAAAAATACTTTAAACTTGATTTATGAGAAAATGATAATTGGTCCAGATTTCATGTATGTGATGAAATAGGGTTGTTTTTTACCATTGAGCAGTATAATAATCTGTCAGGACTGGTATTTTGTTGAGTTTTATATATTTATGCATTTTAAACATGGTTCAGGCTTATTCCATCCAAATTGTCTCTCACACGACACAGACAAAATGGTGATTGGTAGCCATGATTATGTGGAAAGATTGCTGGGTTTTAAAATAGTTGATGCAGCATTGACACATTTATGGCACCATTACTGGCTGGTGAAGATTTATTTTATCATGAGCTTAGGCACTGTTTGCAACAGAGCCAATAGTATTTGGTCCCATGGCATTGTTTGCTGTAGAACCAATGGCTTGCATTAGTGCAGCCCCATTTGGAGGAGGATCACAATTTAATCATGTAACTGGTGTTGGGCTTAGTTTTGTTGAGCAAGACAACATACTGTTCTTTCAAATGTGTCTGACTAAGTAATATGTTGACCACATACTGAAACCAGTTTAAAGAACCTTAAACAGGGAAAACCCTCAGAACACATACCTCTCTGTAAGCAATTTATTTTATTGTAAAGCAAGACACTTACAAGAGTGACAATTTTAACAGTATCTTCCTCCCACAGACCAGAAATCCTGCCCATTTGCTCAAGGACTATTCCAGATATATCAGGACATGGAGGACTGGAAGCACCTTCCTTGCTCCCATAATGAGACAATTGTTTTGAGTACAGCCAGTCTACTAGCTAGCTTTCCAAAGAGAGAAGAAAGAGCAAGACAGCTGGCTGCCCTCAAACACTGGAGAAGGGGGAAAGAAGGGGGTGAATGCCCACTAGCCCCTTCTTTCCCAGTAGAGACAAATGAGTGGAAAACAGCAGCCCAGGCCTGCTGCCAAAGAGAAATTTTGCAGAGAGGAGGATCTTGGGTCACAGGAGGAACTTTTGGTAGATGCATGAGGAGATCAGGACTCAGACAAAAGTTCACATTTGATGGTCCAAGTATCATCTGAATGAAAGGAACCCTTGGAAACAAATAGCATCTGAACAGGATCATTATCACACTTACTATCCCTAGAACAAATTTATATTTATAGGTTTTGCTTTAGCCAAAAATCTGACATCATTTACTTGCAAAACAGCTCACTACAGTTCACATGCAGGTTCTTTGACAGCATTAGCAATCGGGATATACACATCTAGGAATAGAGGGTAGCATAGGTGTAAATTGGATGCAATTAACTCACTATATGTAAAGCAGATAATTTGAGTAAGAAGACATAATGGTTTTCTATAGGCACTCTCTGGCTAACCCCATAGTTTCAGGGCCAGATCGTGGCTGGCCAGTTTCAGATGCATAAAGGGTGCAAGCGATGAGGAGATCTGCCTCGCTGCCATTGCACCTGGCACAGGGAACATCCACAACCCCTATCAGAAACAGAAGCACTCCTCCCAGCTAGCATCATGGGTAACCTGGGTGGGAAAGGCATTGTCCCACCCTCCTGAACCAGCCAGCGAAGCTGCTCTAGCAGAGGACAATGCCAGTTGCACTTTCACTGGGTGACACTGTGGCTGCTCCAGCATGTACTTCCCCCACAGTAATTCAATATGACTGCAGGTTTCCTTCATGGGCCCCACGACATTGGGGCCCCACTCAGCACACTCGTGCAGCAAAGACCATGACTTAAAAGCTAAATCTGACCTACGTGCTTTAGGTATTGCATTCATGTGAACGGATTTTGCATAAGCCCATTGTTGTGTAGAGCATGTGTATTGGGAGGAACTGTTCAATGAGTTGATGACAGTAGATCCAAAAGTCCAAAGTGAGGCACTGACATTTGCTGAGGGCAATCTAGGTTGTTTTGGTCACTCATTATTTGGCATGACATTAATCAATGTAAATAAGATCAGCGAGAGCAGACATGCAGTGAAAGGTGACATTGGAACAGTGTACTGCCTAACTGCATGAAGATGTATCAAAAGCAACCACTTTGAATTGGCAATGGAAGTAGTAAGTAAAATTATAAACAATTGCAAATGCTACAGATTTTCAGGAAGTCTCAGTAGACAGAGAAAAGGATTCTGACACTGAAGCATGTGGCTGGTATTACTAAGTTCATCAACATTAAGAATTCAAATCAGGATATTCCTTTGCCATAGCTGACACTGTCCTATCTGCTGAAAATGATAGGAACAACTGGCTGGATGCCTCTAGAATATTATTCTGCAAGTATCTGACCTACAAGAAGTGTTCCCTGAAAGTAAAGGTGTTGATATCAAGGTTGTTCAAATAGAAAGAAAGAGATACAGAAGATACATTTTTTAGGGATTTAGCAGGAAAATTTCATTCTGAAGTATGTATAATCACTATGCTAATATACAGTTTACATGGCATCTTTTCATATTTTTTGTATGGCACGAGTATCTTTAACAAATCCAGTGATTTCAGAACATAAACAAAATAGTTGAAGTTTATAAAAGTTTGCATGCCTGAGATATAGATGTATAATGCCTGATGCATAAACTGCTTAGGGATTTGCATATGCATACAGCTGTGCATGCATTTCATTAACTTTGCTCCTGTGTAATCTGGACATGCATAAAAGTGCATGAAAACTTTAAAAAGGTTATCTGATGTTCTTGAAAAAAGTGGATTTTACACATACACACACACACAAAATGAACATATAAGCACCTACACAGCTTTCAAATGAAAATAGTACCAACGTCTTGGACTTTCCCAGATGATTTCATTTAAGACGGGGTTTGCAAGCCAGGCTGCATTATTTACAGCAGAATGCACTTTACTGAAACTCCATGTACAGTTAACTAAAGTGAAAAAAATGTGGAATGAAATGTGTAAATCTGAAATATAATTTACAGGAAACCTGTCTTAATAGAGAAAAATGTATTGGGGGGGAAGGGATCAAAGACTGTTATTCAAAGGCTCTACTGTATTCACGCTGTCGTGTGGTGGGATGGGGGGTGCACGTGTGTGTATTTAGTACTGCAAATAGAGCCATTCTGTCTGACCTCTGGGATGTGGATGGAGACTTAAGGAGACTCCAGCCAGGAACAGCAATAGCTGCTCCTGACAAGAGAGGGGAGGGGCAAAAAGACAAGCCAACAAAATACAGGGGCCAACCAAAATGGTGGGGTTTTTGGGGGAGGGGAAGAAGGGGAGAGTGAGGTCTAGGGTTCAGCCAAAGTATGCCAGAGGGGGACAATCAGCAGAGGACTCTGTGAAGTGCCCACTGCTCCAAGAAGTTGTCAAGGGAGCCAGTGGATACTATAGATGCATTGAGCACAGTGTTGAATCTATTTATATGAACTTGCAGTTATAGTTTCTTAAGCAGTTGCTTATGTTAAATCTGCTAGTATATAGTGGTTATTATGTTTTTCTTCTCTCTCTCTCTCTCTCTGCAATACAGAGTCAGCTGTCATGGCTCCAACTGTATGCACGTCTGTGTTTATAATCAGGGACGTGTGCTATGTCCACAAAACACAACAACTGATGATGAGGATTTCAAGAACCTACTATGCATCAGAGTAGCAAATAATCTGTGATGTCCCACTACGGAAGAGGACTCTGATACAACTGGATATACTCTCAACTAGTAAACTAACAGCAGCAAGATGAAATGGCAGGCAATACTGGAAATATGGAGGCCTTTAGCAATGGCGTGGAGGACTGGCCCACGTACAGAGAGGCTGGAGCAGTATTTGGAAGTAAATAATGTTCCCCTGGAAAAACATGTAGCAGCTGAACTGGAAGATCTGGAAAGAGAGGGCGTACTTTCAAAAATGGTGTGGAGCAAGTGGGGGAACTCCTGTAGTTTCAACTGTAAAAAAAATAAATAAATAAAAAATGGTGCAGTAAATGTGTGTGCAGATTTTAAAGTCACCATACACCCTGTACTGAAAGTTAAAAAATACCCATGGCCTCAAATTGAAGATATTTTTGCTACACTGGCAGGGGAACAAGAATACTGCAAAATTGCTCTGTCATTGGTATACCTGCAGATGGAAGTTGAGGAAGAGTCTAAGGCAAACCTCACAAAAGGGTCCATCCCAGTACAACAGACTAGTGTTTGGTATTGCTTTAGCTTCTGCTGTATGGCAACGGGTGATGGCCCAAGTTTTGCAAGGTATCCTGAGAACAGTGATATTTGGATGACATTGTGTGTGACTGGTGGAAGTGATGAAGAACACCTGGAAACCCTGAAAAGGGTATTCAAACATCTAGAAGAATACAGGTTACAAGCTAATCACATAAAATGTGATTTTTTTTCAATGACTCAGTAGCTTACTGTGGGCATTTTATTGGTGCATAAGGCCTAAGTACTTCTCAGGAAAAGGTTAAAACAGTCCTAGAAGCTCTACCAAAGGATGTATCACAACTTAGACCATTTCTAGGATTTATCAACTTCTATAGCCAATTGGTACCAAACCTAGCAACTGTACTGCAATGCTGCATTTGCTCAACTGTTTACTGCAGAATGGTCAAAAGTGGGTTTGGTCACATGAGTGTCAAAAAGCTTTCCTCAAAGGAAAATAATTGGTCACCTCAGATGGTGTATTTACACACTTTAACCCATCCTTCTCTATGATGTTAGTATGTGATGCTTCCTCACATGGAATTTGGGCAGTTATACTGTCCACATTGCCAGATGGCAAAGAGACAGTCATAACATTTGCCTCCAGATCTTTCACAGTGGCAGAATGTAACTATGCACAAATAGACAAGGAGGCTTTACGTCTGGTATGGGGTGTGAAGAAATTCAACCAATAACTATATGGGAAAAAATCCACGCTCGTCAGACCACCAACCCCTAGTAGCAATCCTTGTCTGAGTGTAACACCGACAGGCCCCGGTCGCCTGCAGGTGGGATCGAACCTGGGACCTCTGGAGTAAATTCATGAGCCTCTACTGCATGAGCTAAAAGCCATGTGGTCCTTAGCTAAGGCTGTAGAGCAGACTCATTAATCTCTCTCTCTAAGTGGTCTCAGTGCCACTAGATAAGACAGAGCACCACACCCAGGCGGTGTGTGGGTTACATGAGGAATGAAGTTTCTGTGACAACAGCAGCACATATGCCACACTGGTCTGTCTTCTTATCTGGTTATGTCTAAAACATTGAATTCAAAAGAAAAAAAGCTGTGCAAATGCAGATGGCTCTCCTGCCTGCTCATGCTAGTTAAAGGACAACCTATAATAGAGACAGAATCTATCAAATTTGTCAACTTATTTAAGATTGAGTGTGCCACACTCCCTGGAAATGTCTGCATATTGATTTTGCAGGACCATTTTTAGGAATGATGTGTCTAGTAGTGGCGGATGCCCATTCCAAATGGCCAGACATTTTTTGTATGAAAACCACCACGGCTGCGCAGACAGTAGAAAAAACTTTGACGTTTGTTTAGAAATGGACTGCCAGAACAAGTTGTAAGTGATAATGGTTCTCAGTTTAGTTCAAAAGAGTTTCAACGGTTCCTGAAGAAAAATGGTATTAGACATGGAATGGCTTGGTAGAAAGATTTGTATAAAGTTTCGAGCAAGCTCTGCAATCCAGGAGAGATGACAAGGGGTCATTATAGCATTATAGTTGAAGCTTCTTGCTTCTTGTTAGCATATCGAAATGCATTCCATACCATGACAAACCAAACAACAACAATACTGCTTATGAGCCAAAATCTCAGGTCATGCCTGGACTTAAACCCAGATCTACATCTTCAAGTCAGAGACCGTTAAATAAGTCAGGCTATGGTGAGAGGAATCAGTGCACCTTATCAGCAAAGAGTGCCGGCATGTGATTATTGGGGACCCCGTACATGGCTTTCCACAACGGTTAGTGCACAAACTTTGTCCTATACAGTACAAGTGGCACCCAATATGTTTTGGTACTGCCACACTGACCAATTGTGAGATTCGGCTCCACAGCTGAAAGAAGAGGCAAAATTTGCAGAGCTGCCCGCTGTTCCAACATAGGCCTCCCGACTTGATGCAACCACATTATATCGGAAAGCAGCTGTGCTGAATAGTCAGCATTATCGGCAGGAACGTCTGAGTCAGACATTGCTGCAGATACACTGCTTTGTTAGGGGTGTGTTCAAAATGTTGGCAGAAGTTATCCAGGAAGAAAATGCAAGCCACCATAAAGACTTGACTTGTAACAGGACCATAGGCTGTTCTCCCACAAGTACTTCTGAAGTGGCCATTTCATTTTGGGGAGGGGATTGATATATTTATTTGAATATATTGAGCAGAGGGTTGAATCTGTTTATGTGAGTTGGCAGCTATAGTGTCTTAAGCAGTTGCTTATGTTGTATGTGCTGTTATATGGTGTTTACTATGTTTTTCTTTCTCTGTGCAATACAGAGTTAATCATCATGGCTCCAACTACATGCACGTATCTGTTCATAGTCAGTGATTTGTGCTGTGTCCACAAAACACAACAGATGCTGCACAGATGGGACATTTTCTGGATATATGCATGTCTGAGTCACACAAAATCTCCTCGTCAAGCTTCCTGCTCTGAACTGATGAATGGCTATTTTGACCAATGCCAGGTGGAGGCTGACATGAAAGTTCTAGATTTCTTGGGGCCGTGGATGGGTGGGCAAAAATAAACAGGTGCTGGGGAAAGTGCTCACCAGGAGGTTTTGGTGAAAAGGGACTGCAGACAGGTATACTGGAGGTCCATAAAAGGGACATGCATCAGAGGATCCATGAACTGTGCCACAAACGTGCCCATGCTCATGGCCACACAAAGGAGTATGCAAATAATGTCCCTGTTGGGTTGTAGGACCAAACTGGAGTACAGGCTCATCCACCAGGGACTCTTGTCCTCAGAGGGTGGCAGCAGGTTCTACTACTTGGTATCAGGGTGTGACACAAAGGTAAGGAAGTTTTCAGTATGGCACATGAAGGTGTTCTCTCAGACACTGTTCACAAGCAGACTGGCTGGATGTCATTCAGCAGATATGGGTGGTACAGAAGGGAAGAATCTTGAGGCAGGGTACTCCAGAGCCTGAGGAATAGTGCTAATAAGGAGCAGCCTTCTGGAGACCCAGTCAAGAAAAATGAGAGATCTGGGTGGAGAGATGATATTCATCTTCTGGAGCACAGGGGACAGAAGAGTAGGATGCCCCATGTGTTGTGTACATGTGATGTCATCCACCCAGTCCCACTGGAGTCCAGGAGGTCTCTGAACTACTGAATCATCCAGCCAAGTCCAACCTCAGAGGCATTGCAGGGGCTCTACCTCCTCCACACAAAGATGGTGATTTTGCAGTAAGTCCTCAAGGAGAAAGTCCCCATTGGAGGTGGTCACAGGGGACCTGATCATGGAGACCAGCTTCTGATCCTGAGGAGGTCCTTATTGAAGGCCAGCAGCTCAAAGAAGTCTTGAGGAAGACTACTTGTGTCAATGCAAGAGAGCTGCCAGTCACATCACAGCCTTCACAGGTTGTGGGGGAAGGCATGCATTAACACCCTCTGTTGGACTATGAGAAGTGAACAGGACTCTGCAGGGTCTGGAGACAAATAATGTGGACCTTGCTATAAACACACAATCGGTCTTGTCTGCTCTCTCCATAGAACATCTGCAGAGACCAAACTCCAGGACCTTCCCTTGGATACCAGCCAGGGTACTTTGGGGCAGGATCAGCATATTGAGCCACTCCCACAGCATGGACAGAATCAGATGATTGATTGGTTGTGCCCTCCCTTGAACGGACAGACACTGGACAAGTCCCATCCATACCCACAACCAGATACTATGGTCTCTAGTTCGGACCATTTGACAAGTTGGGAAGGATCAGTAGCTGACAGATAAATGCCAAGGCAGAGTAGAAGACCTATGCCACACTGGATGGAACACAGCACACGTGGGGTGGGGAGCTTACCTGCTTCCCAGTCCCAACCCTCAGACCAAAGACTTGAGCCTAGCAGAGGAGTCCATATAGTAAACAGACTGGCAGGCTTGCACTCACCCCAGATCTCCCAGATCCTGGAACATAAGGAGCATGTTGCTGGCTTATGCTGGCAGCACCACTCATGTCCAGCTCCCTGAACACCAACCTCAACAACCTCCAGCAGAGGAGACCCAGGAAGGTCTCCATAGTAATGCCATAGAGGTGATCGGACATGCATCCCTCAAGAGATTTGTTTGGTCAGGACCCAGTTGAGCCCACCAAGCATTCTGCTGAGGTGTAGAGCATTCAGCCAAATCATACAAAGTGGGCCCTGAGGCCATATGCCAGCTGATTTTCCATGAAATGCCCATGATCCAGCTTGCAAAATATCTTCTCCTGGTCAGGAGATAGGAAAGCAAGTTAAAAACCATCCCTAACATGCCAGGAAGAGGTTCTCAAATGTAGTGCAACCCAGGGTGGATCAGTATCACCAGCATGGGCTTCAGGCACAGCAAGATGGCATTTCCTCAGACCTGTTAAGTCTAAGAAGAGAAGTGATGCTGAGACCAGCCCCTCAAGGCAGAGAGGTCCCCTTCTGAGGCAGCAGAGTGAACACAGCCTGGCTGCCTGCCTGCAAGACAAAGCACTCTGCTCCCCACAGACTCAGTCCAAACATGAATCAGATCCAGACCAAGGACATCCCAAAACACACTTCAAAATGCTTGTCAACCCCCAGAGATTTAGTAGTGGGCATCAGACGGAAGGGTTGAGTATTAGTATTCCAAATGGTGCCAACCTTATAGTAATTGTGAGAATGAGGGTAGTGCTTGCCTGCCCACAACGCCCTGTCAACGTACCCCAAACTCTGACCCGGAGAGAGCAGCTATAGGAGCAAAAGGGGAATTCAGTCTTCAGTCCTTGGCCTTGAGACTAGCAATGATGTTAGCAGAAACAGGCGCTTTGGTGTCTTTGTGAGACGACATGTGCTGGATCTCCTGAAAGGGAATCAGACTGAACTCATTTCACATAGGCCATAGAATCATAGCAATGTAGAGATAGAAGGGACTCAAGAGGTCATCTAGTCCATCCCCCTGTGCTGAGGTAGGCCCAAGAAAATCTAGACCATCCCTGACAGGGGTTCGTCTAACCTGCTCTTAAAAACATCCAGTGACAAGGATTCCACAACCTCCCTTGAAAGCCTATTCCACAGCCTAACTATCCTTACAGCTAGAAATTGTTTCCTAATATTTAACCTAAATCTCCGTTGCATCAGGTTAAGCCAATTACTTCTTCTCCTACCTTCAGTGGACATGTTTGTAAGGCAATACTCTTGAATTCTCAAAGTTCTCTGTGGAACTACTGCACCTAGCATGCAGAGCTGCCTGCTCTGTTTCTGTGACCTTGATCTCATTTCAGTGTTCAGAACAGGGTGGAAAGTATCACTTTCATTTTTACTGCCCCAACTATTTGGCTTTCTTTCCCCCTTGCGACTCATACTCTTCCAGCTGAGGCCACTCTATAAATCACTCCCCCCAAAATCCTTCAGTTTCTCTTTAGCTTATGAGTGACTGCACTATGAGGCTTTGTATTAACAATGCTATATAAAAATAAATTGTATTGTATGTGCAGTGAGTGATATAATTATAATTAAAAGGAAATGTATTATTTCATAAGTCTGTCAATTTATTTGAGAATTTAGGCAGTAGTGTTGCCCATCATCCCATTGTAAATTCAAATGGAATCACATTTAGTGCTCAGAATGTTCACTCATTCACACATAGAAGATAAATGAACCCTGAACATAGTACTGCTTCTTTTCTGCACTTCATCCTGGAAACCACGAGGCTGGCCTGTCTCAAAATACCAGACAGAGAACAAGTCCAAGGCTATTATGATGAATATTATGAGAGATGCTCAACCAAAATTTCAATGGAGTTAGGAGCAAGCTCTGCATAGAGAAAATGGCCTTATTAGGACAGTTATACAAAAAACCCTACAGATGGACACAAAGAAAACCTGTCTGAATTAGCCATGTGAATGTTGTTGCAAATGCAATGAAGTTAACCTTTCTTTCACCCTGTACAGCTTTGTGAATTACACATTATAGAAAAGGCAAGTTTGGAGCCAGCAAAAAGTTTGACTTTTTATTTAGCAAAACTGAAAAGCTGCATAAGAGAAGATGAGAGAGTTGAAGGTCAAAGTTTGAACAAACCTTGCTGCATCACTTGATCTTTTTCTGAACTCAGCCACTCATGTGGACCAGCAGTGATCAGTGACACAAGGATACTTCCTTAACAGGGAAGGGAAGTAGCGCTGGAATCATAGACAAAAATCAGATTTTGTTGTTTATGGTCTAGATTGTGGGTGTCCCTTGAACACACACACAGGTGCGGGAGGAGACGGTGAAGTGCCTTCACTTACCACACTCCTCTCTTCACCTCTTGTGAGGTATCATCTACAAAGGCAATCTCCACATTCTCCTGAGCCACCTTGGGACAGGAGGATTCAGGGCTGTGGCCCCATCCTCCTCCACACCATCTACTGATGCACTCAACCAGTCCAAGAAATGGTACATAGAACACTTCATCCCTGCATGCTAAGAATCCCCACTGGGCTACTACAGATTAGTACCAGCCCCTACTCAGAACCACACCTAACAAGGACAACAGAGCAGTATCAGTAAACACCTCTCATTTGCTAGAAACTCAGTCAAAACAAGATAGTTTCACATTAAAACTATGCACAACCACAGTTTCAGGTCCAAAATTTAAGATGCCCAGATTTTCTGGAAACTGGCCCCTGGTTTGCTTGCAGGGTTCATGAACCTTAACCTACATTCATCAAAAGGTTGGGTAAGCTTTGAGTATGTAACAAAACACAAATCAGTTTAGTTTAGCAGGGGCTAACATTTGATAATGAAAAGTGTGCACCACATTTCTTGTTATAATCAGTATCAGCAATACATTTAAGAAATCCTCTTGCTCATCAATTAAGTGTAAAAGTTGGAATTATAAAAGAAAATTTGTATTTTCTATGAACTATTTTAAATGTGGCATGGAACTGATTTCAGTTTCTCAACTCCCAGTACAGTAAACATTCTCTCCTTCTGAGTATGTGCAGTAGCTTTCTACCAACACTTCCTGCTCCCTTTAAAACTTAGTTACAAAAATATAAACATTGATGCCTATGTTCAAGGCTGAAATTAATAACACAGCTACATTGTTTAAACAGACCACGCCAAATCTTTAAACCTTTTTAGGTGGCATGCATAGTGGTTTCAGGAATGTAGTCTGTTTAGACAGTATTAGACCTTTGTTGTTGTTGAGGAAACTCTGGCTTGATGCCTCTATCCACCTAAATAACTGAAATAGAAGTGCATTGACATTGGAAACACATGCTGTTTCCAGACTGGTATTTTCACTGTATAGTGTAAATGGGAATGTTTCATCTCTGATTATACTGTTCAGGCATATTAGTACCACATATGCCTCATTCGCCAAAGGATAGGTCCCCCCAGCAGTCTCCCAACAAAAGGGAAACAGGGTTCCTCCTTCCAATAAAAACTTTCTACCTCAAAATAATAGCCAAGAACATTCATTCTTTATGGACTTTTACTTTCCCAAGTGCTACCAATCTGGAAGATGTCACTAAAATCCTTCAGTTTTAGTGCTGTGCCCTGTGAAGGAAGGGCCTAGGGATGTATATAGCACATTGTTGGCACCGGGCCAGGCACATACTTATTGCCAAGTATATTTTATACTTATTTTAATCAAATGAAAAAGAAATTGAGAATGGGATATAATCCTGTATGTGAAATAAATTACCAGAATAAAAAGGAAGCCTGATTTGCTTTATAACCTATTAATAACAGGTTTTTGCAAATATCATTAGCACATAAACTCCTATTACAAGTGCTTCTCTTACTGTCTCATAAATCATAATGTAAATGTATTAAGATAAACTTTGAATTTCAAGTGAATCAGGCACCCTTCTAAAAATGCAAAAATGGGCTGCCCCAACTACCAGTGCCCCAACAGTTCACTATCTTTGCTGTTACATATATGAGTGCTTCTCGCATCGTTCATGGAAGAGCAGGGATTGTGGTGGTTAGAGCAGAAGACTTGAAAGCAGGGCTTGAGGGTACTAGTCCCTGCTCAGCTATTAATAGCCTAACAGTGTGACTGGATCTTTTGCCTATTCAACTTATATGGACAAATATGATTGCACTCTTCCAAGTGGGATGACCTCATTCAAAAAAGTTGGGGGCAAAGTGGGAAACAGGATGCTTTAGTCCTACAGCCACACTGAAGGAGACATATACAAGACGTTGGGGGCAGAGACTAAGAGTGAACAGAAGCTATGGAGCTTTGCAAACAGGCTTGGGGTACTCTCACCCTGAAGGGTCCAAATGCAGCTGCTGGGTTGGATGTCAGTGAGGTGTGGGGGAAAGCAGATGAGGTCCACCTGTGTCATTCTGCATCAGGCCTCACAATACCTAGTGTTTCTCCATTTACCTATCCATGGAAGGGAGAAAATACTTATATGGTGTTTGTGAAGCTTACATCAGATGTGCAAGACACTGTGATCCTCAGATGAAAGGAGCTATGCAAACACAAATCAATACTGAGTTTTACTCCAAAAAAGCAGTGCAAGTGGGAATGATATTAAATGCTGGCTCGATTAGACATTCCAGAAAGATTGCTACATTTAAGCAGCGGCTGTCCTTACCGTGAGCTAACTGCTTTACCAATTTTGTGAAACATCCTCAAGTACTAGCCAGTGAAAGGGAACACTCATCTCAGCCTTGATGCACCTTTGTGGTCCAATTTTGTTTTCACAAAGAGTCTGATTTTTAATAAGTGGGTCCATGAACAATTGCATGGACAGTATGAAATGTGTGTATAGCCTGGAGCTTTGAGCCCACACATGGCTACAGAGGGATCTAATTGACTGAATGTATGTGCAAATCCCTGAATTGCACACTGGCTTCTAGTAGAGCATGTGCAAAGTGGGCACACAATTACACCTGGCCTTTGTAAAAATTAGGCCCACCAAAGGCTATTGTTTGGCCATCCTGCATACAGGTGCTAATCTTTTTATTTAATCATTTTTTAGGAGAAACATATATATAAAAAATAACACATATGAACCAAATGTTTAGGATCACCATTCCATTACAGTTAAAAGCACCTAAATTCTGCCTTGAGTTAAGCTTAGTAGTTAGCATTTCTTTCATATGTAGCCAAGATAACTCACCTGGCTTTGCCCTCATTTTGGTAATCCATAATTAATAGTAGGCCAAGTTTACAAACACTTATTTTCTGGAGATAGACAGATATTGAAACACCTAATTAATATGGCTGCCTGTAGTAATCCCCAAAATACCCAGCCTGTTTTGGTAGTGAACTCTTCTTGGAAATAAAGGTTTGGAAGTGAATGACAATATGACAAAATTACTCAAAATAGTTAACACTAAAGCTGACTGCAAAGAGTTACAAAGGTTTCTCACAAAACTGGGACACTGGGTGACAAAATGACAGATGAAATTCAATGTTGATATGTGCAAAGTAATGCACACTGGAAAAAATAATCCCAACTATACATACAAAATGGAGTCTAAATTAGCTGTTACCACTCAGAAGTATCTTGCAATCATCAAGGATAATTCTCTGAAGACATCTGTTCAATGTGCAGCAGCAATCAAAAAAGCTAGTAGAAAGATTAGGAAAGAGATAGGTAATAAGACAGAAAAATATCATAATGCCACTATAGAAATCCACATGCCCACATCTTGAATACTGTGTGCAGTTCTGGTCACCCATCTCAGAAAAAGATACTAGAACTGGAAAAAATACACAGAAGGGCAACAAAAATGATTAGGTGTACAGAACAGCTTCCATACAAGGAGAGATTGTCTAAACTGAACAATCCTAGTGTTTTTAAAGACATGACTAAGGGAGGATATAATAGAGGTCTATAAAATCATGAACGATATGGAGAAAGTAAATATGGAAGTATTAGTTACCCCTTCTCATAATATAAGAATCAGAGTCATCCAATGAAATTAACAGGCAGCATGTTTAAAACAAACATCTGGAAGTACTTCATACAATGCTCACTCAATCTGTGAAATTCGTTGCTGCGGATGTTGTGAAGGCAAAAAGTATTTCAAAAAGAATTACATGTAGTTCATTGAGGATAGGTCCACCAACGGCTATTAGCCAAGACCACAGGGCCACAACCCTGTGATCTGGATGTCCTAAACGTCTGACTGATAGAAGATGGGACTGGATCACAGGGGATGTATCACTCAATAGTTGCCCTGTTCTGTTTATTCCCTCTGAAGCATCTGACAATGGCCACTGTTGGAAGACTGGCCTAGTTGGCCCACTGGTGTGACTCAATATGGCCATGCTTATGTTATTTTGCAACAGCAGTTATCTGAATAATACTGTAACCTTTCACATTGCTATTTTCCCTTACGGCAGAAGTTGAATCTCATATAGCCTAATCCAGCTCCCATGAAAGTCCATAGAAAAAAAAACTTCCATTGATTTCAGTAAGATGAATTTGGCCCATAAAAAGAAAGGAATTTGTTGTAGACAGTGCTCACATACTCTGTGTTCAGGGCCGGCACCAGCGAAGGAAGCAGGTGCCTGGGGCAGCCAACAGAAAGGGGCGGCACTCCATCTGTCATCAGGGTGACACATCTGGGTCTTCGGCGGCGGGCCCCGCAGTCCCTCTCTTCCTCTTCGGCAGCAGCTCAACCAGGCTTGTTTGGTGTTTTTTTTTTCCTTTGCCGCTTGGGGCGGCAAAAAAGTTGGAGCCGGCCCTGTCTGTGTTCCTAGATTTCCATTTCATTGAGTTTGTTTCATGCTCATTTGCCCATGAACCGTTTTTTAATTCCATACTCATTGCATAGTCGTTAGCATTATATTTAGAGATTATAGCATTGTCTGGGAATTTTTTTCTGATTTCTAGGTTCAGTAAAACTGTCTGCAAACTTGGGAATATCTAAAAAATTGTTGAAACTAACAGGTTTTTGCATCCCCCCCCCCTTAAAAATGTGTCAAAGATGTTTATGGGTTTTGATGTGTTTGCCAGCTGATTTAAAACTCTGATTTAACTTCAGAAAGTTGAAGCTAATTTGATCTTCTGCACCTGATTCTGATTCCACTTCCAGTATACTATTGTCAATTGAATTATGCCAGTTTTCAACATCAGAGAGAAGAATCAGGCTTCACTGTGTCTGAAACTGGTCTGCAAATCTTATGAGAATGAGATACCTCCTGAGACTTCTAGTTCTTTCTAGTTCCTGCCATAAATTTTAGAAGAACATCCTTTTTTGAGGTATTTCAGCAAGTCTATTTACAGTCTAACATCTGTTTTGATGCAGGAAATACACAAACCCTGCAAAAAAAAAATGGATAAAACAAATTTCGAACTTGAAAAAAGGTTTGGTTCAAGGTTTAAAAATTCAAAGTGGTATTTACAGAGAGGTGTGCAACAGCTCAGAATGGGAAGCAAGATCTCCTGAGTTTTAAATTCAGCTCTTCCCTCTGTGGCCTTGGCCAATTCAGATAGGGCCAACTCTGCGAACTGCTATTTTGAGTACTGTGATAAAGTTCCTCCTTTACCTTGGTGGGTCCTGCTCGCCTCAGAGATTCACAGTAGCCTGCAGTTTGGCCACTTTCGTGGCTCAGATCTGCCATTCACTCAGATAACCTCATCACTGGCCAGCATGGGGAAAAAAAGATTAAGAAAATCCCCACAGTTTCTGCTGATCCACTATGTGGGTTGGGGAACAGCTCAGAGACCTTCCCCTCTGGTGAAACGTCCTATGTTGGGTCCGGAGTTGGGAGGTTTGGGGAGAACCCGGGCCCACCCTCTACCCTAGGTTCCAGCCCAGGGCCCTGTGGAATGCAGCTGTCTAGAGTGACTTCTGGAACAGCTGTGCGACAGCTACAACTCCCTGGGCTACTTCCCCATGGCCTCCTCCCAACACCTTCTTTGTCTTCACCACTGATGTGTTTTAACGCTTGTACTCCTCAGTCCTCCAGCATCCTCTCACTCCCAACTCCTTATGCGCACACCTCACTAACTGTAGTGACAGCCTTTTCAAACCAGGTGTCCTGATTAGCCTTAATTAATTCTAGCAGCATCCCAATTAGCTACAGGTGTCCTAATTAGCCTGCCTGCCTTAATTAGTTCTAGAAAGTTCCTGAGTGTTCTGGAATAGTCCCTGTTATCTTACCCAGGGGAAAGGGACCTGCTTAACCTGGAACTAATGTATCTACCTTCAACCACTCTCTTGTAGCCATCTGGCCTGACCCTGTCACAGTACTTATGTGGTCCCCATTACCATAGTATCTGAGCACCTCACGGCTTTAACATATTTATACTCAGAAGACTCTGTGAGGAAAGGAAGTATTGTTATCCCCTTTTTACAGACGGGGAACTGAGGTACAAAGAGGCTAAGTGACTTACCTAAGGTCACACAGCAATTCTAAAGCAGAGCAGCATATTGAAACCAGGTCTCCTGAGTGCTAGACTGGCATTCTAATCACTGGACCAATCTTCCTCTAAGCACCATCAACCCCTACTGACTTTGCAGGAGCCTGTCAGCACCTCAAACTTTCAGGTATTCGGACAATGTCAATTTTCTTATCTGTAAAATGGGGTGAACAATGCCACATTGAAAGGCTCAGATGCTCTGGTGATAAGGGAGATTAAGAGAGACAGATAGATTCACTCAGGGTTGCAAGGATTAATTAGATTTGAATAAGAAAAGTGCTACCGAAGCAGAAAGAATTATTTTAGGCAAAATGACTCATCCATCCCCAGTTCAGAGGAAGCAACCTAGATATTTTTAACAGCTATGGGCAAACATTGAATTATAAAATGTACACATTTTTGAAAATCAAGTATGGAATCCCCAAAACATACTGGAAAATTAGCATTCAAATATGGGGTGAGATTTTTGGAAAAATAACTGGATTCACCAAATTATAAATAGCTCCCTCCTTTCTACTGGCTTGGAGATGATAATGAGATTTTACAACACAATGCCAAAATGATTGTGTTTCCCCCAACACTTTTTTAAAGCTATTCCTTATTCTTCTAAGACATAGGAATCAAGGAAATAAGATGTAGGAATTCTGTGTATTTGATTACTGATGCAGATAACATTTATATTTGACATTCTAGAACAGCAACATCTACACTAGCAACTAAGATATTCATGTTTCAGAACTGAGCAACTTTTAAAATCCCCTTTTAAGCTGTGCAGCCACAGAAGACTCTTAATAATTGATTGTAATTGATTTTAACCTTGTCCTAACCTGGGCAAAATGGCAAAGCCAATCATCTTTGTCCAGATGGGATATGAGAAAAGAGCCCCCAACACACATCTTTAAAAGCTCCAGACATGAGCAGAAGATAAAATATTTAGTCTGCAAAAGCCTTGACCTCCCAATTCTAGCCAGTTTTGAACCTGAATTGATTTCCGACAAGGCATCTGGGAGATGATTACAACAAAATGCACTAAAGCTGGGCAGCCTTTATTTTAACATCCCAGCAGCTTAACCTGTTAATAACAGCAATTGTTTTAGATACAATACCAATTTCTGTAACAGACACTAGAAATGGATAACAGCAACACAGTAACAGTGGCAATGTACAGTATTAGAGCGTAGCCATTCACAATCCTCTCATTAAGGTTGTGTCAGCACTTCCATTATAAACCCCTGTTTTCAGGGGTTTAGAACTCAGCTGTTAAAAAATACCACTGAGGGTTGAAACTCTGCAGACAAGCATTCCCTACTTGGGCAAAATTCTTATTGACACCAATGGGAGTTCTTCCTGAATAAGGATGAGCACAATCGTACCCTAAATGTCTCAGCCAAGGAACTCATCAGTTAAAAAAGAAAAGATTACAGATCAAAATATTTTTTTAAGAAAGGCTAACTACACCTTTACTTAAAGGAGCAAAACGACTCAGTTGATAAATAAATAAACTACAAAAACACCCAAGAGATAGTACCACTGCCATACTACACTGAAGATAAAATAACATTGAAGGAAGAATTCCAGTTGTGGCTTAATTACAAGTTAAATCTTGGTCACCATATCTACATGAGCAATTCAGTTTAGCTTAATAAGACTATTTACATGAATGAGGCAAGCAGGATATGGCCCTTACGTTGCAATAATGTTAAGGAGGGATACCATCAACTTAAATAAAATAAATCACACTTATGTCTGAATTTTTTTTTGACCTACTATCATTTCAAGTAACATCTGCAATTATTTAAACTGGAAGAGATTAGAGAAAAATAAATACTTTATTTGTTTATTTTGTGCATTTACCAACACAATTCACTGTTTCCCTCTTACAGTCAGTTTCCCCTAAGGACCAGATTCTGATATTCTTACTTACATTGAACTATATCTTATACCATGCATGGTCCCACTGAAGTCAAGAGGATCACTTGTGGAAGAAGGTTCTAATAATACTTACCTCCTTTGCAAAGTGCTTTAAGATCTATGGATGAAGATAGCTAGGTATTAATTATCATAATCATCAACATGAGCATCACAATCTGGCGCTAGCTCAGAGAAAAATATTTTAAAAAAATAAGAATATGTAATTGTAAACCTATAAATAAAATAGGCAGGTGAACTCTGGGGAAGGTATTGTACCTTAAAGTCCTTTTATTTCTTTTGTATACTTAAAAAAAAAATCAGTTGATCAGCACCTCATTAAGCCAAATAGATTTTTAAATGGCTTAATGTTTTTATAATAGTAATATTTTCAGGAAATTATTTTATAAAGACAATGAAAGTTGTTTGGATGTAGGCATTCTCTTTAAATATTTAACCCGAAGGGTGCGGATTTCTCTAGTGCATGTGTCCAGTGAAACAGACTAGCTACAGCAATGAAACCAATTAGACTATTTTCATTGTCTACACTAATCAAAATACAAAAAGCAAAACATCCAGCACTAAGCAGCAAATACATAAGCTTCTATCGGTTTTAATAACTTGCAGTATTAGTAGTAACAAGAACATATATTTTTCTTTAAAAACAAACAAACATGATTTTTAATCTGATGAATCTCTTTAAGGACAGAAGCCTTAGCTCTGATATGATATTCTGTGAAGTGCTGAATTCCTCAGTTTGCTTTTTGACTTCTCCTCTTTCCATGGGAGTGTTAGGATAAACAAGTGTGTAAATGAAAAACAGTTTTTCATTTATTGCTAAGTCATTCAGATTTTTCACAAGTAACTCTTAGATAATTATAACTGTTGGTACTATATTTTCTCCATGGAAACTTTTGTTTTACTTAACAATTTTGTTTTACTTAACAACAGTCAGATGTGCTCATCCCTTGTTGAAGTAATGAACAATGGTACATATGAGAGAGAAATTCAAAGTGCATAATTTATCTTATCCTATTTTCAGTTAGGCCAAATAAAGTATAAGTCAGTTCCAAATTACACCACAGTAACAGGATAAGTAAATTTATTATACCACTAGAGTGCTAATCTTAGCAGATGGTAGAAAAAATATTTTTAGCATGAAACATACTAAAGCAATAAATCTGAGCAAGGTGGATGTTATCAACTAATATCTCCCTAGCGTGAGGTAAAACTCTTGCATGACAACTCAGCATTCTTATAAACTCTGGGTGAACATTGTAAGATATGGATTTCACTATGGGTTTGGAGCCGGGAAAAGGGATAAATAGAAAAAGCACCCCGTGTGCATTTTAGTGCAGTATATGCCTAGTGGAGAGGGGCAGAATTTCCCTTAGCATTTTTTTCCAGGCAACACTTTTTTCCCCCTGCATCTAGTAATTCTCTACTTCAAAAGTTAAACTTAAAAAAAAACAAACAGCCCCAAAATAAAAATAACTTTACAAGTGAAATGGTTTAAGTGACATTTGGCCATAGTGGTAGAAATACAGCCATCCACAGAGGGATGTTGATACAGCTGTTGTATCCCATACCAATCCAAAACCAAAACAGGTAATTAGACATAGTAGCAAATAACTGAATGAAAACATGGTCTTGTTATTAGTGGAACATTTTAAAACACTTAGTATCTAGTACTTATGGTATGGTAGTGTTCCATCAATGACGCTCTTAAAAAGTAATAAAGCAAAAGCTACTCCTGGGGTCTTGGGGGTACTTTCCCTAGGTAGTCACACTACTAAGCAAACCATTGAAGTTGAACCAGTTCATTCAACTGAACAACAACAAAAAACTAAAATTAGTAAAATCTTGCCTAGGGCAACATATCACTTTTACATTTTTAAAAACCTTGTATTGCTGCTAGCGTTTGTGATGAATGATGTAAGGAAATGATGGATTCTAAATGTTGAATAACTAGTAGTCCTCACTGCGGCCAACATGCAAAGATTCTGGCCAAAGGCTTTGGCTGAAACTTTTAAACAAGATTAAGCTCATGCTTCAACCAGAAAAGGCTTTTAAAAAAACAAAGAATACAGGACTCAAGTCAATGGAATAGAAAAACTTGTGAGGAAACCCTATAATTTGATAATCAGTTTTTAAAGTTATATGCCATAGGCTAGAGATAGTAGAATTGTCCCCAAACTGTCCTGGATATGGCTGTTGCATGGGTGGGCAGGGCCATTATCTCACCACCTTCTTGTCTTCCTTAAGAGGAATGCAGGGACTACAATTGTACACCCAGGCTGCACCAGGGTGAAAAGGTCCTTGGGCTTTACTTCCTTCTGTGTACCTTGGAGCAGCTGGGCACCGTCTGTCCCTATATTGTATTGTAATAACCATGATCTCTTTCTATCAGTTTCTTTTTGGATTTCTGCATGTTGGTTACTTCAGTGTTATGATCATCGGAATTCCCATGAGCTCTGTGGGTCAAGAACAAGTCCAAGCCAGAGTGTTATGGAGCACAGGAGGCAGGAAGGTCATTTTGATGAGCTACCCACTTTGCAGCATTAGTGGCTTAGCTGTGGTTGATTTCTACACTGGGAAGGAATACTAGGTTTTTTTAAGTGGACCACAGCCTGCTGTAGAATTAACATCTATGGACTCTTAGGGCTTGCATGGTCTAGAAGGGTGCAAATATTTTCTGCTGATTAGAGCACCAGATAGCATTAATGATGTTTTTTATTCCTGCATAATTTAATATTTGTAACGTATTAGAGACACATCATTACTGTATTAACAAATAGGTAATTTTGTTACATAACAGGATGATTTAACATTAATTATCAATACTATTAATAGTTTGTTACTTTATACCAAATTAAACTTAATGTAAAACATTACCAAAACTATTTTAAGAATCCTTTTTAAAATCACTCAACTGTTTGGGTCACATATTCCTTGTAGCACATATCTGGCCATAAAGATAAATGCTTGCACAATTTTAGATTTGCCCCACTAAGAGTTAAAGTGCTCCATTCTGAAGTCCTTACTCAGCTGTCAGGGAGATTCTGAGTAAGGACTGTAAGATGAGGTCCACTGAATTTAAATTATTCCTTTATTAGAGGTTTATTGTATTAGATAAAATCTTGGCTATAAAGATCTTGAAATTAATCTATGTAGTACAATATCTTCATAGTTTTGCTTCAATAATAGAAGTAAAAAAAATTAAAGCTTTTAAAGCAGTAATTTTGTTACTCTAAAAGTTGGTTCTTGCATTTTTATGCCTAAATTAAGAATTAGCTTAGCCTGAATAAGTTCAGGTGTTCCTATACCTCATGTTACAATAGTTATAAAGGTAGAAGAATCCAGTATTGTGTGACCCTGAGAAGGGACAGGTTAGACATGGGATGAAACCAGAGTATAGATCAGGATTCAAATTTTGTCAAAATTTGGAGTGGGGTGGGATTTGTCCCTGAGGTTTTACTTTTTCCAAGCCCATCACAGACATGGAACAAAATCCAAATTTGGGGATGTTGGGATACAGGCTGTTGGTTTGAGTCTAGTTTAGCAGTTCAGCATGGGCAGAATCAGAAGGTCAGATGCAGCACTCCAGAGAACTTGCCAAAGAGAGCCTTTGATTTTGCCACAACTCCCCTGTGGGCAGCAGGGAGAAATCATGTGCAATGGTGAGGAAGCAGAAGATCACAGGCCTACTCTAAGCTGGGGCTACCGATTCTTCAGAAACCGGGAAGATGCACTTCTAGGAACTGGATGATGGAGTCAGGAGTGGAAATACAGAAGAAGGTGGCCCAGAGGCCAGCAACACAATGGGCAGAGACGATGGGGTAAGACATAGGTGCAGGGGCTTGAGATTGTTGGAGTTGAGGGGGAGCCTCTGTGGCCCCAGACATAACAGGAAGTCTTTGTGCACCAAACAAAAATGCGCAAAGGACTGCCTGTGACTCTGAGCAGAACATGGCCTACCCAAGGACTGGCATGTGATTGCCACATTTGTTTGAAGAACACTGTCCTGATATGAATGCATGTATTTTATATAAACACTGCTGTTCTACAGCAATACAGAAAATACAGTGAGGACAGTTGCTAAGATAAATGTACAGTCCACTGGTATTCTGGACACAAAGAATAGTATGTAAAGTAATAGTAAAAACAAACACCTTAGGAAAAGTAAAGCAAAGTGTCTATATAATTCCTGAAAAGGATTTATAACCTATATAAACATGGATCATAAACTCATTGGCAAACAGATTCAAGCTACCTCAGGAAGCTGCTTAGTTCATATGTCAGAATTCAGAAGTCTGCCACCCTATCTATGTTTATTCAAAGAGATCTACTCAAGGCATATAAAACTGTAGCACATGAATGTACTGTCCTTTTCTTGGTAGGCACTTGAGTTTTGATCCCTTCACGGCTTGGATTCACATTCAAGGACAGGGCACTCAAGTAATCTTCTGAATGCACTTTGTGCTGTATGTCCTGATGAAAGATCTTCATAAAAAAAGAAACTTACAACATCTGTGCTTCCATTTAGCAAACTACTGAAAGACTTAAATAGAGATATATACTGAGGGGTCAGCACCCAAAGTGTAATATGCATGGCAGGGAAGCTTTCAATCACCTGTCATCTGGAGTCAAGTTGCTATAAATCTTACAAAGAAGATTTTTTTCTTCACTGTGTTTTTATGAGAAACAGGTTACTGATAATAACTTGTCTGACACTTCGACCTATTTCCTAGTGAATTTTGCATCAGTATTTTACTACACATACACTGCAGGGATAAAATTTACTCAGACCTGCATGACATTTCTGTTCTCCTTAGATACACAGATCTTACATTGACATCAATGTGAGATCCACAGCTGTAGGATTAGCAGACTGTCGGCACTGATCTGTTGCACAGATCTGAGTGTATAATTTTAAACCGTTTGTGTGTACTTAAGAACTGCTGGCAGCTTCTGCTTGGACCCTCTGTTTTTAGTTTGGGCTATTATTATTTCTATTAGAGTAGCACCTAGAGGCCACAACCAAGATCAGAGCACTATGCAAACATAGAAAGAGAACAGTGCCCTTTGCAAAGAGCTTAACAAATTATATAAACAAGACAGAAGGTTGTAAATAGGAATATAATTATTCCCATTTTACAGTTTGGGAACTGAAGCACAGATAGATTAAGTGACTTGCCCAAAAATCAAACAGGAAGTTAGTGGCGGGGCTGGGAATTGAGATGAGATGTTCTTAATCCCAGTCTACAGTTTTAAACCACAAGGCCATATTTCCTCTCACTATTTCAGAGAATAAAGGCCAGTTGCGGAGTTTAGATCCAAATCCAGATTTGAACTTCAAAATTCAGATATTCAGATCCAGGGCTTTTTGTTTAGCCACATCTGTGTTATTTAGTGCATGCAATTCTCACCAAATGTCAATGGGCATTCAATGCATGGAAAGAGCATGGAGGCAACAGACCTGCAATGCAGTTAGGAGATCCACAGTGCAAATCAGAGGGGGGAGTTTTGCCCAGAGGGAGCAAACATTTAAATTTTTGTTCAAAAGTGCCAAGTACAAAACAACAACAAATTGTAAATAAAACTAAGTAGATCTGTAAATGTAAATCTGTTTTGTCCTAATGTAATTTAGGAAAGACTTCATCTGTTCCAGAGTAGAAAATGATGAGGGAAGCCGTGACACCACTGTTACGTGTGTTATTTAACAGATCTATACTTTCTAATAAAGAACCAGAAGAAATAAAAAACTATTGATCTTTTATTGACTTCCTTGCGAGTATAGTTAATGTTGACACAAATCAATCACAATAGAGTTAAAAGGATGATATAGTGTAACATGACCTGGGTTGGAAGTGGATGTTTAATTACTAGAACCAGAAATTTTAGCATATGCAGAACAGGTATGAGAACAGCACAGTGAGTAGTTCTGAGGCACACTATGTCCTGTATAAGACATTAGAAACTAGCAGTGTGTAAACACAAATGCAATCTGCATCAAGCAATTGGTTTAGCTGTAGTCATAGTCTCCACTGTGTTTGCTGGCACCTTTGGAAAGAAGAAAGGAACAGAAAATGGGATGTTTTCAATGGAAGATTATCAGTTATTTCACTAACACTTTTGGGGTTGTACTGATGCTATTCTTCCCCCCAGCAGAACTGATTATTTGGCACTAAACTGTGGAGGAAGTTAGCCGAAACCCAGCCAAAAGTCTTTGAATCTCAAAAAATGCAAGGAATCTCTTACACAATCCAGATTAAAGTAGATCCAGTGCAGTATACTACAGTAGCCCTGCAATAAACAATCATTTAATTTTGATTGCCCTTTCCTCTTGAATGTATGGCCTGGGATGGAGGGAGTTTTTTTCCCCTCTATTCCTGAGATAATGTGGATCTGTCTGAATGAGTAACAGTGGAAATCAGGCAGTACATGCCAGAATTCCTCAACAAACTTTTTCTGCTGAGAATCTACATGCACTATGGGTACCCAATAGGTCAGAAGCAGAGATGACCCGTGCCTGAGAACAGTGGCAGAGGGACAGAGTGAGGGCAGCCAGCCTCAGCAGTGTTACTGAGCATGCTCGGTACAAGCCAAGCAGCAAATTGTGGAGGGGGGCACGTATGTACTCCCATGCATCGCATCTGGGTGGAACCCACTAGCAAGTGAAACCTACATGTACTGTGTGTATCCACTGCAGTTTTTAGGGTGGCATAGGACACAATGATAGGTGTCATTGTGTCTTTGACTCATGAAGAATTGAAGAGGATATTTTTTTTAAAATGATCTCAGCCCTAAAAATTAATAAAATCAGGTCTTCAATCCCAGGCTGAGATTTTTCTACTATGGGATTTAGCTACACATCCTTCAGAAGAGTGGTGGAGTTAAATCCTCTGGTCAGCTCTGTAAATCTCAGCCCGCTCCACTTAACATTGTTTTTATCTTCTTGGTGTTAAAAGGTGACACTGAACCTAAGGAAGGGTTCACTGAATAACTGTATTGACTTCCAAAGACCATGGTAATTATGGGGTCTTCTTTGGATTATTCCATGTTAGAGGTGGACCTTTTGATTAACAATTAACAACAGACAATGTTGCATAAGAAGGTTCAGTTAGAACAATTTGTAGCCGTTGGGCATCTGAACCAGCCTCTGAAGAGCAAGGTAAAAGTCTCATGTAGAAGTCTCTAGGGCATGTAGAAGCTGTTTATGCTTCTCTAAGATTCTGTATTTTTGAACAATTTCTAAATAAGGCATTTCAGGAACTAAGCACCTACCTTAGGAAGTGGGAAAGGAACAGTGTTTTAGAAGGTTTGGCCTCACAGTGTACAAATTAAAGGCCTATCATAGGATAGCACCACCTGGTGTGCCATCCTGCAGTAGGCCATAGATGACAGGCACACCTGCCTCAGTTTCCCTTCTGCAGACTCCCGAGAGGCCACAGAATCATTTGGAGGACAAATAGCCCTTGTGGGATTAATTTATTACAAAATTCCAGTGCACACAAAACACCACCATAGTCTTGAACTACCCCAGCATAGTTCAAGCAGTATGTGCAACATACAGCTCCACTGTCTCTCACCACCCCTCAACTCTCACCAGCACAGCCCCAGATTTTGCCAGTTGTCTCCTGTACTTGTACCAGGATAGCCACCCCAACCCTTCCAAATGGAGTGCAGCCCCACTCCCCCCAGTGGGAACTCCCACAGCCTCTCTGCTGGAGCATCCTTCACTACCCCAGGCCCTTGCATTGTTCCTCTGGATTCAGCTGTCTCACTCTGGAGATATCAGCAGATAAGCTCCTCCACTACTCCCCTGCCTTCAGCCCTCTCTGGCCCTTGGCTCCAACTTAGAGCCAACAGGCATCTCCCTGCACTGCTCCTCATGCCTGCTACTCTCCTTAGCTTCAGCCTTCACGCAGGAAACACTTTCTGCTTCATTCCAGGACTTTCCACAGTCCCCTGGTAGCTCACCTGCCCCAGACTCCCACTAAGGCAGTTCCAATTTACAAGGTCTCTCCCCTCAGATTCTTCCTGGTCCTTTATAACCCCAGGTGCTGCCCTGCCCTCTTAAGTGGCCAAATGGGAGCACCTGTTCTGGCACGGGGAGGGAATTGGACCTACTTCATTTACTGAAGCCTGACTATAACAGGGCTTTATTGTACCTGTCATAAGGCACTCCCTCAGCTACCCAGTATGCCACTGGCCCATTTGTGTGATCTCTTACTCACAATATTCACATGGATAGGCAGTCTGTATTTATATGTCCTTTGCCCCTTTACTGACAACACATCACCAGTAGAGTCCTAGGGGCACTCTTGTTTGCCCCTTCCCAGGCTTTGATAACTGCAGCTCTAACTGCTGCTTCTTTCCTACCATTCATTACTGTGGGGCGCTCTTTCCCTGGAAAGTCTGCCTCCACATAGTCCTCTGCTAACTTTACAGTGGTCTCCAGCAACTCTGGCTGATGCCTTTGGACCCAGACTTTTGCAACCTTGGGGAGATGGTGTGTGAACTGTTCCAGAATAACTGAGTGCATTATGGACACCATGTCCTGTCTTTCTGGCCTCAGCCAGTGATTGTCCCAGTCCAGTAGTTTTTGTGCAAATGCACACATATACCACTCTGTTCCATCTGGCTGCCATAAATTTGTGGCAGTATTTCTCTGCTAACAGGTCTATCCTGCCTAGAATAGCAGCCTTCAATGTGTCATAGTCCTTGGCTTGGTGCTCACTTAGACCCATAGAAGACACTTGGGCCTTACCAGTAAGGGACTAGTTACAGCACCCACATGCCCTTGTCCCATCCAGCACTCAGTCACCTGTTCAAACATTATCAAAAAGGTATCAAAGTCATCCTCTGGGGGCATCTTGCTTGGTCCCAGGCCAGCTACCTGATACCCGGTTTCCACATGGGAACTCACCACCCTCCGCAGGAGCTGCTGCTGTACCTGGAACTGCTCCTTAATGAATTCCTATAATGCCCACTGCTGTTCTGCCTGCTAACCCAGAAATGAATGTCTCTCTGATTGCTGGGTTTTCTGCATCTCTTTGTCATTGAATTAGCCAGCACAGTATCTCATCCATCATGTCCAAATCCCCTCCCTTAGTGCAGGTCACCCCTAGAGGCTCCTTCTTTCAACTGGAAGGGTTAAGATGCCAGACAAGCCCCCTCGTGTCACAGGGTGCACCCTCAGCTACCTGGTGTGCCATACTGCCCGGCCCATTTCTGTGGTCTCTTATTCACAATATACACTGTCCATTTCTTTTTCCCCATGTGTATCGTTAATCTTTGGAGTACCAGCATTGCAGAAAATAGTACAAACATGTGGCAGGAGGAGCCTTCGACCCAGCTCATTCTCTGAGCTTCCCCTTTATTTCCTAGTCATACCAATTATATAGCTTCCCTTATTGAGCTAATTACCTCATTAGCCTAATCATTGCCCCATGGGTCAACAGTTTCCACCATAACAGGTTCATTGCCTCCAGTTAAGCCTGTAATCGTCTCTATTGCACAATTATCTAAGTGACCAGGGTTCTACAGCTAGAACTCTGTCACAGTACCATTAAGGCCCAGTCACACATTCTTCCTCCCAGGCTATAGCAGGAGCAAATTCACTCTATCCCCCTTTAAGAGTGTGCAGCTTCAATTTCCCTCCTCCCTGTCCACTTTGAGAGGCACAGGAACTGTTAGCAAGTAACAGGTTTTTCACCTAAGAGTGTCTAGGGACTGGAATTGTTACCAACCGGTGTGTGAGAGTAGTAGAGGGTGCATGGAGAGGGAAGGCTCCTCATTTGTGCTTCCTCCCTTGCACCCCCACCCCTTTGTACATGACTGCACAGTTGTCATGCTCAATCTGGCTCTACGCTGTAATGTTTCTCTTATTGCAGAAAGATAGGATCAGTGCAAATGAAGGAGCAAAGGAAATTCCCAGCTCACCACAGAGAATGAACTATTGGGATAAGATAAGATAAGATATAGCCTCTGTTTGAGTCAGTACTGACCAAAAACTGAGCGCTGATCATCCCCGTGGAAAGAGGCTTGGGGTAAGAGGAGACGTGACTATAAAGGGGCCTTCTTGCCCATGCAAAATGGACCATAACACCAGCCCAAAAAATCTGATGTTCCCAGAGGATCCACAGGGGGCCATGCCACGAAAGTTGCCCTGGCTGCCAGCACTCTGCCACTCCTTGGTAGCACAGCTCCAATGGAGCCAATAGCCACAGACTCCTCTGGCTGTGAATTCTGACTCCCTTTGGAGGAGGATCCCCATGGGAGCAGGGGGCTCTAAAATGGTAACACATCCCCAGACAACATTAACTTTGCTTGAGAGTCTAAGGACTGGGGGAAGGGAGAAGGAACCTGGGAAGCACCTGGGACCTACCCCCCACCAAACTTGGTGCCATCCACCTCCTACTCCTGTTGGCTTTTCCTGACTCCAGAAGGAGGAGGAGGACAAAGCAGTGAAGACACAGGCACAACAGACTCCCTTCTGCACACAGCTCTTAGCAGGAAAATCCCTTTCACAATAAGCATCTCAGCATTTATCTTTTCATCTGTACCACTTTACTTCATAAATTCTGCCCCAAATGCTTTCAATGTTTTGTGCTCTCCAGCGGCAGCAAATGATTTATGCAGAACAAAAAAGGTTTGTTTTAAAAGTTCATCTCCATCCTTTTGCTCTGTTCCACAGTTTATGCATTCTTACAGATCTAAGTTTAAAAGGACAGGAAAATTCCTGATATTTAAAAACATTTTTAGAAGTGTTTTACGTGCCAAAATCAGAAAAAAATGTGGAAAAGTGAAGGGTAATAGGTCTCCTTCTAAGTGAATAAATGTTTCTTTCATTTCTGTTTCTCTTTCGGTTGGTTGCTATTAATTTAAAACTTTCCTGACATTCTACAGGCAATAAAACGGACCAAAATGTTCTTTGCTGTCAAATGTAAGGCTTTCTATAGCTGTTTATAATTCACACTTTCAAAAGACAGCTGACAAATGGTAAATATACATGCAAATAAGTATTACATCAATTTCTATAAAATGGTGGAACTAGTGCTTTTGTGGCTACTGCTCCCTTATGTTCCTAAAATCATGGGAAATAGGGAGAAGCGAGAAGTCTTTAAGGCAAGAAACAAAAAAATGAAAATCAAATAGACCCAGGCAATAAAGACAGTTTTCCTGACCCTCCCCCTTTTAGCTATAACCCACTGACACTTTCTTGTTATTGTTAACTTGTTTACTGTATGGCTCACTTCAGAAATCACTTTTTGAAGAAAATAAATTGTTTTCAAGAAAAGATTATACCTGGGGCTGAACTGTGCAGGAAATGATTCTATTCCTGTTAGTTATATGGTGGAAAAGGTCACTCTGTTGAGACATTTCAGGAGCTTTTTTGGAAACTCAAATCTTCATTTTAGTTTTCCAACCATCACCTCCTATTAAGCGTAAAAGATTATCAATGTATCTGCATTAATTACCATTTTTGCACAGCCTATTTTTATATAAAATGTGACCCAATTTTAAATATAGAAAAAGAAAACACTTGTGTTACAACCTGTCCTGTAGAATGTCTGTCTCATTCTCTTTTTCCTTTCCCAGTTATGCCTCCCTTTTCCAGTTATGTGAGCTCATGCAAGGGATACTTCTGCATGCTCACCAGGAACTCGGTGTATAAGCTATGTTGGTGAGGGATTCTAGATCCATTCTATGACATAAATGGTTATTCTCTTTGGATCTATAACGTGGCATCAAAAGAAGCTGCAGTTACAGAGTTTGGTGCCGGGATAAGAGTTGGAGCAGGATGGAAAGGGGTAACTTGCACCTTCTGTATTCTGATGCAGTTGGGGAGTTGCTGGATGTAGGACTGTCTCAGTCACACCCCCTTTAGCCTTCAATATGCCCCATGTCCACACTGGAACATCCTCCTCAGGCTGTACCATAGGGCTGGGTGCCAATCCAGCCCTGCCTCTGGGAAGAAGACCCTTTGTTAGGGGCATTCCCTAGGCATTGTTCAGCTGCTTTCTGGATATTTTGCACCAGCATACCTGGGCCTTGCATGCCTCCGAACTGGCTCCCAGCTGTCCTCAGGTGATATATGCCAAGGAAGCCCCAGTGACTGCTGCCTTTTTGCCTGATGGAGAGGAGACCAGTGAGTCAACTGGTGCTGGCAGGGCCTGTATTAACTTATCCACGGTAGCCCTACAGATGAGATGGAGAATGGGGTAGCTCTTTCCTCAGCCACACCCTTGCCCTGCCCATATCAACAATGATTAGCCTGGACCCAAGAGGGTCAGGAACAGGGGTGAGCAATAACCTCCCAGCAGAATTCTGCTGGGGCTTTGTCCTTTCCACCTCCATGGAGATGAAGGGGATGGTATGGCTCAAGTTGTTTCACATTGTTTGTGAAATGAGGTGCCCTTTTACATACAACTGAGGGGTAAAATGATATCACACAGTTTTCTCCACATTGTCTTCCGTATTGCCTGGTGATGATGATATTCTCCAGGGCACTCTCTATCCAAGCTTCATAAGTGCTGAACTCAAACAAACTTTGGAATACAATGAAAATAAAGGCAACACTGCCCAAGTCTCAAAGTGGGAAAACAAAATTGTATTAATTGGCTAAATCATCTAGTCCTAATTATCAAAGCTATAATTTTCCTAGACTCCCCCCCACACACACACACCACCACCATCGGTAAATAATAATAATTTATTGGCCACAATAATGTGATAGTCACAAAGGCACAATCCATTAAGACTTAAATGTAATACTGACAAGTAAAAATTTATGCTTTGAGAAAATGCTTTTAGGATTTGCAGCATTAGGGCCCAATTCTACAAACCCTTACTCACATGTTTGAAACGAATGAGGCTGCTGATGGGCAAGATAGTACAGTGGCAATTTGCCGCAAGTAAGGAACAACGCATAGCCGTGCTGCCCAGAGATGAAGCAGGGATCAGCTTGTTATTCAAGAGCCACAATGTGGCCCTCTGTTGCTCTGGGGGAATTAATCAATCCAAGCCATATGATTGGCACAGTTTACTTCTTCCTTCATGCTGGCTCAACAGTACAGAGCCAAGGCTCCACCCACTCCCTACCCACTGGCATGGAAAAGGGGAAGCAGTGGTCTTGGGGAGGTTGCTGTTAGCCTTCCACAATCACCCATGATATGGACAGCGCATGCAAAGATCCTTCAAGCCTTACTCCCTTGTACATGTACGGAAGATAGCTTTTCAATTGCACCGTGTGTGGGAGTTTATACAATGGGCTCTTCTGTGATTCACACACATAGGCGCAGGAAGTAGGGGTGCAGGGGGGTGCTGCAGCATCCCCAGGTTTTATGCGGGGCCACCAGCCTCATGCCCCGCTCCCCAGCTGCTGGCTCTGTGCATAAAACCTGGGGTGTGTTTCCCATGCCTATGCCCTGTGCCCGGCCCTCCTCCCGCACTCCACTCCCCAACCCGTCATCTCACCTGGGGCTCAGCTCCTAGCCGCCGGCCCCACTCCTGCTCCCAGGCCTCCGTTCCCAGGGCCCACCCCATTCCCAACCCCACGCCTGGGACTCTACTCCTAGGGCCCCGGCCGCTGGCCCTGTACCTGGCCCCACAGCTGGGGCTCTGCTCTTGGCCCTGCACATGGGGTCCTGGCTGCCAGCCCCTGCCTGAGGCTCTGTTCCTGGCCCCACACCCACTCTGAGCCCCTTTACCCCTGTCTGGGTCCCCACCTCCTGGATACACAGCCCTCCTCCCAGCCTCGGGGCAGGGGGGTGGAGAGGGGTAAGGGAGCTGGCTTTCAGCACCCCCACTACTAAAAATGTTTTAGCGTCAATGCACACAGTACATGTGCAGAGTGTTCTAAATCCCAGATGTACTGTATTACCACAGGTGACAAAAAGTTACCCTGTATTACACACAGCGAGGGATATGAAGGCATGTCAAATCCTCTGCAGGCAATACATTGGAAATATTGTAGTGAATGATGTGTTTGTTTGGGTTTTTTTTCTCCCAGTGATCACGGAAACAAAAAAACAACCTTTTTACCTTAACAAGCAGCTGCCTGACATACAGATAGCATTTATAGAGAAAGCTATTGCAGCAGCCACTGGTGACATAAAGAAATGTTTGGCCAGAGCAAATGCTGAGTCATATAAAACTGACAAAATAATATGGGTAGTTATCACCAAAATACATTATTTATCCCTGAAACCCATTGATGCCTGTGCTTACACAGGAACCCTCCTGTGATATTGAAGGCCAAAGTATCTTCTCTCCCTAACAACAGCGTTGCATCTTTGGCAACTCTAGCAGGAACTCAAAAAAATCAATAGCACTTCATGAGCAAGGTCTCGGTCTTCTTCTTTTACGAGGATTCTGTCAATGCAAGTGGCCATTACTGTACTTTAAAGGCATGATATAAAATTGCTTCAACAAGATATAAGACACACGGTTTGAAAGAACCTGGTGAGTGTATTTTAGTCAAAGTTAAATAGTTTCATCATGTAATTACTTCTATTGGCACATCTCCAGCTGGATACACACATGAAGGGTATATGCTTTCTATTAGGGGTGGGGAAATTGTAAGGGAGGTCTGTCAATTTGATTCAGGTTGATCTAAACAAGGTCAAACTGCTAAAATGGAGCCACAACCAAGCATCCGATATTATTTGCAGTAACAACAAAAGTTGCTGTCGTCCCCTCCCCCCTCCCATACACACTTTTGTTTTTAAAGTGGTCTGAAAGTAGTTTTGTTTTTACAGCTGCAAAATATTTCATCCTGATTTGCAGACTGGTAATTCATTTTCTAAGGACTGTTTAGAATTTATTCAGGGGTTAAAGGAAACTGTTGGTTCCTATAACTGATTCACTGTATGTGACAAAATTTAACTTTTGTACTATATGAAGGTTTTATGAGTTCCACTAAAACCATTTGTTGATTGTCTCTTTGTGATTAAATTTCACCACTTATGCAATACTTTAAGCCAATGACAGTCTAGCCTGTATTTGTTTTCTTTTGTTTAAATTATGCATATCTCAGAAAGCTAGTTTGCAATAATGAAAAAAATGACACTCAAACTGATCCCTGATGATTAAAACAAAATACCTGCTAGTACCAATAAAATTTCCTACAGGACAGTAGGGGCAAGATTTTCACTTTCTGCCTGGAGGGATGGGAGGGTAGGAAGGGGCTGCATGCCAGTAGCACCTCCCTGTTACCTTGTGTCTCAGGCATGCGCAGTCCTTCTAGGACACAACAGAAGTAGCATCTGCATCTGCTACATCCTTATTTCAGGGTGCATGTTGTGTTCCCTCACCCAACTCCACTGACATACAAAAGGGAGTGAGGCCATGATTCTGCACTTCCTCCTTTCTAGAGCCTAACACCACTTTCAGATTGGACTCCACTGTGCTATGTTTGGAGAGCAAAGAGTACCAGGATAGTTTCTGGACCATGCGCTTTTACTTCCACGCCCCAGTCATGCAGTCATGAAGGGCTAGGCACAATCAATCGTAGGTATTATCTATTGCCTACACCTAATTGTATTGAACCCTTTTATATATTGTATATACATGCCCAAGGTTCCTAGGCACTATGAATACAAATAAATAACAGTACAAAACCATACCCAAACACTCTGTATATACACATATGCATACATATACACATGCACCCTCCACACAGAGGTGAAATTGATATGATAAATTGCATTTATCAAGCACCTTTGCTCGCCACACTTGTCCACTAATCCATATTGGGAAGTCCTATGGCGTATGTTATGCAGGCTGTCAGACTAGACCATAACAATGGTCACTGCTAGCCTTAAAAATCTACAAAGACCAGGAACATTCCATTCTGAACTAGAGACAGAGTTAAGAACAAGCATCTCACCACACATTAGGGGTAGAAACTGGAGTTTTATACCACTGGAGAGACTAGATTCCCACCTTTCCCATCTTTAATGTGTTTTTTCTTTTTAAAAAAAAAATATTTCAGGTCATTTTTAGAGGTATCTCCAAAGTATTAGTCAGACTGTTAGTTATGATTTCTCTTTTTCAGAGGCTCATCCATTTAGATTGATGATATTAAAGTAACCTGCCTTTAAAGGTAAAGGGAGACAACAAATGATGCCAATAACATATTTTTAAAAATTCTAGAACATTTCTTTTTTTTTTCTGTTAAAGAAAATATTCAGAAAAATAGTGTGGTGCAGCCTATAGGTTTCATGATATGTGGGTAGAGCATGCTGTAACAGGGCACTCACTTCCAGAGCACCTCTGACAGACAGGATATGGTACCATAGTTCTTTTCTCACCCCTCCTGCCTTCTGCAGGCCAACCTTGGCAGGTCTTCAGAGGCCCTCCTGTCATGGTACAAAGTCTGAATGAAACCCTTCTAGGGTACTAAAGAATCCCATAAGTCAACAGTCCATCTGTCCTCACTAGGGTCTTGAGCTCCCACCCTGGGCCCTTTAAACTCAGCCCTTTGTTCAGCTTCCAACTAAGCCTGTCCCCTTCTTGGGGTGTATGTCTCTTTACTTGGGTCTGGTAGGGGAAACCAGGTCTGCCCACTAGTCCGGGCTCCAGCCTAGGGATCCCAGCAGCCATGTACTGCTCAACTTTAGTTCTTCGCTGCTATTTCCCTAGGCATCTTCCTATGGGGCCCTTTTATCTCCAACCCTATCGCAAGGCCAGCATCCTCAGGTCCTGTCTCTCTGCATTCCCAGCCATGAATTCTGACTGATTGTCAGGCCAGTGAGGAGACCCCTTCTTCACACCTCTGGTCCCACCCAGGAAATGTCCTGCTAATGCCAGATAGTGCCTTTTATCTGAGCCTGCTAGGCTCTGATTGGCTGTTGCTAGCCCTTCTAGCCCAGGCCTCACTGGTTTCCAAAATGACTGCTTCAAAGAGTCCTCTCTAGGGAAGCCTGGAGGACTCACCTTTGCGACTGTTGTACTCCCCGCTACCTTCTTGGGGCAGGGTGTAGTAGGACTATGGGGCTCCCTGGAGGACCAATACATCCCGTCACACATGCATAACTCATGTGTGGTTTCATTACATCCACACACCTTGGCTAACGCAAACTCCTGCCAACAAGTGCTTTATATTACATCACATCATCACACATATCTGTACACAGATCTCTCTATATGCATTATACTTAGAGTGAAGGCAGCGGCTATGTTTAAGGTTGTCTAAACATTTCTATTAGGAGTCCATACCAAATGTCATATTAAGAATTGCAGGAGCTGATGGTGTGTTCAATTAGTCTGTTAACTGATTAGGTGGTAAATTATGAGAGTTTTTGCTCTTACAGGTACAGCAATTTTTGGTTCCTGTGTGTTAGATATATATTTATACTTACATGTTTTTCTTTTCATGATTCAAACACAATAGTTCCTGTTTATGTCTGTGTCTATATGCCCATGTGGGATCCTTTCTCTGGAGCCTTGGAAGGTGTCCCCTCTATATTGTACAAAGGGATAAAGACATCTCTCTGTAGCTGATATACAGTTAGATCATCAATGAGTGATCCAGCCTATAGGAAAGTGCAATATTGTTGTACATTGCCAGGAAGGGAGTAAATTCTATTCGATATCTGGTGCAGTATTTGCTCATTGGTGTAACTATACTGCCAGGTGCAGGGGGGAATGGAAGCTGAGTCAAGATTCCGCCCACTATTCGACCTCTCCCACACGCCATCTGAACAGGGGAGGAGGCGATTTTGCGAAGTCTGCTTCTCCCTGCACAGAGGAGCTAGTGGTACTATGCAACAGCACAAGGGAACAACAGGTCACCCAGACAGGATCTGGCCCAGAGGGGCTGCAAGCATATTTGCTGTCACATAATAATAACAGGTACTTATTGCCCAACTGGTCAGATGAGTGAACAGTGCTGGATTTTTTTAAGACTTCATGGCTTAACATTATATAGTTCCTCCCATTTTAAAATGTCACTAACCTATGTGTCCTGTGGTGCATGGGTGGTTTGCCACCCTGTTTCAAGATCCCTTTCACATTCAAATCCTTGGGTAGGAGCCTGAAATCCCACCTAACTATGTAAATGCTATTTTTGAGAAGTGACAAGAGCATAACATTTTAAATAACTAGGCCATTAATGTAAAAAAAAACCCAGGCTTTACCATACATTTTTGGCATTAATCTTACAAGTGCCATAAAACAAGCTCTTTACGAGGTAGTTTTTGGTATATAATTTCTTCCACAAAAAGAACAATTTCTGAATAGTTAACACATGTGGCAGGGTAAGCAAGCATAAAAATAATATCTCTGTAAAATGCATACTAAATGATGGAAATAATAACTGGAATATGTGTAATTTGAGTAATGGCCTGAAAACAATAGGCAAAAATATGCAAGACTGCAAAGTAAAGTGGTCAGCCCCGGAGATATGTATAGAGAGGGAGGAGTGCAGATTTTTGTCATTTTTCAGTTGAGAACACACTGATCTATGAAGACTAAAAATACTTTAACGTATTTTCTTCCTAAAAACCAAAAAACCTGGGACAAATTTCATATTATAAACAATTCCACCACCTATTGCCAGTAATCAAGGAGATTTTATGGATATTTAATATTGAAATTTTACTGCTTCTCTTAGACAGCAGGGCATGCATTGTCATATGTGTGAAATGCGCCACTGTATGTGTGCACTGGTGGAACAACTGCTCTTACAGCGTAGGCAGTGGGGTGCATCCATGTATCTCAGAGTGGGCCAGAGCCCTGTAATTTTCCAAGTGGAACAATACGTTATTTAGCACAGGTGTTTCTGTCATTGTGGTACTGAGAAAAACTATTTATATTGTGTATATAAATATACATAATATTATAAATATTATGTATATTTATATTGGAGGAATACCTGAGTATTCAGGTATTCCTCCAATATAAATATACATAATAATGTCCAATATTTACCCATCTATTATATCTCAAAAGTGTCTGCCATCCAGGCATCTGAGCACTGATGAAGTTTCTGACAAAATACACCTTAAGGGTGAGAGCCTTACCCTCTGCTCCTGCCTCTTTAAGCTACATAAAGGGCCAGAGTGGTATAAAGGGGTCCTAAAAGCTACATCCAGCCAGGGAGGATCCCCCAATTTAGGCACTGCAGCGAACAGTGTAAAACTGCCTCCTGAGAACTACTTCCTAAAGGCCCTGAGTAGGGAGCATGCTGTGTGTGTTGGAGTAGGATCACTGTGCTGTGAACATTCCAGTCAGCCCCAGGAAGCTGCTGTAACTTAAGCAGGTCCTAAGGTCTTTCTAAGTTATACAGGGCTTTTCCAACATCTGGAACATCCCAGGGCTGGGAAGACACAAAGGTAGTTTAAAGTCCCCCTAGACTCTCATCCCTGGCCTACAAGTTCTGTGCTTCACCTCTTAGACACATAGCGCAGAATCTCACCCACAGTGCTCTGTAGGGTCTCCAAAGTGTAGGGAGTTGTGAATCTCAAACGTGTTTGTAGGAGTGCTTTCTTTTAAAAGTGTGTCATTTAGATCAAAATTCAGTCAGACTTGGGCTCTATCTTATTCCTTATGGAAAGGACTTCTATAGCTCAGGTCAGCAAGTGAAACCTCTTGGCCTTTTAAGGCGATAAGCTAAATCTGTCTCTCTTCAGCTTCATTACCCCGGTGTATTGCAGGCTAAAGGTTACACCCTTTATCTAGAGAGTTGTGGACAGTGAGTGATCTCTGAGGCAGTTATGTCCCCACCCATTAATGGCTTCACAGGTCAAAACAAAGACTGAACTATGTGTTGAAATCAACGGGGAGCCACTGGAGTTTGCAAATCACAGGTGTAATATGTTTGTATTGACTTCTGTTGCTGAATATTGTAGCAGCTTCAGACTTTTTATGGCAGTTTTATTCAGCCCCACATAGAAAGTTGCAACAGTCTACCCTGGAAGAGATAAAAATTTGGCTACATTCGGTCTGGGAGGACAGGTCACAGACTAAATGGCCAAAATGACAGAGAAGCTTTGCACTACCTTGACAGCCAGTAGTGTGAGGCTTCAACCATTGCCATTTCTTCAAAATGTTTTCCCCTTCCTACTAATAAAATGTCAGTCTATCCTGGATTGAGCATAAGGCAACTGATCTTCATCCATCTGCTGATCTCTTCAAGGCAATTGGACAACTTAGCAAAGGAAGAAGCTTTGTCAGCAGGAGAGACTTACAGCTGGATTTCATATGCATATTGGTGGCACATGAATCTTCAGAGTCTGTTTCCCTGGAGGCCTCAGGGAGGTCTGAAAGGTGCACCCACAGATTCCACTAATTTTATTTGCAGTTGTCAAGTGCTCAGCACCTCTGAAAGTCAGGCGTTTTAGGTGTGGCAAATTGGTCACCCAAAAAACGGAGATACTTAAAATTAATGGACACTTTCAAAAATTTCGACTTAAAATGTTTAAAAACTCCAAAACAGAAGAAGGCTTTTAATGTGTCTCTCACCTCTACTTCTGAACTGTGATTTTTGTTAATGTTATTTCCACACTCTTATCATTACACTCCTGTCAAAGCTATCAATAGCAGGATAACAATATAAAATCACTGTCTCATTCATTAAGTCTGCCTTTAGTTAAAAGCTATTCAATGAGTAGGATATAAAAAACAGGTGAAAGCATCTTCTAATGTGTTCAGCCTACAGGAGACCAAAAATCTAAAACCACATTCATAAAAAAAAATTGTATTTTTTATATTTAAAGGAGAAAAGTGAAACTATCTAGTTGGGAAAATTCAGAGCTCTGGCTGACTGTGAAAAATATTATAAGTGAAAAAAGTTCACTTGTGGTTTTAAATAATGAATCCTATTGATATTTTTCTAGTTGTCATTTTTTTTTCTAAAATAAACGTGGCAGCAGTTTATCCTGTTGAGTTCTGATACTCTTAAATTGCTGCATAACTGTCCTCTAACAGATATTGGTTCCTGTTGTGTAGACAATTAAGAGACCAAAGTGTTTTAATATCATTATCCCACAAAACTGAAGAGCAATATATATATTGCAGCAAGTGTAGAATTTGCTAGAATTAAAAATGAATAAAACAGCATCCTTAGTAACACTGATCATGCATTTCTGTTTAGATTTAACATGTTAAATTCAAAGAGCAAGAAACTTTGTTCCTCATTCATTTCAAACTGTAAACTTTCAACATTCAGTAAGTTCCCTGTTAGCATTCCCCATCCCCCAATACCATCACTGTTTTCCAGATGTATAAATAGTCTAGAGAGTATGGCCTGACTAAATGCACCGTTCAGAAAACAACATAATTATAGCCATTTCCAGCAAAGTGAGTGCCAAAAAAGTTACAAATTAATTGAAGGTTAGCACTGAAAATTAAATCCTAGTCAGCTTGAAATCATCTTCCAGGCTAGTTTATATAGAATTAAATAGGAAGTTCAGTCTTCCAGTGCTCCATCACTTTAACGAAGAACTTTAAGGTTCAGCTGAACAAGCCGATGTGTAGTAGTCTGGCATGTGAGAGACTACATTCTGCATTTGGGGGTTTCCTCTTGCTCTCAGGCTGCCTCACAGGTTCTCCAATGCAAAGCCTGACAGTAGCTACCACTCCTTTCGGGCTCTCTGGGTTCCCCATATAGGTTTGCTCTACCACTCTCATCACTCTGTAGTCTCCTCAGACTGTGAAAAGTGAAGCAAACCACTTCACTCTAAACCCACTGCCTTGCAACTTAAGTATATGCTCTGGTGAGCCCTGAAACGCACACTCTAACTGGCATGCAGAGCGGGTTGTCCAGGGGTAGGTCCTTTGACTGGCTGCATTTAGAGGGAATTAACCACTTCTCTACCTGAAGAAGTGTGGATCACACCTGGATGAGCAGAAATGGCTGTGGCTGTAATAGAAAAGGAAATAAAGGCTAACCGAAATAAAATGTAATTTAAAAAATACATTACTTTTAAAAGTAGGTGTTATGAGAGGAAGGGTAGATAAGACTCTCCTGAGGAACTAACATTCCTGATGGGAGTGAGAGTCCAGTGTGGCTGCCCAATAGAATTACAAATCAGAATTAAGGACTAGGAGAGCTAGTCATTAACTGTTTGTTGCTGCTTTACTCACATTAATGCTGGATCACTGAAACCTGTCTTTCTCAAGATGCATTATCCCTGTGCATTGCTCAGAGTAATGTGTGGTAACTCACTACGGGGTGGTAATTCGTATGGACACCAAGGGGTTAACAGGTCATTTGTTTACTTGTTAAACCTTTTTAAAATAAAGGCTTTGATTGTTGAATGTGAGTTTAGGAACCACACTGGACAGCGACATCCTCTAACATAGAAGAAGCTCATCTAGTATCCTTAATGGCGGTGGCTGTGATGGGGGCACCTGTGCACAACAGGACTGAAACAGTCACCATGGCATTGCTCCACTCACCACCAGACTGGACTAGATCTGAACCTCCACAGAGAAGAAAAGGGTCCAGACTGAACCTGCATTCTAAACTGTCCTGCCCCACATCAACAGTGATTTTAAACTGCCTCAGGCCTAAATTGGCACATGGAAAATTTACTTATTTAAAAGATGTACTTTATTAGTTGTCTTAGATGTTTTATATTAAATTGTGATCATGACATTCTTATTGATTTTATAGGTGTATAGGTTTATTTCTTTATCAAATATTCATGTAAAAAGTTCCACGCTTCATAGAGGGCTTCACTGAAGTGCCAAATAAGAGTATTATTAAAAGTTCACAAAAAAAATAACATTTTAGTGTTTGTCTTTTATTTACTTTAACATGGGAAGCTGCATAAATAGTTCAGGAGCTTCACATAGACTTTAGACCAATTTAAATATAAATGTGAAGCCTTTTATGACATGCATAACAAATGAGGACTGTACATGTTCATTAGGCAAGAAATTAGTATAGCTTTCAAGAAAAGATTGCATAAAACCCCCAACAACTGATAAACACTGTTCCAGTAAGTAGAAAACAACTATTTTATCCACTGGAAAATGAACTTTGGGGTTGACCCTGCTTCTATTGAAGTCTATGGCAGCAGCCCTATGCCAGCAAACTCACAATCTCTCTCCCTTTTTCTTTCCCTTTTCTCTCTTTTACCCATTTCCCATTGCTCTGTAGATTTCTCATATTTTCAATTTCAACTTTAAGTAGCCCTGGTTTGAAATCCAGAAATATTTCTGCTTACACCTTAGTGCAGACAAACAAAAAGCACAGCTTTAGGAGAAACACACTTTTTAGATATTTTAAGTCATTACATGGGTTCAACTATGCCAAACATATGGGGGGGGAAATAATAAAAATAATAAAATGCAGGAACTGATCAGCATATTAGAATAAGCACAGATGAAACAGGAAGTTCAATAATTGTAATACAAAGATCTTTTAAAAATACCATCCATCCATCCAACTTAGAAACAGGCAATTGATAATCACTTGTTCTGTGATCATCCTTTATCAGAAGCATTTTCTTTGGAAAAGAGGGATTAAAGAGATGTAGATACCACATGGATAGGTCAATGATAGACAGACAGAAATTCAAATTTTAAAATAATGGCACCAGAGTTGTCTGGAGGCAGAGTGCACTGTACATGAACCCCTACAGGTACCTCTAGTTCAATTCCTGTTGTCCATAAATCACCCAAAATTGGAACTCTATTCAGCAATCCATCCCTATTCAGCAAAACACTTACACAGTTTCCATGCACTTTCTGAAAAGGGATGGACTTAGGCATGTGTTTAAATACTTTGATAAATTGGGCCTGGTTGGGCAGTTTCATTTATCATGAGAATGGCCAGCTGGAACTATTTCCCCAGACCCAAAAATCTAATACATTCTCAGTGTACTCATCTAGAACTACTACCCCTTCCGAATCCCTTCTGTGAAATTTGGTGAGGAAGTGTGGTAACCAACAGTAGGAAAGTTTCTCCCATATCCACTTTGTGAATAGGTGATAGCAATATTACAATTCAGCTGAAATATTTCTATTGATCCAACTTGCCCTTTTTAAGACTGAGATTGAAGGTTGTAGCTCAGAGACTAGTGTATGGAAGGCTTGAAGCTTTGAAAATATTACATGCAGGTACCTTCTGACATATGCTCAGCCTCTTCACTCCCTGCTTTTGATGTTCTTTTTTAGTCATGAAGGGTGTGTAAAGGGCATCTAAAACTTAAGTCAATAGACCCATTATGATGATTGGCTGAAAACCATAAAATGCATCCATCAAGCCATCGTGTTGCATCTTGTGTTAAATTATGGTGATAAATAGTCCCTTTTTCATGATGTCATCTACTAATCTATTCAGAAATCTATTCACTGCTGCCATTATGCATCACTCACAATCATGCCAGCTTGTTGAAAAATCCTCCCCATGACACAGACATGCAAGATTGTGCTTCACTCCACATAGATAAATATTTTCTGCTGTTTTTATGTTGTACTGTGAAATAATTGTTTTTTGGGTTCCCAAAATTACCCCAAGTGTGCAGTAATGTCCCCAGCTTACAGCTTTGGGCATTGTAAACAATTAGAAGTACATGAGTTACATCAGAAATGGATTGAGTCCATTTGTATTCAATACTGTTTTATCACTACTAGGTGACACATTTTGTCACATTGTTCTGGATCAAAATTAAATCCTATAGTCCTTTAAACACAGAAGAACAGTGTGGTACTCTAATATTTATTGGAGTTGTACTAGAGGTGTGTTGCTAAAACTAAACAAAAATAAAATAATCAAAAATTGGCTAAAAAGCTAGTATGAAATTAAGAAGACAAATAACTTTCTTATCAAGCTTTAGGGTTTTTTTCTTAATCATTATTATCTTGTCTTTCTTTTAAAAAATCATGATTATTTATTAATCCCCTAGTAGGCAAGGTACAGCAGACCAGTAAAAAAAAATGAATAATTAACATAACTCATGGGGCTGACACTGAAAGATTTGGGTCAGTCTTGCTTATTTTTCAGCACTAGCTGAAGGAAATTAAGGATATGTTTTGAAAATCACAATAATGAGGCTTCAGGATTCCATATTCAAAATAAAAAACAAATAGTGAGTGATTTTTTCCTACTTCTAATATTTATTAAATGGGACAAATAGGACAAGTTAGATGTGGGACCAATGTTATCCCCAGAAAATAGTAGCAAAACATTGTTTTACTTCACGCTCATACTATCTTCTTTTGTTGTCATTATCAGCAGTGTAACACAAAAATAAAACTACAGAAAGCACATACCACCTCCTCTTAATATAGACTACTCAAGGATCTGCATCACTTTAAGCAGAAAAAACTACTACATTTTTTCTCCTTTGGTGTTTCCAGCACAACTAAATGTTGAATTAAGCCTGAGGGAAGTTGGCTTCAGCTCAAGACAGGAACAAAAATCTAACTGATGTAATAATGATTCTTCTTACAGCTCCTGTGAAGGAGGAATGAACCTACAATCAGACTGAAGAGGGTGTAGGCTCTATCAGCCAGAAACTTTTCCCTGCTGTATATGAATGCCAACTTTTGTTGTTGCTGCTGCTGTTGAGGCTTCCAGGCATATCTGAAGATGGTCACACCTTTTAAATAGGCCATAGTTTAAAAACCCTTGATTCTATCATTTTATAGTGCTTGGTGCTACCGCTCGGTTTGAGGTTTGACTATTACTATTTAGTTGGTGTTGGTCCTGCTCTGAGCAGCGGGTTGGACTAGATGACCTCCTGAGGTCTCTTCGAACCCTAATCTTCTATGATTCTATGATGGCTCATGACAAGCAATCTCCCAATTCCATCATTAATGTCCTCCAAAAAAGGAATGTCTGCAGGACAGAACAGTTTCTGCCTACTTCAGAAAGCAAGTGCATCAATTTCATCTGCCCAGAAAGTGGATATCACTAACTATAATCATGCCAGCCACTTCCTGTTTCACATTAATGAGAATCAGGGAGCTTTGGTGCAATCCCACCTATAGTGCAAAGTTTGCCTTCTGCTTAACTGGAAAGACATGATTCCACACAATTAGCAGAAGAAGTTTCTTTTGCTTGTATTACTAACCCAGGAAAAGAAGGAACTGCCTCTGGAGACAGACCAGCCTTGTTACATGCCACTTTTGCAGAACACCACAAATGCACTTGAAAGAAGTATCCTGGTTCCTCTCCTTCTGAATGTCTGATCTTTATTATTAAGGTTCTGGTTTGGGGGAAAGGAGAAGATCATTAATGCTGAAAAGTGGAAAAAATCATTCTAATATTTGGAAGACAGGATTTAGTTTTCTCAATCACCTTTAAATCATTATACAGGAGGACTATATTTATATCTAACACTTACCAATACACTAAATCCTTGTAATAAAATCCTCAGAGTTACTTAGCTGGAAAAAATAATGCCAGTGCCCGGTTCTTCTTTCATTTTTGTTATAGCTCTAACATCAGCCCTATGTAATTAGGTTCACTGGTAAAATGATGAAAAGAGCCCCTGTCTAGTTCATAAATTGTATTGAATTGGTAGGACTAAATTCCTAAATATTTCAGCCAAAAGGTTTGAGATAGCAGAATGAATTCCAATCCTAGAACCCACAGCGGTCGTAGGAAATCCAGAAATAAGTCTAAAGAAGTTTTAGAAAACACAAACCATCTGAATTTTAAAATTATTTTCAAACTGGGTTCAAAGCTACTGCAAGTGGCTAATGTGTAGTAGGTGGTGTATCTGCAGCTAGTAACATTTATGGAAATAGTTTTATCCATAGAAAAAATAAAACCTTCACATGATAAATTCTAAGACAATTTACAAAACCTTGGACATAGATATACTGCCGACTTACTAGCCGACAATCTCACTGTTTAAGACACTGCTGAAACATCCAACTTTTTTTTCTCATGTTGAGCATATTGTCAAAGGGAGAAATATATGGAATAGACAAACTACAGAAGTTCTGATAAACCAAGAATCAATCCAAACCTTTATTTTGATATTTGAAAATAGTCATCTAGTCTTTTACTTATTTTTGAGCATCTTTAGGCTGTGTGGTATTGACTGGGATAGCATAAGTACCATGAGAAAAGCTATTCTTGGTGCATGCCAGCCGAAAGTGAACTAGGAAGTACCTGAAGTCTTTGAGATAGCCTGTCACTGAGAAATTTCCAGTGCAATTACGAACAAAACAGAGGTTCATAGGTTCAAGCTTAAGGTAAGGACCTGACTTTTCAGAGATGATACGCACTTGCAGGTTCTATGGACATCAAATAGGATTAAGGATGCTCAGTGCCTCTGAGAATTACCCATAAACTTTAGGAGGGTTATACCCCTTTAGACCTTTGGATGATTATGTAATTACCAGTTACAGAACAGATAGTATGAAGAATAGTCTACTGGATAAGGCACTGGATAGGGATTCAGGAGACCTAGGCTCAATTCCTGATCAACCTGTGTGACCTTGGGCAAGTCACTTAATCTAGCCTGTGCCTCTGTTCCCTAGCTATAAAATGAGGATAGTACTTTTCTACCTCCTAGGGGTGCCGTGAAGATAAAATCCATTAATGATTGTGAGGCACACAGATACTTCAGTGATGAGTCCCACAGAAGACGACAGTGTTTTTATATATTCAAAGTGCTGCATAAACATTAACTTACTAAGATTTACCCATTACTAACCATAGCCTATATGGAAGGTTAAGTCCAAGATGAATATTTTATTTTTCCACCATATGTACAATATTGTTCTGTAGGATAAAATTACTTGCCTTAATCCAGTGACTTCTTTGAACTACTCCTGTCAGGGAAGTGGGCAGGATTTAGCCCAATGTCTACTGCCAGCCACATTTACCAGCTAAGTATCTACATTACCAATTGATAATGTGTTCTTGCTTTTTGAACTTTCTGGAATGCAATGTAATACTGCTAGGGCTTTGAGGACATCTTTGAAAATATTTAAGAGATAGATTCGTGTCTCATCAAGGTAGAGATTAACTGAAAGGACTTTCAAATTTGTCATATGGCATTGTATCTATTAGGTTATTTATTATTTCACAGCTCATGCATGAGTGATGGATCAAATACACTTTTTAATAGATCTTTTTATATATGAGTGAATTTTAGTAAATTTAAATACATTAGCCAGAAAATTACACCTTTGCATTTTACCTTCCTAGGGCAACCAAGAAATTGTTACTGTTTACAGAGACAAGCAATTCTCTGACTGAGAACATTACATGGTATTATTCAGGAAATCTCAGATGGATGCAAGGCAGAGCTACCTAATATATATATTGGGTTTTTTAACAGGTTTTCTCTGAATGTACACAACAATTGCTGTAATATTTTATAGGGTTTGATTACATGCATAATTTCTTCTTCAGATAAAAGATAATGTAAATCCACAACTCTATCCCGGGTCCTCTGTGAAGCTACATCTTATTAGCAAATGTATGCCTGAGCTTCAACAGATACAGGGCCATATAAAAGTCTTCAACAGTCTATGAACACACCAAAGTCCTCTGTTGATAATGTTCAAATGACCCCTCGTCCCCTATCCCCCAAATTTCAGGTATAAATCAATTTGGGGGGTTAATTCATCTAAATATGAACATAATTATGATGACTTATCTCCCTCCTCTATTCCAAAACACTTCAGTCTGCTTCATAATAAGCTTTTGTAGCTGTTAACTTATTCTGCACATTCATTCTATGTACTGCACCATATCACCTTCTCCTTCCTTGCAGCTAAACATTAGAATTGCTTTTCATATAGTGCTTTTCAGCTTGTCCCCATCTCCAGATGGGAATTGAGGAATAGGCAGGAGCAGCAACTAGCATATATTCTGGGGCATTTGGACCTTTCCCCTATCTCTTGAAGCCTCATAGACAGCATCTTCCTGCTCCTACACTTCTGGAAAAGCAGCAGTGGTTGCCACCTGACAGTGGAAGGGAAGGGGAGAGAACCATCCATGAGGTGGACTGGCTGTTTGTTTTTTTTCCCTTCACACAATGCCTGATTTTATTTCTCTAAGGTGGTCACATCAGGGTAAACAATGGGGGAGCATACTGACTGAAACACCTGGTCAGAGGGAAAGGTAAGGTGATTTTTTTTAAAGGAATGTATCTTTCACATTGTGCTTAGATGTTCCTTTTCTTCTTTCTGTCGTATCTATTGAAAGTGTAAATTCCCTGAGCAGGGACTGTCTCTTCATATACATATGGAAAGCACGAAGCACTTTGAGAGTGCAACTGTAATACAAACAAACAATTAAGAAATTATTAATAATTACTATCGTGGTTTCTTTCTCACCCTAACTGGTTCAGTCCTTGATGAAGTAAAGTGTTCTAAGCTCAAAGCTTCAAATTCTTATCATAATCCTTTTTTAGTTCACCTATACAGGCTACACTTGCATTGTAACATCATGGACCATAACTAAAGAAAGACATGCTGTCATTCATCATCACAGATCGAATTCAAAGGGTGAAGATGGGATTATGAGACCCAAAATCCTCTTTACACAAATATCAAACAAGACTCCAATTTGGGTTAGTGTTGAAACGAGTGCTGGAACAGTACAGGGATTTCTTTTTCCCAAAACCTTTTTGACAATTCATGGTATTTTGGTTTTGGAGAGAGAATGACAAAAAGAAATAATATTACATGATATACTGGAAACAAAAATAGTGGTACAGGTAATAGGGCCATAAGTGTGCTCAAAACTGGAGTTCTCTCCTGAGAAATGTTAATATACAAGACAGTTTACACATGGAAAAAACATCCTAATAACAAATAAAAAAAGTATGTGAGATGGACATGGAGATGCTAGGTAATAATCTAAGAACGCTGATATGTAACTTAGTTATTGAAACTGCATACGTTATATTAAGCGTAGTGGAATGTTTGTTCCTATAATGCTTGAATTAAAGGGAATGGGCAGGAAAACAATGCAATAGTTCCCCAGATAAGAACATCTGGCACACACACACTTGGAAGACAATGGAGGAAGCTATTTACTTTGAGAATCCTATACCCTATCTCCAGCAAAGATACAAACCTTGTTTTGCCAGCCTGGGATAACAAACAAACAAACAAACAAAAAAGACACTAAACAGCTTTCTAAGGAGATGGGTTTAAATTACAGCAAGGGAGGTTTAGGTTGGAGATTACGAAACACTTCCTAACTGTCAGGGTGGTTAAGCAGTGGAATAAATTGCTCAGGGAGGTTGTGGAATCACCATCACTGGAGATTTTTAAGAGTAGGTTAGACAAACACCTGTCAGGGATGGTCTAGATAGTACTTAGTCCTACTATGAGTGCAGGGGACTGGACTAGATGACCTCTCAAGGTCCCTTCCAGTCCTACAATTCTATGGTGGATGGTGGTCCATTGCCAAGAGCTGTTCAGGGACACAAGCTGAAACAGAGAAAGGCTCTAGAGAGGGGTCTACAGGAAGTTATACCTACCAGGGTTCCTACATGGAAGGTGGTTAGCCACCTGGTAAGTAGCAATCTATTGTCTTAAGTTCTGTTTTCTCTTAAATGTTTTTGTCCTAAATAAATAATTCGTTGTCTTAAGAAGGCTGTTTGGTCACTGATTACCACTGTCATTGCTCAGAGATGGAAGAGAACTGGAAGCACTGAAGACAAGTTAGGCCTGCTGAGGAAATCACAGTTGATACACAGGGGCCTACAACCCAGGACCCAGGTTGAGAGAGGAAGAATCATTTTATTCCATCCCAAGATAGTTGACAGCTTGAGGCTTGAGAGCTGAAGGAGGTACGCTCCAAGAGACCTTGAGCCCAGTAACTGTGACTATATGCTCATCCCTGGTTTTCACTTACCTGTACCGTTAGGCCACCACCACCCATGAGAGACAGCAATCTGTAATTTCAGATCCTCAGATAGTCTGGTGGTTAAGGAACTGGACTGAGATTCAAAAACCTACGTTAATTTCCTGCCTCTGTTACAGATTTCCTGCTCAACCTTGGGCAGCCCAAAGCATCCACATGCTAAATCACAGAGATTAAGATCAGAAGAGACCACCAAATCAACTAATCTGGCTTCCTGAATATCACAGGTCACAAACACCACCCAGCCACCCTCATACCAAGCCCAACATTAGATCAAAGAATTACAGTCCCACCCAGGAAACTAAATTATTGTGTGCCACAAGCAGGAAACAGGAGGAACCAAGGTACACAAATCCCCAAGGCCCATGCAGTGATTGAGATATACCCAAATGATCCTAGAAAGTTACCAATGCCCCACACTGCAGAGGAAGGGAAAAACAAAAACAAAAACCCAAGATCCCTGCCAATCTGACCTGAAGGAAAATTCCTTCCCAAGCCAAAATATGGTGACCAGTTAGACCTTGATCATGTGAGCAAGACCCAGCAGCCAAGCTCCTAAGAGAGAGAATTTTCAGTACGAACTCAGAACACTGACCCACCTCATCCAGTGTCCTGTCTCTAGCCCAGTTCCTTCCCCTCACCCCCAATTATACAATTCCACTCAAATTTGTCAAGGGGAATCAGATTTTATCTTTCATGCAGTTTAACCGTGCTTCTCCTTTTACAGTAATGTTCAACTTTTCCAGGTAACCTAGTACCACCACCACACACACCAGCTGGTTCTCTGTCCATTATAGCCAGCTCTACAGCAGGCAATCTTCTTAACATTTTTTTAAAGTGCCACTTGTGTCTCCAGATACAACTGAAGCTTCATCCAATAAGGCAGTCACAGTGGCTGATCTGCTGAGCAATGCAGGGAGAAGCAGGTGGGAAATGCCTCAGAAGTAAGCTTGGGTTAGTTCATATCATTTTTTTTCTTTTACTTTTCAAAAAATTTATTCTCATTTGTTACAAATACCATCCCCATTTGGATTCCTATATAAACATCTATAAAGTTTTTTTTCCAAGCCATAATCTACAAGGAATGCTTCCTCTTTTCCCACGGCCAGCCTGCTAGCCATGGTACAATAAGGCCCATGGGTTATGATTCTGATCTCACACTGTTGTATGAGAAGTCAATGGAGTTACACTCATGTAAAATGTCTATACATGAGATCAAAATCAGGACCATGGAATGAACTGCAAACACTCTGAACATGTTTTTTTTTTTTTTCCCCTCCATGGTCTTCTGAAAGAAATAAGCAACACACTGTGCTCAGTTAGAGAGGGTGAGCACAATCTGCTGGCCATTCCCAAAGTAAGGACAGATAGGAAAAGAAGTACAAAGTTTAATAAGTACACCATTTCCAATACCCAGATTAAAAGATGCCTTCTCCACACAAAACCCAACAGGAAAGAAATCTCCCACTTTCCCATTCTCATGAGCTGGGCCTGGATATATTTCCTGGCATAGACATTGGAAAGAGGGGAATACATGGTACATACCTTCCAGTATCTTTGTAAGTCCTTGTAAAACCTAATATAATTATTTAAGTGTTCTAGCATATCTTTCTCAGCCTTCCTTCTAGTCAAAACGCTTCTCGGATACTATACTTTACATACAGGTTATAATACTTTACAATGGTTATGTCTCAGTAGGTGAACACAGTCAGTCGACAGACAAGGATGTGCTCAGAGACTCATGAATACATTCAGTAGTTAGGAAGTGGGGAGCGACAGGAGCACAGGAAAATGGATTTAGTGTTTGCACTCATTTCTGGGCATGAAACATTTTTGTCTCATTTAAAGAACTGTGTTTGACTAGTTTGACATGTCGAAGATCCATCTGGAGAGCAGCACCAGATGAGACCATGCTTACCAGCAACAAGAAAATGTTTCCAGTGCATGTTTCCTTGCCAATGGTTTCTAAAAAGTGACAGGATATGTGGGGATCAGTGCATCAGCTGTTTCATTGTGTTCGTTCCACATTCAGATGCTCAGTGTGGCACATGCGGGTGAACTCACCCAGTTGCTGAGTAAATCAGAACTGGAGTACCAAGTCAAGAAAAACTTTCATAGGTGGGCTTGAAAGATAGCAATAGAATATTACCACCCTGTAAATAAATTTCTTGTTACACAGAGAGATTTTAGCCACAGTGGTACAACATGAGCACTGGGAAGCATTTTCTTAGACAGGCACAGTGGCAACCAGAGCATATAGGAATGTAAGGGAAAAGCACCCTTATAGGCACAATGCTTAGATATGTAAACTACATGCGTATCTAGGTTTCACATGACCAAAAGGGTGCTTGCACATAGGGATGCAACTGTCTGACAATTTGGGACATGGTATTACAAATTACAATGCAAACTAGTACAGATACTTGGCTTCCTATATGTTCTTCTTCAGTATTGGAAGCATTAATCACATTCCCTAGGTAAAATGCACCATGTCCTTTATCTTTTAGCACAGTTCTCTACCCCAGTGACATTTTTGGCTTATCACCACCACAAGGTCCAGTCTGATTTTCTTGCAGCACCCAGATTATTATTTTAATTTAGATTTTCTACACATTTCCCAAAATAGTTAATCAGAAATTTCAAACACAAAAGAATGCCTTTCCCTTCCTCCATGTATATAATTGTTTTATTAAAGCAACATTTATTAGTATAGGTTTAAACCACTGCCAAGTAAAGAATATGTGGTGGAAAATTTGAGAGTTGGGGCTCTGAAGTGGGACATCCACTATCTACCCGCACACCACAGTAACACTTCTTGCATGATGTTTTTGTTACTGGGAATCCCCCTGTCATTTACTGTTGGATTGAACCTCTCAGTTCTTTCTTCTCCTTGACTTCCCTTGAGCTGCAGTGATTAAGATGTCTTTCCAAAGTTCAGTGAGGACTGGCGCTAGTGTGTACATCTGTACAGTCATGGCGAGTTCCATCAGGCAATTCAGCAGAGGTTGTTTCTGAATGAGGCACTTAGCTATAGTCTGAGGCTGGGGGATGAAGGAAAAAGAGAAACATCCCTCACCAGTTTTAGTCAGCTGGTAGATATCTAGGCCAGAGGATGCCTCTTTCTCCCTGTTTGATTGAGAAGGTGGGTAAAGCAGCTAGTGCCGGGGGACAATAATTCCGACCATGTGTCTCGCTTCTCTTTGAATAATACTGACTGCCATTGATACACTTGCTGCTGTTGTTGCTTTCTCAGCTGTCTTAGGGCAAGAGCTGCTAACTGGACCAATGAAAAGCCCCAGCAGAACACAAGGGAGAGGAAGCCCAGATAGCACCTCAGCTCTGGTACAGAAGGTAATATAGAGACTTTTCTGAGTAACGAACATTTTATAGTACATACAAATATATATGGTTGTGACTGGCAGGAAATTATTCTCTTCTTATGGAAATTAAGGTCTTCTGAAGACAGAAAGACTGATCTTGACAGAAGTGATGGGAGAAGAGAACCTATTTCCAAAGTCAGTATGGAAGATGCGCTATCTTACAGTCTTCCTTCAGCTGTGTGAAGTCTGGTGAAGACTCTTTCAAAAGTTAGACCAATTTACCAGAGCAATCTTTTTATACCATGTATTGTATTCAAAATACTAGGATATTTATTATTACGTAGTATTTGTGACGTAAGCTTTACGATGTAGCTGGTGAAGTGGAAATGGCCTAGTGTCCAGATGAGCTTAGTCTGAATGCCGGTTAGCATGCTGCAACTCAGTGTGAATAAAATTGGAATAACATAGTTGGGATAAGTATCAGAAGGGTAGCCATGTTAGTCTGTATAACAATGAGGAGCCGGTGACACCTTAAAGACTAACAGATTTATTTCTGTTTATTTCTTCGGTGGTTTTTTTACCCATGAAAGCTTATCCCAAATAGATCTTAAGGTTTTAAGACTCCTCGTTGTTAAAGTTGGGATAAGCAGTCAGAAGGGTTAATGAAGATCCATATCCTCAGCTGTTGTAAATCAGTGTAGATCTATTTGACTTCAGTGCATTTTAAACCAGCTGATCACCTGACCTTATACTGGCTCTGTTAATATAGTTGTATTATTAATTAGATCCTGAGCGATACCTTGATGCTGAGGTATATTCTGTGACCAAGAGCATCTTCTTCCATTCGCACCTGATAGGAAGATTGCAACTTGAGCAGATTGAAAAACGCCAACCCACTTTTATGAAAACTTCAATAGTTGTTTTTGGTTTGAAGTGCTGTAAATTGACACCTTTTTTAAAAATCACAATTCTTTTTCAAAAACATTACCAAGAACTTTTTAATTTTAAAAATATGAAAAATAATATTGGAAAGAATCATGGACATTTTTCTATCTTGGAATGTTGTTTTACTAGGAAAGTGCCTTTCTCTCTCTTAATTCATGACCATGTATTATGAGCATTCATTCCTGTAAGGAACTAGTGTAGGAATATTTGTATTTGATATAGAAAATAATGAGCAGTTTTACCTTTCAGAGAACATAACCAAAATTTTACATTGCACCATTCACTGATTGACTTGTGTTTCAAAGCATGTTCTCTACCTACAGTATGGTTTTGTTCTGCAGTTAAATGTCTATGGGATTATACTTTGGGGCAGGATGACTTTCCTATCTGGAGTGCCACTGACTGCTTGAGATCAAATTATGTGTATTATGCACATGACAGAGCCAATAAAGCCAGTTAGTGTTCTCATTAACATGACATCCTTTTGTGACATGCCATTTAACAAAAGTAGTGGGGCAAAAGGCAGGGAATCTGAACCGGCTGGAAAACATCAATTCCATACAGCTGTTATCTCCAGATCAGAGAATAGACCCTTCAACGGCTGACAACTGTGGTTAGGACTTTCAAAGGAGCCTAAGGGAGTTGGGCACTCAACTCCAATTCGTAACTCTTAGATTCCCATGTTGTCTTGTAGCCAAAACATAGATTCTCTCTGTTCAGTTGGTCACCCACTCAAAAAAGGCCTTTTTGTGGTTCTCACGGTAGTCCACAGCATATGTCATCATCATAGAAATGTGTGGTTATATCATCCAGCAATATTGTTTTAATGGTGATGGGTAATATTTGTTTTTCCTGGTAAATGTTCTGCATCCTATCAGTTCCATACTCATGCTTTTCACTCTCCCAACCCACTCTCAAGGGCTTGCCTCACAAGCACCATACCCACAAATCAGGACTAGAAAGACTCTATTGTTTACCAACCTTACCTTGGAATTGGCTAAAGGGGGTGTTACTGAGTGATGCTATGCACTTTCCCTCCCAAGGGGCTGAGAATATTAACTCTGCAGCATTCCAAACTCTAGTGGGAGCAAGAGACCAAGAGAGGATTATAAAAACCTGGACAAAACAGTGGCCTTGAAAAACACTCCCATTAGTCCATCTCAGTGCAGTACATAATGGGCTTGATCCTGAGCTGGTATAAATCACTGTAGCTCCACTGTAGTAATCAATTTGTAATAGATGAGGATCTGGCCCAATTATTCTATAATATAAGATAGAGGGGTTTTTACCACTGTTTTTGTGTAATTGTGTTATAGAAATTCCATAGAAAACATTAAAGAAGCTAATTGATCCAGAAAAAGTCTTTAGGCCAAAACTTGCTTGAGGTTTTCAGATAAGCTTTCTCCAGTAGAGAACAGGTCAAGGAATATGATCCATTGCACAGGTACATCTCTACTACAACACAGTACCTGTGAAGTTTCAGGGTTATGCAGTGCATTGTTTATATATTGGCACTGTATTTTGAACTCAGTTGGGACCTGATATTATATGTATAAAAGGACTGAAAATATCATAAGGTCTTAATAGAACTAGTAGAAAATTACAAAGACTCATTACGCACATCCTCATTACGCAGCCACAGAGAATCTCAGGCCCAGTACAATTGGTGCAGAACCACTACTGGAGATGGGGAAGCAGGATTTAGGGAATCTGCATACCCCTTGTTGCCTGCAGAACCCAGATCTATACAGAACTCCTGTGCATCTCCACACCACGTGTCTTGTGGCTATGTTGCTATGTATCTCCACCAGCCATTGCCCACACAAGACAGGACAGGACAGGAGTGCAGGAGCCCCAGGTGAGCATATTGCAGTTCTGGCCACAAACCAGCTCCATCACAGCATGCCCAGCATTCTTTCACTCCTGCCCACATGCAACCTTGCTTCCCCACTCCACCCTGCACCCGTATTTGGCACAGGAGTTTGCCACCATTTAGCCCTCTGTCGATATTTTTTGCAGGTGGAAACCTGAGTACAAAGACACATGCCAACAAATCTTATCATCAGAAATAAGAATAGGAACATGAATGTGAGACCCTGTGAACAACCCTACAAATCCTTACCATGCCGTTCTAAAACACGAGTAGTCAGCACTATGACTCTTGACAGTAGCTAAACACCAGTGACAACAATCTCAGTCTGCACCCCGTCACTTCTTGATGCTATTTTCCTTTGTTTTTTTCCAGACTGATACTGCTGGATTTGCTCATGAGCCGCTTGTGTGCTACCATAATTGATAAATGGAGGTGCTTCCCAATAACCGTATAAATCACACCATGCAAATGGCTGCCGTCCGTGTTTGGAGAGATGCATAGGATGTTTAGCGGCAACCACAACTACTCACCAGTAACATACACCCATCCTTGCAAAAAACCTAAACAACCAACCACATACAAAAACAGGCAAAGATAAATTCTCTAAGAACAATTTCTTCCAATAGGTTAGACACAACATTGTATAAGAAATAAAAATATGGGATTATGGTTGCAGAGTGTAAGAAGATACATACAAAATAGATTTCACAATGGCGAAAGTGTTTCTTATAATATGCAACATTTTTGAAGTCACTTATAAATCACAAAGGGTCTAAAGATAAAATCACATGTATAATTTCCATGGTAGGTAATAAAGAGTTAATGCTAATTCAAAAATAACACATGATTTCAGTAATTGCTGAATCATTTTCTTTTATTCAGCACTTACGTTTATAATAGTAGCTTTTCTAATTTCACAGAAGCTTTGCTTAGTATTAAACATTTCCAAGTAGGTTTACAGCCATAAATTTGGATTTTTCTGTATACAGCTGTCTATTGTTATCATTTAACCTAAAGAATATGAAATTAAAACTGATTTCCTAAATAGGTTAAGGAGAGCATACTTATTTAAGATTTCAATCTTATTTCATGCTTAGACAGGCAGATCTTAATTATACACAAAAGAATACAAATGTTATTAGCATGATAATAATTATTTAGAAGTTGTTGTTTTTTTAAAAAAATTAAAGCAGTATTGTCATTCGTGCAGCCACATTTTTCAATAGAATGACAGCTACGCTAGTCATAGATATGTTCAAAGAATATATACAATATTCAAAGCTGTGCAGCCGACATGTTATCAGGATAAGCTAGAGTAGGTACTGCCAGAAACGCACTGCACACTAATCATTATGTCCTACCCATGGTACTACATGCAAATACAATCCTTTGTGACATTTTGTCAAATATTTTGAGGTTTCTATACTTATCATTTTTCCCTTTGCACTCATTAACATACAGCCACCCAGAAACTGTATTCATGTATTGTATGTACTCCAGTTCTTCACAGTGATAATACCATGACAAATTAATGAAAGGAAAATTAAAGATTTAAGTATTTTGAAGTCTAACAGGCAAGTCAAAGGGAAGCAAATTTCAGTTTATATTTGCTACCTATCTTTCCCACAACTGATGGGGAAAAATGCAGCGTTTCATTCTGTATTTATGTTGTGAAAGATGTAAACATTACATATAGTATCCAGCATATGACATATTAGATAAATCAATGTAAAGGTCCTGCATTTTCCAAACCTACACTGCAGGTCAATACCTACTGTCAATGAGCCTATATACTATCAGATTTAGAAAATGTAGAAATGGCTCAGAACTAAACAGTTGGCCACAGTACGAACAATGCACTTCTCAACATTGATTTGCCGGAAGTGTTTGTGTTGTCTTATTGCTCTAGAATGGCATTTTTAATTATTTCTGGAACAAATGGATCATTGATATAGAAAGTTGGGCTTCTTGCAAATTAATACAATAATAATGAAAGTAGTCATCTCAGACTGCAAAGGGTCAAAATACCTGGAAAGATCTATAATAATCTACATGTTTAAGCAAACTAAAATGCTTCTCTGTGTTATTTTAAATCCTAAGTGCTATGATATAAAATAGATTGTGTACACAATGACACCTACTGTGACAAAACCAACTATGTTTAATGACCTTTTTAAATCTTAAACCTAGAGTCCATAAAAGCATTGTAATTCAGTTGTAAAACACACTTTAATAATCAAAATGCAGCTGTTAAAATAGCACTGCTCATAATTCTAACTTCAGGCAATTTTTTTGTTTTTAATGCAGAAGAGCAGACCACAGTTTAAAATTCCTATGAGGTCACTATTGGCCATTACAGTGTTTTTTTGCAACTTAATAATAGATGTTTTAAAGTTTAAGTGCAGCCTCAGGCACTCATAAGCATTTATTACAAATCGCTGGTTGCCTCCCTTATGCAGAGAGGAATAACATTTACATACAGTAGCACGGATTAATAAGATAAAAAATTTGAAAAAGCCGTCAGTCAGGGAGTGAAACTGGTGCTAATAAAGCCCACTATATTCTTTGGAAATATCAAGCCGTCTGTTCCAATATTTTGCCATTCCCCATGAGGTATACAAATCCAAATCAGATAAGACTCAAGCAATGCCAAAGACATGCTGCTCTGCTCTCCAGTGGCATCCAGCTGAATCTTTTATTTATCTTCAGAGCAATTGTACATTCTAGTATACTAAAGACTGAAATAAACTGAACATCACTCATCTGAAAGTTTCGTAAAATGGGGCCCACTTCTTCCTTGTTTGCTAAACCATGATTAGTGATGAAAATGCAGCGCAAAATACATACTGTAGTAAGTAGATATAATAGCAGACATGGGACTGCTATAGTAAGGGCTAGTTAAAAAGCACCACGTCTTGCTGTAGTTTAACATGATGCTCACATGAAACAGAACACAGAGGAAATCACATTGTTTAAGCAAAGGAAACCCAAGCAGTCTTACACATTTCTGCTTTCTATTATAAGCCTGGCTGCCAAAGACATTAGGCAAGCTAAGTGCAATACTTGTAAAATAACGCACATAATGTGGCATTATGATTAAACGGCAAAGGTACTTGTTATAACAAATCACTTTGTAAATCATGTAAACTGCAACATAAACATAAAATCGTCTTTTGTACCTTGTAATGCCAATATTTTTAGAAGTTCAGCATTCAGAGTAAGAAGTCAGGATAAGGATGTCAGACTTTTTTTAATCAAGATAATTCTCAAAGATAAAATACATTTGTTTACACATAATTATTTCTATTACTGCCACACAGAACAGGGATGTGAACTGAGGAAAAAAAGAGAGAGACGGTTTCCTTCTCATTTTTCTTCAAGAAGTCTGCCATGTTAACATTGAATAATTACTAAAAATTGTAATACACTGGTGTAATATTACCTTTTGCCAAATTGCATTAATCAAAAAGTGAGCCCACTGCAATCAAGTAATTAAGTATATAAAAAAGACCGTGCAGATTTGCATAGCATGTTTTCTCAGGATTGTTTGTTGTACAGTTGCTTTTTTAACTCATGGGTTTTTTGTTTTGTTTTTGTTGCGATGATCCCACGGAAGAAGGCAAGTAAATGAGAGTAAACTAGTCTATCTGCACTTCTGCATGGAGAATGCCACAGTAATGGACAAGGAATGGCAAGCTACTGTTTGACAGTCACCTCGCTGACTCTGAATACGTACACAATAAAATAAATCCTGCTTAACCTCTCCAAGAAACTAGACCATTGTTTATCATGAGAAACAGTAAATGTGGCTGCTTAAATACACGCAAGCAAACATTCTTGTACATAGAGCTGTAGCTAGAAAAATGAAGATTTTCTTGTGGTGGGTTTCCTTCAAAATAAAAAAAAGGTATGCATGACAAATATCATTTCAGGTGTACATTAACTGCGCAAATTAGAAAGAGCTCTTTTATATAATGTCATTAAAACAATGTATAATGCTAATAGTAATAAATGCATGTGAAATTATTTTTATAGTTTTTTGTCGCATACATTTATTTTAGAGGTGGGCAAAGGTTTCTTTCCAGATCAGCATCTAAACTTGTAGAATCATAGGTGCCAACCTAGTATTAATTAGGAACATGCACTTTATAAGAAGACTAAAATGTATTTATTTGCTGTAGCTGTGTATGTAAAATGTAGTTTCTTCCACCAGTCTATCCTAGGCTAGCTGTGAATAGTGCCCATTTTGAGATTAGGAGATTAGGTTATTCATCACTTGAGATGCTCCCTGCTGTGCTGCTACTATCAGAGCGCAGCCAAATCAAAACATCTCTGGAAGGCATTTCAGAATAATTGAATGCATCATAATTTCCCTATTAATACATATCTCATATTACAGATTATGCATGAAATGTTCACATTATCTGTTACTTTTTGTTAACATCTTGCTCCTTGCCAGTAAATTTAATACACAGAGTGAATCAGCATGCCATGATGAAGGGATAGGTTACTGATAGCTATTTTTTTCAGGATTCAGTAGAAAATTAAAGTAAATCGATCATTTTATAGCCCCACTGGAATGTCTACAAGGGCATGTTGCTAAGCAAATGGTAATTTAAATGTACTGTGTAATTTTTCTAAGCAATTTACTGAAGGCAGATTTTATTTCTCACATACTTAATATCAGATGCTCTTTATCTGTTAGAGCATGATGTATCAGTTATAGACAAATTATTAATCTATCTTTTAATCAAATGGAGACTGTACAGTGATTTGACTGCTAGTCATATACACATTAGGATGAGTTAATTATTGTGAATTGTAAGAATATTACTGTTTTTAATACCTGAAAAGAAAGAATATGCTTTATTAAATTAGATGGATCGAGAGATAAATATGTATATCATGCACTATGTTCCAAGTGAATCAACAATAAATCCTAAAAATATTGTAATATAAGTATCTATTTCACAATAATTAGTTGTATTTCTAATTTGAATTTGATGTTAGATTTGCATGAAAATAACGACTCTTGTCAAAGTTATCTAGCAACTGAAGATACAATACACCTTAGAATTTGTGGAGATTTTACAAATATTTAAAATGAAATTGAAAAATTAAAGTTGCGATAGGATATAAATGGGACAAACAGTTTAGGACAATTATCTACGGGCCAGACAGAATGCAATCATCATTTTACACATTCAATACACATATACCTTTGTTTAACAAAAAATATTTAATATATACATAGGGTCTGATCTTCCAGCCCTTAGTCAGGCACATTCCAATTATCGTCAGAGAGAATTTTGCCTAATCGTAGAAGGATCAGGCCCACAATAGTATTTTTATTTTAGGAATGAAGCCAAGTATATGAATGTTTTCAAAAACAAATCAAGACAGATAAAATCTTTTTTTTTTTTTAAGCTCTAAAATGTATTTTGATGGCAGCCTTCATTTTTATGAAATACAAAGAAGCCTCCATTTATCCTTCAGGTCCCCTAAAATGAACGTAGGATCCTCCTACTGCTGATGCACAAAATGTATTATTGTCATTAATGAAAAAGTTAATGGGCCATTTTCTTATATATCAATTTACATTTTACAATTTGAGTATACAAATGATATGTACAGCAGAGAGCTGATTATTTTTGCTCAAGGAAATAGTTTTAATGTGTTTTATGGACATCAAATGTTGTGAATAATGATGCATCCACAGAATGCAAATAGGATGACAGTTCCTGTGCTGTGATCAACAGTGCTTGGATAAAAGGTCTGCAGTGACAATAATGTTCTATGGAGGGTCTGAACAGTAAAAAATGGGAAACAAGGAGGATACCATGATATTCAAATTGTACATCAGCAGATAGACCTGCAATTGTCACTAATATTATCAGTTCATAAATACAATACAATGATAATTTACTCTGCAAGTACACTTATATTTAGTGTCTTATAGCAAATGTATCATTTAATTTTTTTTTAGTAGGTTCTCAGGTATGAATTTTTTTGTTTTAACAAAATATATGTATCTATTATATCTTCTGTAATGCATGTCTTCAGTAAAGATTTATTAGTTGTATCTTACAGCTCCATAGGACCATTTATCTTCAAGATAAAATTCATCCAGACGGGAGGGCCCATGAGAAACTCTCTATGTCACTTTCACACTGAGGTACCCATCACAGAGTGATACAGAGTGGCCACAGTGCAGTGATCACACCAGGCCACACTTGCTGAAGAAGGCTCTGCACTGACCTTACTAGGCCTTCACAAAGTACTGTCTGTGCCATTGAAGTGGCCCCTACCATTGTAATCTACAATTACATCGATCCCAGGGCAGGGAGATAACATCAGCACATTAACTGTGCTGAGGCCTCCCTGTATTAGGGTATGTAGATTTCATCCCCCTGTAGACCCGGGAGCTTTCTCATGTAAAGCCTGATTGCTTGGGCTTCATGCAGGGACAGCTAAAACGCTTCATGGCTATACATATAGGAGCTCTTCACTCTCACTCAGATACATTCGGAATGGAAAAAAGGCAGCCACATGTTAGCACTACGCAACAGTGTTTCTATGAGCAGAATCTAAACCACTGCAAGCACCTAGTTCAGTTTTACTATAGTGATTTACCCTAATGGAACAGTATATTATCATACTCATTGCAAGACTGCCAAACTATTTTCCAGAATATCTCGTAAGTAGTTGCTGTACTAAAAGTAATTATTTTCACTGGAAATAAATGCTTATTCTAGAGTAATATATGTTAAAATGCAGCATGCTTTTTGCCAAATCTTATCACGACAAAGTAACTATTTTGCACCAGCACTTCTTGTGTCTTTTCAAACTTCATCAAGGTATAGCACTAACGTTACAGAGACCTATGTAAATCAGACCTAACCCACACTAGTAGGAACAAAGTTGCTCAAAAGATATTTGGCTCATAAAAACAAAAAGCATTAAGCACAGATGTGGCTCACCTTTGCTACAATTCTTGGATGCAGCTGCTCCCATAACCACTTACAATGTCAGCCACATGAGAAAGGGTATCTAACTAATGGCAGCTGTGCAAAAAGGCATTATTTTTAAAAAGCAGAAAGCATAATGGGCACTGTAAACATAGCTAAATCAGCATGATGATCCGCTACAGGTTCAAATGTTGCCAAAAGATGTCTATAGTCAGCATCCTAAAGGCTACATAATGTTGTGTGTAAAGAGCACTGCCAAAATATTTCTTCTGTAGTCTCCCTAAGCCACTGGATGTTGCACCTGAGCACAGTTATAAGGAACAGAAAATATAGAATCATTGGAATGTTCACTGCCTGTGTGCCAGGATTAAAATCAAGGTGACAACAAGAGCTGTACGAGATTTGAAATACAGTACATAAACATGAACTGAGTCTGGAAAGCCTCCAGGAAAGCTACAGCATGTATGCTCATAAGCTAACCTCAAGCAGAGCTTCTCTACTTTCCAAAGTGCGGTTTTAAGGAATGTAGAGACTCCTGAGCATTGTCTAGAAATCAGTGGGCTGGTTTCACCATTCTGTTACACCAGTTTTACACTGATGTTACTCCACTGACAACAAACTGGTGTGGCAGAATCAGACCCCTGATCAGTAGTGCCACCTAAACATTTCTCCTCAAAAATGAAATAGGTCTGAGTCTCTTCTCAGTTATACTAGCATTGCACTGATGTTACTCCATGTACTTCACTGGAGGTACTTCCGCTTTGCTCTGCTATATGGGAGAAGATATTAAAGCCCAGTATCTCAATTTTGGTCCCCGCAATAAGTTAATTACAGAGCTCACCATTAAAAAAAACAATAATTGTCAACCGGTACCTCACAGTCTCCACAGTTACTTCTTCTTCTCAGGTTCTGACTGAGTTACTAAAGTTTTACAATGGCACAATTCTATGATGTCAAGGGTGTTACATCAGAACATAACTTTAGACAGACAGTAGGGAATCAGACTGCTTACAGAGAAAAGGCTTTGATATCTTGGTTATCATGGCATCTCTTGACAAATGCTAAGTTATTAATGGTAATCACTGTACCAAACCTCTGTTGTTGATGGGGTTGTTGTTGTTGTTGTTTTTTGTCTTTGTAATAGCTCGAGGTGCAAAACTGTTCACTGGGAAGGTTTAACGATCCTTTCAGATGATCATATTTGCAAAGCTCTAATCCCATCAAATACCAATTTAGTGCCACTACCAAGTTTCCTAAATAGGTATTTTCTAATTTCTTCCATACCTCCTTCCATAAAAAGCTTCTGCTCAGAGTCTGATGGCTAATTTCTAGAGAGAGAAAACAACCCATAGGTTCCACTGTAAAAGGGATAAGGGGAGCAGTCTCCTTTGAACCAGAGAAGTGTATTGTAACACTGATCCAGCCCTGAGTCTGGGAGGCAGAACCTAATCATAAATTAGGATCTCTCACCTGGAAACATAACCTGAAGATTCTACACCACTTACCAAGATTTTATCAGAGGTGTTCTGCACCCAGCACTAATACAATACTGAGAGTGGAGGAAAAGAAAAGCATGCACTTTACAATCAAGTGAAAAATACAGAGAAAGGCAACATCACACAAAAGTAGCCCAAATCCATAAAGGAAGCAAATATGTCTCCTCTATACATGGCAGGAACAAGATATATTTTTTTCATTTCTACAGTAAATTAGCAATCCACCCTAAAAAAAATATAAAGAATATCTTATAGCACATTGACTACATTTGTAAAAATACAGATCCCCCTCCAGCACAGACACTGAAAATTTGAAATCAATAGCAACATTCACTATATTATTTTTAAGGAACTTGTACTAAGGCGCAACTTCACTGAATGATATTGATAACGCTCTTCTTATCCTTCTCCTCCTATCAAACACACTGTGATCCTGATCCTGCCATGTCAACAAGACAGAGGAAGCGGAAGAAACAAGGCAAATAAAGAAATTGCCTCCTCCAAGCAAAAGAACCCTCTAGATTTAACTTTTAAAGTTATCATTGCTATGGAGCCAAATTCTGTTCTTGGATGCAGGTACATAGATTCCACTGATATCAAACAAGTGGAATTTTGTCATTACTTTGTGTATATGTATGTGTGTAATTCAATTCAAGTCAATAGGTCTTAAGAATGTGCTTAACTTTAAGCAAGTGGTTAACTGTTTCGCTGAATAAGAATAAACTTAAGGATGTGTTTAACACAATCAAATCACTAAGTGTTTTGTTGAGACAGGGCCTATGTTAGGTTTTCAAACATATAAGTAGTGTACATTTGTTTTCATGTAGCTCTGTTTTTTTGTTTGTATGTCCACTGTTAACATGTTTATTTCCTAACCAAAGTCATAAGTTCAATAATACAGAAGGTGCTATTTGTATGTCTGCACATGAGTAAAAATAGTTTCAGCGTGAGTAAAGAGAGAATTCCTATATGAATCCCATCACTGTTTTCGAGGAGACAAATAATAGTTTAAATTTGATCTTTATTTTACTGAATAAGACAAATATATTCAGTTGCAAAATAAATGCAAAGTAGAAAGGTTGGATTGAGATAAATTTATGGTGAAGAGCTTCTTTATTTAAAAACAAACAGGCATATATTCATTTGAGAATTAGAAGTCTTGTAAATTTCTAATTTTTTATTCTAAACTTGAATATTAAGCATGAACAACTGGATTTAACCAGATATCTGCATGTGCTAACCAAAATCCCCAGAGATAATTGGCTGATTTATCAGTGCGCTGAGAAGTAAATGACAGGTGTGAAGTTATGCTGCAGCTCAGGGTACTGTATGAATCAGGATTAGAATCTTAGGTTGAAATTCTGGCCCCGCTGAAGTCAATGAGTTTTTTGTCACTGACACGAGTGGAGTTAGGATTTCACTCCTGGTTTCTGATGCTCGGTCCTATACCTAATCCAGTACCTCCCAAACAAGTCACTTGACTCATGAAAAAAAAAAGGAGGACTTGTGGCACCTTAGAGACTAACCAATTTATTTGAGCATAAGCTTTCGTGAGCTACAGCTCACTTCATCGGATGCATAAAAACCTGCCACAAGTCCTCCTTTTCTTTTTGCGAATACAGACTAACACGGCTGCTACTCTGAAACTTGACTCATGGTTTCCCTACCTGTAGAATGGAGATAATAACTTACTAATAACTTATTTATGTAATTAATGCTGTGGGTATATTTTACAGATTTTGTTTATTGTAAAAATAATGTACCGCGTTTTACAGGAATAGAAATAGAGCCTCATAAAGGTTAAATGACTTATCAAAAACTGAGCATAAACCTGGTTCTGACACTGACTTGTTGTGCCAGTGTGGGCTTGTCACTTGATTTCTCTGTGACTCTCCTTCTCTATCTGTAACGTTATGTACAGACTGTATTTAGTAGGCTAAGTGCTCATATAAGTGAAAAGTAAAACTAAACCAGTGTGTGATAGATGGAGGAACAAGATATCCTGGCTCCCAATCCTGTGAGTAACCCCCTAGACCTTATGACCATTGAGGACTTACTCCCGCTTCTCCATTTTCACCAGAGTGAACTTTCAGCTAAAGTGTCTTTTGGGTGTGGGGAAAGAGGAGGGAGGTATGTGAAAACCCAGAGAGCAAAATGTATTTTGACAAACTTTGTAAACTTACTTCACTTCACCAGAACTTCACTGAAGCAACAACAGTGATTTTTGATGGAAGAAAAACAAACAAACAATAAAAACTTCCATTAAGAATATTTTGGCCAATTCTACTCATTAGTATTCAGATCAATTTTCATTACATAGAAAAGGAACACGTAGGGAAAGGCAAGCAGAGGAAAGCAAAGTGATGGGAATTAAAGGATACTGTTTTAATTGGGCTGGGAGAAGAAGAGTAGGACAGATGATATGGCCAGAAGCTCTTTGTTTATGAGACCCATCATCCCCCGTCTCAGGTGTAAGGCTGGTGCAACCTCCTCATCGAATTTCAGAATTCCAGTTATCATGCAGGAAACCACTGATGAGCTAGTTTAAGCAGTATACAAATCTGGATGCGTGTGTATCGCAGAGCCATAATCATTTGATCCACACAGTGTTGACACCATTGCCTGATAAAATATGTCTTAATTGGGCTGTGGACTTTCTCTCCCTTATGTGTTCCTCTTCTGATCTCCTAAGTAAAGAAAGCACTGCACTGCAGATGGATCACAACTGGCATCCACAAAGCTATATATATCTGGAACACAGAGGTTTCTGCATGTACTTGCCAACTAGCCAGCAGCTTTTTGGATGTTTATTTCACAGAAGCAGAGTTGTCAACTTGTTCTGCTGCTAAGAATCTTCCATTACATGTTCAATTATTGAGCAAGAACCACTATTTACATTCCCCCCCACACCAGCCTCTGTCTTGTTCAGATTCTGTACCCAAACTCCACAGATAGTTTGCAATGGAGTACAGTTGATATCATTTGCAATATATCCTTTACCTTCTTCAGAAAACCCTTGACCTTGATCTTCGTCATTCAGGAGGAGGAAGGGAAAGTGAGACCTTTGATGCTCCCAACAATACCAGAGATGTTCTTGCTTTAGTACTTCATAGCATTTTATGCCTACTATAAGTCCAGAAATGCCAATAGACAGTATGAGGTCTTCCATGGCTTATTTAATAACAGATGACACTATTTATATCTGGAATGTTCATCTGAAAACAATGCTATATGTCAGATGGTGGTTGATTTTCTACACTTTCACTGTAGACAGGTGCCATAGCTCTTTCAGATGGACAATAAACACATCATGCCATTCAGTATTTCCCTTGAGATTTACTCTCACCATTAATACAATCAATGTGGGATTTAGGTTATGCCTTTTTAGAAGCATACACATTTTTGGCACTTATGACTGGCGGAACTTCTGTGGCTACAACCCCCTTGCACAGAGGACACCAAAAGTTCTTTATGATTTTGAATCTCTTGGACAAATGTCTTGCCCTTAAGTAGTTTGTTTGGAAGAAAAAGAGAAAGAACCATCAAGCTACCATTAGTGGCATAAAACAAACTAACTCCATTAGGGGTGTTCACTATTACTTGACTTGAGCAAAGCTTTTGATACGGACTCCCACAGTATTCTTGCCAGCAAGTTAAAGAAGTATGGACTGGATGAATGGACTATAAGGTGGATAGAAAGCTGGCTAGATCCTCAGGCTTAACGGGTAGTGATCAATGGCTCCATGTCTAGTTGGCAGCTGGTATCAAGCGGAGTTCCCCAAGGCTCGGTCCTGGGGCCTGTTTTGTTCAATATCTTCATTAATGATCTGCAGGATGGCGTGGATTGCACCCTCAGCAAGTTTGCAGATGACACTAAACTGGGAGGAGTGGTAGATACGTTGGAGGGTAGGGACAGGATGCAGAGTGACCTAGACAAATTAGAGGATTAGGTCAAAAGAAATCTGATGAGGTTCAACAAAGAAGTACAGAGTCCTGCACTTAGGACGGAAGAATCCCATGCACCGATACAGACTAGGGACCGAATGACTAGGCAGCAGTTCTGCAGAAAAGGACCTAGGGGTTACAGTGGACAATAAGCTGCATATGAGTCAACAGTGTGCCCTTGTTGCCAAGAAGGCTAAGCATTTTGGGCTGTATAAGTAGGAGCATTGCCAGCAGATCAAGGGATGTGATCATTCCCCTCTATTCGACATTGGTGAGGCCTCATCTGGAGTACTGTGTCCAGTTTTGGGCCCCACACTACAAGAAGGATGAGGAAAAAGTGGAAAGTGTCCAGCGGAGGGCAACAAAAATTATTAGGGGACTGGAACACATGACTTATGAGGAGAGGCTGAGGGAACTGGGATTGTTTAGTCTGCCCAAGAGAAGAATGAGAGGGGATTTGATAGCTGCTTTCAAGTACCTGAAAGGAGGTTCCAAAGAGGATGGCTCTAGACTGTTCTCAGTAGTAGCAGATGACAGAACAAGGAGTAATGGTCTCAAGTTGCAGTGGGGGAGGTTTAGGTTGGATATTAGGAAAAACTTTTTCACTAGGAGGGTGGTGAAGCACTGGAATGCATTGCCTAGGGAGATGGTGGAATCTCCTTCCTTTGAGGTTTTTAAGGTCAGGCTTAACAAAGCCCTAGTGGGGATGATTTAGTTGGAGATTGGTCCTGCTTTGAGCAGGGGGGTTGGACTAGATGACCTCCTAAGATCTTCCAACCCTGATATTCTATGATTCTATGTTATTATAGTGTTCCTTCACTGAGCATCCAGCAGTTACCACTGGGTCAAAATCATACATGGCATAACTCATAACTTTTCCATGTAGAAAAATCAGGGATGAATCTGACCCACCTCACAGATAGAAAGAAGTTTTAAGTGGAGGTGAAATTCTATAGGGCCTACTCAATGCTTTCTGTACTATGAAAACACCAGTATTGCCGACACAGGGAGATCAGACACACTGAAGCAATCTGCACAGAAAGTCTGTGGCAGAGTAAGGAACTAAACCCCAGTCCTAATCCAGTGCCTTAGTCACCAGACCATCCATCCTTTCCACAAAAATGGCATAGGAGGACACATTTAGTTCTAGTTCTCATTTTGTATGTGCCCATTTCAGTGTCAGGAATTTCTAAACCAGCTACACAACGACACTTGAGTGAGCATGTCAGGAAGTTAGGTGCCCAATTTGCATGTGGTGAACATCCACTTCTGGTGTTGAAATCAGTTTTGCTCATGCAAATGAGACCCTGAAAAACTGGAGAGGTTGTTATGTTAGTTTTTGTTTTTTGTTTCAGGTCAGCTAAACAGCTGACCCATAGGGCCAGGGAGATTCATTTCCAAAGCACTGTCTATTGCCATTACCTTTCTCTTTAGTGAATTTACAATTTTACTTCACACCAACACCAAGCCCTGATAAGACTAACGGTTTATGGCAGTGAATTAGGGATATAAGCTTTCTCCAGGATCTAGAACAGAAAAAAAAAAGTGTGTGAAAAAGTGAAATGACAAATAGCTATTGTGTTGGTAAGCTAGTGTGGGTAATTAGTTGTGATGTAGTAAAATGAAACCAGTGTGAAAGACAGAACTTTAAAAGAAATTAAAAATCTCTTTTTTACTTTGAACATGTACAAGGATCAAATCCAGCTCTGGAATAAGCAGATGAAACGGACAGTGACTTCAGTGGAGTTGTACCTAGACCAGAGTTTACTTGTTTTTTAAATGGGGCTGATCTGTTATACAATATCTTTCAGAAACAGAATGGAGTTCATACAAGAGTGCTTGAGACCACTATAAATTTTACCCACCTGAAACAATGGTGAAGACTTACCAAGGATGCTAATTTTGAAAAATGCCAAATTCACTATCATGCAAATCCACGCTGGCAGGCGATTTTGTATAAAAATTCTTTTTCTGCAGAAATTGGCCATTTTTATTCTTCGTTTTCTTCATTCCAGGAATATGTGCCAATCATTTGGATCCTGCCAACTCTTGTTTATTAATTGAGCTAACTACTGGGAAATGCTACCAGAGTTCAATAATCTTTTATGACTCAATAATTAGTATAAAAAAGAGACAGATTTTACTGTTTCTATTGAAACCAGAAAGCTGGGTGCTTTAATGCTATTTAATTGTAATTTATATGAAGTATGGGGTAGCTGTAAATACTGTAAAGTACTGCTCTGTAGTATACTTGCAGGGCATTTGCATTTTCATTGTTATTTAATTTTATATTATTAGCTATTCATGAGATGAATATCACATTTTACACTTAATCTGTAAAATGTTCATTGTAGATGGCTATGTAAACTTTTGAGAAGAAGACAGATTAGAGAATAGGTCTCCAGTTCCGAGACCTTGGGCCTGATCTTGCTCTTACTTACACTGGTGTAAATTAAGAGTAACCTTACTGAAATCAATGCAGTTACAGGTGTAAATGAGACAAGGATACTTATATTTTGGATGTAAAATCCGAATTGAGTGTAGTATATTTCTATTTACATTTTTAAAACATCCGCTGAGAATGAATGTGATTACCATCGGAAGGGAACAGACTTCAGGACTGTGTTATTTGTACCTTCAGGATTTTATTAATCAGCTGGACCTACTGAGAAAGTTCCCTTATCAGGCAGCCAAAGTACAGGAATGTCAGGTTTAACTACACTATTTACTGAATCTGTAAATTAATAATTATTCATCTCACAAAACAACATCCCACTCTGCCAGTGATGAAAAAACCAATACAGCAAATATTCTGAACTCTTTAAAAAAAAACTGGATATATTCCAAGTTTACTATGTATTGGTTCTCACTTTATCAGATAAAAGTTCACTTCTAGGTCAACAAAAACTGAAAAGAAAGAAAGATAGCAAAAACCTACTCAGTTTCTTCCAGATACCGAGAACAATGTGTTAAGTAGAACAGAGTAGGCAAATTCACACATGTGAACACTTGAATCAAAGCTTAGTATAAGCCTTATTTGAAAATGTTACTTTTAAGGCAGTTCAATGGTTTCATAGACTAAGAGGTTAACTTGGGGAGCCTACTGTACTCAAGAGACTTCAGATGGATCCCATTGTGATTCGGCAGGTGGGGAATCATAACCTTGGAAGCAGTGAATTTCTAGGCCTTGGCTTGCCAAACAGAGAGGTAGCTCTTTGGAAGAACTCTCTCTCATAGGGAAGAAAACAATCCACAAGGAGAACTCCAAGTAATCTTGTGACATTAAAACTAAAAAACCTAGGTTCTGAAGTAGGGATGCCAGCAGCTGCAATGCATCCTCACTACCAATAATGAATTTGAAGGAGAACAAGAGAGTAGCATCCTAAAGAACAAGAAAAGAGGAAAAATGGTAAAGTTGATAAAAGACAAATTTCTGACTTGCATAGGATTTTTGGTGCATGCTTCTGTTGATCATAGAATAAAAAATGTGTGACTAAACCTCCAGTTTGAAAATTTAGGGACTTGTGTTCCAAGATAAATATTAACTGCAGTATTAAAGATCCTGTGAATGACATTAATCTCTCATTGTATTTAAAAGACTGGTGTTATTAATTCTTAGGGAACAGCATTAGAAACATCCTTATGCCACCACAAAGATAAGTTTTCTGCTTAATGATGATCATAAAATTACACAAAAGACTGAGATAAAAGCTGCAATCAGATAAGGAGGAGCCAATGAGGATTCCAACCAAAGTTATTACCACCCAGAAAACATGACATGATGACTATACAGAGCCTTTACTAATCACGTCAGCATCACTTCACCACTCCATTCCCCTATCAGTTTCTTTTCAACTTCTGCATGTTTGTATACCAGATTTAGAGCCACTTCAGGGTGGAAGTGGCTAGAAGATTGGAAAATTAATTCTTCCTCACATTAAGGGCCTTTTCTCTTTTGTTGTTCTCTGCTGCTTCAGAGTTCTTCAGGGGCTTCAACTGCATCCCGTCCCACAAGATGTAAAAGGCTCCAACTGCTGCCACTTCATTTGTGAACAAGAGTTTACGAGAAGGGGAGAATCTCTTAAAGGCATTCCTCACTCAGATTGCTCTCAGTTCAGACCCTCACCTTTCCCCTTCAGATGTCCTATTTGGGGGCTGTTTGCACATGGCCCTAATCTGCCTGTCCCACTTCCAATTTTTTTTTCCAAAGAGCTATTGTCATGGCTGCTTACAGTAGTTTTGTGTGCGAAGAAGAGCCTTTCAAATTGACTCTGCTTTGCTGCACAGTCAGAGTAATGAACATTAAACAAGTCCGGCTCTCTAACAGTGCAGTGGAGCTGCATTAATTTCAAAGACCTATATAAGGGAGGAGCACAGGACATCTGAAGGGGAAGGGTCCAGGGCTGCCAAAAGCCTGAGATGCATTTAATTAAAAAAAAAAAATCCTTAGTCCTGCAACACCCCAAAACTTCCATCGCAGATGAAGCGGTATCACTAGGACCTTTTCATAGGCTGCAGCAGCCCATGAAGTACTCAGAGCCTGAGTAGAAGGACAAGAATGAACAGTGTAGCAAGCCCATAGGGTGGCAAATAATTTTTTTTAAAAATAGAAAAAAAACATAATTCTGCTTAAAAATGGAATATTTTAAGGAATATTTACAGGGCTGTTGATTAATCGTAGTTAACTCACACGATTAACTCAAAAAAATTAAGCACAATTTAAAAAATTAATTTTGATTAATCGCAGTTTTAACCACACCGTTAAACAACAGAATACCAATTGAAATTTATTAAATTTTTTGGATGTTTTTCTATATTTTCAAATATATTGATTTCAATTACAACATAGAATACAAAGTGTACAGTGCTTATTACAAATATTTGCACAGCAAAAATGATAACCAAAAGAAATAGTATTTTTCAGTTCACCTCATACAAATGCTGTAGTGCAATCTCTTTATTGTGAAACTGCAACTTACAAATGTAGATATTTTTTGCTTACATCACTGCCCTCAAAAACAAAACAATGTAAAACTTTAAAGCCTACAAGTCCACTCAGTTCTATTTCTTGTTCAGCCAATCGCTAAGACAAACACGTTTGTTTACATTTATGGGAGATAAATGCTGCCCACGTCTTATTTACAATGTCACCAGAAAGTAAGAAGAGGCATTCACATGAGACTTTTGTAGCTGGCATTGAAAGGTATTTACGTGCCAGATATGCTAAACGTTTGTATGTCCCTTCATGCTTCGCCCACCATTCCAGAGGACATGCTTCCATGCTGATGATGCTCATTAAAAAAAAATGCGTTAATTAAATTTGTGACTGAATTCCTTGGGGGAAAATTGTCTCCGGCTGTTTTACCCGCATTCTGCCATATATTTCATGTTATAGCAGTCTCAGATGATGACTCAGCACATGTTGTTTATTTTAAGAACACTTTCGCTGCAAATTCGACAAAATGCAAAGAAGGTACCAATGCGAGATTTCTAAAGATCGCGACAGCACATGACTCGAGGTTTAAGAATGTGAAGTGCCTTCCAAAATCTGAGAGGGACAAGGTGTATAACATGCTTTCAGAAGTCTTAAAAGAGCAACACTAATGCAGAAACTACAGAACCCTAACCACCAAAAAAGAAAATCAATCTTCTGCTGGTGGTATCTGAGTCAGATTATGAAAATGAACATGCATCAGCCCGCACTACTTTGGATTGTTGTCGAGCAGAACCTGTCATCAGTATGTCATCTGGAATGGTGGAGGGACATATGAATCTTCAGCTCATCTGGCATGTAAATATCTTGCGACGCTGGCTGCAACAGTGCCATGCGAACACCTGTTCTCACTTCAGGTGACATTGTGAACAAGAAGCAGGCAGCACTATCGCCTGAAAATGTAAACAAACTTGTTTGTCTAGGCGATTGGCTGAACAAGAAGTAGGACTGAGTGGACTTGTGGGCTCTAAAGCTTTACATTGTTTTATTTTTGAATGCAGTTATTTTTGTACATAGTTCTACATTTTTAAATTCAACGTTCATGATAAAGAGATTGCACTACAGTACTTGTATTAGGTGAACTGAAAAATACTATATCTTTTGTTTTTACTGTGCAAATATTTGTAATTAAAAATAAATATGAAGTGAGCACTGTATGCTCTGTATTCTGTGTTGTAACTGAAATCAATATATTTGAAAACATAGAAAACATCCAAAATATTTAAATAAATGGTATTCCATATTGTTTAATTGCAATTAATTTTTTTTTATCACTTGACAGCCCTAAATATTTATCATTCGGTACCTCCTCATTTGATCTCATCTACCAGAGATTTCCCCTCCCTATCCTCTCCTACAGCTTTCTTTTTCTTGCCTCTTATCCACAACCATCCTTGCTGGAGGATGCCAGGCTTACATCCTGATCTGAATATAGTAAGGCTAGAGCTAAGTGTTATGTCCTCTGACAAGGAGCTCCACCATCCTGCCATTGAGTGCTTTGCTTTCACTGTGCTCTAGCTGGAGGGTCCAGCTGCTTTGGATGAAGATGAGGTGGTCCCTAAGATAACCAGGCCCTAAATTCTTGAGATTTGTGCAGATTTGAACCAGGACTTTGAATTTAGTCAGGCGTGAATGGAGAGCAAGTGGAATATGCTTCTCACCAGAGTGTAATGCTCACACTAGCCTTTTTCATTCAAAGGAAGCCTAATATATAAAGAAAGAGGTCAGTGTGGAGCACACAGTTGCCCCCAGCCAGAGTGAGTTGCTGTGTGAAGCAACCTAGAGGTGACAATGCCGTGATCACCAGGGACAGGCCTTTGGAGAGGAATACTAGTCAACAATAGCAGATGACATGACTTTCCAAGGTTCCATCAGTGTGCCCAGGAAGAATCTCAGAAATGAGCCAAAGTCTGCAAACTCACTTGAAGATCTGGTGATGCAACACATCTTGGTAAGTCGTTCGGAATGTTTTGTTCTTCCTTTATTCACCTGCTTATTCCTCCCAGGCACAAAGACATCTCAGTGATAGCAAAGACTATATCAACTGAGAGGCAGACATAATACTGAATACAATACTGAAACTAGTGACACTAAATCCAATGAATGGTCTCATATACAGTATATGTTGAAGAGGGTACGTGAAAGCATTGAGTCACGTGGATCTCCTAAGTGAGAGGCCTATGAGTGAAATTCATGCTTATGCAGAGGAACAATATAAAGACTATGTATCACTTAAGTCGCTTAAGTGAGCCTTCGGTAGCACATAGGCCTTGTGCTAGTCCTCTGCATGGGAGCAAATTTAATTTAAGATGAAGGCAGCTGCCTGCCATGAATTTGTGAGATCCAATGAAGTACTGATGCATTTATTTTTCCTAAATTTCCCAAGCATGACATAAATCAGTGCAGTTTATATATATATATATATATATATATATATATATAAAATTAAAAGCCTAATGGACGATATTCACTTTAAAGGGGGCTTAGTCCATATACCTTTGTCAGTGATGCTAATTATAATTTTCAGAGGAAATGGGCTGTATTTTTTAAATAATTTTATATTTAAACTGTTTTTAATGAAAACTGGTAATGAAAAACATAAATAGTATATCTTTTAATGATCAACACTCTTGCTAATTCCACTGATGCTGAATAGCATGTGTTGAAATGATGGATTATCTAAAAATATAATTTTACTAGCTCTGCTATGTAATTTGCTAAGCATTTAGTTATGAGTATGTCTAATAAAATATAAAAAATATTTAGAAAATGAACCATAATTTTAATATAATTTTAATTAATGGGAGTGCAATTGCAGTGGTTTAAATTACATTCCCAATGGTAAAAAGCCTTTCAAACCTAATTTGTAAGCCAAGATGGTGGCTTTAATGACTGGCAGCAAAGTTTCTTCAACAGATTTCATGGGGCATGATCCAAAGATAATAGGTTTTCAGCCCAATGACAATCCAATTACAATGCCAATCAAAGCCAACTTCATGCACTCTAATTATCAGATTTAGCTGTCAGTTCAAATACAAACATAACACTTTTATTTAAATAAAAATTTAATTTAGAAAAAAAGGCGACTTCATGTGTGATTTATTGAGACTGCTAGAGCAATCTAACTGATTTCTCCAGTAATATAATAAAATCAGTCTTGTATTAAAAAATGTGAAAACTTTTCTCTGTCCTGTATGTGCTATGCTGTATTATTCTGGAGTTAATTTAAGCAAAAAAGGATATAACGTAACATGGCAGCAGATATTTGCAGACTAGCAGTAGGTTAAATAGAGTAGCAAGGTTTCAATGATACAAAACTCCAAGTGAATAAATGACAAAACCTAATTAGTTTTTACCAATAATCAGGAGAAACTATGTTAGACCACAACCAATTTATATAGCTCTAAAATCTATCTATATTACATATACACACAGAGAGAGATTTAGAGTGAAAAATAAACACCAAAACCCCTATGTTAAAATAATTTTATGTTCAAACAATACAGACAGCCACAGTTGAAAGAACCCCACTGTGCCTACCAACTACACCCTTAGTGTTGCTCCCTGTCAGAAGGTTATCATTATTTATTAATTATCATTCTTGTAAAATCTTTATACAGGAAAGATAAAGCTTAAGGTTCTTGGGAGAGTTTATAATCTTAGTGGACATCTGTAGTAGCTACAGCACTTTTATACATTATAGCATTGTCAGATGTTAATTATTTTCACAGGACGTTATCAGTTGATCTGTACTTCATATAATGATAGTTAAACATTTTATAACACAGTGTATAGAAAATCATATTCTACAAAATAAAAAATAAGTGACTGATTACTTTATCTTCATAAGGTAAGTGACTGATTACTTTATCTTCCTTTGAAACAGTATAACCTACCCACGGCAGAGTGTTACTGCACTGCACTGCAGAGTGTTGTAGTATACCAGTCCCTAGATGTTAGGTAGTGTGAGGAGTGTACCAAGCACTTCAAGACCAGTCCTAGGCTTTTCACAATCTAGCCCTCACCTGGGTCCCCAAAGCACTTGCACATTTCAGATAAAAGAGAAAGTTCCTTTACTAGGGCTGCCAGGAAAAAAAGAAGCACATACACTAGGCACGACTGCTGTAGCAATTACAAACACAGCCAACTACAGTGGGTCAAAAAACCTGCCCCTTTTTGGAAAACAAATTGTCAGAAAATTCCAGTTTTGCTGAAATATTTTGATTTTCCAACAGGTATATCAAAATGACAGCTCCCTGGAGCGGTCTTGTCAATTTCACTTTCTGCCAGTGAACTTGACCAAAGCTGTCCCAGAGGGCCAGAGGTGAAAGTAAGTTTGTATGTTGCAAGAGCCCGTGCACTGTACTGGGGCAGCCTGTCTTCCCCAGGGGGCTGGAGCCCCAGGCCCTTTAAATTGCCTTCAGAGCCCTGCTGAACCCCTGCTTCTACCTCTCCGGTCCTTTAAATAGCCACTGGAGCCCCGCCACTGCTACTCCAGGGCTCCGGGGACTATTTAAAGGACCAGGGCAGTAGAATCATAGAATATCAGGGTTGGAAGGGACCTCAGGAGGTCATCTAGTCCAACCCCCCTACTCAAAGCAGGACCAATCCCCAATTTTTGCCCCAGATCCCTAAATGGCCCCCTCAAGGATTGAAATCACAACCCTGGGTTTAGCAGGCCAATGCTCAAACCACTGAGCTATCCCTCCCCCCTCCAGTAGAAGCAGAGGAGCCCCGGCCCTTTAAATAGCCCCCAGAGCCCCAGGCTGCTGCTCCTACCCTGATGGGGTAAGGGGGGAGGAGGAGGAGGAGAAGGCGGGGGGGCACTTATCTTACAGGGTGGGCTGGGGCTGGCTCTGACCCCCGTCCCTTCCACCCTAGGCCCCGCCCTTTCCGGGGACCAGAGCTGGCCCCAGCGTACCGGTAAGTCGCTCGACTTACTTTCACCCCTGCAGAGGGCTCACCTCTCCCCCACTCCAGAAGTTGGGCTGTGGTATGGAACTTGCAATTGAGTTAGAAGGCAAGGCTGGTGGCATGGGTGAAGCAGGATGAAGCTGTTAGCTAGTGAGGAGAGAAAAGTTACTAGTTAATTCACCAGTGCAGGCTCATCAAAAGCTACTGTGTCCCCTAGTCCAGAAAAGTCTTCAGAAGGAGTAACAGCTCTCACAGGGCAGCAGGAGTCTGGAAACAGTCCCAACCCCCTCTGCCACTAGCTGCATAACTGATTAGGGACAAGTAACACTCAAGAATCCTGGGTATACCTGTGATATCCCATAAATCATGGCTGTACAGTGGATCCCTTAGCTAACTCTAATAGGACTCTGGAATGTTATCTTACCCCAGTCAGTAATACAGCTAGTACCTGTGGGAGCTAGCACTATTTTCAGGTTCCTTAATTAGGCTGCTTCCTGGCCTGTGCATTAGGGGAGGCAATAGCACTATTTGGTGGCCCTTTGAGATACCAATATTGGGTGGAGAGTGGCTATCTAGAGCTCCCTGAGATCCAGTAGAGACCCTTGAACCCATCCTGATTTCAATTTGGAGCTCAAAAAGAAACTGTCACGCCATCCGGGTATTTGCCCAACAGTCCATATGGCTTTAGAACTCAGCCAACAAATGTAAGATTACATTTAATTCAAATTTAACTCAGTAATATTACATTTTGATAACCTCCACTGGCTGTACATTGGCTGGGGTAAATCTGCATAGTTTCATGATGTTAGTAGAATTACATACACATACACCAGCTGAAGCTCTGGCCCATAAGGTTCTGTCACATTTTCTATCCGTAGCTTAAATAGCAGTATCCGGCTGCTTTTAAAAAACGTTATTTTACGTTTATTTTACAATGTTAAAAGTAAACTTTTATTGTGAAAAGGAAATCTATATTTGTTAAAAATGTCTTAAATATTTTGTTTAAAGCATGGATGTTTTCTAGACAACAGCAGGAAAATAAAAATGGCTTCTGGGATACAGTATATTCATAAAAACAGAAGGCAAACTCGGCAAGGGCATAAGACCACATAGCATAATGTATCTGAAAATTATTGGACTAACCACTGGTAAGAAACATGCAAATATCTGAAGTACAAAATCTCACTCATACGTTATCTCCAGTAAGAACTTTGAGTTTGCTAGATTGATTAAACAAATGATTTCCATAGATGTATTATGCCATTCAAACAGAGCTTACAGATTTTATATTCTGAAGCTAAACAACTGAAGATAAACTACTTCAATGAGCATTTCATCAGTCTTTCACTACTTTGCACATGGTGGCAAGATTAGTTTGTTATGTATAATACAGTCACTCATCAAATATACACAAACTAAAAATAGATGTATTTACTTAGCTCAAGTTGTGAACTATGATATACCCTACTCCTAAGGACCCAGAACAATTAGCTATTGTCATCAGTGTTTATAAAATCTGTCCTGTTGTTTAATGCAAACTTCAAAATTACATAGTTCCCAATATTTTCTGAGGATATTTTGTACACTCCAAATGTTGGGCTTTAAAATGTACAGGTTGCTAAATTATTTCAGGATCTGTAAGAATCAGATCATCTCAGCTCTGACCATTTAGGATTCTGAAGCAGTGTATAAAATGTCATTGAGCGTGCTGCATACCTTTAAAAGGGCAGTATATTTTCTTGCCAGTAGCTTTTTTCAAGGTAATGCTCTCTTGCAGAGAATACAAGGATGTCTTTAAACAGCATACCTGCGTAGGGGCTACCTTTAGTTACTGCACTGGTGTAATTTATCTTATGCAATTTCAATATGGATCCAATACTTCCATTCTTTCTCAGGTTTGCAGAATCTGGCCATAAGTGATTAAAAAAATAAAGATGTCGAGCCCAGGAAAAGTCTACAATAGGTGCAAACTATTGCAGGATCTAGACTTGGGTGAACTGACAAGACTATGACCTATTTCACTTCATTAAGAAAATGGGAATGGGGGTGGGAGGTGGAGAGTGAATAAGAGTGTGTATGCATAAGAGAAACAGCTCAGCAAATATGCTTCTAAAATTAAGTGTATCCTTAGTTTTGTGCTACCTTGCTTGCCCTTCAGGACAAGCAGAAACAATGGAGGTAAACTATCCTTGTTCTAGGAAGTTGTTCCCTATGAAATGCTCATGGCCAGGAATTTCTCAAATGGGTTACAACACGGTTACATATTTTGGTTATTTACATCCCTTTGCTTTCACCATTGCAGTTGCTTTATGAAGATTGTTTTCTACCTAAGACATCTGTATCACCCAATTCTTTTCACTGATACACAACTGAAAAGAGACCAAGGAAGGAGAACATAAGAATGGCCATACTGAGTCAGACCAATGGTCCATGTAGCCGAATAACCTGTCTTCTGACAGTGGCCAGTGCCAGATGCTTCAAAGGGAGTGAACTGAGCAGAGCAATTTGAGTGATCCATCTCCTGACATCAAGTCCCAGATTCGAGCAGTCGGAGGTTTAAGGACACCTAGAGTATGAAGTTAATAGCCATTGGCTATTAGCGAATAGCCATTGATGGACTTATATAATTCTTTTTTTAACCCAGTTATACTTTTGACCTTCCCAACATTCCCTGGAAATGAGTTCCACAGATTAACTGTGCATTGTGTGAATTACTTCCTTATGTTTGTTTTAAACCTGCTGTCTATTAATTTCATTGGGTGACCCCTAGTTTGTGTCTTATGTCAAGGGGTAAATAACACTTCCTTATTCACTTTCTCCACACCATTCATGATTTTATAGACCTCTATCATATGCCCCCTCAGATGCCTCTTTTCCAAGCTTTGAAAAGAAGAGAGAGATTATAAAAGTCAGAGCTGAGTTATGGTTTGCTGTCTATGAGGAGCAGAAAAGCAATAATTCATTAGTCCAAAAGACGGATCAGAAGAACAGAAAGAACTTTTTTCAAGTTTCTTTGCTGATGCCTTATGCTTTGTAGCTTGGAACTTACACCATTCACTTAGCGTTATGAGATTAAAATGATGGGAAAACATATATCACCTCTGTCATATCTCTCTGACTCAATGAACACGCACTAATTCCAATTCATCCCTGCAGTAATTCCATTGACATTATCAGAGTTACAATAGGGATGAATTTAGTCCAGTAGGCCAACTAGTGATCAGGTTCCTTTGTGTTATATGGTAAATCTCTGCATTTTGGCACATTGCTAGTTTAAAAAGACATGCACTTGGTTTAATTACACAGCCGTTGAGAGATACCACGCACAAATAATATAGCCAGATGGGTGTCAGTTCCTACCACTGCTTCCAGATTAAAATGTGCAGCTTTTAAAGCTAATTTTTACTGATGCTTTATACAGACATCTGTGTACACAAATTAACAGTGGCTGCTCTGACCAGCTAAAGGCTGAGACTTCAAAACTGACAAGGGGAGTTAGCCACCCACCCTCCAACCCTTACCCCCATTAACTGCAGTGTGAGTTTTGTGGCTAAATCTCTTAGTCATCTTAGAAAGTCTCAATTGGAATGCTGTGCTTCAAAGAGGAGTCAGTCTCCTGGACTCTCAGCAAAAGCAAAGATGATGTAGATTCACACATCTCATTCATTACAGGCCTGTTCCTACAGTAAAACAGAGCTTTAGCCTTAGCAAGCCAAGGTAGTGTAACACATTGTAAAAAGAGTACCAATAGCAAAAATTATTAAACATTTATCTCTCCCCTGAGTGAACATCTGGCATGTATCAGAATGCTGCCTTGGGGGTTTAGTACCAAAACCTTTAAGGTTTTATGTGACAATGCCTAGAGAGGGCAATAATACGGCATATTCTACATAGGTTTTTTTAAACACTGGCCTCTTGAAAATATCAAGAGCAAAGGTTGAACCACATATCACTTTATAAGTGAAATGTTAGCTCTCTCATTTTTTGACAGAGGGAAAAAATCAGCTCTATTTTTCATTAACTAGGAAGAAGTTCAAAAGAAACACAATGGAAAAAAAATCATAGAAAACATGATGATATTGCAAGTAACATGTGGATGGGGGGGTTGCATTTAGATCTAATATGAAGGAATAGTAACTAAGGTGGAGCACTTTTTGGAGCTATGCACTATCCCACCGTTATAACTTTCAGCCATTTTTAAGCCTTTTTTCCCCCTAAGTCTTAGCGAATCTGCAGATGGCTACAAATGAAAACTATCCAAGAATTCTGAACCTGTGATGTACCCACTGCCTACCTCCACCTGGGCCAGCTTTTTCATAAATTCACTCACTTGGGGAGCAAGGGGCCTGCATCACTGTGTTATGTGTTCATATATTTAAATATTCTGGATAATATTGGCATATCTATCTATATATGCCAATATTACCCAGAAATAGTAGGTGGATAAGACTCCATGATTTACTTGGAAAATTAGATGACTTTTGAGCAGACAAGAAGGTCCTGAGCGAAGAACTACAAATTTAATGTGATGGTCGTGATCTTTTTATAACTTAGAATATTAAAATACTAAAATAAAAAATAAATAATAAATGGAATAAAATAAAATAAAATAAATAATAATAAAATTAAGACTTAGGAACTTGTAACTCAAGGTTTGATTTCTATTTATTCCTCATAATAGCATGGTAAAGAGCATTTGTTCCCTAAAATCTGTCAACTCCAAAAGTTTGAAGAAATGTGGCAGCCAAGCCAAGCTAAGCTGTAATAGCCTATTGCATATGCTAAAGTAACAGATAGTAAGTTAATGTTACTTTGAGCAAAATGTAATTGCCTAAGTTGAAATTTGTCCAGGACACCAAGACTAACAATCCAAGTACTATAAAAAATGCCATGGGCTCTTCAAAGACTACAGGTGTGCAGGGCCTCAGTATTCTGTTTCACCTAAAAGACAGCACCTTCAATTTGCATAATGCTTCTCACTCAACATAGGGCATTGATTTCATATTGAGTCAGAAGTAAGAGTGCCATCTACTGAATTACTAACATTACTTTCCCAAATATCTGTATAAGTCCTTGGAGTTCCTCTCATCCTGCTTAGTGTCTAAGGTATGATGGGATAATAGGCAAAGATAGACTCCCAATACCTTTATTCTCTTTTTGTGCTTGCACAGTCTCTCTCAACTACTTTAAGGCCAAATTCTAGAAGAGAAAAACAAAGACTACATATTCTAATAAAAACATAGCACTACTTTTCATTCCAGTTTCAGCAGTAATCAAACACTGATCCATGGACAGCTAATGGAGTGGAGTCCCTTCCTTGCTTCTAGCTGCTTAAACAGGGATCCAGGCCTACCTGTCTCCATTACAACCTGACCCAGTTCCATTGGAAGTCAATGGAAAGACTCCCACTGACCTCTATCAAAGCTGGATCAGACCCCACGGTAACCTAAAATGAGGATGAAAGAAAACAAGACCCATCCACAAGGATCAGAGCCAGCAACAGAACTGGAGCTCTCACAATCAGCAGGAGCCACTGGCAGGACAGGTGCCAGAAGCTGCCAGTAGAATAGGAATGTCCACAAGAGTGGAGGAGAGGAAGACCAAGTAGCTGATCAACATGACCAGGGGAAGGAGCAGCCAGATAGCACATACAGAGGGAAAAGAAGGCCAGATGACAGGGAAACTTATATTGGAGAGCAAAGTAGAGAGAGAGGAACAGCATGCAAAGGGGAGACTAAATGAAAAGCAAAAGCAATAAAAAAAATTCAGAAAGAACAACATACTTAAAGATAGTTACAAATAAATATTTCTCCTAAATTTGTTTTCAGAGTAATGATTTACTCAATAATTGAAAAGGTATAGTATCACCAACCTTCCACCAAAAAAGGGATAAATAATGTCCTACAGAACCAAAACTTGGGAAAAGCCCATTTTTCTCCCCAGAAATTAAGAAGAATAAAATAGAATAGAGGAAATAAGGTTATGGTTTGTGATGTATGATTACATCAAGCCTTTTTTATACAGACAGGAAAAAAGATTTATGTACTGCAAGAAAGGAATGTGTGTAGAGTGAATGATATTGGAAAGCAACAGAGAAAAACCTGATAGGGAAGATTAGAGTGCAAGGCCTCATATGGGTTGAATGTTGGGTCAGGGTACAAATGTGAGAGGAGAATGCAAAGTGGTTCTATTTGGGCTCTCTTTAGAATAACAACTGATGGTAAAACTGTACCTCCTTACTTCCTCAAATGACACTTTCCTCTGATCCTTAAATTAAATAAATATGCAGAAATAGACACCAGTTTATAAAACAAGAATTTATAACATTGATAAATCAGTAATTAAATATGGCAATTAGCAAGAATATGTTCAATGATCATAGGATCACCATAACTAATTACACAAATGTTTTTATGTACCATAGAACCATCAGTGTCATAACAAAATCCTACAGAGCTTAAATACTGTGTTTTTCAACACTAGTTCTAAGTTATTAATATTGTGTTTCGTATGAAGAAAAAAAGAAGCACTCTCCATTTATTTTGCCCAGCTGCTGTGTGTGTGTGTGTGTGTGTGTGTGTGTGTGTGTGTGTGTGTGTGTGTGTGTTCTGAATAAATCTTTATTTGATTTTCTTTTATAAAGGAGTAGGGACAATCTATCCACAGATCCTCAAACATAGCGTTGTGAAATGGTTTACTGTGGGGGGCTACAAACATATCAGAACAACTGAAGAGTTATACAGTGCAATTAAGGCACTGAAGTACTTCCAGAAACTACTGTTTGTGAGTAGCACAAAGGACTCTGCATGTAGATGAATTCAAACAAAATTAATCCCTAATCTTAGACTGTTTTAACAAAGAGGGAGAGATGGAATGTGAGAGAGAGAGAAAATAAGAGCAGATCTTATGGAGCAAGAGATGCCCCATTGGCTCCACCATTTATAGAATAAGAAATAAATACCACAGACAGGAAATGGTGCCCAACTCATTATGAAAGTTTGCACTTTGTTCCAAAAGATGGACTGTACTCTGTAGACTGGGAACACGTTTTTGAAAATCAGAATTAACTGGATGTGGGAACCTTATTTTGAAATCTGTCAGGAAAATGAAAGTGATGTTCAGTAAGCATATACCTTATGGTTTGCGTTTAACATCTCAGGCAAAGGATAGTGTTTCTAACAGGGCTTCATTATCTAGTAGTAGAATATACTGTCAGCCCAGAATAGGAACTCATGGTCTGGTATGGCATTTGAACCCCCTCTTTCTAGACCATAGACAAGAGTGTCACCATTGACACAAGGAACAAATTTAACTGCTACAACACAATATATCCTAAGTTTAAAGGTATGTGTGAATCCTGAACTGAAATGATGACACCAAAAAGAAATAGAAATTGTATATGCTCACTAAATCATTTGCATCATGCTGTATAGCCCTCCTTTTTGTTTGCAACTTAATAGCTCACTTAAACATTCAAATAATTCCCTCATTGATCTGCTCTTGAATGATTTGGCTGAACATATCTTTTTAGTAACTAACATACTGTGATTTTGTTCCACATGTTGTGCAATAGCTGATTCTATCCTACCCTCACAAAACATATTAAGCTTAATAAATATATTTATGAGAATTACTTTGTATAGTCCTTATGCAATCAGCCATGCTGTGTATGATAGCCCAAGACGATGAAAACCCATTGACTTTTTGTAGCAAATTAGTCTACCACCTAATCGGTGAACCCTGCTAAGCTTTTGAATTATGACGAGAACCAGCAGCTCAGTTAGAACACTCAAATGAATTATATCAATTCATAAACTTGTTCATGTCCAGATTTCATTAGCCACACATTAACAGCATTTTATGTTTATTACTGCTCTGACATAATCTATAAATAACTGAAATGCTAATCATAGTGTTCTGCCGGGCATCATCATTTAATCATAAAGAGATACATTATTATAAACTATAATAGATAATAACAAGTCTGGGTCAATGGCCGCATATTAAAAGATCACAATTATATCCTATAAGGGTATGTACCTCATACATTTGGTGACACAAAGGTCCATATCTAATCACTTGCAAATGTTTCCCCTCTGACATACTGATAGTACAAGGTGACACAATTAAGAAAATATGCTTGTAAAACAGGGCAATCTTTGAACATCACAGTAAACAGAGAACAATTAATAGTGGCAATTCCATTAACTCTTTATTTCTAGGATTTTATTTTTTTGTATAACGAAACTCAAGTTCATAATACTGGGGAAAAATACAGTACATAGGAATACAAGTATATTACTCCAGGAGCTACTAAATTAGTGCTCAATTGTGTTACCCATTGGGTTAAAAACATAGAACAAAGATTTTATTTGCATGCCACCTCTTATAATCCTATTACTGCTTCATTGCATTCTTCAAACAATCTTACCTAGTAGAAGAGAGTACTGAACTCAAGTATACTCTGTACTTTTTTCTTTTTAGGGACATGCTGATTGACTGAAGCCCTTTCTTTCAAGGCCCACTTTCTTGTCATTGTTCCTGTCCACATATTATGTCATTACAGCATTTTGACTAGCACATAATAGAGAGATGATTTAGATTAGATATTTAGCGTAACAAGATAATGGGATCAGTACTGTACCTACCTATGTTAGCTCCTGTTTTTTACTGAGGTAAAGTACCCTGGTGAAACATCAGCTACTAAACAAATAATTTCAGAAACAGATTTATCAGATAAAATCATTTGAAATGGGAAATGAGTCTGACCCAAGGATCAAGAATTAATTGTAGATTATTAGAATAAAGTATTTTATACCAAGAATTAGCCACTAATTTAAAGCTTTAGTTGAATAGGAAACAGAGATGTAGTTTGTCATTGCAAGCACTTGCACCTCGTAGCTCAGGGTGAACTGAGGAAGATAAAGAAAGGAATGTAAAACACTATGGAAACCAACCTCTGGAGACTTAATATTCTGATCAGCTCACCTCCGAACATCTGGCTCTTAAATGTTCAAGCGCAAAAACAAGAGAGCTAATGAAAGCAGTACATATTATCTCCCCCATCAATGTACCTCACAAACACCTGCTAAAATTAAAACAAATTGAATCTTGATTGCTGATTAAGTGCCCCTTCTTTAGCTAGATGTTCTGTCACTATTTGCCCTGGCACACCATGTACAAACTGATGAAAAACTAGGGGTGGGCTACAGCAGCAAAGGTGGATAAAAGGCAGTGGAGAAGTAGATGCATATAAACTGCAGCCCATTAACTTTGTGTACACGAAATCCTGCACCAGTTAGTTTTAGACATTTCCCCTCCCCCCACCCCACCCACCTCTTTTCTTGGGCAAGAATTAAAATGATAAAGTGGCCTTTAAAGGCAAGTCAGTTAATAACTGCACCTTATTTTTTCCAGAGATGTTCGTATCAAAGGGGACAACTGACAGATGGACCTTACAGCATTCACTAGCCACTGCCCAGCTACTGAGCTGAAAAATACCTTTGAACAATATTATTGTGCCTCATCTTTTTTTAAAGACATTATCAAGTATTTGTGAAGACTTTGAAGCATTTGTAGGTATATGCTTGTGAAAGAGAAAATAAAACCTGCTAAGGAATGTATGACCTTTACTTATCTCAAATAAATGTTTCAGCAGTGGCAAGAAAAAGTTATATAGTTTATTGCCAATAAACTAACAGAATATTTAACTCACACACTTCATTTAGGATAAAAGTATCCATTAGAATTTGCACCACACTTATAAAAATACCCTCCTACGTGAACAAAGATGACAGATGTGTGGCTAATCTACCATGTTAGCATCATTTGAGAAGTTGTGATTTTGTTCAAATTTTATTAGCTAAACTTGAATTGATCCTGGTAAAATTCAACTCAATATTTAACCTAGTTCAAGTATGTTTCCAGAGCCTATAAACTCTTAACTATTATTGTATTACAACATATTTATGTAAATTTCACGTAAAAGTTAAAATAATTAACTTTTATTTGACTCACAGTCCTTCGATAACCAAAAATTAAAAAATCAGCCATATGACAGTGTGTAAATCCTTCTTAGCAACACCATCTACAAAACCATTTTTTTGACTAACAATAAGGTCATAACAAACACATATGTTTGGCATATGCATTTCATCAATGCTGATTATATTCTGAATCAAGAATTAGCATCATAATGATGGGTTACCCAAAGATCTGGAACAGGACATTTTAAACAAAAGAAAAAAAATGTCCCGAATCACTTACTATTGCTTGACTTCTTTTTTTATTGCATTCTAAATTATTTAAATATACTATTAGACATCATATTGGGAAAAAACAGATGTTTTCTAATTATGAACTGATTTTACAGTGCGATGGTGTCATATATTTAAATTACAAATACACATTTTTAGCATTCCAGCTGTGCTTTACAAGAGTTTAATTTGCTTCTTCTGATATGTCACATTGCACCTGCCTTTTAAAACTCCTATAAATGTAAAACATTAGTCAAACACAATTATTAAGACAGGCTGACAACATCTAAAGATTTTGAACATCTTATAGAAGATGAAATTTATTTAAAGATTCAATAATGAACCAGCTAAATGTGTATTTTAGATAACATTTACAAATATTTTAGAGTATCAAATGAAACTGATGACTTGTGTATATGTGCATATGTAGCATATAGAATTTAATTTTGTGTTACACAGCTCCTTCCATACACAAAGTATTTTAAAGTTCCTTTATAGAATAATGAGGTTAAATACTGATAATGCAGTAGCTTTGTAGGAAGCCAACTATCACAGCCATTTTGGACTCAGCAACAACACTCACACAGATATAGGCACTAACTGTGAATGGAAGAAATATTGGGCAAAACACAGGGGTTATCCATATTACTTTGAAAACATTCTTTGAGATTTTTGGCTTTCAGTTTGCCAGCATGGGAGATAAACAGAAAAGACATCAGATTATTGTCTGGCTATGCCAAAATAAGGACAGGAGATATCTGACATGGGTTTAATCAGACAGCAACTTTATTATTAGATGTCTGGGACTACCCAGCAGATAACAGTGTACAGTGCAGGTTACCCCTATGTTTATTCTGTAATTACCCAGGGGGCTTTACCAGCTCCCTGTCTTTTTCCATCCAGGTTCCTCCAGCAAATCCATTGCTGGGAACTTACCATGCCCAGGTGGGGGGGCTTCCACCAGCTCCCCCTCTTTTTCCCTCCAGATCCCTCCATTGCCGGGATGTTACCATCCACCACCTCCCTCACAGAAGGGTTAAGGTGGGCTATAAGAATGGGGTGTTGGCTCCCTGCCATAGCAATCATAGGAGTCCCCAACCGCCCCTGTCATAAATATAAAGGAAAGGGGTTAAGAAGCTCTAATACAGTACTGTAAAATCCTCTTACCTGTAAAGGGTTAAGAAGCTCAAGTAACCTGGCTGGCACCTGACCAATAAGGGGACAAGATACTTTCAAATCTCAATGGGGGGAGGTGGGGGAAAGGCTTTGTCTGTCTGTGTGATACCTCTGCCGGGGACAGATCAAGAAAGCAAGCAATCCAACTCCTATAAAGTTAGTAAGTAATCTAGCTAGAAAATGCGTTAGATTTTCTTTTGTTTTTGGCTTGTGAAATTCGCTGTGCTGGAGGGAATGTGTATTCCTGGTTTGTATCTTTTTGTAATTTAAGGTTTTGCCTAGAGGGATTCTCTAAGGTTTGAATCTGACTGCCTGTGAGATTGTCTTCCATTCTAATTTCACAGCGGTGCTTCTTTTACCTTTTTTCTTTCTCATAAAGTTCTGTTTCTTTTAAGAGCCTGACTGATTTCTCTATGATCCTAAGACCCACGGGTTTGGGTCTGTGATCACTTTGTAACCAATTGGTTAGGATATTATTCTCAAGCCTCCCCAGGAAAGGGGGTGTAAGGCTTGGGGGGAATATTTTGGGGGAAAAGGAATGCCAAGTGGTCCTTTCCCTGATTCTTTGTTAAATCACTTGGTGATGGCAGCGTACCTCCAAGGTCAAAAATTGTGCGCCTTGGGGAAGTTTTACCCTAAGCTGGTAGAAATAAGCTTAGGAGGGTGTTTCATGCAGGTCCCCGCATCTGTACTCTAGAGTTCAGAGTGGGAAGGGAACCCTGACAGCCCCTGCCCCCATTCATTCCTTCAATGAACACCTCTTTTTAAGTCCTTTTCCATGCCATTTATCCTTTCCTGTGGTGTATCTCCACTGGACATCCACCCTACACTTAAATGATGAATTGCGACATATTACCTACGGCCCATCATGCCATCCATGAACAGAGCCCTTCCTGAAACCCACTGTGGGGAAGGCAAAAAAAATATGAACTGAACCCAAGCCAATATGGTTGTAAGGGAAAAATTTATTTCCAGACCCCCTAAAAAGGGGGTGGCTAGCGTAATGTCCACAGCAGGTGTTGACCAAACCTGGTATTTTACCAACTGCAAGGGAGGGAGGGTGGGTCCTGCTTTGGCCTTGATCCATGTTAAAAGGAAGGCTTTAGGTGCCCAGCTGCCCGTTTTAAACCCTGCATTCCCAGGGGATGAGTCAGTGACCGCACTGACCCCTTTTTGCAGCAGTTTTCATCTTCCCCACCACCAGCAGCCACAAAGCATTGTTCCCTTCACTCGGCCAACCAGCCAAACACCTTCTCCTTCCCCCTGCTCCCCAGCTTAAAGGTGCAGGGCAGTCAAAGTCTCATCTAAAATACATTAGTACTATTAGTATTAATATTAGCACTGTGTAGGAAGTTGAACTTGAAATTCCTATTTTATTGCACAGAGAGTACTCCCCAACTGATCTATAGCAAAGTGTGTGTGTGTGTGTGTGTGTGTGTGTGTGTGTGTGTGTGTGTGTGTGTGTGTGTGTGTGTGTGTGTGTGTGTGTGTGTGTGTGTGTGTAATTCAGCAGACAGATACAGAATCTCAAATAAATTCAGGGGAAGCCATTGATAGCTAAATAAGAACAGGTAGACCTCCATGTGCTTAATATTTGTGACAATGCTATTAAAATACTACAGCTTGGTATTATATTCCTATGAATAAAAGAACAATACTTTCCAGGAGGCTAGATTTTAAACTTTCAAGTAATTAGCTTGTGATTCACAGAAACATGTGTCCTGATACAGTGGGAGTAGGCAGTACTTATTCTAGAGCTATTTATTGTCTTGTACACTCCCTAGAAATAACAATGATTGCTTTAGATTTGTATGTAGGTATAAAAAGAGATACGGAGTGAATAATTCATGAAGATAATATAATGTTGTAGGTGCACCTTTTCATCCTGGGTTTTCCAAAGACAATAAAAGACAAAACATTTGAGGCAAGGGCCTTTGTTATGATTACAAAAAATATTTTAAACCAAGCTTTAGATAAAATATTTATGCTCTCTCAAACCTTTTCACCCAAATGTGTAAATTACCAAAAAATAAAAACAAACCAAAAAAAACAGTACTCACCAATATATTCATTAAAGGCCCAATCCATTAAAATGAATGAAAGCCTTTGCACTGACATCAATGAGGCCCGCAAAACACAAAGTAAAACTGAGAATATACTTTGAACTAGATCCTTATTATTGTCAGAAATCTGCTAACATAGGGGTATATCCTGTCATCCTTTCCGCAGGGATTGTAGTTACAGGTCATAGAACGCAGCACTTCCCCTATGTCCCAGAAAGCTGTGGGACTGGGGTCAAGTGGCAGATCAATCAGCAACTCGCCTACAAGGGCAGTAGCTTCCACAGCCATGGACTGGGGGTGGGGGTGGGAAAGGGAATTCCATCTCTGCTGACCCCTGAAAAACTCTACAACATGGAGTTCAGCTAATCAGCTGTGGGCTGGACTTAGGACTGTGCATGAAGAGCATACAGTCCAGTTACTATGCTGTGTGCTGCATTTAGGATGCAATTCTTTGGGGTAGGGTGGTTAAGGGGCAATGAGGGTGCTAAAAGTGTTCTGGTGATCGTATTTCGTACTGGCAATCTAATAAAGGGATACTGTAAATCTTTCTGAATGTGAGGTTTTAACAGCAGGATATAATCATTTCTAAAATCCTAGAATTTCTATCTACTTCAATGTTCACAAGTGAATCCAGAATAAATGCAAGGGCATTTTGGACGATGAGCTCATCAGCTAGATCTCTGGACATACTTTAGCTCTTTGGCTATATTCTGCTGAGGCTTTTTCTTTTCAGGTCCAGGTTGCACTACTATACAGAGTGATTCTTCAATATGAGAATGTTCAAAGATCCCAACCTGAGTTCTGCCATGTTCTTTTTGTTTCAATGTTGCACCATTTACCAGAGCCATTTTTGTTTTTGCCTCACGCTGCAGTGTCATTAAGAAGGCAGCCAGCATTATTGAAGTGCTTTGCCACAGGTGAAGGGTTGTTCTGCACAGTTTCAACCCAGTTACTAAGAAAATTATTTTTCACTTCCCCAGTATGAAGTCTGCTGTACTTCTAGAAGGAATACTAGTCTATGTGTTGGATGAATCGCTTGCCATTGCAGGTACTCCTTTGAAATATGCATTCAAGGGCCAAACTGTTTGTAAGTGTAGCTTTCTAGGTGGTTTTAAATGTTTCTCTTTTAAATACTTTCCAATTTGTACTAGAGAGCGGTAGGTAAGAATTCCTTTGGGACAATAAAATAGAAGCCTCAGCATTATTACTGCTCCGTACAAGTAATTTTTTCAAAGTAAAAATATCTTCAAAACTAGCTGCAGTAGCTCTGCTACATGACTTAAGCAACACAGAATTCTCAAAGTTGTTCTCATTTCTTTAGTCTCACTTCGAGCACTTCAACTGCCATGTAATATTTAAAGGCCAGTTTATCCCTGTGAAATTAATCAATTTGGTCTGTGAATTTAAAAGTATGGAATTAATGTATCACATGCTTATGATAAAATGAATTATATTAGAGATGCACTGTAGCTGGAGATAAGGCCAAACCAACATTTCAATTCAGAGCAACCCAAACTTTGGGGAAGCTTGGATTCAGATCCAAACTTTGCAACAGGGTCCTATAATGGACTTTACCACAACTCCAGCTCACCTTCCCACCCCCCAACCCCCAAATTTTGCTGTTGGCTTCATCTCTTAATTAAAAAACAAGGATTTATTTTTCTTTTGGGAAGAGCCAACTGGTTTTACCCCATATTACCTTTTTAAAGATGCAGCAACAGGTTTATTCATCCGCAGGTCACAGAAGACGTGAAGGCATCTCCCGAGTCCAGATTCCGTCAATGGTGGAGATGCTTACTAAACACTACAGAGTGTCATGAGGTACTCCATTCACCACACTCCTGGCTCTTGCCAAGGCTGAGACTGTGAGTTCTGGCTTAAAATGTGAAAAGAAATCCTATGAGTATGGCAGCCCAAGACACTGTCACTGAACTGTTAGGCTATCGTCTCTTGATTATACTAAATGATGATTAAATAAATGCTATTGGGCCGGCTCTTGATTAACTCAATGAGACCTTTGACATTGACATTAACAGAAGAATCAGGCTCACTCTCTATAAATGAGATACTGGGGATTTTTGTGTAATATTTTCCATGACTGTATCAGAGATAATAAAATTGCAGTGCAAAAAACTAGAAGAAATCTAGGTTATTTCAGAATTTGATGTGACACAGTATCATCAGCAGCTGTCATAGTTTTTTGCATTCTGTTTTCGCAAAGGAAAAATCAGATCTTCAATCCACATCTCAGAAACGCAAACATAAGAATGTTCTTGTTTGAGTTTTCATACTACTTCTTTCATAGAGTACGAATATATCAAATTGAAAATATTTCTGATCAGCAACTCTAAATTAACAAAATGTTTAGTTTATTGTCTTTCAATGCTTGTGCACGTTAAGAATGTGTAAGCAAGAAAGATTTCATTTAGAAAGAGAGGTGAAATGTCCATGGTACCATCAGAGACATTCAGAGAGATTAGGCCATCTCTGTAAACTACTGCTTAGCTGAAAAATTATCAAAAATAATGAATGCTGCCAATTAAAGGAAACATTTCTGAAATAAAGAAAATGTATTTTAACTCCTTGAGAGCTCATGGATATAAAATCATATGATAACCACTGCAAGCGTCTCTGATTGTTTTACTGCTATGCATAGCAAATATCATGCTGTTCAGACTCTGTGCCTTATTCGGTAACCATTAGATCACATGCTACTCTCAGCTGCACTGCTTTAAATTTAAAGTAACTTCATTGACTTCTCTGGACTTATTCCAGATTTGGCCTATGATAGACTCAATTTTTCACTGACCTACATTAGGTCTTCATACACATGTGTAACAACTCTCCGCTGCCCAAAATCAATGGGAACTGTATGCAAATTGGGTAAAAGGATAAGGCATTTTGTCAATGAAAATTTTGATTCTGTGCTAAAATATATATTTTAGAAGTGAGAGGGAAGAAATGCCAGTCAAAGCAGAAATTATGTTCAAGAAGAAACTTTGGGGTTTTCCTCCTAAAATATCTCAACAAAATAAATACATTTGTGCAAGAAGTTTTTGAATTCTGCAAAAGGAACAGCAAAAATCACCTCATTTCATTAATTCATCACCATTTTTAGAGACAAAGATTAACTTGGTGAATTTAAAATAATTCTGTCAAATAAGTTTAATTTTTTTCACATTTTGCTCTCATTTTATTGATTTCACTTTTTTCAAGAAATAAACAATTTGAATGAAAACAAGCTAAAAAGTTAGAAAACAGAATGTTTCTAGTTTTACTTATGTGTGATGTGATTTGTTGTATGTTGGAAGTTAGCTAGATGGAGAGAGCATATGATGTTGCCCTGAAGTGCCTGTTTGGATTACAGTCCTCTTGTTGGTTATTAGTTATGATGAATTGGATGTTTAGCACAGTTGCATTTTTCTAATTACTGTGTATTTATATCTAACACCAGGATTCCTATCCTTCAGTAGTTCAGGAAGAGGAGGACAAACTATTAGTGTCCTCAAAGCACAAACTACTGTCAGAAGTTTAGCCAAAGAATATAAGGAGAGCAAGTTAGTAATGAACAATTAATTTTAGACCATGTGGAACTAAGGGATTCACAGGTGCTCCGCAAGCTAGTGGGAAGAGGATTCCTGTCCAAACACACACCTGATCAACATGTGGTTTGGCTACTTGGGTGCTGGATTCTGTCCAGGAAAAAGACAATTGTACATCAAGGGCCAGATCCACAATTGATCTAAGCACAGTGACATTGACTTCAATGGAGTTACGCTGATTTACACCAGCTGAGGTTCTGGCCCCAAGTGTCTTGAAAACACACTACATTAATCTCTTAGAAATATCCACCAATTAAAAGCTCAGTGGAGAGGTCTAGAAACAAGGTAACACTGAGCCTTATTAAAAAGACAGAAAAGAGTGCATCATTGCAGGAAAACAAGTAAAACAAAGGTAAAATAGAGTATTTAAACCATGATGAAAAATCTGGTGATCACTGTGAAAATACGGGGGAAAGAGTATTAGGAAACAGGCATAAAACCATTATCAGCAATATAACTAGCAACTTTTTGTGGTCTAGAAATTTTAGCATAGAAGACTAAAAGAATACGCTAGAATTACTAAACCATAGGTAAATATTAATCAATTACTTATTATTTCATTAAATCGAAGATGGAAAGGACCAGTTCTTAACTCTCAGTGTTTGCCTCCTGGGGTCCTAGACAGCTTTTCCCATCAAATTAAAAGGTGGGGGAGATAAACAAACATGAGAAATTAAAATTGTCTAGGTATATAAAGGAGAAAGGAAAGAAAGAGGAAAATAATGTTCCACAATTATTACTCGAGCTAAGAGAAACAAAATTACTTGATCATAAATTCAGGATAATCTTGTTTTCTTTATGAGTTTCCATTTTATTAATGAAAGGAAGGTAACACCTTAGTGTACCCAGATGAATTAAAATGCCTATTTGAAGAAGCAATCCTCCATAGGGGTCTTTAATAGAATCTGTGAACAATTCTGGAGTCAGATAATTTAGCTATAAAGAAGGCAACATTAATAGCTAACCTCTTTAGGTACACAGACCAACTTGGACAGAAGGAGAGAGGGAATGCTGACATTATATACCATGCCCATTATTTGTACTGTCGCACAGCCAAACAGTTCTATTATTAGGAGAAAAAGAAGAAGGGGGCGCGGAGGGAAGAGTGGACAAAAACGGAATTAATAAATTATCTTAATCTATTTTTTTTGCAAAATTCTATAGACACAGTGATTTGTATAGAACAGAAGTAGTTTTTTAAATACCTGAAAACATTGCAGCTTAGATTCAGTTAGAAAGCTGCAGCAAGACTTTTTTAAGACAAACTTCTCTCAGCCAGCACAAATTCTCAGGAGCAGATCCTCAGCTGGTAAATTATTCTGGTAAACCTTTATAGCTCAATGAACTCACTGGCCCTATGATGCTTCACATCAGCTATGGATCTGTCCCCAATTCTTTAAGCATCAGTCCTATTCAACTCCAATCTAACGACTTCTGGTCAAACATATTTTTTCTGTTTTATCCTGGCTATGTGGTCTGCTCCTGTGCCACATGAAGAGTTCCAGTACAATACTCAGTTGTGTTTACAGTAGAACATAATGGAACCACTTTTGACAGCTTTTGTACCTTATTATTTAAGGAAATTCCACTCTTAAACTCTCAGTAACTCCTCAACAGGTTCAAAGATATCAGAAAAAGTATTCTTGTGCATTTCTCCGCTCCCCCAGTTATTTTTGCTGATGCTCTCCTCCATATGATGCTTTGTCATAATCACATACGAACATCAACAAATATAATTTATTTTAACCAGTATACCAACCTACTAAAAGAGCTTAGGAATTTTTAAAACCTAAGTTGTTTTCCAATTAAAAAACAAAACAAAACTTTTTGTTTGTTAAATTTTATATCCAGTAACACTGTAGCCTGTATAAACACCTACCAGGGAACAGATGGGGGAAACAGCCAGATTACATGAATTAAATAGTCCTGAAATCCAGCAGAATTGTAGAAACATAAGGAGCCTATTTCTTACTGAGCCAGCACTAGTGATTCATTAGCCACTTGCTAAAACTCAATAATCAGTTCATGAATTGCTGAGTTCAACCATTATGAAAACAGGACAGAGAATCACTAAATAATGACCTCTGATAAATCGGATGCACTGTACTTCTGTTTAAAGAAGAGCCATGGAAAGAGTCAGTAGGCAAGCCAGTTGGGAATCAAATGGACCCACTCAGTCATATCAGTGATACAGGTTTGTAGTGGATATTTGATCTTATTTTGGATCTTATCCAATTTCTTTACAAATATCTTGTTTTCGAAAATCAAGAAAGTTTATTCTCAATACCTAACATTTTGAGCTGCAAATTGACAAATCTCAGAATCAAAATAAGATTTTTTAAAAACATTTTAAAATAAGAAAATTATTTCTGGTTGAAGAAACACTGAAAATGTAATTCAGAAAAATAATAAACCTCAGAGTTCAAATTCTCAGAAGAAATCCTTCAGGACTCAAGTAAATCTGTGCATGTACACAGAAATCAGTATATAAAAAAACTAAATATCAATAGCTTCCATTGGAAAATACTTCTTCTCTAAGACTCTCTAAGCATTGTTTTGTAACTATGATTAACTGGAACAATTTTTGAAGGATATTAGTTAGATCTATTTTGCCAAAGCTAAATTTGATAATTAATGATCTTTGGACCAGCAAATAATGAGTTTAACAAATTTCTCCAGTACTCAGAAGAATGCAGAACCTTCACAGAATCTCTCAACCAGCATACTTTTTTTCCCTCTGAATTGAAGCCCTCTTTGCTTCTGGTTTTAAGTTTAAACTTGGAGGTTTGCTTCTGTGAATTGGGTTCTTTGGGAAATAAAAAACCTTCAGTTCCCTGCAGCATGTATTTTAAAACTGAATTTGAAAAATGTAACCTCTCTAGGGTCTTAACAAAGGGAAATGCTACTCTTGGGAAGAGATGATTGATCTGAGAAGCTCCAACGTACTGTATGTTCTAATGATGAAAAGGATGTTCAACAGGTGTAAACCTTTCGAAGGAAGGTTCTTACTCATTTTTGTTAGTTGTGGATGATGAAGCATCTTTGCCTCTTGGTGTAGCAGAGGGCACCTCAGAATAATACAGTCTCTCTTCAGAGAACAAAATGAATCTCCCAGCCTTTTCTCTATTGGGTTAACATTTGATAAGCCTGCTGAAATGTTCTCACTCTGCTGTAATGTTCTCACATATCAGACGAGGAGGACACAGAAAATTTGTAGCTGAGAAAGATAAGAAAAAAATCCCAAAGATTTTCCAAACAGCTTACTCAAAGCACACCTCTGCATTAACTTTTCCATCCTTATTGCAGAGATTTGGTAATGAGTCTGGCCACATATGTTATGGGTTATTCTGGAAGCCTGGGCCAAAGGAGCTGTTTTTGTGCTCAGCTTTTACACGCACCAGATTCTCAAATCTCATTGCATAGTATTGGCTTCAGACTGCACAAGGCTTGAATCAAAAACTCCACAGAGCCATCAGAACTCTACTAGCCACCTTCAGGAATGCATCTATTTCCCCACCCCAATATTCTTTATATAGTGCCATAAATGTACATGGCAGTTTACAGGCAAATAAAGATACAATCCCTATCCAGAAGAGTTTACATTCTGAGTTCATCCTAGTATTGATACAAATAATGCAATACATGTTTTGCTTTAGGTAATGTCATTTAAAAAATAGGCAATCTGAGCTGGCTCTGGCAGTTTCTGTATTGCTTTCATTAGAGTGTCAGACTCTTAAAAAATGAGACAAAGGAAAGATTGCATGGCAAGCTGGCAATCATGTGGTGTCTAAAAATCTGATCTCTTCTATAGTGATCAGATGTGATTTAGAGAATCAAAGGGTCAAATTGTGCTCTCGGTCACATATCTATTGCTAGGTGGTACACTGTCATATTGCACAGTGGATTAGGAGTATTATTCTCTCTCTAAAGGAATGGAGAAATGGCCTGCAGCAGTAAGACTTATAAACTCAATATTCAAAAATACAATATCAATGCAATAAATATCAGTGTTGTATTACACTGATCTTGCAGGACTACTACTGCCATAACTATTTGTCCAATCCTACAGAGATAGGACAACATTCTTATTGTACTATTCCACATAGCAACGTGCTCCAATAATCCATTAAGAAACCAAACTTTGGAATTGAACAAATAAGCAACTTTCATTGTTTAATTCTGTCAGAAGTTCTTCCAACTCTCCTGTATGTTACAACCTTCTCCTTCAGACGTGACTCCCACAGTATAGGAGTGTGACAAAGTTCCCCCTCTACCTTGGTGGATCTCGCGCTTATTGGTGGATTTGCTCACCTTGGAGCTTCACGGCAGCCCTCAGTTTGGCCATTTTTGTGAACCCACAGTCCAAGTCAGCTCCTCCTGTGTCTGACCAGGAGTTGGGAGGTTTGGGGGGAACCTGAGCCCGCCCTCTACTCTGGGTTCCAGCCCAGGGCCCTGTGGAATGCAGCTGTCTAGAGTGCCTACTGGAACAGCTGTGCGACAGCTACAACTCCCTGGGCTACTTCCCCATGGCCTCCTCCCAACACCTTCTTTATCCTCACCATAGGACCTTCCTCCTGGTGTCTAATAATGCTTGTACTCCTCAGTCCTCCAACAGTATGCGTTCTCACTCTCAGCTCCTAGCGCCTCTTGCTCCCAGCTTCTTACACGCGCACCACAAACTGAAGTGAGCTCCTTTTTAAACCCAGGTGTCCTGATTAGCCTGCCTTAATTGATTCTAGCAGCTTCTTGATTGGCTGCAGGTGTTTTAATCAGCCTGTCTGTCTTAATTGTCTCCAGAAGGTTCCTGATTGTTCTGGAACCTTCCCTGTTACCTTACCCAGGGAAAAGGGACCTACTTAACCTGGAGCTAATATATCTGCCTTCTATTACTCTCCTGTAGCCATCCGCCCTGACCCTGTCACAAGGAGTTAATAGATTTTCCAAACATAGAAATTTCTGTTGCCCCTACTAAAAACTGAGGCTGTGTGTCTGTCACAGAGGTCACAGATTCCATGAATTTCCGTGACCTCTATGACTTCTGCAGCGGCTGTTGTTGGCTCAGGGGTTGCCATGTTTTTCATTGGTCATAAGTTTGCATGTAAAAGAAGGATTATCATTGATTATTAAAATGATAAGAACAACTTTTCATCCACTCTTTGTGCATTTAGTGGTTGTTGCTTTTTTGCCCCATATATAAGAGCAGATATCACACACAAATAAATCCTGAAATTTGGATATTTCCACCAAATCTAAACTTGTATAAAGACAAATGTAATTTATCTAAAACTTTGATTATGCAAATGTTGTGGATGTCCCCCAAGTTTACTAGTATTTAATTCTATCACATATAAAAGTCCATCTATTGCACTCATAGAAAGAAAATATGGGCACATTAAAAAAATAAAAATAAAAAATACTATATAAATAAAAGTAGATTGCACACATAAATGATGTGCTATTTAATATATACATAAAGAATATATTATGCTTTGTTTTGAAATTCAATTGGTATTTATTGTATGTATCTTTCTACCTTTCAAAATGTGATTATTTGTGTAATTATTAATTACAGATGAATGCATTGAGTTTTGACTGTTATAATGGACTGACTACTCTGTTCCACTCAAACAAAAAAAATATATACACTACAGACTTGGGGCAGGTTGGAGATTATAGTTTAGCTACACAAATTAGATAGTGGAGTAGATAGAACAATTGCCCAGGCAATGAAATAGTCACTAACACTGTGTGACGAATAACCATATTGATTTAGGCACACCTCTGGGACATCATAACTCCAAGCATTCTACATTTTTTACAAATACCTCTGTAATTAATTGTTTTGTATTTTTCCTGTTGCCAGCATTGTGTGTTTCACTATTGTAATTTTAAAATAATGAAATTATTTCTTAATAAAAGTCTGGATCAACTATTCCCTTGTAGAAAACAAAACAAAAACAACACCCCCTCCTAAAATATATGTTAATAACTTTAAACCACAAATTAAATTTATCTCCCCTTTCCACCTGACATCATTTCTTGCCATGTGGTGCATACCCATCCGTAAACAAAATGGGGATTCATTACCATAGCAACAGAGAGCGTGACTTTGATCAGCTTCAATGATTATTTGTAGGCACAAACATTTACAGATACCAAAATTGTAGGTGAGCTTTGATTGTCTTCTTTTAAAAAAAAATAAATAAAAAGAGGAGTTGCTTTACATGTATGAGAATGAAACGTAAAGAGGCTAAGAAGTAGCTGTACTCAACCCTTTGGAAAGCTGGTTTAGTGGTCATTAACTTAGTGAGGCTTTAGTTACTTGTGAATATATAGGTTCCGATTATGAATAATTTGTATATATAATAATTTGTATCCTGTGACCGATAAAGTGTTTTCTTTTTGATTCATGGCAGATGTGGCTGATATTTAAGGTTGCGTGTGCAGGTGTTTTGGGGGTTGATTTGTGTGGGATGAGAAGAGGTGGTAGCCTGTAGCTTGACAGAAGAGGAGAAAAAATCTGAACAATGTGTTGAAAAAGACTACAGTCTAAGCTGTACAGGACCAGCTGTTTTTTCTAATTAGAATAACAAAAATAGCACATGCTAAAATGTTTTTCTCAAAAGCAATGAATGCTCTAGGAACTATAAGGACAGAGCTTTAAAATCTATTTAAATGAAGGAATGCTTCAGGAGCCATATGGGGAAGAAAAGGAAAAAGTAGAGAAATGTTTGATTTTAGCTGAATTTTTGAGGGGATGATAAATCTGAAGCATTTCAATTGTTTCTCCAATGTTACATATGGGTTGTACTACTTTTAATCATGCAAAGCTGTCATTGCTGATATTGTTTACTGTACAGTAATTTAAACAACATTAAAATACATTTAATTAGTGCATAAAAGTTATATGTGCTTTCAGGTATTGTAATTCTATTATGTGTCTTGTACCTACACCAAAATACCATTGTATACATCTAACGTATGTCCCATTAGTATATGATACATATCAGTGCATATGCGCATGCAGTAGTATATGACATATGCTTTGACTATGCCAGTGGCTCTAAACCTTTCCACACTACTGTACTGCTTTCAGGAGTCTGATTTGTCTTGTGTACCCCAAGTTTCACCTCACTTAAACTATTGCTTACAAAATCAGTCATAAAAAGGCAAAAGTGTCACAGCGGACTATCACTGAAAAATTGCTTACTTTCTCATTTTTACCATATAATTATACATAAATCAATAGGAACATAAATATTATACTTACATTTCAGTGTACAGTATATAGAGCAGTATAAACAAGTCATTGTATGAAATATTAGTTTGTACTGACTTTACTAGCACTTTTTATGTAGCCTGTTGTAAAACTAGGCAAATATCCAAATGAGTTGATGTACCCCCGGAAGACCTCTGCATACCCCCAGGGGTACGTGTACCCCTGGTTGAGAACCACTGGATTATACAGTGTATGTTCTCTCTGTCTGCCTCTGCTTTCTTTGAAGCAGTGGTTCAAAACTTTGCATACAGGAATAACATTTGTAACAGCTACAACATTCTGGACATCTGCACTGTTAGAGTGCTTTAGAATAAAGTCACATGGCCATGGGGAAATTTCACAGAATTAAACTTGCCAAGGTGTATAACTAGTTTGTTTTCAGCTGTTCTTCTCATGAATAATTATCAAGCAGTCATATCCTAAAGCTATCACAAGCTGTCACTTCACTTATTCAATATTTAAAACAGAATTTAGAATTTCATAAATGAAAATAATTACAGTTCTAGCAAAAGTATAAATGTTTGAGTGCTGTAATGTGGCCATGTCTTTTACATGAGGCTTCCAAGAATTAACACTTCACAGTCAAATTTAATTTTTGCTTATAACTATGATGGGAGAAATAGATAGATACACATACACTATGAATCACAGACATTTTTGAACTACAAATACTTCTTTATATGGATCATTAGTACTTTACTATCTCCTCCTTTGTCCATCACAGAAGAGAAAATACACTGACTTCAGCGTGCTTTGGACCAGAACCTCTAAGCATATGTTGCTTTCCACATTGGTGTATGGATGGATGTCAAAGGCTGGGGGAGTGGTCTTTGCAGACATGAAACCTGATAACAGGTTAAGGAAGCTTCACTGCACAGCTTGCTTTAGTTTCTTTGTTGCCTTATCATGGAGTTGACCTCCACTGAAATATAGTCTGGGGAAATAGAGACCTGGGGAAATACAGATATGTATTCACTTCTCAGAACAGTGTAATTACAATGCCAAAAATGCATGGTAAATTACTGCTGCATTGACTGTCTTCTCTAAACACCATGATTATACACAATGGTATGCTTAGCGTAGGAGTTGCAGAGGCATAGCCAATGGCAGGATGACTGGAACAAGAGCCCTATGAAACTACTTTCTCAGACCAAGGGGGAGCATGATTTAGCCAAGATCAGCAGGAACTCACCTTGTTTCTCCTCAGATATCAGGTCTTTTAGTCTTTTAGTAATGGGGGAGGTCTAGGTTGGATATTAGGAAAAACTATTTCACTAGGAGGGTGGTGAAGCACTGGAGGTGGTAGAATCTCCATCCTTAGAGGTTTTTAAGGCCCAGCTTGACAAAGCCCTGGCTGGGATGATTTAGTTGGGGTTGGTCCTGCTTTGAGCAGGGGGTTGGAGTAGATGACCTCCTGGGGTCTCTTCCAACCCTAATCTTCTATGGTTCTATGAACTAATGGCCACATTCCCCGGCAATTCTGCAACCCCTGGCTCAGAGGTGATAATGCAGGCAACAGCAGGTCAAAAAAGAGTATGCCCATTGAAGGAGAGAGAGCATGCTATTTTTGCTTGAAGGGGAGTATACAGCCCAATGATTGCACTTTATTATAGTTCTATGAAAATCATTATTAGAGTTTGAATAATTCCTCAAAACAGATATTATGGTGGTTAACAAATTACATTTTCAAATGAGGCAGATTTTATCACCCAAACAGCTCATGATTAGTTTCGAATGTGAAGCTTATGGCCCTTTGTTTAAAAACATTTTGATTTTGCATTTGTGTTCAAAGGTTGAGCACTTATAAAAACTTTACTAAGCAACTATTTTCCCCCATATTGAAAAATATCACTAACCCATTAATCCACTATAACTTCCTAACCTCAATTAGTGCTCTTGAGATGAAGATGATTAGAAATAAATTTTGGATTTTTTCCCCATTGTCAAAGACTAGGGCATACCTTCCAAAGAAATTCTGTTTTAAAATCTTCTGTGATATACTGAAGATGAAGATGATGAAGCACTGTACAGAAACTTTCTGTATTTTTCATACATCTCCATTTTAAAGTAGGGAAAAAGTAATAGAATTTAAGAGGCAGATTTTCCCACCCTTATTCACATTGAGAAGTTAGTACCTTAAGCCCTAGTCCAGAATGCATCCCAAATCAGGAAAGTACTTAAGCATGCATTTAACTTTAAGCACTTGCTTACATCCGATAGAAATCATGAGCACATGCTGAAGTGCTTTCCTGAATTGTGGCCCTGATGTGAAAATCTAGTGTCACAGAAATCAATGGGACTGCTCACGCAGGAAAGCACTTTCCAACAGGTGTAGCAGAGCTTAGTCCTAAATTTTTTGTGCAAGGCCATAGACAGAACTAGTAAAAGAGCCAAGTACTGGAATTCAAGCACTTCCAGACCTGAGCTAAGATCATGAAACCAGACTTCTGCCTCCATTAAGCCTTACATTTTTTCCTTTAAAACACTACTTTATGATCACTAGAGCTTAATGATAAAGGCCCAGTCCTAATAGGAGCTGCATGACGGTGAAGAAATTTGGCAACATGTGACCTCCAGAAGAAGAAGGGGGAACGTCCATGTACCAGCAACGCAGATACAGGTAAGTAACCGTTTTCGTGTTCTCTCCATAGGTACCATTGTGGGGAGTGGCCCAGATGATATGTCTGGGGGAAGGGAGCAGAAGGAGACTCCGCCAGTTGAAAGGCAGGAGATGCACTGTCCTAAGGTTGGGGGTTCCACGACCACCACTCCCAAGAGAAGGAGGCGGGTGGTGGTGGTCAGGGACTCTCTCCTCAGGGGGACTGAGTCATCTATCTGCCGCCCTGTCCGGGAAAACAGAAAAGTCTGCTGCTTGCCAGGGCCTAAGATTCGCGATGTGATGGAGAGTCTGCCGAGGCTCATCAAGTCCTCGGACCACTACCCCTTCCTGCTTTGCCACGTGGGCACCAATGATACTGCCAAGAATGACCTTGAGTGGATCACTGCAGACTACGTGGCTCTGGGAAGGAGGATAAAGGAGTATGAGGCGCAAGTGGCGTTCTCGTCCATCCTCCCTGTGGAAGGAAAAGGCCAGGGTAGGAATCATCAAATCGTGGAAGTCAATAAATGGCTACGCAGGTGGTGTCGGAGAGAAGGCTTTGGATTCTTTGACCATGGGATGGTGTTCCAAGAAGGAGGAGTACTAGGCAGAGACGGGCTCCACCTAACAAAGAGAGGGAAGAGCATCTTCATGAGCAGGCTGGCTAACCTAGTGAGGAGGGCTTTAAACTAGGTTCACCAGGGGAAGGAGACCAAAGCCCTGAGGTAAGTGGGGAAGTGGGATACCGGGAGGAAGCACGAGCAGGAGTGTGTGAGAGGGGAGGGCTCCTGCCTCATACTGAGAATGAGGGGCGATCAGCGGGTTATCTCAAGTGCCTATATACAAATGCACAAAGCCTGGGAAACAAGCAGGGAGAACTGGAGGTCCTGGCAAAGTCAGGGAATTATGATGTGACTGGAATAACAGACTTGGTGGGATAACTTGCATGACTGGAGTACTGTCATGGATGGGTATAAACTGTTCAGGAAGGACAGGGTGGCCAGAAAAGGTGGGGGAGTTGCACTGTATGTAAGGGACCAGTATGACTGCTCAGAGCTCAAGTATGAAACTGCAGAAAAACCTGAGAGTCTCTGGATTAAGTTTAGAAGCCTGAGCAACAAGGGTGATGTCGTGGTGGAAGTCTGCTATAGACCACCGGACTGGGGGATAGGTGGACGAGGCTTTCTTCCGGCAACTCGCAGAAGCTACTAGATCGCACACCCTGGTTCTCATGGGCGACTTCAATCATCCCAATATCTGCTGGGAGAGCAATACAGCGGTGCACAGACAATCCAGTTTTGGAAACAGTAGGGGACAATTTCCTGGTGCAAGTGCTGGAGGAACCAACTAGGGGCGGAGCTCTTCTTGACCTGCTGCTCACAAACTGGGAAGAATTAGTAGGGGAAGCAAAAGTGGATGGGAACCTGGGAGACAGTGACCATGAGATGAGTTCAGGATCCTGACACAAGGAAGAAAGGTAAGCAGCAGAATACGGACCCTGGACTTCAGAAAAGCAGACTGACTCCCTCAGGGAACGGATGGGCAGGATCCCCTGGGAGAATAAAATGAGGGGGAAAGGAGTCCGCTGGCTGTATTTTAAAGAATCCTTATTGTAGTTACAGGGACAAACCATCACGATGTGTAGAAAGAATAGTAAATATGGCAGGCGACCAGCTTGGCTTAACAGTGAAATCCTTGCTGATCTTAAACACAAAAAAGAGGCTTACAAGAAGTGGAAGATTGGACAAATGACCAGGGATGAGTATAAAAATATTGCTTGGGCATGTAGGAGTGAAATCAGGAAGGCTAAATCACACCTGGAGTTGCAGCTAGCAAGAGATGTTAAGAGTAACAAGAAGGGTTTCTTCAGGTATGTTGGCAACAAGAAGAAAGCCAAGGAAAGTGTGGGCCCCTTACTGAATGAGGGAGGCAACCTAGTGACAGAGGATGTGGAAAAAGCTAATGTGCTCAATGCTTTTTTTGCCTCTGTCTTCACTAACAAGGTCAGCTCCCAGACTACTCCACTAGGCAGCACAGCATGGGGAGGAGGTGGCCAGCCCTCTGTGAAGAAAGAAGTGGTTCGGGACTATTTAGAAAAGCTGAACGTGCAAAAGTCCATGGGGCTGGATGCGTTGCATCTGAGAGTGCTAAAGGAATTGGCGGATGTGATTGCAGAGCCATTGGCCATTATCTTTGAAAACTCATGGCAATCGGGGGAAGTCCCGGACGACTGGAAAAAAGCTAATTAGTGCCAATCTTTAAAAAAGGGAAGAAGGAGGATCCTGGGAACTACAGGCCAGTCAGCCTCACCTCAGTCCCCGGAAAAATCATGGAGCAGGTCCTCAAGGAATCAATTCTGAAGCACTTACATGAGAGGAAAGTGATCAGGAACAGTCAGCATGGATTCACCAAGGGCAAGTCATGCCTGACTAATCTAATTGCCTTCTATGATGAGATTACTGGTTCTGTGGATGAAGGGAAAGCAGTGGACGTGTTATTCCTTGACTTTAGCAAAGCTTTTGACACGTTCTCCCACAGTATTCTTGTCAGCAAGTTAAAGAAGTATGGGCTGGATGGATGCACTACAAGGTGGGCAGAAAGTTGGCTAGATTGTCAGGCTCAACGGGGAGTGATCAATGGCTCCATGTCTAGTTGGCAGCCGGTATCTAGTGGAGTGCCCCAAAGGTCGGTCCTGGGGCCAGTTTTGTTCAATATCTTCATTAATGGTCTGGAGGATGGTGTGGATTGCGCCCTCAGCAAGTTTGCGGACGACACTAAACTGGGAGGAGTGGTAGATACGCTGACAAATTGGAGGACTGGGCCAAAAGAAATTTGATGAGGTTCAACAAGGACAAGTGCAGAGTCCTGCACTTAGGACGGAAGAATCCAGAGCACCACTACAGACTAGGGACCGAATGGCTAGGCAGCAGTTCTGCAGAGAAGGACCTAGGGGTGACAGTGGACAAGAAGCTGGATATGAGTCAACAGTATGTCCTTGTTGCCAAGAAGGCCAATGGCATTTCGGGGTGTATAAGTAGGGGCATTGCCAGCAGATCGAGGGAAGTGATCGTTCCCCTCTATTCGACACTGGTGAGGCCTCATCTGGAGTACTGTGTCCAGTTTTGGGCCCCGCACTACAAGAAGGATGTGGAGAAATTGGAGAGAGTCCAGAGAAGGGCAAGAAAAATGATTAGGGGTCTGGAACACATGACTTATGAGGAGAGGCTGAGGGAACTGGGATTGTATAGTCTGCAGAAGAGAAGACTGAGGGGGGATTTGATAGCTGCTTTTAACTACCTGAAAGGTGGATCCAAAGAGGATGGATCTAGACTATTCTTAGTGATAGTAGATGATAGAACAAGGAGTAATGGTCTCAAGTTGCAGTGGGGGAGATTTAGGTTGGATACTAGGAAAAACTTTTTCACTAAGAGGGTGGTGAAACACTGGAATGCGTTACCTAGGGAGGTGGTGGAATCCCCTTCCTTAGAAGTTTTTAAGGTCAGGCTTGACAAAGCCCTGGCTGGGATGATTTAGTTGGGGATTGGTCCTGCTCTGGGCAGGGGGTTGGACTAGATGACCTCCAGAGGTCCCTTCCAACTCTGATATTCTATGATTCTAGTTCTCATTGAAGACAATGATATGTGAGGAGATTCAGCCACCTTGTAGATTCAAGACCATAATTTGCAACAAATAATTTGATTAATTTTGCCTCTTGCTATTTGTGAATAGTCCATGAGCTGCTCACACTTTTTGCACATGTAATCATGACTTATTATAAGCATGCAATCACTTCCTGTGAGTGTGAAAGATTCAACATTATAGCTAAATTGCTTAGTTTTCATTGGACACACATAGGTCACACAGTATATTTGTGTTCCCTGACTGGCTGAGCATAACAGCTGGATTAGGGAGTCTCTTGGAATCTGGCTCTATCTCCTCGAGGCTACTGAAGTCAAACCAGGAGATTTTAGGCCACTTAAAGTCCAGCGGAGCAGTGGGGCTAAGACAAGCTCCCTGCCTGCCCCGGCCCCACGCTGCTTCCAGAAGCAGCCGGCATGTCCCTGCAGGACCTGAGTGGAGGTCTCTCCAGATGCTGCCCACACCCCGAGTGCTGACTCCGCAGCTCCCATTGGCCGAGAACTGCGGCCAATGGAAGCTGCAGGGGCAGCGCCTGCAGGCAGGGGCAGCATGCAGAGCCCCCTGCACCAGCCCAGAAGCTGCAGGGACATGCTGGCTGCTTCTGAGAGTGGCGCACGGAGGGGGCAGCACACGGAACCCCCTGGCCCCGCTTACCTTGGCCAGCTCCCAGTCAGCGGCGCAGTGGGGCTAAGGCAGGCTCCGTCCCCGCAGTTCCCATTGGCCACAGTTCCCTGCCAATGGGAGTTGCAGAGTCGGTGTTTGGGGTGTAGGCAGGACGCCTGCCTTAGTCCTGCTGCACTGCTGACCAGGAGCCACCAGAAGTAAGCGCCGCCTGGCCAGAGCCCATACCCCCTCTCGCACCTCAACCCCCTGCCCCAGCCCTGAGCCCCCTCCTGCACCCAAACTCCCTCCCAGAGCCCACACCTCCTCCCACACCCTAAGCCCCTGCCCCAGCCTGGAGCCCTCTCGTGCACCTAAACTCCCTCCCAGAGCCTACACCCCTCACCCTCTCCTGCACCCCAATCCCCAGCCCTGAGCCCCCTCCCAGAGACTGCATCCCAAACCCTTTCCCACACCCCAACCCCAGTCCTGAGCCCCCTCCACCACCCAAACTCCCTCCAAGAACACGACACCCCCTTCTGCACCCCAACTCCCTGCCCCAGGCTCAGCCCAGAGCCCCCTCCCACACTTCAAACCCCCTGGCTGCAGCCCAGACCCTGCACGCCCTCCCGCACCTCAACCCCCTGCCCCACACTGGTGAAAGTGAGTGAGGATAGGGGAGAGTGAGCAACATAGGGAGGAGGGATGGAGCGGGACCTCTGAGGAGGGGTGGGACAGGGGCAGGGCCTCGGAGAAGGAGCAGGGCAGGGTTCTGGGCAAGGGTGTTTGGGTTTGTGTGATTAGACAGTTAGCAACCCTAGCTTGATTTCACTTAACATTGTAAATACTCACATTTATATATATATTAAAATTCATTTTAATAAATGTCCAATATTCATTTAAAGTTTTCTGTTTGAGACCATTCCAGACAACAAAACTGTTTGCTAGAATATTCATGGAAAGTGAACACATGGGGGGGAAGCAAAAACAGTTGAAGAAAATTAAGAATTCAAATGTATATATGTGAAAAAATTTGGAACATTTGTCTACTCTCAATACCTACCAGCATGTGTATCATTTTTCTAATCAGACAACTGATATCAGACTAATCAATACAGCAACACCAGAGGCAAAATATCACAGCTGAGCATTGAGAGAATAATCAAGAAAATACTAACAGAAGTTGTGTGACTCATTGCAATCTTATTTCTATTGAAATAGAGCAACTGTAAGCTCTTTGGGGTAGGAACTGTCTCTCATTCTATATTTGTTCAGTATCTAGCACAGGGCTGTGATCTCAGTTGGGGTCCCTAGATGTTACCATGATACAAATAAAAGGAACTGTGTTTGTGCATCCGGTAGCACTACTGTGAGTTATACTTAATTTTCTTCTTATTTGTACTACCACAGCATCTAGGAACCCTAGTTGTAGACCTGGATCCCCTTGTTCTAAACACATAAAAATGCAGGAAAAACAGAAAGTCCCTATCCAAAAGAACTCACACCCTAAGTATCTTAAGTTAAGGAAGTGTTGACTGGTACATGGCACCGATTACATTTCTAGTGTATTTTTAAGACATAGAGACAAAGTTGAGAAAGAACAGTGGTGGTAGTCTACTCCACTTGTCACATAGAATCACAGAATCATAGAATATCAGGGTTGGAAGGGACCTCAGGAGGTCATCTAGTCCAACCCCCTGCTCAAAGCAAGACCAATCCCCAATTAAATCCCAGCTCCTGGTGGCTCCCCCACTGCTCACAAACCTTGTCCCCATCTTCTTGATGGCTGGTGCTCCCTTCTCCCATCCTTCACCTCATGCAGGTCACTGATGCCCCACTTTTTGCACTTCCACTTCCAATGTTTTTAAAGATGTGAATTCCTGCACCTTGAAGTCAATAAGAGTTTTGCAATTTGCTTTATGGGAGCAGGAGCCAGCACTAAATAAGGGCAGCACAGCAAGCCCTCTGGAAGTTTCTCCTCTCTATCAAGATGTTGGTCGCACAATTCAGCACTGGTGGCAAACTCAGAAAGCAAAAGGAAGAAACAGAATGTGAATGAATCACTCAGCAAAAACTGTCTGGTAACTGGAGACATACCTTTATGACATTCTGTCATATTACATTATGTAAAGTAATCCATTCTGTTAAGAGGAAAAATGTTTTAATTACAATCTGAGTACTTTCAAACTGGGGAAAAAATAAAAACAAACAAATAAAACCCTTCAACCCTTCTTTTTTTAAAAAATTATGCACATTTAGGGCCAGTACGTGAATAAAAATCACAATATAACCCTTAGCACGGGGAATATTTTGGAAAAAAAAAACCTGTTAATGTAATTTAGGACCTTACAGTGTTCTAGTCTTTAGTAACTATGTAATTTCATCTCTCCATGTAATTAAGTACAATAAACAGACCTAAACAATAATGCAAGAATATTTACTTGTTACAGTGTACCTGGTAGCAGTGGTATTGTGGTGTTACTAAATGTGCTATAAATACGATACATTATTTCAATTGCCCTTTAGTCAGGAACATACAAAAGTGAGAAAATACAAGATTTTTAAAGACCAAAACAAACATTTAAAGAAAAGGGGTTATGGGGAAAGTAGTTTTGTTATGGTAGACAATTCATATGATGAGTAACTGCACAATGTAAAATGAGAATAGGTTCAAGATGCAGACAAAGCCTCTCTGTCATCTGTTACAAAGTATGGCATAATAATATAGGTATGAAATATTCTTACATATTGGATCTATTTTTAGACATTGACAAACTTTTTAAAAACTTATTTTCTTGATAAAGGAAATGTGCCCACAAATCAAACAATTGTCACTTAATGTGTTTAATATAAAATAGGAACGGTATTTTACCCTGCTACCTAAAATCTGTATAATACATTATTAATACTAAAAACATCAAACAGTCATATTTTATAAAACCACCACACAGGTTCAGTTTTCCTTTTAAATGTTCCAAAGTAACACACTGTAATTCTGAAAATATTCAGCTTTTTCTTCAATGTTCTTGTAAATTTAGTGAGTGGAACCGTACATTAATGGAAAAAATATCCAAATGTTATAAACAACATTTTTCTAATTGTAAAACATTTGTTAAATAAAAAGGATTAGATTACCAAATTTCAGATCTGTATCCTATTCACTGAAAGGTTTGTTGGATGCATACACTAAAAAGACCTTTCCTACCACAAGGTGGCATATTCTTATTTTTATATAAAAAAACTGAATATTTACATAATTTGAATAATTTTCTACACTTGAATGTTTTTAATTTTTTTATGACAGACATTTAACAGATGTGCAGACACCTAGCAACGATGTTAGACTTCAACTCAGCAAATGCTTGTGGAAGTACCTGCTGCAGATTTTTATATACAGTACCTGGAATATGTGAAGTATTGATTCTCTGACAGAATAATGTACTGCTGACTGTAAAGACATACAAAACTTTTGCTTCAAATATTGTGCCAGGAGAAATTGGAAATATATAATACATATTTTGCAAAATTTTAAAGCTCCCCCCAGTAAATGTCCATGAAAAAAATATAATACTTCACAAAGATATCCATCAGCCTCTTCATATCCAGATACTATGTCATCTAACAAACATGCAGGTTCATTAAAACTCTGGAACACCAGACTGTATTACATAGATGTATACATCACACCAATTCTAAAAACACATACAATAATAAATAAAATCCACAACTGTTTATATTTTTAAACTCTGCCAGAATACATGCTGATATAGCACCTACGATACTTTGAAGAAAAATGCAGAGCCTGATTCTCCAGTGACTTTCACTGAGCAGTTATTCACCTCAGTCCAAATGGGTGTAAAATTTTATCAGCTCAGAAAGGTTCCATTTGCACCCTGTGATGGGGCACACTCACCTCTTATGAGCGCCACCTGTCGGTAGGGTGCAAACCTGCTTTCACTTTCTGTCTCTCTCTCTCTGTTCCTGGTGCTCCCTTTCAGCTAACCTCACCAGATGGGTCTTCAGTGATTCAACCCTCTGGCTAAGTCACGCAGTCAAACACATGAACAATTCTCTTCTGGGGTAACAAAGGTCCAACAAGGACTATTACTCTGCCTTTGTTGGTGTCTGCAGGCCTGGTCACTGGGCTCAATTCTCAGCCCCTTCTGGGCTAGCTTTAAATCCATCCCTACCGTGTAACAAAGTTCCACAAATGGTTGGCCCTCTGTGTGGTCTTCAGACCCATCCTTGAGCCCTTGAAATTTTAGCCCCTTTCTTGGGCTTCTAAACAACACCTGTCCCCTTCTCAGGGCTTTGACCAAACTGCCAGTGGCTTGTAGGGGGACTCAGGCATGCCCACTACTCCATGTCCCAACCAAGGGACCCTACAAATAACATCCCCGTGCTGCTTCCTTTAACTTTGTTGCTGCTGCTGTTCCCTGGGCCACTTCCCACGTAGCTCCTTCCTCTACACCCTCACGTCAGGGCTGAAATTCTCTGTCTGTTCCCTGCTTGAGCAAGGTCTCTCCCAGGCCCCCTTGCCTGGAAAGTCTCACAGCCTTCCAGTCTTCCTCACCCTTCTGGTCCCAGCCAGCAACTGATCTGCTGAGCTCTTGTAGCTCCTTTTATCTGAGCCAGCTTCACTGAGGTTGGCTGCTTCCTTGCAGCTCTTCTAGGCAGGCCTGGAAGACCCACCTTCACTGCTCCTTTCCTGGGGTGGAGTGTGGTTGGACCACAAGGCCTCCAGCAGGGGGTCTCAAAGGGCTTGATACATCCCATCACAGACCCACTATGCATTCACTTTACACAGGTGTAAATGACAACATAGGAGGCAAGGCACTGGAGAATGAGGCCCTCAATTTAGAATTCTATTTTACAATTAGTATGCACAGTAAAAAAATATTGCAGCCTCAATTTTCTCTCACTTACACTTGTTTTACTTCAGTGTAACTCCACAGGACTTAATCTTGTGGCCACTGAACACAATTGCCAAGTTTCCCATGAACTTCAGCATTGCCCAATCAGGCCCAGCCTTTCACAGAGCTATACCAGATTTACACCAGGAGATGAATATCACTCTTATGCTTCTGGCACATAACTAGGAGATGAGAAGTCTTCGTTCATGGGTCTAACATTATAGTACTTCTCTATGTTACATATTTTGAAACACTAAATATTTTATATTTTTAAGTCTGATTCTATTTTCCACTGCAAACAAGTTAGTGCATTCATACTGTTTCTTATTGTAACAAAATCATATTATTGTCAAAGATCATATTGATAGATTATCTTACATCACAAGAAGTCTGAAATATGAATTTTGGGGCTTGTGTTTCAGAGGTGGCTTCTGTTTTGTGCGCACAATTTTGTGCCTTAAATCAACTGTGGGCACCAATAATAGTAACTAGGCCTCTAAGCACCCAACTTACTCCAGTATCAATAAAGAGTACCTGAAGTCAGCTGAGTTATAACAGTAAAAACAGTGTGAGAAAACAACCTCATCATGTGTAACCACAAATCAAATCATAAGTCTATCCCTTAATATTTACCCACAATTCACTGCAGCTGCAAAACCATCAGGGCAATTTTTGCACACATCAAATTTCATCTTCAAATGATGGTCTGAGGCCTAGCCAAAACCTAGGTCCCATATGTTATGTAGTGGTCTGGTGGAACTTTCAGAAAATCATACTTTACAGTAGAATGTCGCTAATTCAAACTAATGGCTAGGAGACCAACTGCAAGGAGTGCAATTAGTGAACAAGTGAAAACACATAACTTTTAAAAATTTAAGGATAATTCCCACTTGCAATCTTAACTGCAGAGTGGGGAGAGACCATTCTTTTTTGTGTGCAGAAACCAATAAAATGTGAATTGGCATAGTTCTACCAGGAATGGAAAGGAAACCTGTCTTTTGGGGTTTATTCTTAAATGTACTCTATTCCTTCAGCAATTATTATTTCTTTAATTTGGCTCTATTGTATTTAGCTGGGAACATAGACAATGTGCTGGATCAAGTTTATGTTGTATTTTCCTTTTAGTGTATTGTAAATTTAATTTTTTTTATTAGGTTTTCACATAGAAGTGCTGCTCTGAATACCTGCACAGAGTTTAGCTACTTGAGCAGTAAGACATTCCCTCAGGGCCAAGTGCGGCATTTTGCAGGGTCCTGTGAGAGCTGTAAAATCCCATCTATTGAGCTTAATAGTTCCTCCAAGATGGCGGCTGTCAGAACCTCTGATCAGGTCTCTGGAGGGCATAGAGAATTTAGATTATACTGCCTGTGGTCAAATGAGTTTTTCTCTTCAACAAAATACCCGCGTGTTTAATTCTCCTGATTAGCCTATTTGATGGTTCTTGCAGAGGGAAAAGGATGTGAGGCAGGGACTGGATGGTCACTATTTTGGAATCCCTGCTCCAGGACCTCAAGCCACTTTCAAACATTTATTGTTAGTTTAACACTCACATCTGAACATGAGCACATGAGATCTTAGTTCAAATAAGCTCTTTAGAGAAATGGCTCTACCAAACACCTGAACACATGACACTGAATATTTTGTTCCATGGAAAATGTGTTCTTGGATGTCTATGCATACACACATATGCATGTGTATTAAACCCTTGTGTCCTAACTCCAAAACAAATTGATTAAGACAGATTGAAATTCCATGAAATAGTTTCCCAACGTAGCCAATACTTTGGGCAAAATCATTCGACTAGCTAGATTCCTCATCTGTTGAATGGGAATAGTATACATTTACCAGAATAGAACTGTAGGGAGGATTAATCAGCTAATGTTTGGAAAATGCATTGAACATGAAAAGAATTATACAAGAGCTAAGCATTATCATCAGAAATCAATAGTTTAAAAACTATTAGATGCTCTCCAGCTAACTCAGACTGGGTCATGTGATAGCCATTATTTTTGTAAATAGCTCACAAAGTGAGAATCACATACCAAAATTTCTCGTAAATGTCTCCCTTCTTTCCACTTTTTCAGTATTTAGTAATGTTCATTTCTTCAGTGTACTAAGTGAAATAATTACTTATCTGATGTAAAAGTTCAGCTAAGCTACCCCTTCAGGGAGCAGACATGTGGCCCCATTCCCCTTTCCAGCATCCTATCTCCCCTCCTCTTCAGGGCACCAATTCAGCTAAGCACATAAATAGACTTACTGACTTCAGTGAGACTGCTCACATGCTTAAAGTTAAGAACGTGCTTATGTGCCTTGTTGAATCAGGGCACAAGATGTTGTCAAATGGGCCCCTCTCCTTCCACCCTTAAACATGCTCTCTCTCATCCTCTGAGGGAGGGACGTCTCTTCCTATCCAGTGTAGGAGTGCTCAATAATCACTTGGCAGCAGAAAATGCCACATAATATTTAAAGAGACAAATAATCTTAATTTAATTTTAAAAAGTCTTCTTCTTTAACTCCCGCATTCCAGCAGGCCAAATAGATCCTCAGCTCATGTAAATCTACATAGCTCTATCAACTTCAAATGGAACTATACCCACTGACACTGGCCGAGGATGTGGCCCACATGAGCAACACTGACAAAGTCTAATTTAGTTCTTACTAAACCACATACCTCATTAATCACTTCACGCGCATCATAAGATGACACTTACAGGGTTTTTTTTATTTGTGTGCTGCAAATATGACAAGAGATGGCCATGCCTGTAAACTCTTTGGGGCATATTTACTCTGTGTTTGGTATAGTGTCTAGCACAATGGGGTGCTAGGTGCAGGCCTCTATAATAATAATGCCTCTGGGGTTAAATCCTTCATCCATTAAAGTAAATAGGAGGTTTTCCATTGACTTCAATGGGGCCATGATTTCACCCATGAAATCAGCCCAACAGAAATAAGTGAGTTGACTCACCAGAAAAATATTTTAGCCAATGAAATACATATTTTGAACTAAACGTCCATATTTTGCCTCCCTCATTAAATAGCAGCCCAGCTGACATCTGGAAACCACACAGCACAATAACATTTGCTTAGAAAATGGTTGAGAAAAAAAAACAACAACAGAACAAACTACTATGTAAATACAATAGAAAATGTTTCAAGCTGTCAAATATTACTTATTTTCATCAGTCAGGATATCTCACAAATAGCATAATCAAACCTCTCAAAAAGCATCTTCTCCATGCAGTTGTGACAACAGAGGTTACATCAGACATAAGCAATCATGTCTTTCTGGCTCTTTATATATAATGTCAGAATGCAGTGGCCAAAACTAAAAAAACAGTGTTACCATACAGTTTATGTGATAACATGAGAATCTAAGAATGGCCCTACTGGGTCAGACCAAAGGTCCATCTAGCCCAGTATCCTGTCTTCCAACAGTGATCAGTGCCAGGTGCCCCAGAGGGAATGAACAGAACAGGTAATCATCAAGTGATCCATCCCCTGTTGCTCATTCCCAGCTTCTGACAAACAGAGGCTAGGGACACCATTCCTGCCCATCCTGGCTAATAGCCATTGATGAGCCATTGTGAGATATCCTCCATGAATTTATCTAGTTCTTTTTTGAACCCCGTTGTGGTCTTGGCCTTCACAACATCCTCTAGCAAGGAGTTCCACAGGTTGACTGTGTTGTGTGAAGAAATACTTCCTTTTATTTGTTTTAAACCTGATGCCTATTAATTTCATTTGGTGACTCCTAGTTCCTGTGTTATGAGAAGTAGTAAATGACACCTCCTTATCTACTTTTTCTACACGTCATGATTTTATAGACCTCAATCATTTCTTCCCTTAGCCGTCTCTTTTTCAAGCAGAAAAGTCCCAGTCTTATTGATCTCTCCTCATACAGAAGCCATTCCATACCCGTAATCATTTCCATACCCCAATCATGAGATATTACTGCTATTTCTCATTGTAACTTTAGAGAAGCATTGAGGTATCTGAAGGTCTTAATGTGGTAAATGTTAGTATATGTCGATTTTTTAATGGCAACTACTGCCTGTTACCTGTCCATCAATTGCAGGAGTAGAATTAATAATTTTCAGCTAACTACCACATTTTGCCTAGGGTACACGCTACCGAAGTAGGCCAGCATAGCAAAATAAAAGACGTATTTTCCATTTTTCTGTCCTTTTTCTCCTGTGCTAGTCTATCATTCTAATTAACGATGGTAGCAGACAGTATAAGTCTCCTTATAGTTTACTCCTAATTTCTTTTAATTTATCAATGGAAAATAATCTAACAAAGATTCATTAATTTAATTTCTTCTGAGAGGGAATCATTACTAGATGTGTTAAATTTCCAACAATGTGGCTTCAAAACAGCTGTAGCTATGGAAATTTTTTATAGGTTTAATTGAACATCTGTGCACTTTAATTGATTAATTTGAACAAAATACAGGGGAAAAATAAAGCAACAGTAGGTAATATGAATTTAACAAACCAATTTTCATTTTCTGAACTCTGTTAGCTAATGACTTTTCAACATAAATATACCAAGCAGAAGATTGCAAATAAAAACATTAAACAATATTCATTTCACTGTAAATCTGCAAATACACTAAAATGTGATTTAGTGAAATAGAAACCATTTAAGAAATGCAATGTTTGCATGTATATGTACACACATACACACAAATGCAGGGCAGCGGATGGGCATGATCCACTCTGTTTTGGACTCTTTCTTATTATAAAACACTTTAGGTCTCTTCCATGTGTCCAGTAGGGCATGGTTATCTATTTACTGGAATTAGCATAGCAGGATAGATCAAACTTTCCAGACTACTGTACCCCTTTCAGGAATCTGATTTGTCTTGCGTACCCCCAAGTTACACCTCACTTAAAAACTATTTGCTTACAAAATCAGGCATAAAAATACAGAAGTGTCACAGTACACTATAACTGAAAAAAGGCTTACTGTCTCGTTTTACCATATAATTATAAAATAAATGAACTGAAATACAAATATTGTATTTACATTTCAGTGTATAGTATATAGAGCAGTATAAACAAGTCCTTGTCTGTATGAAATTTTAGTTTGTACTGACTTTGCTAGGGCTTTTTCTGTAGCCTGTTGTAAAATTAGGCAAATATCTAGATGAGATCATATACCCTCTGCAAGACATACCCCAGCTTGAGAACCACTGGGAAAGAGGGCACATATATTCAAATCTGAATGGCTAAAGTTAGGGATCCAAATACCTATTTAAACCCCTATACAAAAACAACCTGTTATTCAGAGATGCTGAGAATGCACGACTACTGATGAAGTCAGTTGGAGCTTCAAGTGCTCAGCACTTGTGAAATTCAGATTACTTTAATTTAAGTGTCTAAATAAGGATTTGGGTACCTAAATTTAGGCACCCAACTTTAAAAGAAATGCAGGTCATTATCTCTAGTCAAGAGAAACCCTTGTACCCCATCATCCCCATGAACTGAAGATGCATGAACCATGTTGTCAACATCCATTTCCAACTTCTTGGTACTAAAACTCTTGTCAGCAAGAGATTTAGCCTACAGTGTCTAAGGCCTTGTCTATACCCACACATTTTACCACTTTACAGATAGCTGTATAGAAAAAGCAGCGCAACCCTCCTAGTGTGGATGGAATTATATTGCTATAAAGGTCTCTTATACTGCAGTGAATAGCTCTTCCCCTAAGGAAGGAGAGTAAGTTCTTCCGGTACGAGACATCTTTATACTGATACAACTACATCCACAGTTGGGATTACACTTATTAAACTGCTTTGGTAGAAAAATCACAGCACTAACAGTTAAACCAGTACAAAAACTGGGTGTAGACCAGGCCTAAAGGGACTTTGGGGTCTCTTCCAACAGCCATGTCAAGCTGGTAATACCTCACCAACTCCTGTAGTATGTCTCAGTTAACCAGGGCACACTCTAAAGTATAACCTTAAGGTTAAGTAGAAATACCATCAACAAGTAGTGACCCAACAATCACTCCACAAAGCTGAGTCCTAGTATGTCTTGTTTATACTTTTCCCCAAGTCTATAACAGCTATGGCAGCCTGTTTTGTTTTTATAAAACATCCAAAATTTGAATATGGTTTCAAGGGTGAATACCACAACTAAAAAGCTTTCTCCTTCTTGAATCAGATAATCAGAAGTATTAAACAGTATTTTGAAATACTTTTCACAGTCCTAGGACCATTAATGTCATGTTCAAATCACTCTAGCTTCTGTTTTGTTTTGTTTTACTATTCAGGGGGATACAATGAGTCACTGGCACATTTCCAGTGCCGAGCATTTGAATAATACATGACATGCCCTTTAGCTAGCATCATGATGCCAGATTTAAAACAAGGTAAGAAGTTTCCTCCATATACACTTCCAGAGTTCAGCTGTTCATAATCTATAGCGTTAACAATTTATCATCAAACCCAGAGACTTGCTGCCAACTTATCAAAGTGGCCACTGGATGCATATGATCAAGTCTGAGCATCTGGCTCTTCACTGTTCCTGACATTAGCACAGACAACAGAATCAGTGGACTATTGAATGCAATTACAGTAAGCGAGACAGACAATAAAGATTGATAGCGCCTTCTCTTTTTATCACATACAAAAACTAGTGGGGGTTAAAGCTTTGCCTTGAGCTGCCTTCATTTAACAATGATTGAAAATATGCAATTGTGTTGGTAAAACACTGTAGCCTGTACCACTTCATTTACTGGACACATTATCAAATTAAATGAAAAGTGAACTGCCAAAAGCAACAGTTATTATATATTAATGATGAATATTTACTTAGCATTGTTCACAAATCACACAGAGAACAGAATCCTTCTTGTTATCTTCTTTGCAGGGTTACAGATGAGTAGGTTTAACATTTCTATGTTTACGTTAAGTCTTCTGTCTACAAATCTCTAAATACAGACTTGCGCGACTGGTTTTGTGACTATCCATGTGATTATAATGTGTAATTAATAAAATGCTCCAGTTGCAAATGAATCCTAATTACTGAAGGATTGTTTTACTTCATATCGCAGTTGGTATTTTTGAAAGTACTTATCTCATCAAAGAAATTTAAGAAAATGAATATTTTCTCTCCAACAGGTTTTTGTACAAGTGGGTCATACTGTCCACAGCTACTCTGAACAAATGAAAAACACAGAGGAAGCAAGAGAAATTGATTTATCCCAAATGTATTGTTGAAGATCCAGAATATAATAATAATGTAAACTTTACTCAGTGACTTGTGAGCTGAGAGAAAAATGCAACATGTTCGCATTGTACATGTAGATAATTAACATGTTGCATTTTTGTAGTTTTAAATTAACTAAATCTGCTATTGTTGGACAGCAATCAGAGGTTTGCTAGGTATCAGGACCCAAATTATAGTTTAATTGGACATGTGCAGTGAGTGGGGGCAACCAAATAATAGGAGGAAAGAGAGGGGTTACACCTATAAGAATATGTGCCTACTCAGCAAAGGCACACGCTCCTCATGGTGCAGCAGTTTTGATTCAATTGTTTTAATGCACATACAAAATACAAATAAGGGGTGAAATGATTTTGACAACTCATTTCTTATGGATGTAATGGAAGAAATGAGTCTTTAGAAGGAAATTAATGGAGAGAACCAGCTCTGGACTAAACTGAACACTAAAAATAGCCTCTCTGCATTTAATAAATAAATAAATAAAGGTTGATGAGTGGTAATAAAGTAACAATCGGGTAGCTGGAGGTTTCGGTAGTACATGGTTTGAGGATATGTATACAGCAAACTTTACCACAGGGCCTTGATCATGCAATGACATCCACGCAGGCAGCTTCCTGCAACCTTGGGGGAGCTCCACTGACTTCACTCGAGTGCTGCATGGGTGCAGTGGTTTGCCTATGTGAATGACATTGCAGGGCATCTGAATTTAAATAGCCAAACTAATAAGACCCAGACAACTTGTGCATTTGATTTTCCCTCTGCACTGACCCAGATAGTGCAGTCTTTTCCCAGGCAATCTGGAAGGTTGGACCTCAGCTGTACAACTTGCCAGCATAAAGTCATTGTGAAGTGATCAACATTGAAAAAAAAGTGAGGGTGAAGCCAAAAGAAGTTTGCCACTCTGAAGTTAAGTAGGTTCAATTTTTGGAGGCATCAAGGCAATTTTTAACTTTGATTTTAGTTTTGTTTTATTTTACTGCCATTAAATGTGTAAATACACAATCAAGACTCAACTCAGATTCTCAAGCATTTTGAGGCCCCCAAGATTTTCCCACCAAAAAAAATCTTTGCACTCCTGATTTCTGCAACTTTTCTCAACAATGAAATTTCACTCACTGTTTTGTTTTTAATGTTGGTTGGTTGGGTTTTTGTTGTTGTTTTTTAATACTTACAGTAGAATAGATGTAACAGAAACACCATCACTTTTTCTTGCTAACAGCCTGGTCTAGAAATCTGTGAAAAAGATCTGTCAAGGAGCCAAAATGCTACCAACTGCCAAAAATTTCATAAGAAAATATTCCGGCACCAAGAGAGGGGTGTGATCTAGTGATGTGAGTATAAACATGTGAGCCCAGATTCCTAAGTCCTATTCCAAATTCTAACTTTCTCTGTGCTCTTGGACAATAACATAACTTCTCTGCTTCAGTTTACCCTTCAGTACCTGCATACCCAACAGGGCACTCATTAATTAAAATTTGCCAAGAACTTTGAGGAAAAAAAATAGTTCTATAGATGTAATAAGTACAGCTGGGTGGAAAATTATTTTTCCTGTGAAAAATGTCTGTAAAAGAAAAAAGTTTTCAGAGCTTGCCCTTTGTGTGCTTTGTTACACTCAGATTTGTGCAAATATTCACTTAATTACTGTAGCAAACTGTGAACCCATACAAGTCTACACAGAAGAGATGACAGACTACAACATCAATAAGTACTGACTATGAAAGGGCTCTTAAAAATTTTTGCACTGAAGCCAGTTGAGTTCCATCTAGCTCCACATTTCTGTGCAAGAATTAACTTCAGTGAGAGGCTGGCAAGCAGCTCAAAGCATTTAGGCCATCTTGGCATGACTCAGGATCCTCCCTTCTCCACAGGTCGCTGAACACAGAAATAAGTCCCGCCTCCTGTTTGTTGGTTAATTTGGGCGACACTGACAAACAAAAAGGGAACGTATCTCCTTTGAGGTCAGAGAAGGATTGTGTCCTTGGGTCAAGGAGAGCACGAGGGGAAATCACACTAGTCCCTCCCAAAATAAAATATTTAAAAGACATCAGGGGAACTGGTCATGCAGCTAGCCCCAAAAGACTCGAAAAGGGGATGGGTGAGATGAAGCCACTTCCCTTTCCCCCAAAGATTCCTAGGCTATGTCTACACGTGGATAAAAAAACCTGTGGCTAACGCAGGTCATCTGACTCAAGCTCACAGGGTTCAAGCTCACAAAATCACTGTGTAAATAAGAAACATAAGAACATAAGAATGGCTATACTGGGTCAGCCCAAAGGTCCATCCAGCCCAGTATCCTGTCTACCAACAGTGGCCAATACAGGTGCCCCAGAGGGAGTGAACTTAACATGGAATGATCAAGCGATCTTTCTCCTGCCATCCATCTCCACCCTCTGACAAACAGAGGCTAGGGACACCATTTCTTTACCTATCCTGGCTAATAGCCATTAATGGATTTAACCTCTATGAATTTATCCAGTTCTCTTTTAAACCCTGTTATAGTCTTAGCCTTCACAACCTCCTCAGGCAAGGAGTTCCACACGTTGACTGTGCGCTGAGTGAAGAAGAACTTCCTTTTACTTGTTTTAAATGTGCTACCCATTAATTTCATTTGGTGGCCACTAGTTCTTATATTATTGGAACAAGTACATAACTTTTCCTTATTCACTTTTTCCACACCACTCATGATTTTATATACCTTTATCATATCCCCACTTAGTCTCCTCTTTTCCAAGCTGAAAATACTCAGGTTTAGGTTGGAACCAGAGCTTTGGGATTCTACAAGAGTGGAAGCTCCAGACACACGGCTTTTTTCGCCTCACAGCCTGAGTCAGCTGACCCAGGCCAGCCACGGGTCATTTATCCCACTGTAGACATACCCCTAAGGCTTGGTTTGAGAAAGGAGGGCTGGGAAAGGACGGAGTATGGAAGGATGCCAGGCCAGCCAACCCCTGAACCTCAGGGATGAAACCAGACTCATCTTCTTTCAGGTCTAGAGGAGTTTAACTAGTCCTATTTAGTCACTCTGACTTCTCAGGAGCTACAGCAGAGAATCTGAAAGCATATGCAACTCACACACCTTCTGGGTGTGGTATTCTGCCCCATCTAGTGGCACCAAGACCACTTAGAGAGAAATTAAGGTGTCTGCTCTACAGCCTTAGCTAACAGCCATATGGCTCATGCATTTACCTCCAGAGGTCACAGGTTCGATCCTGCCCACTGATGACCGGAGTCCATCGGCATTACACATAAATTAAACTCAGAACAGGATGCAGCTTGTCATAAATATAAAGGGAAGGGTAATGACCTTTAAATCCCTCCTGGCCAGAGGCAAAACCCTTTCACCTGTAAATGGTTAAGAAGCTAAGATAACCTCCCTGCCACCATGTCAAGGTTCCTTCCCCACTCTGAACTCTAAGGTACAGATGTGGGGACCTGCATGAAAGACCCCCTAACCTTATTCTTACCAGCTTAGGTTAAAAACTTCCTCAAGGTACAAACTTTGCCTTGTCCTTGAACCCTATGCTACCACCACCAAGCGTGTTAAATAAAGAACAGGGAAAGAGCCCACTTGGAGATGTCTTCCCCCAAAATATCCCCCCAAGCCCTATACCCCCTTTCCTGGGGAAGGCTTGATAAAAATACTCACCAATTTGTACAGGTGAACACAGACCCAAACTCTTGGATCTTAAGAACGATAAAAAAAACAATCAGGTTCTTAAAAGAAGAATTTTAATTAAAGAAAAGGTAACAGAATCACCTCTGTGAAATCAGGATGGTAAATACCTTACAGGGTAATCAGATTCAAAACATAGAGAATCCCTCTAGGCAAAACCTTAAATTACAAAAAGACACAAAAACAGGAATATACATTCCATTCAGCACAGCTATTTTACCAGCCATTAAACAAAAGAAATCTAATGCATTTCTAGCTAGATTACTCACTAACTTTTTACAGGAGTTCTGAGCTGCATTCCTGATCTGTTCCCAGCAAAAGCATCACACAGACAGACAGACCCTTTGTCCCCCCCACCAGCTTTGAAAGTATTTTGTCTCCTCATTGGTCATTTTGGCCAGGTGCCAGCGAGGTTACCTTAGCTTCTTAACCATTTACAGGTGAAAGGGTTTTGCCTCTGGCCAGGAGGGATTTAAAGGTTATTACCCTTCCCTTTATATTTATGACACAGCTATTAAAAACAAATAACATTTCCTATAGCCATGATTATCATGGATAAGGAAACAATAGTAGCATCTTTCCACCAAGAACCAAGTTTATTATCTTTCTCCACAGAAAGGTGATAACACTTTCCCAATCATCAGCCATGGACTAAGGGAGGATCTTTCATCTCAGAAATACCACTGAGTCAAAAGGGCACTAGAAACAGTACTGGGACATAGGATGATCAACACACGGTAATGCCCCAATCTAGATTTTGAACATCCCATAGTTTGGGGGTATTCAGATCTGGAGGTTTTGTTTCAGCCCTTGTCTTCTATAAGCCTGTTTCTCAGAACCATGAAATAGACAACACATGTGGGGGTCAAAAATTCTGAAAAATATTTAAAGCAGAATGGGAAATAATTATGACATTAAATACCAATCCTGATATATTTCAAGCTTAAAATGAATTTTTAAAATACTGTCCAAAAACTGGACCCTGTCCAGACAGAGATCTTTTCAGCCTCATACCCTGTTGGTCAAAGAGTATTTCAGCATCTTGCTATTCCATAAGAGTATGCTAAATGAGTCCCCTAAGTCCTGAAACTGTCATTTTTTCAATTGCCTATTTTGTTTAAAATCAGTTAATATAGCCCTTGTGTATGCTGATGTGGAAAACTCCTCATCCAGTGTCAGATCTCAAACATGCCAATACACACACAGACATAGTCTCATTAACTTCAATGGGATTACCCATATGCATAAAGTTAAATAGGTGCATAACTCTTTTGCAGAATTGAGACTTAAGTATACAATCCTGCAAGTTTTACTCTTTACCCATGCAATTAGCCTGCATTGAAGACAAAGGCTTGAAGACTACTTGCCCAAGTAAAAATTACAGGATCAGTCCCTAAACTTTCTGCAATCCAGGAGATCTTGACTATACTGGGGAATAAAATAAGGAAGCTATAATAAAAGTAGTCCTCTGCAGAGATTCTGAGATACTGAAATCAATTTTGTTTAAAAACACTCAGAACAAATATATGGGGATGAGACCTTCTGGTGAATAGTTGAAAAAAGAGCATGTGAACACAACCAGCAATTTAAATTTAATGTGTGTGTTTCATTTTTAACTGATTTTTGCCCAACTTGTTATAAATTTTTATTGTTGAATTTTTAAATTGTGAGAGTGTTTGTGAAAGGTGCTTCAGTCACAGGAAGCAGCAATGCAAGCTTCTGTATGCAACCCTGCCACTGTGCCTCTACCTAGACAGCAAAAGACATCTTTTAGAGTGATAAGGGCTCTGTGTCCAGTTAGGGATGATCCAGGGCCACTGAAATAAATGGGAGTCTGCACTGATTTCAGTGGGTATTGCCATCAGGGCCTTGGTCTTTCATATCTGCTGAGACTGTAAACAAGGATGTCACTCAATTCAAACTATGGCTGTGATTTTGTAAGGTGGTTCTCTGTCCCCAGGAACAGGACTGAGCCTACTAAACTCATTTCAGATAAGTACTAAACAGTCGTCAGATTATATCTAAATTACAACTGACCTGGGTTTCATTATCAAAGGCAATGCTAAAAACCTCAGATATTTTGTAATTTGTACCTGGGGTTCTGATAAATGCCATGTGACCATTAATGATGGTCCCGTGATTAAGAATTTAGCATGGAAGTCAGGAGACCTGAGTTCAATTCTCAGCTCTGTCACAGACTTCCTGTGTGACCTTGGGTGAGTCACTTAGGCGCTTGGTGCCTCAGTTGCTAATCTGTATAATCGCACTTCCCTGCATCACAAGGGAGTTGTGAGGAGAAACACATTAAAGATTGTGAGGAGCTCAGATATTTTGGTACCATACAAGTCCTTAGCGAGCAGAATTATATTGTTTAAAATCATATTTTGACAGCTGCTATTCCCACTTTGCTAGGCTTTCTTGCACAGTTACTGATCTTATTGCACAACATGGAATAACACTTAATCCATACGCACTAGCACAAATGATGGAAGGTTTATGGGAATGTAGACAGTTGATCCCTGACTGCCAATTTGGGATCTGATCCTCCTCAGTGGGAATTTTGCCATTATTGTTAATGGGACTAGGAGAAGTTCATGAAGCTAATTTTAGGGACAAAGAGGTACTGTTGTTGAATTATGTTTTCTGTGTCCCGCAAAGTACACTGGTGTTTCCTGACTCACTGAATTCCACTGCTACCTACATTCATACAAGGCTCCATTAGGCAGAGTTCTGTAGTCTGACTAAACCCACAAGGAATGCCAATTTACATACACAGGGGTCTTCCTTGAGACAATGGATTACATTATCTCTTTCACAGGTTTCAGAGTAACAGCCGTGTTAGTCTGTATTCGCAAAAAGAAAAGGAGTACTTGTGGCATCTTAGAGACTAACCAATTTATTTGAGCATAAGCTTTTGTGAGCTACAGCTCACTTCATCGGATGCATACTGTGGAAAGTGTAGAAGATCTTTTTGTGGGAGGAGGTATTTTTTCATGCTTTGTGTGTATATAAAAGGATCTTCTACACTTTCCACAGAATGCATCCGATGAAGTGAGCTGTAGCTCACAAAAGCTTATGCTCAAATAAATTGGTTAGTCTCTAAGGTGCCACAAGTACTCCTTTTCTTTTTATTATCTCTTTGCTTTTGGGTGGGGGGAGACAAAAGAAAAGGACAAAAACTCTCCGTTAGAGAAAGAGAGTGGAATAAATTTGGGATCACAGACCCTCACTTCTGGATTTGGGACTTCACAGTTTCCAGGCAGGGAGAGACCCAAGGCAAGGGAGAGACCCTTTCTATGCCTACATTGTCCTTCAGATCTGGAATAAATAGGAGACAGCCCGAGTTGTTGGAAAGAGATCTTTCTTAAGCATGCTGAGAGGCCCATATTTGTTCTGTGGCAGCCTGGACACCAGCTTGCATTCCTGAGCTCCAGGTGTCACACCAAACTAGGTTCCTCATAACATTCAACCCTCTTTCTCCAGCCCTACTCATCATGCTACAAGGATTTCCCAACATAAGCTAATGCAGGAACACGTTGGGGTTCAAATTTCTGTGGATGCTGTTGTTTGTTCCACATCAATCTGAGGACCCCCTTGGAGTCACATGGCCACGCACAATGTCTCCTCTGCAGGGAGGCATACTCTGCCCTCCTGGCCCTGAAAACAATTCAACAGAAATGCCAATGACCTTGACATTTTCACTTAACTTCAGAGCTCTTGCATCATTTTAAGCATGAGGGAACGATTTAGCACAGTGAGTATATTTTTCCTGATTATTTTAAAAGCAAAAAGGCATTATTCAGAGGTTTAGTATCAACTTGGAACTACTTCGTTCTATAGTAGTGAGCTGAATGTGTGCTCTCCCCTGACCAGCTAACTTTGGTTCCTGCTCTAGATGCCCCCATCATGTAGCAGCCTGCCTCTCCTCACCTTAATGCATAAATCACAGCATCTGACATGTGATGACATTCACCAGAGAGATCTGAATTAAGATATAAACTGCAGCACCTATGGAGTAATCCAAAAGGTCAAAAACAAACTAGCAAAAGCAGGCTTAATCCTGGAAACCTTACACAGGACTGAAAGATCAGGCCATAAAACTCAAGTGAAAAAAGAAATGTTTTGCAGGTGCAAGCTGCATAAACACAGCCACACACCCTTAACTGGTAGGGTGACCAGATGTACTGATTTACAGTGACAGTTCTGATATTTGGGGCTTTTTCTTATAAAAAGGCCTCTTACCCGCCACCCACTGTCCTGATTTTTCACACTTGCTATCTGGTCACCCTATTCGCAGGGGAAAATCAAAATTCTTACCATTACCTTAACAACTTGCATCTTAGCCATTCATTTGAAAGACCTCTTCAAAACAGTTGTTTCAAAGTCAAAAAATCATTATTAATTATTATTATTGTTATATTAGTACACCACAATGAAGAACAAATATTTTTCTTGATTCTCTGAATTCTGGAACATCTCATAGTAAGAACAACCAAAGGATACTCTTCCCCTTAGTGGAGTCCTGAACTTGCCCAGGATAACACAACACATCAGAGACAAGGACTCTTGGGCAACTGCAGGACAGTAACCAATTAAGGGAATACATTAGTTTAAATAAATGATTAGTTTGCCAAGAAACAATTTTTTTTCTTTTTCCCTAAATATGATGAAATAGAAATTATTTAAAAATTAAAGGCATTTAGAATAATGACCCTCCAAATGCAAAATATTTATTTCTCCTTCATCATCCATAGTTTATTGCACTGATTTTTTTTTCCTCTGCAGTTTACTCAGTATTAGACTTGCATGATCTCATCAATAAGAAATGAATTTTGGTAACTTTCAGAACCACTATATTATTTTTTTCCTTTTATTTGCCGTGAATTCTTCTTCTCTCAGTGGTATTACTTCAATAAGTCAGTCATTATTTCTTTATGTTTTCACTCCTTTCTTTAGTATTTCATTTCCCTTTACAGCACATCTCATGATCACAAAGAAAACAGACAGTTATTTCTTTTAACAGTTGAAATTGCTGCAAGTGATTTAACTGTCATTTAATTTGATTCCTTTCTTCTGTCTGTGGAGAAATATGTTTAATGTACTGGAAATTATGTTAATAAGAAAAAGCATTATCTCATTTAATGAAATAAATATACAAATATTTCAAAATAAAATAAAGAGGCAATCTTCACTGAGAAAAATGTCTCTTATGGTTTGCATAAAATAAACAAATGAGAAAAATTAATGAATACATTGAAATATACTGACAAAAATATGCCTACACTCAAAAGAAAAAAAAAGGAAGGTGACTGAACTGCATATCACCTAATCAAATGCTTTTAGAACAAATACAGAAACAAACAAATTATCAGGGCACAAATTATTACATGTATCTTTCATATTACCTTAAGCTAAACTTTTTATTCCTCTTTTAAAAAGCATATCACATTCTTCTGGATTTTTTGTGGTATTTTCTTTAACTTATGTTGTAATAACATTTATTGTTTAATGACTGTGATAGCTTCATCTTTCAATTATCTATGAGCCTTTGCCACAAAACAGATTTAATTTATGGTGAAGAACTTTGAACTTCTTTGATTTAAGTCAATAACTCTTTTTCTAAGCTTTTACATTATGAAATATGTAACCAGCCAGCACTAAGGTTAAACAAATATTGTTAGTGGTGAAAGCAAAACTTGCAACAATTATGTAATAAAAGCATGACCACTGCAACAGAAACACATAATTAGCAATTTAATTACAGACATCAAAACAAACTAAAGATGTCAATAAAAGAATCTTGTGTGACAAACTGCTACCATTTCCCTGTTCTGCAATTCTAGGTCTTAATGTACTTCTTTATGTTTTAATGTATTTCAGAAATAAACAGTGCATAATAAAAAAGCAGATTCTGAATGTCATCTGACAGGATGTCATTGTGCCAGGATTTTTTTATTAACTACTGTATTTATTTTCTCACTCATACCACTCAGGTTCCTAATTCTCTAAAACACAAAATATTTCTTGCAACAGAAGCAAGAAAAATATCCATGCAAAAATGAGTAATATCAGTAGGTATGCGGTGTTTCACATTCATTTTAATAGTTTCAATAGCATGTTTCACATGCCTTCCCTAGGCATCATTTTCCAAATACACTGTATTTTCCCGCTTTGATTCCCCCCTTCAGAACTATTCTTATTGTTTACTATAACTCTGGTTGGATCACTTTTGTTACTGAGAATGATAACAGAGGAAATGAAATGACAAAGATATTAAGTTACTATCTTACTGAAATATTTGGGCTTCTTTTTGCCCTAACCATCTTTGTTTATATTTGTGGTATTAAAGTTGAGGTGCACACAAGAAGCATAATAAATGAATCACATTAATATGAACAGCTCGTCTGTGACCTTTTTTACTTAAAGCTCTATGGGTGAAATCCTCACTCCATTGAAGTCAATGGCAAAATTCCCATGTTTCCAGAGACACATACTTACTGTTCTTCTCTTTAGACTGTTCAAGGTATCCCCTTTATCTCCTAAAATATCATGGACCTTTAAGCAGTAGGAGAAAACAGGCACATCTAGATGTGACAGTATTGAAAAAAGATTTCCATCTTGTGACATAAGCTGATGTATCTTGGCTGGGAGTTCAACAGCTACTTTTCACCTGTACATTACATGAAAGTCATGCTTCCTAAAAAATTTAAACTATTATCCCCTTAAAGCAGCAAGGAATCTACTTAAAAATAAACTTAGAGCCACTAAAAACACAATAGCGTCTTCTAATTATACCAGGATTTTTTATGGATATACTTTATTTTTGTGTTTACATTTTAGTTCTGCAGACAATATTCTTTATAGCCTTTGCTATTGGGACCTACACTGAGAGTCAGAACATGTTCTATCTGTGTAAGTCCCAATAGCAAAGGCTATAAAGAATACCGCTTTTACATGTAGAGTGCGGAAATTTCCACAGTACAGAGGAACTGGGAAATTACTCTGAAGCAGCGGAAAGCTTTGCGTGCTGTTAACATGCATATGAACTCCAAAACCATGATTTCAAACAGATGAGCTGATAGAGAGTACGAGGTTTAGTTATAAAGCCTCCCCACTTCAGTAATGTGAACATCGTTAATGGATAGGAAGGGCTGAGCACCAGTATCTCCTAAGTGTCTGCAACTCATGTTAAGTGCTGCCATGTTCAGCAGCAGGCCCTGATTTTGTACTGCTAAGTTTGTATACTTCACTAGTTCAAAGGCTGGATCTGTTGTCAAAAGGGTTGGGGTGGGTCTGGCTTGGAAAGTCTTGTAGTTTCACTGTGCTAACATAATAGGATGCTTAATCTATTGTAAAAAGAAAAGGAGTACTTGTGGCACCTTAGAGACTAACCAATTTATTTGAGCATGAGCTTTCGTGAGCTACAGCTCACTTCATTGGAGTGAGCTGTAGCTCACGAAAGCTCATGCTCAAATAAATTGGTTAGTCTCTAAGGTGCCACAAGTACTCCTTTTCTTTTTGCAAAGACAGACTAACACAGCTGTTACTCTGAAATTAATCTATTGTATCTCCCAAGAAGGAAAAAGGCACTGGGACAGATTCTCACCCCAACTCTAGCCCCTTTGCTCCAGGTACAAGGACCAGAACAACGTAAAGGAGATTCTGAAAGCCCTAGATCCAGCTGGGGGATAATTCCTCCAGCACAGGAACTGCTGAAGACAGCCACAGGCTACCTTAGGAGGACTCCCTTGCAAGCCATTGTTCACGGGGTGCACTGGGAGTAGGAGGGATCATGTATGGGGCAAGTACACAGCATGACAGAGATTTTCGGTAGTTCTGTGGCCCCAGAGGGCAGCCCAGGGACAGACTGCTGTAATACAGGCAGCCTCTCAGGGCTGTCTAAGTTATGATGGAGGCTGCTCCAGTCCCGAAAGCTGCCGAAGATCAGGAGGGTACAGAAGTGATTTAAAGAGGCACAACACAGAATCTTACTCATTGCACTGCTTCAGGGAGCTGTATGTCTAGTTGCTGGAGCAGAAGAATAAAAGTGCTAAGATTCTTAGTTACAGTGTTATTTGACTGACTGACTGACTGTCACCTTAAGCAAGTCACTGATCTCTTTGCCAAACTATGTAAAATATACAGTAACATTATAAAACAAGATGTCGCATCTGTGGTAAGCAGAGCTGGTCAAAATTTTTCGTTCAAAAAATTCTTGATGAAAAATGACCTTTTTATGAAAATTGTAAATTTTCATGGAAAATTTTCCTATACTTTAATGAAAAAACAAAATCCAAAATGACTTTTCCCCCTTTTTTCAAAACCCAAAAAACCTGTTTTTTTCTTCAGTTTTTAGTTTTCCAGTTATGATTCAACCATTTTTTTACCTCCTTTTCTCCCCCACCCCTTTCCTTTTCAATGGGAAAGTGGGGAAAAAAGGAAATGGTGAAAAACCACAACTGAACATCACATTTTTATTTGATTTTCCATTAGTTTGGGAGATTTTTCCCACCAGAAACGTTCAAAATGTTTCACAAATAAATTCAATAAAATGAAAATGTTGAGTTAAACACACCATTTTTGACCACCTTAAGTATTAATCCTTTCTGAGGTAAAAAGTGAAAAGGATAACTTTGGCAGAATCCACAAAAGAATTTGTCCCTTAAACTTCCAAAGGAATCTGAAAATAAAATCCTCTACCACCCACATCACAGATTAGCAACAGAGGCATTCTGTGATTGCCACTGGCTCCATAAACCTGAAGTTGTATCCACAAGTATGTGTATGCATTCCTTCATAAGGAGCAATGGATAGTGCATCTTCATATCTTCATACCCCCACTAATCTTCTCTACCCCGTGATACTTCCTGGAGTATGGTGTTCCCATACAAAGCAGGTGCCTCCATGAGTTCCCAAAAAATTTGCACATTTCCTGAACACAGCAAAACTGTACCATTTCTACCATGGTAAGACATTTGAAACTACAGAGCGACAATCAGGTTTTGTCAATAAGCAAACTAAACGGTAATTCACTATTTAATATTCAGATAGTCTGAGATTTAACAGTATAGGAAAGTCTTCTTGAGTTCTGTTGGCAACAAAAAACCATGAGTGCAAATCTTTGGTGCTTTGAGCTTCCTGCCAGACCCAAGATGAAAATGCTGATTTGTATTACTGCATGTGTAATTACAGTTACTTTGTAGGCTCTGCTTCAGACTTTGTTCCTCCTTGTGCTAGGATACACCACCATAACACAGTCTGCAACATCATTGTGCTGTACAGTAACTGAGAGCTAAAAGTAAAAAGCTAATGTATCTTATATACTTCTGAAGCTTCTCCTTCCTCTTTTATGTAATTCTTTTAGCTTTTTATCACAGCCTTTTAAAATTTATTGGAATTTATTTGATTTTCAAAAAAATTTCTCTCAGTTCCTCTAATAAAAAGAAATTAATCTGTGTGCCTTTGAAGACATCTCTCTGTTTTCCCACACTACAACAGGCTGTCCTCTCTCAATTATAGGCCCAGTTCTCAAGGCTCTCTGTCTCAGTCATGTGTCCAATTGCTGAATCTGAGAAAACAGGTGAGGCTTTCAGGGCTTAACACTGTTAAGTACCGATTTGAGCACCAATATGGAATTTGGACACCTTAAAATTTGGAAATTGTGGCTTTTGTTTCCCCCATGTCAATATCTGCTATTTTTTTTAAATAGTCTGTATTATTACAGATGATGTCATAGCTATGCAATATACAGTAGTATATTATGGGAAATGCCAATTTAGAAGTCTGTAACAGAAAAATAAAATTGGAAACTCAAAAAAGGATCAATGTTAAGATCAATGTAGTAAACAAGACTGTGCAAGACCAAAAATGAATTAAAAATGAATTAATCAAAATTGACGTGTCTGAAATTAACCATATTGCTGGATAAAATAATGAGAGTATGGGCTATTTCACCAGCACTCCCTTTTGGGATTCTTTAAAAAAAGATTTTGTGGGGAAAATACAGATGAACAGATGGAGGCTGCCATGACACTGGCTGATTGAAAGACAAAAGAAGTAGTGAGTTTCACCATCATGGCTGCCACTCCCACCATCTCCTGGGACCCCCAACTGTCTTGCGCTAAACAACCCAATGCTGGTACAAGTTTGTCCAGTCTCAGAGTGGCTGAAAAGACAGTGTGCCGTACCTGTTTCTCTCCAGCAGAGAGATTGCAGGTGAAAGTCAGCTGCATTTTTTCTCTTTGCTTTTCTTTTCTCTTCCTTTTTGTGTGTGTTTGCCTTGTTTTGTCTTTGAGTCAACAGGATCGGACTTTAACAGCAACAATGACAGCTCTAGACCATCTAACTAACTTCTCTCTTTTCTCCCACAAGGACAGTTATTACCATCTTTGATACCAACTAAATGACTGTCAAACAAAGTGTGTGAGGGGGGTTCCTTCTAAAAACTCTCTCCAGCTAAAGGGAAAGGAAACAAGGGATGTTGTTAAAATAAAAGCCTTACATAATACTTTACATTTCAAAGGCTTTAACTGTTTTGCCTTCTTTTCTGTATCTTCAATAAAAGGTTAAAAGGATGTTCAGTGGTGTGTTTGCCATGGTATTAAACAGGCTGAGGTCTCTGTGTACCAAACTCCAAGCCTTGTTTAAAACTGTTTAATGTTGGACAGTGACTGGGGTATGTTAAGACCTTTGGCCCATATAGTCCATCTAAATTTATACAACAGTTACTTCAAAAATACAGTTAAACATTTTTCAAACTTCAAGGAATGTTTAATTCGGTTCCAGTTTAAGTTCTGAGGCAGGTTTATGCCAATTCTTCCTTTAGCATTACTTTTTTCTTTTTAAATACCACACTGCACTTTTAAGTGGGGGGCATTTGTCCGGCTTGCCGGGGGAGAGGCAATAGTGCTTTTTAGGGGTGGGGGGGAAGAGAGTTCAGAAGCTGCTGCAAAAAGGGGAATGGGTCAGTGTGATGATGCTAACTCATCCCTTGGGACTGGAAGGGCAGAAGGGTTGAAAAGGGGCAAGCCTGGGCGGGAGAAGCCCTTTTCCATCGAACAAGTGGAGCAGCACCCACCCTCCTTCTCCTTAAGGTAACAAAAATACTAGGTTTGGTCAGGACCTGCTGTGGGCATCACGTTAGCTGCCCCTTTTCAGGGGGACTGGGAAGTACTTTTTCCCTCACCACCAGATCGGCTTAGGTTGAGTGGGGTTTTTTTTGCCTTTCCCACAGTGGCTTCAGGTGGACTTTATTAATGTGAGGCATGAAAGTTAGGCTATTATGCTGCAACTCATTATATAATGTGGCGCGGATGCCCAGTGCAGGTACTCCATACGGAAGGTATACAGTGACCGGATAAAAGCCTTAGTAAAGGACTTAGAAAGGAGGTGCTGATTAAAAGAATGGAAGGGGGGGCAGGTTTGGGGCTCCTATGAATGGTATAGAAGGGAACCAATCCCTCTTTCTTATAGCACACCTTAACGCTAGTATGGAGTGTGGGGGATGTTAAGATCCCAGCAATGGGTTGGCTGGAGGATCTGGATGGAAAAGGAGGGTCTGTCAGAAGCCCCCCCCCAAGTAGTTATTGAATGACCATGGGGTTATCTGCATCATACACTTTTATCTGCCAGATAGTCCCAGACATCTAACAATAAACCATATGAAGTGGCTCCTGTCCTTCTTTCGGTATCGCCAGACAATTTATTTCAGTATAGTTAGGAATGGTCCACTGTGAGATGACATGACTAGGACATGAGATGGTTCATCCAATCAAAATTCAGTTTACTGCAGTAGTTTATTGGCATATTGCATTTCTATTTCATATTTCACAGAGGTGTCAACCTAACTGAGAAATCTGATCTTCTATGTAACATCACAGGCTTGAAGTATTTTTTATTGGTCTCTCGTATTGATTTTTTAACTTTTGACATATTCATCTAGTTTAATTGTCATTTTAAGTGAAATAAATGTTTGATTTCCAGAGATGATTCCAGCAAAGCTGTGGCTCCCTGAAAAAAAAATTGAGCAGGCCCCATATTAAAAGGGCCCGAGACTGAATGAGTGCCCTTCTTCCCTGCATCGGTCCCAAAATGCTGTGCTTTAATGGCTGTGAATGAAGCAGGAGGCAATAAGAAATGTATCAACAAAAGGATGCATTTCTGAAAAGAGTTTGGGCATCAGTGGATGGTGTTTCCTGTTAAACAGAGAAGAGAATCTCTGGTGCTTCCTAGCCAAGCCGAAGGAGGCAGGGGATACAGCTTAATGCTCAAGGTAGCTCGAATCATCACTGCCACCAAACTCGGTGAGGACAGAACTGGATGTGCATCATTCCATGTGCAAATGGAGCATTAACAATAAAGGTTGCACTGTTCCTGGTGGCAGTAGGGCTACAATGAACTGGAAGCCTGCAATGACTACAGATATGTCAGCACAATCTTAACATAGCAGATTAACTTCTTTTGTGGGATATGGTACATGTAAAGCCATTTTGAAATTTTCTTTTACCTGAATATTATTTCCAGACATAAATTAAGTGCCTCATACAACCTTTCTTCTAAAATACGGTTCATAGTTTTCAAAATAAAACCTACTGTGTAGGGCCAGATCCTCTGATGTAACTGATGTAAATGGGCAATGATCCATAAGTCTTCAATGGAGTTGCCTTTATTTACACTTGGCAAAGGATCTTGTCCTGTAAATTTAATGCTGATTTATTTCCATTCCAACTTAGTGACTGAAGAAAGAGGGTTCAGTAAACTACTACTACCACATTTATACTTGTCATCTGGGATTAGCTAATTCCAGTTCAGCAGCGTACTCAATGTATAACTCCATGTCAACAGTAGCAGCCAAAAAATGTACACCTCACTTATTCTAGCAGTTTCATGAGTTAAGCATTTTTGGTCCCTAAAATGAACATGATTCTGCAAGGATTTTAATACATTTAAATGTAATGACATAAGAGTGTTACATAACTACTCTCCTACAGGAGTTTATACAGTACAGCATATAACGAAGCTGGAATATAAATGATGCATATACCTGCAAGGGAAAAATGGCTTTCTTTTTAATTGAATGGAATCTTTGTAAATAACGATATGGTAGAGTGTATTCAAAGGATTCAAAATGTTTGGAGAAACAGATTTGTTCACATTCTTCTGAATAATTAAATATACAGTGCAGAGACAGTAAAAATATTTCAGACTATACTTCCTACTTTCTAAGAAATATATTTAATGAAAATGAACAGAGACTTATAATAAAAAATGCTCTAAAGACGTTATGCAACTTTCTTGCTGTCTTTTTTAAAATGCAAAAGTTAAACACATATTATGTATACTACAAAGGTTTGAAATTTTGGGGCCAGATTCTCAAGCCCATTCAACAGAGCGATGGCAATTTACATCATCTGTAGATTCAAACCTAAACATGTATGAGCTTGTATGATTGGAGGAACATATAATAATTACAATTCAATTATTCTTAGCATCCACATAGCTTCTCAAAATGCAATCATTCACATCTTGTTTGCTTATGTTTTGGGGGTTTCTTTTGGTTTTGGTGTTGTTGTTTATTGCTGGGAAGAATAATTTTTTTGAAAGGGAAAAAAAGATAAAGAAAAGAAGAACAAAAGAGTACCTGTAACTGAAAATCAGTTGCAAAATGCGTTTTGAATATTGAATCATGTCAGTGAAAAATGGTCCATTTGTCTATATTTAGATAATTGAAAAATACAGCTTTTTTTCTTACACCCATACCAGCATTTCACTAAAACAATGTGTGTTTCAAAGGTACAGTTGTGTTCTCTCTCTCTCTCTCTCTCTCTCTCTCACACACACACACAAAATATATGTTTCTACATGTAGTGAAAATCTAACATTAATTATGCTCAACTTTTTGTAATATAGACAGAATTATTTCAGTGCAGTTCATACATATAATAAGCGCCAGGACTTTGAAAATGGGATCTGCAGAAGACATTAAAGTCCAGATGTAATGCAAATTGAACTATGTCAAAGTATCATTAAGGTCTAACTCAAGACATGTGGCAGGGCCTGCTTGCTCCTACCTTTGCTCAAGTCCACAAACAGCTCAGAGACCTTTTTGTGGGTAAAACACCATGTAGTTTATCTACACTATTAGTTTCCATTACTCTTATACAGTCCCCAAGCCTACAATCCTAGGGAGCCCTCAGATCTTGAGGCAAGCAGGAGAGAGCAATCTCTCTCTCTCCCACTCTCTTTCTGCTTCACCCTTTTTCCACTTCCTTCTTGTGCCTTTTGTATCATCTGCCCAATGGCCTAATTAGCCTCTTAGCTGTCCTCAGCCGGTCAGTTAGGCACAGCTTCTCTTTGGCCATGTCTACACTACAAACTTATGTTGACTTAACTTATGTCGGCATATAGCTACCACAATTATTAAATTGCTTGTATGTGTGCAAACTTTGCTCTTTGTGACGGCGGTGCACATCCTCACCAGGAAACTTGTACTGATTGCATTGTCAGCATGGGGCATTGTGGGACGAATCCTGAAAGGCAGGAACAGTTGACATAAGCAATGCAGCATCTCCACTGACAGTGCATCAACCTAATTACAATTGACTGTGACTCTACACCACTCAGGGAGGTGCTATTACTAACCTGGCACAGAGAGGCATTTATGTCAGTGGGAGCCAAATTTAAATGAAGACATTTGCACAGCTAGGTCAACGCAAGGCAGCTTATGTCGACCCAGCCATGCAGTGTAGACCAAACATTAATAAGGTTTGCTCTAGAGTAATTAATTAGAGTTGCAGTGAGTAGAATGCTGGCTCAGCTGCTGTTGCCCAGCCCTCCTGTGATAGACCCCTAAACCAAGAGTATTCAGAGTGAAGGCTTACTATTACTATAATATGGCGAAGGTACTATGCTACAATACATTCTTTATTATTTTTTTCAGAAGTATTAAAATAAAGAAACCAATGTGGTCATGAAAGTATTGTTTGGATTATGGAAGTGGATAACACAGACTTGTTTATCAAGCAAATGGATAATGTTTTCATACAATTTTAAAGGACGGAAAGGACAGAGGTTCACAAACTGTGAAGGTTTCTGTAGAAAGTGATAGTCTTCCCTTGTATTGTTGATTGCTATGGTCCTCTTCTATCAGTGCATACTTTAAAAGAGGCAGGGATAACGTGTAAACCTTGGAGCCAAAATGTAGGCTCCTTGATCCACATGTGGACGCTTAAATAAAATTCTAGTTCTCATAAGTGCTTAGCACCTACAGCTACCATTGTGTTCAATAGGAACTGTGGATTTTGGAATCAAGACACTTTTTGCAGGTGCCTACATGTGTATTTAGAAGTCTAAATTTAGGTAACCAGGCCTGAACATTTTGGGCACTAGAAATATCCCTCATTAGTCCATTAGGACAAGTTGCAAGATAGTTTCTTCCAGGAAGAATTTATTTTCAAAATATGAAACCCTAATAAGTAAGATTACATAAGTAAAATGGCATTGCCTCAGCCCCTGAGGCAGCTAGGAGCTAGGGTTGCAGGCTTTTATAGCTTGCAGAGATCATGACCACCATATCAGAATCAGTTCACACATGTTGTGAATGAGTTTTTCAAGTTCTGATTCTCAGGAAATATATACTGTCTGGTGTAAATAACTATACTGTACATTATTCCAATATATTTTGTTAATGTACACTATGTTGAAAGCTAATATATTAATATATTCAGTAGCTATAATTGCCCTTTTTGGTGGTTTATCTTTCATGTCAGGTCATTAAGATGTTGTACACTGTATAGACAAGTCACCACACAATACCAATCCACCACAGGACAATATGTTAATATAGATGGATGAATAACTGTATTAGCATCACTTTATAAAAATGAGGCTAAATTGTGCTTTAACAATTTGCCCTATCTAAGGGGCTTAGACATAGGCCTCAGGAGCAACATAAAAAAGGAATCATGCCTCAGGAGAATGATTCCTTCCTTGATCCATCCTTTGTAATAACCTGAAACTGGTCTGCTGAAATGGATAACTAGCACCCTTTGCCCCACATACTTGGTCAACTATATTGAGGGTCAAGGTTCCTGGAGTCAAGGTTTCAACCTCTCCCTGCCCCTCATGAACCACTTGCTCAATGGCGAAGTAGCAGGTGCAAAGGACCTGGCTACTCCTTCTCCCCCTCACCCAAAGCCAAGGTCTACGGGTGTATGTGTATATGTCAGGGGCCTTGTTCCACCTTATGCTTCTGCACAGCTAGCACTAGCCAAGTTACAATCTCACTTCAGCACATGCACAATCAACATTACTAACATGGCTATATTAAATATGACAATTAACAACAGGCAGTCTTCTCAGCACTTCTTGCTTGCCATGATTTTTGTTTGTTTGTTTCGTTTTGGGTTTGGTTTTTTGGTTTTATAAAAATAACGTCTGAGTAACAGGCATGCAAAAACATAGCCCTCTTGCCTAAAACAGCCCATTTCTATGCGTAGTTCAGCCTTTAAACAATTGCCTATAACTGGGTTACAGTCGGTCCTGCACACCCCAATAAATGGAAAACCTAGCGGTGCAAACAGGTGAAACTACAATTTGTGTTTATACAGCACCTAGCACAATGGGGTCTTGGTCCATGACTGGGGATACTAGGCACTATGGTAATACAAATAATAAATAATAATAATATAAACATGTTTTCATGTCATGAACATTCTTTAACCTACACAGTGTTTGCCTCAGTCTCATACCTGTGGATTTCACAGTAAGCTGGACTATTACAAGAGTGATGTGAAGCTCAAACACAATACTTGACCTAAATACATTATGTAGCACTAGATGCCTGTTAAGTAGGTCAGCATGGGCTTTTAAAAGTTATGCAAAACTTATTGCTGCCACACAGCAGACATGTCACTAGTCAGGAAGTATAAGAATCAGTTTTATAGGCTGGAGGAAATTTCTTCTCATCATACGAAAATCTCTTAAATACTAGAATATGCTGCTTGTCATATGTCTTTAGGCCTAGAATGTACTAAAAGTGAGCTAGGCAGTTGATGACAAGTTTAACAATCCTCAGCTTCGTGTTATGTAGAAGATTTCTCTTTGAAAATGACTACACAAATACTTATTTTTCATTCTTGCAGTCAAAAAGATTGTGATTTACAGAACACAGTAGGCTAAGTTGCTAAGCCAGAAAAGTTTATATTTTCACTGAATGTAAACTCTTATTGATTCTTTTCAGCAGTGACTAATCAGAGATAGATGTATTGAAATATAAGGCTTAATCCTGAAAACTCTCAAGCAGTGTGGATGGGAAGGGTGGGGCTGAGGGAAGAGCATATCTGTTGTGCCATGCACACATACCCAGGAGGTAGCCAGGCAACAATCCATGGTGTGATGCAAGGTGAGCTGGATTCACATTCCTTTCTTTATACGGGCTTAGGGGGTCAAGACCGGGCCTGGGTGGTGCAATGGGGCTGTCAGTCATACTATGGAAATCAGGCACTCAGAAGCCATTGACTTAGGAAACTAGTAGGTGTCACAATAAGCTGAGCAGCCCTTTCACTCACAGTATTCTGCACCTATATAAAGCCCTTCCTTACCAACCAAATTATTTTTACCATCTTATTTGGACCACAAAAGCTAGCTCTGGACTTCTATGCGGAGAGCTGGGATGGGTGTCCAGTTTCTTCTTTCCAGATAAGGCTAGAGCCTTCAAAATAAAATGTATACAAATCTCCACTTACTAAAACAGCTGTATACGCATGATTTCCTGCCTTCCTGATTTCACATTCATTTTAAAAGAGCTCAGTTTTCATTCTTCAGTGCTGTTGATTTAGGAGTAAATAAGCTTTAGTAGCCCTGCATTGTCAGAGGATCTCACAAAGGCTTTCCCATAGGTCTCTCAATGTTGTCATTCGTATAGGTATGTTGCATATTTTAGTTATCATTTAAGTCAAATGCAGTTCCTCTGAGACAAGTGATTATATTCTTTTTCTGTCTGACCTAGTGAATACTTCAATGCTCCAAATATTCAGTATTTCTACCCTGCAGGCACTAATGTCCCACCAACCAACACCAAATGCTCATAAAACTAGGCAAAGTGACAAAAAAATAGGCATACTGTTATTTTGCATATTGAAAACATATACTTCCTTTTCTGTTTCTTCTTTTATTGCTTTGTTATTTCATCATTATTCACCAAGGTTCTTGCCTTCATTTGCAGAGTTTGGGTTTTAATGTAATGGCCATTCAATAAAAATGTTGCGTTTAAGGGTTTGCATATCATCCCATTTTCTCTTCAACCCTTCAGCAACCATATGGCAAGCAATCAGGTCTGCAATCACTAGGTCCATATTATGTAGAGCATGATTTCAGCATTATGCTATTACCCATCTGTTTCTGTAGAAAAAGACATGAACCCTTGCATAAGAGGTCAGTGGTTTCATTGCACACCGTATTCCAGAAATCTATCTCTGTTCACTTGAGATCACTTTTGTGATTTACTCTAGTCTCCAGGCCAGACTTTTTAAAAAAAGAAATACAGACAATCAGCACAATTTGTCTGACTGTTGTATGAAATTATTTGTAACAGTCATTCTTTGCACTTATACTTCCTTTTGTTAAAAATGCTCTCCTGAGATCCTGATTTTTTTAAATGAAAGAAGAAAGAAATAACAAAAGGGACAGCCTCACCCACTTTTATTTAACAGATTAGTTAAGGTATAATGATGAGGTTACATCTTTGGCATCAATTAGTTTATGTTCAAAAAGATTTTTTTTCCTAATAAAAATTACATAAACTGATATTTTGCTTTCTCTACTGTGAAAGGATGGGCATAATTTTAATGTCAGCTTTTAATTTGACTGAGTGCTGATTTCTGTGTGCAATATAAAGACATGTCATAATGAACTTCAGATGCACTCAATCAAGCTTTAAAAAAAAAGAGCTAGCTAATAAGGAGTTTAAAGTTGCTGTGGGAAGCTTAGTTAACCATATCATGTCACAGGATACTTCAGGGGTGTTCTCTACTACACTGAATAGTTATATCACCATAAACTCTATGTCACAAATAAAGAAATACAGAAACAAACCTAGGCTAACTGATGTACAACACAGCATATCTTATGTGTTATGTTATTCAACCTCCGTACAAGGTCTTTAATAGAACATCCATGCTTCACTAGAGCAATACAATGGAACTTCATTTAATACCACCTTTTATACAACCTGTGAGCCCACTTTGCAAAAATATTTGCCTAAACTAAATGCAAAAATCCCATTTTTGCACATGCAAATGGCACTTAGGCACACAAAGTGTGGAGCTGCACCAAGTGTCAATTTCTACATGTGAACGTGGGGTTAGCAAGTGCAGATTTGGCAACCACCTGTCAAACTTCCCCATTCCAAAATACTTTAAAAAGTTAAATCATATAGTTGCAGCATTAAGAAACAGTAGAGCAAGAGTGAAACCAAAGGATATGCCATAGGCAAGAGAAAAATACCTGTTTCTAGTTCACATATGAAATGAGGTGCAGAGTTGATGAGGTGGAGTGACATAGGACAGCTGCTACTAGTGGTAGGAACTATTGTGGAGAAGACTCACACACCATCATTGTGTGATAGGACATAGAGTAGGCCAGGTCAAAGCTCAGAAGTGGGAATGGTGAGGGGAACAGAGACACAAAATCTTTGGTATGCTAGGGTAAGTCCAATGAGGGTCTTAAAACAGAGGCAGCAATTTTGGACTTGATCCTGAAGAACATGGAAAAGAGGGAGTCAAGCTCCACTGTGTACGTAGGGAAGGAGATATGTAGCTTTCTGCAAGTATTGGAGTCTGGGGAGATGGATCATGGGAAGTCCATACAGACAGAAATTGCAATAGTCAAGGCAAGAGGAAATGAAGGTAAAAATAAGGATTTCAGCAGAGATGGAGATGAAGCAGTGCTATACACAAATAATACTGTGAAGGTAATGTGCAAATTGCAGATATACAGTAGAACACATAGGAAGAAAAGAAGAGTTTGAGGTCAAGGATGAGTCTAAAGTTACAGAGAGTTAAAATAAATGGAAGGAGATGAAAGCAACAGAGTTGTATGACAATAAGCCTCTAGCCTGAGATAAGCATATATGTTTTGAATTATTTCGTTGAAGAAAGTTGAGACAAAGACACAAGTTTAATGGGTCAAGATAGGCAAAGAGAGTCAACAAGACGGAGTTGTAAAAGATGTTAGAAGTTGATTAGCATCAGCATAAAAGTAGTAGTTGATTATCATCAGCATAAAAGTAGCAAAAAAGATGAACTGCTGAGATCCTTTTCCATCAACAGGAGCATAGAAGGTGAAGTTCCCCTAGGTAAAACTTATGCTGAGAAGAAGAAGAAGAAAAAATTTGGCATTTAGTATCATCAGAGATCTTGAAGAGCCTGAATATAGTGTCAGAGAACACTGCATGACCCACCTCTGTACAATGGCCTTCTCCCAATAATAAAGCTAAAGCATAGTTCTGCATTACAACTTTTGGAAGACAATCAACATTTTTTTTTAACTCATGAAGTAGTCTTAATGAGGACAATGCACAGAGCTTTGATCCATTAATGATGGAATTTATCTTTCCTTATATATTTTAGGTACCTAGATGCTAAGTACCAGTACAGTGATAAGCGTATTAAAGAAATGATAGACAGATTAGATAGACAAAGACAGACAGATCAGATGAGATCCAAAAGAAGAAGGTAAATATGAAACATAAAAGCAAAGTAGAAAAGTAAAGGGCAGTGAATTGAGTCTAGAGGGATGTTATAGATACAGAGTCTTGGCAAACGACTGGAGAGATTTCCTGAAGAAAAATATTAAGCAGACAAAATGTAAATTGTTACCTTTTTTCTCAGTTTTCCTATATGCTATGACTATATATGGTATAAACACTATAAAAATTAATGAAAAATGCAAAGTGTTTGAGGCATAACTATGGTAGGTGAAAATTAGAGGCAGACAACCATCAATTACAGAATAAATGCTATTCAAGGCTGAAGTAATAATAGCTGGCAAGACATATTAATACAGTTTGACCTACAGTTTTATTTACTACTTTCAGGCACTCTGAATGTCACAGTGCTTACATACACAATGTTAATGCTTCAAACTTTAGTAAAATACAGCTAGAGTTAATTAAAATTACATAATCAAGGATATATCTTACAATAGTTTAGATAGAATAATAAAGACAGATTGATCAGTGTTTATTAAATATTCTAATAATTATTCACCAGAAGTTATACAGTAAAAGCTAATCATAACTTTTAAAGATAATTTTTTTAGTTGAAAAATCTTCTTACTTTGATATTTGTTAGTTTCTGAAATTAATGCATTTAGGAGCAGAGATTTTGGCAAACAAAGCTGTATTATGCACAGATAAAAACTATTTCCCAATAACATTGTTGAACATAAACCGCTAAAAGCAAGAAAATTCAAGGGTAATGCTCCATCTTTAGCTTATGGAACAGGGGGTAAGGCACAGCATTTCGAGCTGGAAATGTGTAAGCTTTCATTTTGAATTTCCTGGCTCTTGTCTGATTTTTCCTTCTACAGATGTCTTTGTTAGAGGTTTTTTTCTTAACAGTAGACTGTCATCCAACTGTCTGAGAGACAGTAGTCTATAACAAGTTATAATATCATATGTCTGTGAGTTGGTTGCTTACCTCTTCAACAGGGTTGCCAACTTCCTGATTTCAGAAAACTGAACACCCTTGCCCTGCCCCTGCCCTGCCCCTTCCCTGAGGCCCCGCCCCCCGCTCACTCCATGCCCCCTCCCTCCATCGCTCGCTCTCCCCTACCCTTGCTCACTCACTCATTTTCACCAGGCTGGGACAGGGGTTTGAGGTGCAGAAGGGGGTGAGGGCTCCTGATGGGAGGGTGCACTCCGGGGTGGGGCCAGAGATGAGGAGTTTCGGGTGCAGGAGAGGGCTCCAGGCTGTGGCCGAAAAGTTTGGCATGTGTGATGGGGCTCCGGGCTGGGGCAGGGTGTTGGGGTGTGGGGGGTGAGGGCTCCGGCTAGGGGTGCGGAATCTGGTGTGGGGCCGGGGATGAGGGGGTTGGAGTGCAGGAGAGGGTGCAGGCTATGGGAGGGAGTTTGGGTGAGGGAGGGGGCTCAAGGCTGGGGCAGGGGGTTGGGGTGTGGGAGGGGGTGCAGGCTTCAGAAGGGGCTCAGAGCTGGAGCAAGGATGTGGGAGGTAGTTCGGGGTACAGGCTCCAGGTGGCGCTTACCTCAGGCAGCTCCCACAAGCGGCCAGTATGTCCTTGTGGTCCCTAGGCGCAAGAGTGGGCAGGGGGCTCTGCGCATCGTTGGTCCTGTCAACAGGTGCCGCCCCAGCAGCTTTTATTGGCCATAGTTCCTCCCTGACTGCCCCTCGGCTTAGGGGACACAAGGACATGCCGGCCACTTCTGGGAACCATATGGCGCTAGGACAGGCAGGAAGCCTGCCTTAGCCCTGCTGTGCCGCCGACCGGACTTTTAAAAGCCCAGTCAGCAGTGCTAACCAGAGCCGCCAGGGTCCCTTTTCAACCCGGCGTTCTGGTTGAAAACCAGACGCCTGGCCACCCTACTCTTCAATTGCATGTGCTGCCTTTGCCTCAGTTTCCTCTCTCTGACTGTGTATAGTTCAGCCCTCCAGCCAAACCAAAATGTCATCATCTTCCCAGGTAAATCAAACTTCAAAGATATCAAAAAGAATCACACAAGTCCTTCATTCTCCTTGGGACACGGCTATCATAAGCGTCTGTCCCTCTACCCTATACTGAGGGGTTTATGGACTCCTTTTCCTTGGTTGCAGGAGTATAACTGCACCACCTCTAAGTAGCACCATGGTGTCATTAGGTGCCTGTGTCTTCCTTCTACCATAGGTTTCAGCTCTGGGATGCAAAGCAGTGAAGCATCTGTATGCTTCAAAATCAGCCATTCTTCTACACTATTTCCCTGAGGCTGCTTCCTATCTTTGCCTGTCTACATGCCTGGTCAAGAAATGAGAATTATTTTCCAAGATAAATAGGAATTATTTTCTGTGGAAAATTTCAAAAAAAAAAAGGAAATGTTTTTGTTTTGTTTTAATTTTTTCATTGATTTTTCCAATTTTTCAATGAAATTATTTGAAACAAAGAAGTTGCTTTGATTCAAATTGAGTTGAATTGAAATTAAAATTTCTTGGTTGCCCCATCCCCCTTTTTTATTCTTTACCACCCTCCTTTTCCAAAAGGGTATAAAAATAATTAAAACACAAAACTAAAGTCCTTTCATTTCACTTCAATTCCATTTCATTTGAGTCAAGACAAAAATGTTTTATACTGAATCAATCGGAAATCAATTTTGTGTCTGGAACAGTTCCCCTGAGAAATTGGAAACCTTACAATGATACAAAACTGTTATGTGAGAGTTTTCACATAATTTTAAAAACCATTTTTTCAGTGAATAACTTTTTTGATGATTATTTTGTTTCATCAGGTCTAGTGTCTACCTCTTAGGTCTCCTCTCCAATCCCTGTCCCAGACTTCTACAGTACAGGCCCAATTTCTGTGCTAGGAGAACCACTGGCAGTCTTCCCCACGCACTGGTCATGCCCTTAGCCTCCCCAACTACCACTCTCCACAGGTCTCACTTTTACACTCAGCAGAAGCAGTGTAGCCAACGCTTGTGCTTTTATCACAGTTTTATAATATTTGTGGTTATGTTAATGCCTGAGTTCCTCTGATTATGTGAGAATCTGAGCTTAGATTTAAAACAAAAATAAATATGTTTCCAGCCATCTCCTTCCATTTTTATTTATCTTAGGTTAAACGTACTGTGTACTACTATTTCATCTTGGCCAATTCCATGTTCTTCTTCATGCTGGCCAATGTGACAATTATCATCTCCCATGAAAAGTGATGGGATTATTCAGGAGAGAGAAGAGGACAGATCCGGTGGAACATTGACTGAGAGTGGGAGAAAGGAGGAGGAGGAAAGAAACAGTTGGAACAAATAGCAAAAGCAAAAGTAAAATGTGGCATCTCAAATTTAGGGAAGGTTTCCAGGTGGGTTTCTAGGTAAAGGATGTTATTGGCCATTTTGAGGGCTGAAATTAGATCAAGGAGGATTAGAATCAAGAAATGGCCTTGACCCCACCCAATTACCTCTTTCTGGCCAAATGTCATCTCCTCCAGTGGCACAAAGGGGAAAGAAACCTGGCTTTAATCCACCTGTTCTGGTCCCCTTAACTTAGTGGAAGTTCTGCGTATGTGTCAAGGTTGAGAGGGGTGTGGCCAGAGTACATGGTGCTCCAGCAGTCCCGGGCTGCGAGAAAGGTTGTATTAATGTTTCAATGAAAGTCAGGATATTCCTGAGGCTGCTATAACTTGCACTTGCAACTGGACTGACTGCCCCCAGGACTTGAGACAAGAGGACTGAAAAATAGCAGAAAGTCACCAGTATCTCATCCTCTTCAGGTAAGGTACCCAGAGTTTGGTGCACCCAATGATCTAATCCTACACGTTTAAAACTTGTCGTCCTTCTCCAAACCTCACCTTTCCTTTTTCTGTAACTGTCAGCAATTCTGTGACTGCATGGACCAGAAGATCACAACCTTTTTGTTATCCATGAGTCTTCTCCATCTTCCCCAACAGAATCTCTTAATAAACCCTGCCTTTTCCATCTCTAGAATATCTAAAAAATGTGCTTATTCCTTTCTGTCCTGACTGCTCCAATCCTTACCCAGGCTTTAATACTCTTGTGCTTTGACTCCCATAATTACCTCTTTCTTTATCCCCCACTCACAAATTCCTTAAGTTATACTCTCTGCTTCCTCCGGTCTACCACCTCTTAGCAGTATCTCTCCAAAACTGCAACAGGTGACTCAATATTATTGTTTCAGCCCAGATGACATGTACCTCACTCTACTCCTGCCTATTCTGCTTGGTTCCCACTCACCATGAAGGGACTGGTAGTGCTATATTTACCCCCTTCCCTTGCTTACGGAACAGGTTGGTAGAGATACTGAGATATTTGACCTTTCCCTGGTAGTACGTAAGGAGTAGGCATAGCAGACTGCAGGACCTGGGTGGAAGGTGGTGGCACGGCCAGCTGGAGGAGAAGGTTACAGGGGTACAGAGTGTTCTGGCCCTGCACTGAGCCAGGTGGGAATGAGGAAGGAATAGCTCTGAGGGTGGGAGCCTGGAGGAGCAGCTGAGGCTTCCATAGCTAATGTTAAAAATTCATGTTCCAAGACTGGGAACCAACATCACTAATTCAAAGCAGACATAAAAAGATCTAGTGGGTAAATACTTACTTTGGTGTGCAGATTTTTTTTTTAACTCTTGCACACACAGAACTGTACGTGGGTGATCTCACACAAATAATTTGCATGTACAATTACTGAAAGTGGTACTGCAATGACATGAGCAGGGTCTTACCAAATATTTCTGAGAATCCTGGACAACTTTTTCTCTGAGAAACTTTAGTGTCTCCAAATACAAATATATCCTTCATGGCAACAGTGACCCTAGGTACTACCATAATACAAGTTAATACACAAATAAATAATAATAATAATTTTGTGAATGTATGCCATTATTGAAAAATAGATCCCTCAGATTCACAATGGTCAGTTTTGTTGGTCTGATTGCCTAAAAAAAAAAGAGTAACTTATTTTTAAACTATGGAATTTTTATGACTTCCCCCTCAAATTACAAAAATAAATCAATAAAGATAAACCATATTATGCTTTAGATGTCTGAAATCCGTATAAATATTTTTGTTACTTCCTCCTTCATGGAGGAAGGATTTTCTTGTTGATAAGCCACGAGACAGACTCATGATATCTGGATTTTAGCCCCACCCAGCTCTGTCATCGACTTCCACTGTGAATGAGAGCAATTGGCTCCACTGGGATTCAGACCAAATCTGAACACAGCAGGTCAGCTGCAGATGTTTAATATCTTTCCCTCCGCCATTTTCTGTTGGTCTTCTTAGAAAGTGAATACTTTGGGTCTAGGACTGTATCTTGCTGTATGTTTAGAAAATTCCTAACATAATTGTGAGCACTGATGTAACACAAACAGGCCCGCCAACATAGGGGGGGCAAAGAGGGCAATTGCCCAGGAGCCCAGGCGATTTAAAGGGCCCAGGACCCTTGGACGCTGCTTCAGTAGCAGCAGCCAGAAGCCCCAGGCCTTTTTAAATTGGCCGGGTGGGCCGTAGGGCTCCTAGACATAAGCGCTGAGTGGGTGCTGAGTACCCACCAGTGGGCCCCTCCTCCCCACACAGTGCCTCCCGCCAGCAGCAGGCCCCGCCAATCAGCTCGTCCCCAACCCCCACTCAGTGCCTCCCGCCCATCGCCGTCACCTGTTTGGTGGCATGCCGGAGGCGTTGGGCAGAGGGGAAGGAGCGGGGGATGGGAAGAGGCGGGGCAGGGGCAGGCCTGGGTGACACTTGACCCAGATGCCAAGAGGGGCGGGACCAGCCCCTTCTAGCCACTGAGACGCTGCTCTGCAGCTGCCTGAGAGAGCCTGGCTGGGAAGGTGACTTCTGCTCCCTGCCTGGGCTTGGGTGCCAGGGTCCCCAGCAGCCGACCCAAGTGGGGAGTGGAAGCCTCTTCCTCTCCAGCCAGGCTCTCTCAGAGAGCTGCCAGGCAGGGCTGCAGAGTAGCGACAGGGAGGGGCCGGGATTAAAAGGGGTTTCCTCCTGCTCCCCGCCTGGGCTCCTGCCCACCAGGGAGAGTGGCAGAACGTGTCATGGGGGGCAGGTGCAGTGGGAGGACAAAGCCCTCCCCCTCCCCCGCCACTCGCCGTTAACATGGGGCGGGGAGAGCGTGGTGGTCCTGGGCTGGGCTGGGCTGAGCTGGGCTGGGTGGGGGGCATGATCTAAAGGGCAGGTCATGTCCCCCATCCCCCACCCTCCCACTATGGGGAGGCATCAGTTGTATATGTGGTGCCTTCAGAGGAGGGGGGGAACGGGGTGGGAAGAGGTGGGGCATGGGTGGGGTTTTGGAGGAAGGGCCTAAGATAGAGCAGGGGGTCGAGTACCCCCCGGAAAATCTGGAAGTCGGCGCCTATGCTCCTAGGCATGCGTGGGGTGGTACCATAGGTGGCAAAGGCAGCCGGGTGGGCATGTGGAAGCCCTGGCTGTGCCAGAAGAGTGCACCCAGCAATGCAGCTGGCAGCTCGCTGGGTTCCAGCGGGGGCCCATTGACTATTCTGCCCTGGGGACTGGAATTGCTGCTGGCGGGCCTGAACAGAAATAATAAAAATTGAGAATTATAAGCATTTAATGGATACTTTTTGTGCAGCTCACACATACTTTGAGAGGACACTAGACCATGGCAGCTAATTTCACCTAAACATTTCTTCAGCCCCATAATCTGTTAAAAGGGACAATGTCAAATATTTTTGGCCAATATTTGGCATCCTTAAATTGTATTCTAGTAAGGACTGACCAAATGATTATAAATATATTTTTAATAAAATAAAACATCACCATTTAATTGAAGAAATTACAGAAACAAAACAAAAACTGTTGTTTATGTGTGGCTTACACAAAAACAATGTTTCTAGGACTTCAGAGGAATGCCCACTGAGGTGGTGAAGAGGTAAGGGCACTTTTCTTTTCGGAAAGAGTGCCATGTTGCTGCTCCCTATTGAAATAACTTTGTCAGCTCAGCTGCCGGCCCAGTTAAGATATCCCATACTGTTTACTAAATGGCTGATTTTATCAACATTTATAATATGGTAGAAATTCAGGGCTAAAAGGTCAAACGAAATTTTAAAATATGAAAACATATCAGATTACAAAGCAATCTTTAATCTTTTAACTGAGCAGTTTCTTCAGAAGATGGAGTGGTGGGGTGATTCTTGCCATTCCCCACCCCCACAGGCAATTTCTGCCAACTCATCTGCCACCGCAAATGCTTAATCCTAGAAACCCCACTTGTGGACTTGCGCGCCCTCTGATGGATCTGCAGTATTAGTTAGGTAACAATAGACCCCACAGAAGTCAACGGCAGAACTCCAGTTGGGTGTTTTCAATAGGACCAGAATCATGTCCTAATATTATTCCCAGAATTGTGCTGAATTGCCAATAAGGCTGGCTCACAAGTAAGTAGCAAATAAACAGTCTTGATACTTTTAACCTAGAAACATGGGGGAACATTAATTAAAAAATAATGGAAAAGACAAAAGTAGAATTGAAAGAAATTCTTCAGCCTTCTAATAAAGTATATTACACAATGGAGAGTAAAAATTAGTTTAATCAAAAGAACTTAACTATGTCTCTTTAAGCTTCAGCATTTACCTGAAACTTTACCAATTATTTTCTCCTACACATGAGCATATCATGCATGTCCTAGTGCCACATATGACAGGAAACAGAATAGCTTTTGTAACCACAATGGACAATAAAGCTAAGCTTTGCCTATTCATTCTAAACCAAAAATAAATAAATACCCGAATTTCCTTTAAACCTCTTCATGTCAAGCTCTGCTCTTTTCCCATAGTCTTCTCTTTAGGTGTTTTTAGTGGCTCAATACTCAGAAATTACAAGAGTGCTGAACTGTTTAGTGGCTCTGATTCTCCCACCAGTAAATTGATCCAGTGATAAAATGTAAAGAGGCTGGTGCTATTTACATGTTTACTCAGTTTAGTCACAGATCACAAAATAAATTAGTAAATTGAGCTACAAGGCTTCCATTTTGCAACAACCAACACTTCTAAGTAATCATCTGTGCTTAAATACACAAATCCCTTCAAATACAACAATTTCCTTGTCAGCTAACTAAAACAACAGTTACAGCTGGCCTCCTTTCTAGATGAACCTCTATGTCAGAGGGCCCGACCCTCCAAAATGATGGGTTTTAAAGAAAATATGAGGAATGAAAATGTGATTCTTTTTGCTTAAGTTTAATATACTGCAGTGCATTGAAAATGCCCAGTGAACTAAAATGCGAGAGTCACCAGTATGGCGTTGCTTCATAAGCATCACAGTGCAATACTGTTATTCCAACTTCATAAAAAAAGCAAATTGGGCAGCACTTGTGTTGTTTAAAATATCAGAAATCCTTAACAGTGTTGGAATCTGCATCACAAAACCCATTGCACAACTGCCTGGAGTTAGCAATCTTATTAGCAGCTTTTGAAAAACGTCATAATAAACCAGGTATAATATTTACAACTTCAGTATATCTCTTTAATAAAGTTACGGCTCAATGCAATGCAAATAATCATTGTACTCCTACTACTACCAAAAAAAAAAAAAAAAGGACAGAGAGCCCGCAGAGGTTAAAAAAAATCACAGCAACTCTAATCCACTGGGAATATAAATACTTTAGCGGGGAAGTATTTTCTTCAAGTATAATAGAAATATTAAAGATAAAAAACTGTGTGCCTTCAGTTTGAAATGCTTTGTTTCTGAATGTGTGATTTGTTCATTGTCACTACTAAAAGGGTGCAAGAATACATCTGATTGATCACTACGCATTCCTTCCTGATGTTAATCTCATCTCTCTACTGTGATATTTCTCAACAGTAGTGGTCATCTAAATACTGTTAATCTTTTTAGCAAGTACTAATAATTATGCATTAGCACAAATAACATTAAAGCTTTTTTCAAATAATTACATATATAATGGATGTGTCTTTAAAAAGTTGTTTACAGCTAATTAACCAATGAATAATTGTTTTCTCTTCCTGAAACAGGAGAAAGCTTATCTTTGAGTCTCAGTTAAAAATGCTTTTTCTTTCTCTCTCTCTCTCTCTCTCTCTTTAAAACAGTTTTACAGATGTTGTTAGCAATTGAAACTGTTAAAACACGATTAAAAAGAAATTTCTGTATTAAAGGGCTTGCTCAACCTAGTTCTATTGGTTTTTAAAGTACTCGATCATTTCAAATAATTTCCAGTTTGAAAGATCAGTGAATGGTCTGAATATAGCAAGACCCCATTTGAAACAGTTCAGATCCTTTACTATCACAACACAGGCTGTGTGCTGCAAGACTAGTTTAATTGTGGGCTGTAATAAAGGTCATAATTAATATCCCAACACAGACACTAACAAACAATTTTAAATTGCCAGCATAATCAAATGATGCAAACATCTATGAGCTACAAAAGTTCATTGCCGCAACTGACAATTTCTTAATTGTATTCAGTCATTCATGGAAATTTTATTAACATCGAACTGATGTATCCTGCCCTTACTCTGTCACAACACCAGGGATCTAATTTCATTATTTTCCACAAGATTTGCTTGACTACTGCCATGATTCTAATATTGCTTTAGTCCAGATGTTTATGCTATTTAAATTAGGAAGAAAAGGCTTTTGGGTAAACACAATTAAAGAAGTTTTTTTTTTTTCAAATTTAGTTTAACAAACTTCTTTTAATTAATGCATATAGCTGCAATGTGGATGGTTTTCCCCCTTCATTTTTTATGTTCATTCCCCACTGTGTGCAACATACATCCAGTGTATGGCTCCAGCTATTTCTAAATATAACAACCTTTTAATTTTTCACTTACATTTGAGTGCTCATTAAAGTGAAAGATAGCAGTGTATGACAACTGCACTTTTCATTCTTTTACTCTTAAATCAACCCTCGATATATTTTAAGTATAATAGGCCCAGTTTATACCTCCCTCTTCCCCCCCCCCCCCCCCCCGCCACCACCTTTCTCCCTCCTCCTTCAGTGTTAAACCCTTGGAGTGGATCTTATGACAAAATGCTGCCCCATATTTCTAATATTTTAAGTGTTCAAAATTAATCTACAGTATCACCTCTGTGAACAGAGAAGGAATCCGTGCAGTTACATCAAAATCAAAGAGGACAATTTCACTTCTGCTTTTGATTCTATTTGAATGTATTTGTTTTCTTCTCTCATTAGGTAAGAGTATTTTGTGTGTTTAATTTATTTCCTATTTACAAGAAGATTTTAATGGATGAAATAGGTTTCCCTATCTCCCTTCTTTCCTCTCCTCTCTCACTCCCTTTCTTTAAGCAAAGTCATTAAGCTGAAAATGTGAAACTTGGTATTACAGAGCTAATCAATATAAATACATATTTTAGAATGCAAACTACCATTTTGGTAAGGTCATAATGTCATTATGTAGTATAGGTTCCTAAATACAAACATATATTATTTGAATAAAGAACTACTCTGAAACCTATCATTTGAATAGTATTCCTTAAGTGCAACACAAAGAATTTTCTTAGTGACATCGGCATGTATAACAAAGGACAGATTTTGAAAACACCCTATATACCTCTTCATTATTTTAAATGAAAGAAAGTATGATGGCGTGGTCAAAACCAGTCTTTCAGAAATAAAGAAAACTGTCTTTAAAAAATACAAAAGGAAAATATATCATATTTTACTGTAAAATAAATAAACTTGAAGTGAATTTTATTTTTTTCCTGGCAGGATTTTCAGATTAATCTTATTTCTTACTTTAAAAAACAAAACAAAAACAAAAGCAACAGCAATAAAACAACAAAAAAAACACATTTGAAAAGAGACTGAGTAATGTGTGATTTCAACTGACTAGAGGCTCACACTACCTTGTGCCACACATAATCATCAGACGCACTGAAAACTTTTTGTGGTAATGAGGTTTTAAATGCCTTTATAGTCCACCAGCAAAATGATGTTTACAAATAGCCACAGCACCTGCTGTCTTTGTGAAATCTTACGTTTACCACTTATGCAGAAGAGGTCATTAGCACATCCTCAGTCTATAAAGTCCTTTCTTTCCCAATAGATGGGTGGGAGGATAATACAACTTTATTGATTGATCTCTCTTATTTTTATTATTTCTATATATCATATATTGATCTGAAAAAGGTGGTTCTTATTTTCCCAATAACTAGGAAAATTTTAATGTTGAGGATCATCTGGGAAACTAAAGATTTTTGTTTTGCTTTGGTTTGGATTGGGTTTCTTTTTAGGGAGGGGTTTACCTTAAATCACAGAAAGATAGTTCTCGCACCACACCTCATCCCCAAGGGGAGCAACACAATGCCACAGTCTGTATAACAGTAAGGCTAGCTTTTGTATAATGCTATACAATACTAATGTTGTGCTTTTTTTCCTCTAGTACCATTTGATGTGTGCCTGTGTATAAATCTAGGCAGCAGGCTACACCATACACATGCAGAAAATATTTGGGAAAATTAAAATGCTATGTTCAGATTTATTAAGTATAATTCAGACAATGGAGTATTATTAGAAACATTTAATGTGCATAATTCATATGTATTTTCTGTAAAGTACTTCAAAAAACTGGTACTGTACCTTTAAATGTTGGTCTATTTCCATCATATGCTCCCTATTATGGAGATCTATGTTTGGCAATCTTTCCAAGTATACCATGTCAATTTTATAAAAACTAAAAATATTGTTGAAAAAATATTATCCCAAGAACATACGTACAATTATAAATATTCAGCACATCAAGCTTTTGATATACTTTAGTGCACATGAACTGAGTAGCTGTCAAAATTACAACAGGCAACTCAAGTAATTATGCAGATTTATGCAAAACATTAACAAGAAGAATTAAATGCACAAATGAGGTGGCTACACTTGAATTGTTAAGATTATGAATAATTACCATGAATCTTTTTGCTCTTAATATAACTTGTTTTTGATAAACAAAGCCTTAATTATCAGAATACTTTTGAGAATTTTGGTGACCTTCATTAATCTTACAAAACAAGTCTCTTGTGTTCTGCATTGTAAAAGGCACATGCTTAGAATAAGTACACAAACCATGGGAAAAGCATATGTTAATGGCTACTACAAACCAGTGAATGATACCTAAGATTTTAAGTATATGGCATTCTGCACACGTAGGTGCAATAACATTGAGTATTTGGAAGTACTCTAAGCTGAATAATATCTAACAAAGGGTAGAAATACCTGCTATGTGTGAAATTATTTCATTTTGCAAAATAACAGGTTATTTTAAGAATAGAAAGGAAACATCAGTTTACTAATTCCTCATTCCTTATACTAATTGTATAAGATACAATAGGTGCAATAAATCATTTACAAAAACAATAAAGAACCAAAAAACATTCAACTATAACTCTTATTACTCATCTCTTTCAACCACCAGTTTTCTTTAGGTGAATGCAGATTTCCATAGACATCCATATTTTATAAATACATCCAGCTGCTACGTAGAATTTACAGAACAATTTCTACTCTGCTTCACTGGTAATTTTTACACTGCCCTTCTTCTTTCAGATAAACAGTAGGACCTCTTCGTGTCCCCTCACTTAATTTCAGAATTAATTTGCAATGCTGTCATCAACAGTGTAACAACTCACTGATCAACAGTTGCAATTCTTCATAACACTGTCAAACTCCCAGCTGCCACCATGGCAGCTTGTTTTGCCCAGGCCCAGACACTGTACCTTGGGACGAGTAGTAAAGGAGAACTCTAGAAGCATTAAGTCTTTAATGCCAGCCGCACTATGCCTTCCCTAGAGAACAAGCTGTCAGATCAATGGTGTTTTTGTCATAAAAATCTCTCCAAGAGATTTGAATTTGTTTTGGTAAATGTCAAATAGCTTTGATGCATAAAAATTAACTTAAAGAGGTCGTATTCAGACAAAATACAAACTTGCATTTTGAGGGTATTTGCATCGTTTCATATAATTACGTAACAAAACGGGGCAGACCTGAGCACCATGACAAGAGCTGCGACTATGCATAGTGGAAAAGGATGTAGAACAACCCATGTTAACTCCAAACACAGTTCCCAAATTCCTGTTTATTATTGATAACAATGTTTAGAGTTGGCACTGATATAAGGCAGAATTTCTAGCAAACCTCTGTTCACATTCTCTATATATAAAATTATAGCTTTGCCACATACAGTCACAACCTGGTCACTGGTATCTTCTTTACTGCAAAGGTGTGGGGGCAGGGAGATTACTAAATCCGTACCAGCACTATACCTTGTGCAGATTTTTCCATTCAGCTCAGGTGAGCTGGCCAGTAAGCTGGGGAGGCATAGTCAAGACTCCACCCATTCCCAGCCTACCTGCGCAGGAGAGGAAGTTGCAGCTATGGAGGCTGCTCTCCACTCCATGCTGCAACTGGTGATACAGGTAGCCAGTGCAAAGGAGTAAGGGTTTGCTTTATGCTCTCTCATTTCCCTGTGCACCCATGTAGGAGGACTTAAAATCTCACACTAATATATAGCCTGATGGTTCTGTTTCCTGTTCCTGGAGACTACTCCACTCTAACTAAGACAGCATTATCAGCTACCTTCTGAGTCCCTGCCAAGCTGTCTTTGAAGATTTCAAGCTCAGGGATATTTGAAATTGAACTGTTTTACTATGAATGCATTCAGGGACTCTAGAATTATATGGGAGAAATAATGTTTTGCCTAAATCAAGCAAGGACCTTAGGAACTGACCTTAGCGAATTCAGTTGTCATGAAAGGCACAAAGTTGGCTGCCTTAGTGACTAAAGTGCTCTTTGTAGCCACAGACCAGGTGAGCAATTGCAGGACATGCTTTCCCCCCAGTGCCTTGCCAATATGCTTCTTCCTCAGATTGGAAGGACCACTGCTATGGTTGAGACCTAGTCAATCCTTAGCTTCCTTAATTAAACTGTTAACAAGGATATCAGTGGTGAAGTTGTCGTTTGTGAAATAGACATTCAATCACTTGTTCAAACCCTAAGCCAATGAACAGCCATAATATGTTTCATTCACAAATATTACATATACATACACAATCCATATTCCTCATAACTTAGACTCAAAAGTGGTCTTCATCAAGTTCCAGCAAATATGTAATATTACTCCATTATTTTAGCTAACTATATTGAAGAACTTTGACTAGTATATGATGAAATATTATAATTAATTTCAGTTATATTATATCTGCTGAATAAATTATCAATGTCCTCTTTGTGATGCACTTTGTTTTCTTTATCTAATGCATTCTGCATATGTGAATTTGTAAAATTCAGTCATTGTCAGCTCATCTCGAGTGAAACAATGCTGCTAACCTTATTCACAGGGATTGAAGTCTTGACTCAATTGGCAAAACCCTCATTAGCCTCAATGGGCCAGAATTTAAGCCACAGGGTAGTACCTTATTCCACAGCACAGATATGCCAGCTGACTTCAGCATGTGCAATGGTAGCAGAATCCCAAGTCATGAATGGGAATTATTGAGATTCTATTTATATGCCCACCCAAAAACAGAAAAAAGGGTTAGACTATTCATTTGTTATAAGCATTGCCTCTTATACAAAGAAATACACAGTTCAGAAGCCGTATATTAAGAGGTGCATATAATCAAAACAGAGCTTTTTGGTGATAAGTATCAAGCCATTATTTTTAAAGACTTTAAAACAAACATGTGTTATGAGCCTTAGACCCTGTCTGCCAAGATTTCTGCACGGCTCTATTTTTTATAGTCATCTAAAAAACAAATCTGAAAATAAGGGTTTTATAATGAAAATACAGATAGATCTTTAATGATAGCAGCACTACCGGAAACTGCTACGATAATAATATTCTTATTGCTATTTGTGCCTATTTTCTTTAGATACTCTACTAATTGCAGGCATTTCCTAGGATATGAGCCTGTTTGGAGAGAGGCTAATTTAGAAAATCAGAAAGGGGTTACCACCACCATACATTGTTTTCTTAATACATGATCTCTTTTTTTTTTAATGTAATTAGAACCTACCAATGTGTTCTTACTTCACAAGCATTTCTGGAGTGTCCAAAGGTTACATACTCTGGTAAACACTTCTCCTTAAACAGACAGTGCTGACAGTTTCTTTACCAGTTTCTTATGTAATAACATGGGAAGTAATCAAGTTTACTAAGTAGACCATGTTTATTTATAGAGAGACATGAGCAATCACTGAGTAGTTACTGAACCTTTATTTCCATTGGAATTTGTGCATAGTTACCACATAGTTACTTCAGAATACCATGCAGCATTTCAAGGTAATGATAAATCACACAGGTCACAACTGTACATGAACCATTAATTTGCTAATCTGAAATTGACTGTTTGAATTTTTTAATCTACATCAGAATGGATTTTGCAGCTTGATTTATAGTGGATTAACCAAGTTGGACTACAATATATCTGTGTGTTTAGTGACTATATATTGTATGAAACCTAACTGAGGTTACTAGGCCAGTTATTGATGGAAGAAACATGTATCATGCAAGCCAAATTCACAATGCTGCTTGTATTTGAAGGGGCCCCAAATCAACTATTGGGAATTCCCCTCAACAATAAAGGGAGGGACAACAATGTAGAAAAAGAAAGGAACAAACAATTTAATTCTAAGATTCCTCAAGATCTGTATCTTATGAGATCTTTTGCTTTCTACATACATGGATTGCAATCGCAGGTCCACGCAGAACTACTGGAGAGTTTGGTACAAGTTACAGGGATATAGGACTGGACTATCAGATTTGGTACAGATCAAGTCTGGTGATATTGTAAAGCTCCCTGATAATATCTGCACATTACTTGCTCTTGGCACCTGGATAGATCATTGTGAACAAAACCTATCACAAACTAAAAACAGGAGCAAACCATGACAGCTTCCACCTAACACAAAAAGCAAAAATTCATCCAGGCATTGGATAAACCCTTCCCACTTCTTTATCCCCCCCACCACTCAGCCCTCTCCATTGGCCCATTCATGCTTTGAAGCATTCCCTGAAATTCAATAGACACAGGCTGCTTTAGAGCAAGTGGAGGGAGTCCATGGAGAAAGCTCATCTCTAGCCCCCTCTCTTTAAAAGAGCGCTTAGATGATCACAGCAGTACTGTATTAGGGCAGAGGTGATGTCTCAGGTAGGCCTGTCTCAACCTACACAGGATTTGCAGGTTGAAACACTTTAATCTCTGCCTAGAAACCAAGAAGCAGCCAATGCAGAGCACAAAGCAATGGTGTTACAGTACTCCATGTGAAAAATGGGCCACCACATTCAGCTCTAGTTTAAATTTTTGAGTGGATTGAGAAAGTAGTTCCAATTATAGCACATTGCAATAATATAATCTCAGGGTGATAAAGAGATGGATAAAGGGGGGAAAGGGATAGCTTGGTGGTTTGAGCATTGGCCTGCTAAACCCAGGGTTGTGAGTTCAATCCTTGAGGGGGCCTTTTAGGGATCTGGGGCAAAAATTGGGGATTGGGCCTGCTTTGAGCAGGGAGTTGGACTAGATGACCTCCTGAGGTCCCTTCCAATCCTGATATTCTATGGATCCCAGTAGCAAGGTCACTGTATCCGAGTAAAAATGTCAAACTTCTAATCTACCACTTATGGAAAAAAAGGTTATCCTGGTCCCTGTTGCTATCTGATAATCAAAAGGCAACTGAGTATCTAATAAGACTCACAGGCTGTGAAGTGAAGTGACAAACAGGGCACATGCCCCCTTCAATCTAAGGCATTGCTACAATCTTTGCCATACCTCCAGTTGCTTCCCCCAGCCAGCCATTATTAACTCAGATAGACCCTCAGCCAAGCTGCTTTCATGGATACCCCAGTCTCAGTCAGACACTGAGAAAGACACCTGACTGCATCATCTGGGCTGGACAAAGTGGACATATAAATCTGGCTGTCATCAGCATACTGGAGATATTTTAAACCGCAACTTCCCACTAACCATCGTAATGTCCTTAAACCAATCTGCTCATCGAGACTTTGCAGACTCAGCCTTCACTACATTCTATATTACAAACAATGATAATAAAGTAATAAATACATTATTATTATTATTATTACTATTATAACATTTTGCAAGTGTTATAGGAAGTTTGAAGACTGGTAGTGTATTATTCAGAGGATTAAACTGAGTCTTAAATAGCACTGCTTGCATAATCTACCCTAAATATGTGGGAGTAAGGTATATAAACATCCCATAATCCCATGTAAACCACTTCAGTACTATGCCATCCTATCCTAATCATGGCTGAGCCCAGTGTGGATTAGGTTTCTGAGGGGCTCTGTGTCCACTCCATAGGGTTAAGATCAAAAGCCTTTTGGAAGGTGGGAAGCTCATGCAAATGTATTCTGTACCTCACTAAGAAGTCAGTACTTACTGAGCAAAGGCTATAGAGGTTAATGAAGCCAAAGGGCCAGGTGTCCCATAAACTAAATTGTTACCTCTTAAAGTGTCTTCATCTTGGTGTTTGCTTCTCTCCTCAGCCCCTCTGACATGTAATATTGCTTTCTTTCCTCTAGATTAGTTTATGCCAAAATTAGTACTAGTAATGTCGAGAAAGCATGCTTTCCCTCTGTGACCTGGTACCACAAAGATGTGAGACTATGGAAGACTGGAGATTTTTACTGCAGTTTACTGAAAAGCAAAATATATAATCTATACAAAATTTCTCTCTCTGAGGATTCACTGAAATATCCTGACTACCGTCTGTAAGAATGATCTCTAAACTAATATTTAAAACTACCATATTTCCCAGTCAATGGCTGTCAGTTATACATTATGGGCTCACCAAAAACCCACAAGAAGTCTCCAAGATGTCAGAAGACAGTTAAAAAAAGTGTCTCCCATCACCAAGTCTTTACAAAAATACGAAATATATTAAATACAGGGAAAATAAAAATGTCAAGAGCAACTTAGCTTTCAAGTTTCCTTTAAAGTCCTTCATCAAACCCTAAAGCCACAAACAAGTGGACTAAATATTCTCCCTTCCTTTGGCAAATGTATAATAGAGGTTTGCTTTTAAACAAGATAAAAATAAACAAACATTATTAGAGGGAATTCATTCCTGGAGAGCTTTTACAGCTGAACGTTTATCAGTGTGTGGGAGATATTACATAAAGTGCTTTTTAATCAAAATCCTCTTGATAGCTGGCCACAGAGTTCCTGCTCTCAGAGTACTTCTCTCCGGATCTCTGGGGCTACAGTGTCAACCTCAGCCTTTTTATGTGTTTGTCTTGTGGCCTTGATATGAGTCAGAAGGTGTCAAGTTTCCTTCCCCACTCTGAACGCTAGGGTACAGATGTGGGGACCTGCATGAAAAACCTCCTAAGCTTATCTTTACCAGCTTAGGTCAAAACTTCCCCAAGGTACAAAATATTCCACCCGTCGTCCTTGGATTGGCCGCTACCACCACCAAACAAATACTGGTTACTGGGGAAGAGCTGTTTGGAAACGTCTTTCCCCCCAAAATACTTCCCAAAACCTTGCACCCCACTTCCTGGACAAGGTTTGGTAAAAAGCCTCACCAATTTGCCTAGGTGACTACAGACCCAGACCCTTGGATGTTAAGAACAATGAACAATCCTCCCAACACTTGCACCCCCCCCTTTCCTGGGAAATGTGGGATAAAAAGCCTCACCAATTTACATAGGTGACCACAGACCCAAACCCTTGGATCTGAGAACAATAAAAAGCATTCAGTTTTCTAACAAGAAGACTTTTAATAGAAATAGAAGTAAATAGAAGTAAAGAAATCACCTCTGTAAAATCAGGATGGTAGATACCTTACAGGGTAATTAGATTCAAAACATAGAGAATCCCTCTAGGCAAAAACTTAAGTTACAAAAAAGATACACAGACAGAAATAGTTATTCTATTCAGCACAATTCTTTTCTCAGCCATTTAAAGAAATCATAATCTAACACGTACCTAGCTAGATTACTTACTAAAAGTTCTAAGACTCCATTCCTGGTCTATCCCCAGCAGAAACAGCATATAGACAGACAGAGACCCTTTGTTTCTCTCCCTCCTCCCAGCTTTTGAAAGTATCTTGTCCCCTCATTGGTCATTTTGGTCAGGTGCCAGCGAGGTTACCTTTAGCTTCTTAACCCTTTACAGGTGAGAGGAGCTTTCCCCTGGCCAGGAGGGATTTCAAAGGGGTTTACTCTTCCCTTTACATTTATGACAGAAGGACAGCACTATGGATCTTGTATAGATTCATGCCAGACTCTGTTCTAACATGTGCACACACAAATACAGACTTTTCAGCTATTGTACAACTAAAGAATTGACACATTTTGGGTCAGATGAGGCCAACATATTTCCTCTCTCGCCAATATATTTTCAGAAAATGTATGAAAAGAAAAGAAACATTTTAGTAACAAAACATTCAAGGTGTTTGAGGCAAATTTCCAGAGTAGTCTGTGAGGATTTACATGGTCTGTTTTCCATTACTATTAATGGGAGCGCACGCGTACACGCACACACACGCACGCATTCTTTCTCTAACATTTAGCACATTCTCTCTCATTGTTATTGGTGATATTATGCTACCCAACTGGTGGCAGTTAATTCCTTTATATCATTCCGTTTAGTAGTGTAATAGTGTTTTTTTTTTTAAGGTACCATGAAAATCTCACTCCTGGCATTAAAAGGTCAGCAAAGTATTGGCCTTTCAAATTGGTGAAGCTGGAGTCTGAAATCCAGTCTAATTAACAACTACAACCATCCTAGATGAAAAATATTAGTTAACGAAGTGTACAGAAGTAGCAAACAGGTAAATGGAAGATTGTGTGTTCTACACGAACGAACATGCACACATGCACACACTTGCTTGTACTACCTCTGGATGAAATGGATCCCTGTATAAAAGGCTAATACACCTCTTAAGGCCCTTAAAGTTTTTAATAGGACTTAAATGGAGCTTTTGGCCTTGTCTGGCCCTTTATACAGAAGTAAATGTCAACCTATATGAATTGTTCAATGGCACAAATGTATATATTTAAGGCCAGAAGAAATGATCGTAAGAAGGCTGACCTTCTCCATGACAAAGTCCATAGAACTTAATCAGTAATTCACTCATGAAGCCCATATCTTCTGGATGAACTAGACCAGTGGTTCTCAAAGTCAGTCCGCCGCTTGTTCAGGGAAAGCCCCTGGCACGCCGGACTGGTTTGTTTACCTGCCACATCCGCAGGTTCGGCCGATCACGGCTCCCACCGGCTGCGGTTCGCTGCTCCAGGCCAATGGGGGCTGCGGGAAGCGGCAAAGGCTAAGGGACATGCTGGCCACCCTTCCCGCAGTCCCCATTGGCCTAGAGCAGCGAACCACGGCCACTGGGAGCCACGATCGGCCGAACCTGCAGACGCGGCAGGTAAACAAACTGATATGGCATGCCAGGGGCTTTCCCTGAACAAGCAGCGGACCGGCTTTGAGAACCACTGAGCTAGACCATATATTTCAGAAAGACACCCAGTCTTGCTTTAAATACTTCAAGTGACAGAAAATCCACCACAGCCCCGTGTACATTGTTTCATTGGTTTACTTAAAATGTGTGTATTATTTCTAGCCTTGATCTATCTAGCTTCAGTTCCAGGCTTTGGATCTTGTTATACCTTTGTCTGCTAGATGGCACCTGTCATGATGTCATGAACCCATCACCGTTAATTAGAACACCAGAATGCAATGTTATGACTGTGCATCAAGCTACACTGAAATATTGTCCCATGAGGACAAAACATTGCAACATATTGAGGTTTCTTGGGCTCAGAAAGAAGTTACAGGGCAAAGCAGCACAGGATCCTCCTACTGAAAGCTAGATGATGCCAAAAAGTCCAGGACAGACAGCAAGCTTGACACAGTCTTTACTGGAAGAATAGTTCAAGTAACTGGAAGAATAGTTCAATGTCCATAATGCATTTGCAGCAAACAATGAAATTTTTAAAGATCTGAAGACATTGATGAATTGAGATGCACACATGATAAAGAGCATATAACTGAAGGCAGAATAGGAACATTAGGTATATCTTCCTATTCAAGATCAAACTCATTTGGGAGGCCTAGAGTGCATCACACATAACCGTTAAGAAGTTATGGTGCTACTAAAGAAAGTACACAGCTGCTTGGCCTAGAGTCTTGTTGTTTTCACTGATTGAACAGTTCATTTTATTTTACATCAGTCATTTGAACAGATGATAAATGGGTACAGATTTCAATCATAAAAGACAAAAGTTTTGTAAAGGCCTCATTTAATTATGTCTTAAATGACATTTTATATCTAAGCTATCAGCTTTCCACTAAAACTGAAACTCTCTCTTCTTCTCCAATTAGAAAGATGCCCACATTACAAAAATAAAAACCCTACAACACTACAAAATTGGCCATAATTAGAACCTTTGCTTGCTGTCTCAGAAGAGAGAGTAGGGAAAGAATGGTTACAGAGACAAAGCCATTCTTTCACCTCTCCTGGTCAGTGTTGAGTCCCACTGGCAAGACTGTCGTGGTTGTCAACACAGTGTCTTTCACTTGCACTACATTAAAAAAAGGAAACCCAAACCCTGAATCACTGAAAATATGCAACACTATTATAAACATCTGTTTTGAGAAAGCCCCACTTTTAAGACATAGACTAGTCAAGATCTGGTATCCCTGGTAGAACATCTCCTTCATGGGAGTGAGGGACACATTACTTTCTTTCATCACTAGGACACTATATAGGCTAGCAGCTAGTTCAATGAACCGTGAAATGGGCAACGTCTAATTGATCTGTTCTGCATATTCCCAGCATGTGGCAAAAAAATTAAAAAATATATTTTTTAAAAAAAGTAGTGTTCTAAATCCAAAAAGAATAAACTTCAACCAGCCAAATGGCAAAACCTAAATATAAATAACAATACTTACAATGACATAAACAACCTTTTTTTACTTTAGAACTAAAGTATAAAAAAGAGTAATCAGCTGTAATTATTGCTTTTGAAAATGCAAGCTTTACATTGCACAAAAAACTTATAAATACAAGAAGCCTCTCAAAATACATTTTCTCAATTCCACAAAGAAAAATGTCAAACTAAGTTAGGACACTCAAGTGTTATTTGCAGCAATCATGATAAGTCAATTTTGGCTTACATCATGATTGTTATCAACACTCACGAAACATATTATTTACCAGATGGCAATCTTACTCAAGCAAACACATCAAACTTATGTTTCATTATTATCAAATAAAGATGAACTTGCCACTGGGATAACCTCCAGAAGATAAACACTTCTCCATAAAATGAATGCTATGGTTTCTGTTGTTTGATAAGCATACAGTATACAATAATTATCTTAATACGCTCCACTGATACCTCTTATTCCAGTACCATAACTTTCAACAAACCATAAATGAAGATGTGGGTTTCACTATCCATATACATTGAATATCTGTGTTTTATGAGTATACAAATGTCAGAAAATGGCTGGTGCTCCTCCATAAGAGCACATCAAACCAAATTCTACTCTTAGTTACATCAGCATGACCCTACCAAAGTCAGTAGGGCTCCAGAAGTATTAATTAAAATTTTAGCCCTTCCCTATAATATACATGACAAAAATGTAACTTTTAAACATTATGGACTGAATTAATTATGTCCATTAAAGGCAATACAGACATACTTGTCAGGGCAGCAGTAGTCTAGTACATTGTACATGGAAGTGAAGAGCCCTGGGTGCTAATGCTGACTCTGCCACTGAATTGCTGTGTGATCTAGGGCAATTCACTAAGGGCAATATTTTCAAATGTTGGCACATTATTCATATTTATATCCTTAATAAAAACAGCCTGACTTCCTAGGGTCTGAACACACACAATCCCCATTCAAATTATATGTATGTAAATATTAATGTAGGTATCTAAATTTTGGTACCCAGGTTTGAAAATGTAAGCCTTAACCTCCCTGTTTCTTAGTTATCAATGATGTTTATCCATCTTTGTGATCTATCGGAGGAAAAAAAAAGCTATATAATTGTGGAATATTAGTTATTTATTTTTATTGGTACCAGCATATAAGAACTATCTGATATCCAGAGTGGGTGGGGTTCTGTGTTATTTATTGTATATATTAGCTCTGTGAATGTGTAATATTTTATATAGTATTTATACGTATTTACATTTTGCAATTTAAAATATAATAAAAACAAGCTTAAAGAAAGTTCATTCATGCCTTCATGTGAAGAGCAAGATTCCTGAATTTCATTTTAAGCAAAAGGCAAAATAAAACAGATGCATGCTGGCAAGTGCTCATAATGCCCAATACTGAAAACATAAACATGTTATGCTCTGTACTGGAAGCTACAAAATTTCATGGTTGAATGTTTCTAGTACATATATATTCTTCTGCGGGGTATATCAATGGTAGGGGAGCTTTAGGAAACATGCTCCCCCACTCCCCAGCTGGTAGAAATACTCATTGCAAAACCATCAGGGGTGAACTCCTGTGCCTTTCTACCCTTTACAAGGCGTGGGGGTAGAGGACAGGCACAGGCGGTTGGACAGTTGTTTCACAGGGAGCCTGGTTCAGGTGCTAAGAAGCAGGGACCTGGTCTTTCTGTGGGGTTGGAATTTGCTTTCCCTGCAAATTCTAGGGATATGCAAGATTCAGAGACTACCGTCAGCCTCCTCCATAGCCCCCAAGTTTTCCCACCCATTCCCTGAGACAAATCTCAAAGGTCCATTGGCCCTCTGTCCTGCTCCTATGTGTATTACTACAAATGAGTGAAATAAGCCTGTTATTAGCAGTATGAAATTTATGTTTTAAGAGCGATTCATTCCTATCCTATATCTCACATTAAAAACAGGTGTTTTGCAATAGTCCAACACTTAATCCAGAAAAATCATCAAGTTATAAAGATTCCATTTCAGGGATTCCATGCTTTAAACAACACTTATCAGCCAACTATCCAGTCATCTCAGCTTCCATCTTAAGATGTACTAGCGACAGTGGGCAATCATTGCATTATAAAGACACCCTGAAGTCATTGTCTAAAATACTCATTACATGTCACTATATTTTTTCTGAGTATTCCCAGTTATAAAATTAATAGGCATTAAAGAAAAAGTAAAATTGAAATATTTTTACATCTACAGAGAATTAAAATTTGAATTTCTTGTCTTTTCTCTCTCACCCTCTCTCTATCTCTCAGAAGCTGAAGCACTAAACTGAATACTGACTCTCAGTCCTAATGTGGCTTGTAATTTAGTAATAAATTGGTCTCTCTAGCAGACCATTTGGAAATATCATCTATGTGCATTTTTACCACTGGTTTTTATACACATCCCTTGGTGCTCATGCTTAATAATGTGATCACTTCTATATGGAGTAACAGGTGTGGAGCAATGGACCTTTGAAAAGAAGGATAACATGATAATCTTGGGTCTCATCTGCCATGAAGTAGGTAGCCTTTTGCAGCAAGTAGAACTGTGCAGCAGTTTAACATGGACTGTGCATATATGCCTCCTTTGTTTCAAAGGCTGAATAAAACCTCAATTTAGCAATAGTCCCTGAAGATTGTAACTGGGCAGACATACATTTCAGCTCATCTTTATCTTGAATCTGTGCATGTGTTTATTTCTGCAACTGCTAATGCCCCAATAATTGATTGGTACATGCCTCTTCCTAGATATATGTTTGCCTCAGTTTTTGTGTTATTATTCTAAATTTGTGCATCCTAATCTTCTTTCTTAGCAAAGTATTTTATAGTTCCAATAGTTGTCCGTACATTTTGAAAGACGAGGTTATTCATAAGGCCAAGTCATTTTGACAGTGGGAAACCTACATTTTGCTTATATTTAGTTAATTCTCAAGACAAGTTTCTTCTAATTCGTGGTCTGGGTTTTGGCTTTTTCAAAATGTTTGCTTTATCTAGTTCCTACAAATATTAGATTCAAAATATCTATTCTAACCTGGAGGCACCTCTCTGAGTATCCTGACCACTCAGCACCTGAAGAAAGCAATACAGATCAGGTGCTTAGTAAACAAGGTTGGGATTCTCAAAAGACCCAAAGGGAGTTTGAATTTCAGTGGGAGTTAGATGCCTAACTTCCTTCTGCTCCTTTGAAAATCTCAGCACAAAATAATTACTTTAGGGCAACTTCCCTTAGTGGCATAAATGAACCAAATAACCTATAAACATGAGTATGACAGAGAAAAAGAAAGGGAAAAAAATAACCTTAAGTACAACAGCAGGAGTATACTGCACATGGACAAATTTCCAACTAGAATTTTTTTGAGTGAAAGTAGCTTCAGGATTGCTGAAACATTCAACATCTTCCTCTCTTTGAAACTTTTAACTGCAAGACTTACATGTTCCCCATAAACTGTCTAATTTAGTTGACTTTAAATTGGTATCTGATGAGGATACTCGTGTTCTTCAGAGTTTTCTGAGACCTGCTAGCTGAATTTCTATCCTTCTGTGTTGCTTAACGTAAGTAATGATGTTCTGGTATCATTACTGACAGGTATTATTAATGCCTTTCTTAGCAAATGGAGAATGCTGGCTATTCTCATACATATGAAAACAAAGGAGAAGCCATCTCTTCTTGACTCTAGTCTTGACTCCAGGGTACTGCCCCGGGTCCAACCTCTCCTCTCTGGGGACTGAGAATGCAAGGGCTCTACAGTTCCAGGTGTATTTTGTGATAATCAGGATCCAGACCCCCCCAAAAGTGAGAACATACTGTTTAACACCCCGAAATGAGCAGTTGAACAGACTGATTGCATACTGTATGATTGTACTATAAACTTGTATTGAGTATATCTTGACTTTAGCAAAGCTTTTGATATGGTCTCCCACAGTATTCTTGCCAGCAAGTTAAAAAAGTATGGATTGGATGAATGGATGATAAGGTGTATAGAAAGCTGGCTAGATCATTGGGTTCAACAGGTAGTGATCAATGGCTCGATGTCTAGTTGGCAGCCGTATCAAGCGGAGTGCTCCAGGGGTTGGTCCTGGGGCTGGTTTTGTTCAACATCTTCATTAATGATCTGGATGATGGGATGGATTGCACCCTCAGAAAATTGGGAGGAGAGGTAGATACACTGAAGGGTAGGGATAGGGTCCAGAGTGTTTTAGACAAATTGGAGGATTGGGCCAAAAGAAATCTGATGAGATTCAACAAGGACAAGTGCAGAGTCCTGCACTTAGGACAGAAGCATCCCTGCTACAGGCTGGGGACCGACTGGCTAAGCGGCAGTTCTGCAAAAAAGGATCTGGGGATTACAGTGGACGAGAAGCTGGATATGAGTCAACAGTGTACCCTTGTTGTCAAGAAGGCTAATGGCACATTGGGCTGCATTAGTAGGAGCATTGTCAGCAGGTTGAGGGAAGTGATTATTTCCCTCTATTCCACACTACTGAGGCCACATCTGGAGAATTGCATTCAGTTTTGACCCCCCACTACAGAAGGGATGTGGACAAATTGGAGAGAGCCCAGAAGAGGGCAACAAAAATAATTAGGGGGCTGGGGCACATGACTTATGAGGAGAGGCTGTGGGAACTGGGTTTATTTAGTCTGCAGAAGAGAAGAGTGAGGGGGGATTTGATAGCAGCTTTCAACTACCTGAAGGGGGGTTCCAAAGATGATGGAGCTTGACTGTTCTCAGTGGTGGCAGATGACAGAAGAAGGAGCAATGGTCTCAAGTTGCAGTGGGGGAGGTCTAGGTTGGATATTTGGAAAAACTATTTCACCAGGAGGGTGATGAAGCTCTGGAATGGGTTTCCTAGGGATGTGGTAGAATCTCCATCCTTAGAGGCTTTTAAGGCTCTGCTTGACAAAGCCCTGACGGGGATGATTTAGTTGGGGTTGGTCCTGCTTTAAGCAGGGGGTTGGACTAGATGACCTCCTGAGGTCCCTTACAACCCTAATTTTCTATGCTTCTATGACTCTATGAACACATTTTATTAAAGCTTGTAATGTTTGGAAATTGAAGGTCATTATGAGATATGTATACAGATTGTGGTTATGCATCTAAGTATTTATGTATATAGGAAACTTTGCTTATAACCTGTGCTACAGTTTCAACTACATCTCACAGCAGGAAGGGGCTTCTCCAAATCAGGGCTCATAGACAACCAGCTTCTAGTAAAGACCCATCGTCTAGCCAGGAAGAGACAAAGGTGGACTGTTAAGAGTTAATGGAAAGACTTTGAAAGATCTGGGCTCTCAAGTTAAGAGGGAATGTCTACACTCTGAATAAACATGAGTCATCACAGACTAAGAAAAGAAAAGAAAAGAAAAAAGCCTTTTAAAAGCATCCAGGTTTGGCCTCTAGGTCTGAGGTTTGGCATTCAGAAAATGAGGGACAGTCACTTGGTAGGTGCTGTCTGTGAACCACTGGATCCTCCCTATTGCTGGGAGTATCCTGGGAAACTGTTCAAAAGCAATAGGTAACATACATTAGAAAAGGGGTTTTATCTAAGATGGAAGTGTAAAGCATGAGGTTGCATCTTTATGTTTATTTTCTATGTAATTTTCATGTTTGCTCTTCCTTATATTTCATCTCTGAAGCTGGGGCTTTTCTATTAAATACACCTTTTATTTTTACCCCAAGTGGGTCTCTGTTGTGCAAGTTGTGTGGAGTGTGTGTGCCAAAGTAAGCTGAATTCTGGAGAGCTGGTTTCACACATTCAGGGGAAAAGTCAGAGTGTCTAGTAGTTAAGAACCTGGGAGAACAGATTTGGGGAGACTCAGGACTGGAAGGAGTAACCAGGCTGGTAGAAGTCAAGGACAGACCTTATGTTTTGGGCTGACTACCAGTACCAGGGATATGAATCATAGCTGCACAACACCATGGTACCCCAAAGTTACAGGACAGATGGTGACAGAACCCCTTACTACTCTGGGTGATCTCCAAAATGTCAGTGTCACTTGAATACCAGTGATACCCTAAGTAGATTCTGTTCTGTGTTATGGCCTTCCACTACAGCTGAGGTCATGCTTATCAGAAGAAAAAGTGATCCTCTGATTAGTCTCTAGATGAATGCCATTTGGCTATTCTCATCACACTGGTTTCCCCGCAGCATACTTAATATGATTGACCCTCCCTGGCCAATCCTTCAATAATGATGGGATGCTGATGGTGTGTCTGAAACTGCCCTCAAATAGTTCAAGTCACATCTTGAGGATGGACCTGAAATAGCAGTGATGGACAATTTCATGGTGTCATCAAGTGATTTGATAAGAGATGTTCTATTGCTGATGTCATTTAACACATATGACGTCTCTTGCTGAGATCATTTCTATCCACGAGGTACTGTATAATCAATACACTGATAATTCTCAGTTGCTCCATGGATCCTGCAGATTCAGTGTCTGCTCAGAAGAAATGACAGGATGGTATTGTCAGCTGGATACATCACAGCTATTTCATTCTCCACGGCTGAAAAAAAAAAGTCTTACCATTGCTTAAAGGTGCTTACCACATTCATTCATGTTCACACTTATCTTGCAGACATATTCATGGGATAATAATTGTAGTTTAGAGACTCATGTCACTTTCAACTAAACTCTTCCCATAGCAAGCCCACCTATGTTGAATATTGTACAGAGGTGCCGTTTTATTTCTTTCACACATTCTGTGCAGGCTGCACCTTTTATTTACTCTATGGCAGCCTCACAACAGCATCCTTTGCAGTTGAGATCATAACATAGATTAGTGTAATTCCCTCTTAGCATGGTTTTCAGCAAGGCTTCTCCATCACTTTGGAGTTTGTTCGGTATGCACCAGCTGAACAGTATGTTTGCTAAATGGTGTGAGCATCCATGGTCATACAGTGTTGCCTTGAACTCTTTGTATCACCTGCCTATAAAGTGGTTAAGAGGCAGTGTTGATTTTTAATGGTGTAGATGCTTCTCCCTGAGCCTCTTCCTGATGGGTGTTTGTGCTCAGACCCCACCCACTGATAAAGGAACCCTTCCATGTATGGACTGAGGCAGGATGTACGCCTGAATTCCAACAAAGGACCAACAAAGTATGGCTCTAAGATAGGAAGCAATCACCAGGAGATGCTGGGTCTGCTGTGAGAACAGGTGAGCAGGAAGCAAAACTATCATGGCAGAAAACCAGGATCAGCATCAACCATAGGATGCCATTTGGTTTGACTGGATTCATAAAATCATAGAAGATTAGGGTTGGAAGAGCCTTCAGGAGGTCATCTTGTCCAACCCCCTGCTCAAAGCAGGGCCAACCCCAACTAAATCATCCCAGTCAGGGCTTTGTCAAGCAGGGCCTTAAAAACCTCTAAGGATGGAGATTCCACCACCTCCCTAGGTAACCCATTCCAGTGCTTCACCACCCTCCTAGTGAAATAGTTTTTCTAATATTCAACCTAGACCTTTCAGTCCCCATTTAGTCTTCATCCATAACTAATCCCCTAAACACAGCTTAAGTCAACAGGCAATCACACTTTTATTAAAATGGGTTCTACAGAAATTGACCCCCCCTTTGACAGTTCTCTCTTCACTGTAAAAAATAATAATTAAACCTTAATATTCCAAGGGCTGGCTTTTTCAAAAGCACTCAGCATTGTCCTAATTCTACTCCTATTGAAGCCAGGGATAAAACTCCCATGGACTTCAACAGGAGCAGAGTCAGGTCAACACTGAGTGCTTGCAGCAGTCAGGTCAACATTGTGCCTGAAAAAGCACAAGATCAAATCCGCACAGACACACCCCTGGAACTCCAACCTGGGATATTCTATCTACTACCCAAAATCCATAAACCTGGAAATCCTGGGCGCCCTATCATCTCAGGTATTGGCACCCTGACAGCAGGATTGTCTGGCTATGTAGACTCCCTCCTCAGGCCCTACGCTACCACCACTCCCAGCTACCTTCGAGACACCACCGACTTCCTGAGGAAACTACAATCCATCAGTGATCTTCCTGATAACACCATCCTGGCCACTATGGATGTAAAAGCCCTCTACACCAACATTCCAAACAAAGATGGACTACAAGCCATCAAGAACACTATCCCAAATAATGTCACGGCTAACCTGGTGGCTGAACTTTGTGACTTTGTCCTTACCCATAACTATTTTACATTTGGGGACAATGTATACCTTCAAATCAGTGGCACTGCTATGGGTACCCGGATGGCCCCACAGTATGCCAACATAGAACAAAGCTTCCTCAGCTCTCGTCCCCTAACGCCCCTACTCTACTTGCACTATATTGATGACATTTTCATCATCTGGACCCATGGAAAAGAAGCCCTTGAAGAATTCCACCATGATTTCAACAATTTCCATCCCACCATCAACCTCAGCCTGCTCCAGTCCACACAAGAGATCCACTTCCTGGACACTATGGTGCTAATAAACGATGGTCACATAAACACCACCATACACCGGAAACCTACTGACCGCTATTCCTACCTACATGCCTCCAGCTTTCACCCTGACCACACCACACGATCCATTGCTACAGCCAAGCTCTGCGATACAACCGCATTTGCTCCAACCCCTCAGACAGAGACAAACACCTACAAGATCTCTATCAAGCATTCTTACAACTACAATACCCACCTGCGGAAGTGAAGAAACAGATTGACAGAGCCAGAAGAGTTCCCAGAAGTCACCTACTACAGGACAGGCCTAACAAAGAAAATAACAGAACACCACTAGCCGTCACCTTCAGCCCCCAACTAAAATCCCTCCAACGCATTATCAAGGATGTACAACCTATCCTGAAGGATGACCCAACACTCTCACAAATCTTGGGAGACAGACCAGTCCTTGCCTACAGACAGCCACCCAACCTGAAGCGAATACTCGCCAGCAACCACATACCACACAACAGAACCACTAAACCAGGAACCTATCCTTGCAACAAAGCCCGTTGCCAACTGTGCCCACATATCTATCCATCACAGGGCCTAATAACATCAGCCACACTATCAGAGGCTCGTTCACCTGCACATCTACCAATGTGATATATGCCATCATGTGCCAGCAATGCCCCTCTGCCATGTACATTGGCCAAACTGGACAGTCTCTATGTAAAAGAATAAATGGACAAAAATCAGATGTCAAGAATTATAACATTCATAAACCAGTCAGAGAACACTTCAATCTCTCTGGTCACTCGATTTCTGACCTCAAAGTGACTATCCTTCAACAAAAAAACTTCCAAAACAGACTCCAACGAGAGACTGCTGAATTGGAATTAATTTGTAAATTGGATACAATTAACTTAGGCTTGAATAGAGACCGGGAATGGTTGATTCATTATAAAAAGAAACCTATTTCCTGTTGTTTATTCCTCCCCCCCCCCCCCCCACTGTTCCTCAGACATTCTTGTTAAAACCTGGATTTGTGCTGGAAATGGCCCACCTTGATTATCATACACATTGTAAGGAGAGTGATCACTTTAGATAAGCTATTACCAGCAGGAGAGTGGGGTGGGGGAGAGAAAACCTTTTGTAGTGATAAGCACCCATTTTTTCATGGTCTGTGTGTATAAAAAGATCTTCTCTATTTTCCACAGTATGCATCCGATGAAGTGAGCTGTAGCTCACGAAAGCTTATGCTCAAATAAATTGGTTAGTCTCTAAGGTGCCACAAGTATTCCTTTAGTTTTAAACTGATGTTAGGGAGTGGAAAACCAGGATTTAAGATCTCAGCCTTCTCCCACTGACTTTAATGGTGCAGGATCATGCCCTTATTGAGTAATTATGATCTTGCAGTCCACAGTGTATTATATTCAGAAGAGATCTATTTTTCCCTTATTTAGTGAATGAACACACTGTGTAGGAATCTCTGCATGACTTCTCCAAGAATTAAATGCAAAAATATTTTTAACATGTATTGTTAAAAAATGTAACTTTGTGTTTGCAATGTGGTAAATAATGATTGGTGATAGAAAAATATGTTATTTCCGTGGATAGGAATAAAAAACCCTTCATAGGAAATACACACACATTTCACACAAGCAATAGCATAGGCAATTGAAATATCATAGACTAACGAGTGCCTTTTGGCCATTTCGTGTCTGGAGTTTGGGCTGGGGGGGGCGGAAATGTTGTTAAGTCTTGAATGAAAAAAATGAAAAATAAAAAAGAGACAGTAAATCAAAACATTCTTACCCTTTCAAGTGTAGAAACATGTAACCCTTGTTTAACTTCTCCACTGTCCCAGAAAATGACCTGATTCTCAAGGAAAGTAATAGCATAATAATGGGACAACTTAAACAAATATGCACTGCTATTGCTAAGGAACTAATAACATATCACTAGCATGGAATTAAAAGGGGAAGATTAAAGGCTTTCGTAATGTTCCAAGAAAATCCGTGTCTTTTCTATCGTTGTGAAAATTTTATATAGCTGGACAGCTACATCAGCTGTTCAGTACTTATCAGAGTGAACCTCCAAAATATACAACTCTATGCCAGCATGTGGGTGGGGGTTTAGTCAACCACATGTTTGATAATGGATTTTAATGACAAGATTATAAGCACTTAAAAGAACCATGCACCTCTGAGCAGTCACTGCTTCATGCTATATTCTGTGATAAAGAATTAGATCCCAGCACTGCAGAGTGTTGAATAGCTGGCTGGTGTAATGGTAGAGAATGGAGAATATGCGTCAGCTGCCTGTAACTATTCTGTCTCAATAAAATAATTTCTTGAAGTGTCTCACCATTTATTTACAAATGGGTCTTACCTCAACATGACATCATGAGTTGACGGTTCAATCAAATTCTAGTTTCCCACAGTATCTCGGTTTCCTATTTTCCTCATCAATTTATAGTTAACTCATTTTTTTTATCTGCAAAACTGATCATAAGAGAAGCACACTATTCTAAAGACTTGGGCAGCTTCTAAAGATGCTTCTAGGACTCCTTTTTATTACAGCTATCTTTCCTCATTTCTTGATATAAAATCTCTCATTGCTATTGTCCTTCTTCTCTGAAGTCCATAGCTGGATAATATTCTGAGGTTGAAAACCTCTACGTGCAAATGTACTGTGATTGCTCCCCACTTGCATGCACACGTCCAAACCAGCAGTGTCACTGTGATCACAATTTATATTATTCTTGATCTGGTTGTACAACTAGGGTTGCCAACTTTCTAATCGCACAAAACCAAGCACCCATGCCCCATCCCTTCCCCAAGCCCCTCTCCCCCGCCTGCCACTTCTCTGAGGCCCCACCCCCCACTCACTTCACCCCCCCTTGCTCCATCACTCATTCCCCCCCAAAACACACTCTCTTTCACCAGTTTGGGGCAGGGGATTGCGGTGCAAGAGGGGAATGAGGCATCCAGCTGGGGGAGCGGGCTCAGGGGTAGGTCCAGGTATGAGGGCTTTAGTGTGTGGGAAAGGGCTCCGGGTTGGCTCAGGGCATTCCATGCGGGGAGGGTATAGGCTCTGGGCTGGGGGTTGGGCTCCAGGTCGGGGCCAGAAATGAGGGGTTCAGGATGTGGGAGAGGGCTTTGGGCTGGGGCACAAGGTTGGGGGTGGGTGAGGACTCCGGCTGGGAGTGCAGGCTCTGGGGTAAGGCCGGGGATGAGGGGCTTGGGGTGCATCAGGGGGCTGGAACCAAGGAGTTTGGAATGTGGGAAGGTGCAGGCTCCGGTTGGGGTTGTGGGCTCCGGGGTAGGGCTAGGGATGAGAGGTTTGGGCTGAAGGAGGGGGCTTCGGGGTGGGGCAAGGGGTTGGGGTGCGGGACAGGGTGCAGGCTCTGGCTGGGGGGGTGAGCTCTAAGGTGGGGACAGGGATGAGGGGGTTAGGATGCAGGAGGGGGCTCAGAGTTTGGGCAGTGTGTTGGGGTACTGGGGGCGGGCTCAGGGAGGGACTTTGGATGCAGGGTCCTGGAAGTGCTTACTGCGGCTCCCAAGAAGTGGCTGCCAGGTACCTGCAGCCCCTAGGCTGTGGCGCGGCTAGGGAGGCTCTGCGTGTGGCCCTCGCACCCACAGACACTGTCCCTGCAGCTCCCGTTGGTTGTGGCTCCCAGCCAATGGGGGCTGCAGAGTCGGCATATGGGGCAGGGACAGCGCATGGAGCCTCCCAGGGCACCCATGTGTCTAGGGGCCGCAAGAATCTGGCAGCCGCTTCCAGGAGCTGTGCAGAGCTATGGCTGGCAGGGAGGCTTTCTTAGGCCAGGGCCCCCACTGCACTGCCAACCAGACTTTAAACAGCCCAGTCAGTGGTGCCAACCGATCCCACCAGGGTCTCTTTTCGACCGGACATTCCAGTAGAAAACCAGACGCCTGGCAACCCTATGTACAACAGGAATGTCACATTAGTGCTGTCACTAGATCCCACTTTTGTCATTTTGGGAAAATCATATCCTCCTAATATGGAGGATGTTACCCATATATAGGGTTTATACACCCTATACTTCCTTACTTTGGATGCACCTGAGGCAGCACAGCAACCTGCTTTCCATTACTATGGGCTGTGCCTTTGGAACCCAATCTTGCCCATAGGGCCATCAGGACAATCAACATAAAAATGTGTTGTTCATTCTAAAAACAAATCACTTTGTCTCAAATTTGTGCTACTACTGACAAGTTGCATTGCTTTATGAAGTCTTCCTGCAACCAACCTCTTGTATTGATCAAATCTGCAGTTCAATAGTCCTGATCTTATTCTAGTTTTGCAAGCAAAACTCCCACTGAAGTCAGTGGGAGCTTTATATGGGTAAAGACTATAGGATAAGTCTTAAGTGAAAGTATACTGTTGCTAAAATAATTGAGCTATAGTAAAGATAATTAGTGGGTTCCTAACACACTAATACTCTCTTTACTACCTCTTTTCTGTTTTCTCCACCACTGTCTCTACTAATGATTATATTCTGTATAAATTCACAGCTAGCTGGATTATATAAGTAGTCATTCCAAATCAACACACACTTAGTTCAGCATCCTCCAGTTGAGTAATATTAGTGAAATTTTGAATGTTCTCTTATTTTATATTTATAGATTCCACAAACCAACTGCTGGTTTGTTGTATTAGTCATGTAAAACCATCAGTTTTCACAAGTATGCAAGGGCATGGAGGCTGATATTCTAGTGAATGTTCGCAGGTAAAATTTCAATAGTTCCATTGGTGAACACATCTTTTAATAGGAAAAAAAATGGCAAAATTGTTCTTTGAATTTGTCCCACATGAAAAATCACCTTTTTGTAGAGTTGCCCTTGCTAGGATGAAATTTCAATTTTCTCCTAGCAATTACTACTTTTTAATACAAACAAAAATTCAAGACCACAGTGAAACATTTCCTGTTTCATAAACTTGGAAAAACATGATTTTATGACAATTTTGCAAATGATGGGAAAGAAAGAAGAGATGAATTCTCACTGAAATAAACAGGTGGCAGTTTACTTAGAGAAAGTATTATACTCTTCACTGATTACCTGAGTATTTTTATATCAGGTCACAGATGCTTTTTCCCCTTTCTACCATCATCACTGAAATGTGAAATGAAACTTAACTAAATGTTAGTTTTAAATCCACAAGTACAGTTCATCATAATGGAAGGTATAATACATTTCAACTTTCTGACATTGACATTAAAATAAAAATAAAGATAACTGTGGTTGCCAATGTCTTTTTCCTAAGATGTTTTCTGTTAAATATTCTGGAGTCTATTTCAGCTGCCAAATACTCATAGTTTAAAAGTCTGAGGTTGGATAATTTCTTAAGAAAATACATAAGGATTTTTTTTATGTAACAGCGAGTTAAATAAAAGATGTCACCATTCACTTGTGCTACCTCAACCATAACTGTACTGCACTGAAATGTTCCTTATCTATTCAATAACTAAATGTATCTTGTCATGTACGTGCTCTGACATGACAATTAACATCTCTATTTTTCTTCAAGTAAACTTAAATACTTGACTCTAATAAAATAGAATACAGACAACTGAAGAACGCAGAGATGTCAAGTATCAAGAACCTCCTCTATCATTCAAAATAACTTGAATTCTATAGGATTAACTTCTTGGGTAATTTTATAACTGCAATCTGGACTGTCAACTTTAACACACTGAAATTAAAAAAGAAAAGGAGTACTTGTGGCACCTTAGAGACTAACAAATTTTTTTGAGCATAAGCTTTCGTGAGCTACAGCTCACTTCATCGGATGCATTCAGTGGAAAATACAGTGGGGAGATTTATATACATAGAGAACATGAAACAATGGGTGTTACCATACACACTGTAACGAGAGTGATCACTTAAGGTGAGCTATTACCAGCAGGAGAGCTGGGGTGGGGGGGAAACCTTTTGTAGTGATAATCAAGGTGGGCCATTTCCAGCAGTTGACAAGAACGTCTGAGGAACAGTGGGGGGGGGGGTGGGGGGGGAAATAAACATGGGGAAATAGTTTTACTTTGTGGAATGACCCATCCACTCCCAGTCTCTATTCAAGCCTAAATTAATTGTATCCAGTTTACAAATTAATTCCAATTCAGCAGACTCTCTTCGGAGTCTGTTTTTGAAGTCTTTTTCTTGTAATATTGTGACTTTTAGGTCTGTAATCGAGTCACCAGAGAGATTGAAGTGTTCTCCGACTGGTTTATGAATGTTATAATTCTTGATATCTGATTTGTGTCCATTTATTCTTTTATGTAGAGACTGTCCAGTTTGACCAATGTACATGGCAGAGGGGCATTGCTGGCACATGATGGCATATATCACATTGGTAGATGTGCAGGTGAACGAGCCTCTGATAGTGTGGCTGATGTTATTAGGCCCTGTGATGGATAGATATGTGGGCACAGTTGGCAACGGGCTTTGTTGCAAGGATAGGTTCCTGGGTTAGTGGTTCTGTTGTGTGGTATGTGGTTGCTGGCGAGTAATCGCTTCAGGTTGGGGGGCTGTCTGTAGGCAAGGACTGGCCTGTCTCCCAAGACTTGTAAGAGTGTTGGGTTATCCTTCAGGATAGGTTGTAGATCCTTGATAATGCGTTGGAGGGGTTTTAGTTGGGGGCTGAAGGTGACGGCTAGTGGCGTTCTATTATTTTCTTTGTTAGGCCTGTCCTGTAGTAGGTGACTTCTGGGTACTCTTCTGGCTCTGTCAATCTGTTTCTTTACTTCAGCAGGTGGGTACTGTAGCTGTAAGAATGCTTGATAGAGATCTTGTAGGTGTTTGTCTCTGGCTGAGGGGTTGGAGCAAATGCGGTTGTTTCGTAGAGCTTGGCTGTAGACAATGGATTGTTTGGTGTGGTCTGGATGAAAGCTGGAGGCATGTAGGTAGGAATACCGGTCAGTAGGTTTCCAATATAGGGTGGTGTTTATGTGACCATCGCTTATTAGCACCATAGTGTCTAGGAAGTGGATCTCTTGTGTGGACTGGAGCAGGCTGAGATTGATGGTGGGATGGAAATTGTTGAAATCATGGTGGAATTCTCAAGGGCTCCTTTTCCATGGGTCCAGATGATGAAGATGTCATCAATGTAGCGCAAGTAGAGTAGGGGCATTAGGGGACAAGAGCTGAGGAAGCGTTGTTCTAAGTCAGCCATAAAAATGTTGGCATACTGTGGGACCATGCGGGTACCCAGAGCAGTGCCGCTGATCTGAAGGTATACATTGTCCCCAAATGTGAAATAGTTATGTGTGAGGACAAAGTCACAAAGTTCAGCCACCAGGTTAGCCGTGACATTATCGGGATAGTGTTCCTGATGGCTTGTAGTCCATCTTTGTGTGGAATGTTGGTGTAGAGGGCTTCGACATTCATAGTGGCCAGGATGGTGTTTTCAGGAAGATCACCAATGGATTGTAGTTTCCCCAGGAAGTCAGTGGGGTCTCAAAGATAGCTGGGAGTGCTGGTAGCGTAGGGCCTGAGGAGGGAGTCTACATAGCCTGACAATCCTGCTGTCAGGGTGCCAATGCCTGAGATGATGGGTCGTCCAGGATTTCCAGGTTTATGGATCTTGGGTAGCAGATAGAATACCGCAAGTCGGGGTTCCAGGGGTGTGTCTGTGCATATTTGTTCTTGTGCTTTTTCAGGGAGTTTCTTGAACAAATGGTGTAGTTTCTTTTGGTAACCCTCAGTGGGATCTGAGGGTAATGGCTTGTAGAAAGTGGTGTTGGAGAGCTGCTTAGCAGCCTCTTGTTCATATTCCGACCTATTCATGATGATGACAGCACCTCCTTTGTCAGCCTTTTTGATTATGATGTCAGAGTTGTTTCATGTTCTCTATGTATATAAATCTCCCCACTGTATTTTCCGCTGAATGCATCCGATGAAGTGAGCTGTAGCTCACGAAAGCTTATGCTCAAATAAATTTGTTAGTCTCTAAGGTGCCACAAGTACTCCTTTTCTTTTTGCGAATACAGACTAACACGGCTGCTACTCTGAAACCTGAAATTAAAAAGAAAATAAAGAAAACCATAGCTGGCAATGTCTTGTAAATAAGAAGTTTGTTGTTAAGTGTTCAGGAGCATTCTGGTTCTACCGATAAAAAATGGTAGTTCAAAAGCCTAAAAGCTGATAATTTTGGTGCCTGCAATCTGATAAGGATGACGCAAAGGACCTCGTATCAGCAGCATATTTGTTTCCTGAAAAGCAATAAATGCTGCACTTGTGTCACAGCAATGGCAAAGTTCAACTTTGATGTTGGCAGAGACACTACATGGTGCCATGCTGCTTGCTAGGGTATCAAGTAGAGATTGTGTGACACAAGGGAATGCTGAGAAGACTCTGACTTTTACTCACTAGCCCCAGACACTTGACCTGGGAAGGATTACAAAAGTTCAAACCCCTGTACAATGACAAGTATCCACTCACTCCAGTAGACCCCCCTCTCTCTATCCTGTGCAGCTATGAGGAACAATGTCTACACTATACAAGAACAGTACCCTGTCTTAAGGCAGAAGGCATCATAAAGTGGGTGGTAATGTGATGGGTGACAAGGAGGTGGAGTTATGGCAGTGCTGGTAGGGCATGCAGTGTGGATTATGTTGCATCCTCCAAACGCAAGTAGTATTGAGCAGGTTCCTGATATGTGTCTGTAAGTTCTAACAGGAAATTTTGCCTTCCTGAATTGCTCCTTGAGCTCTGCCCCTCTTCTGCAGCTGTGTCTTAAAGGTGCAGTTGAGCCCTCACAGCACAATGGTGATGGAGTCATGAAACAGCAGGCCAAAACCAGCTGCTGGTATGACTTCCCAAGCAGTGTTACAGTACTATAGACTTAGGGCCAAATTTTGCTTCTGTCTGGATGCACCTGAGATGCCCAAATAACCCCAGGGAAAAACACCAGTTGTATCAAAAAGCAGAACTTTATTCACAGAAGAAGCTCACAAAGTCTCCTGACAATGAGCTCCACAAGGTGAAGCGGTGGTGAAGAAATCATAATGTCATGGATGTACCTTCCACCAGCTATGCAACCTGAACTCCCTATCTGTCCAGCACCAGGTTTCCCTTGTGGTGGTTCACCACAACATTCCACCCCCATTGATTTTAACAACTATACATTGAGAGGAAAAAAGAATGGCTTCTATATAGGGAAGGGAAAAAACGTGGTGCACGTGGACAGTGGAGGCAACCATTCCCCCAGCCCAGTCTTTGGCCTCAAGTATGTATTTGAATCTATGTTTGCAGCATTGCTGTAGCCATGTTGGTCCCGGGATATTAGAGAGACAAGAAGAGTAAAGTAATATCTTTTAATGGACCACCTTCTGTTGATGAAAGAGATGAGCTTACACAGAGCTCCTCTAACCTGAAGAAGAACTCTGTGGAAGCTCATCACCTCTTGCCTCTTTCATCAACAGAAATTGGTCCAGTAAAAGAGATTATCTCATCCACCTTGTCTTTTTGAATCTATGTTAGACCAAAGTAAACTAAATATGTTTTTTTTTTAAAAGGCAAATTGTGTAAGCTTATAAAATATTCTTAGAATGAGATATACAAGCCACTTTTATTTGAAAAGTCTGAATTTCCAGACTGCATGAAGTATATATTTTCATTCCTTGCCCTCTCCTTACAAAATAATTGTAAGAGAAACATGAGCAAAAGGAAAAGGGAGAGCATAATGCATAATTCAGAGTCAGAAATATTGGCGTTTGCCAGCTGGATAGTTATAGGAATCTGTCCAGTGGTTTATTCAGAATTTCCTCAAGTGAAAGAAATCAGTTTGTTGAAAATGACACCTTAGGGATGCATATGTCCCGGACTCCCATGTCATGTTTCCTCCGTTTACTTCAAGTCAAAATACATTTTTTCGCAGCTCTTAGCCCTGCAGGATCAACCCAACTAATGAAAATCAAGCTGTCTTTGTGCTACTATCAACAATAGTCAGATGACAAAATGCAGGTTCTGATCTTAGCATGTTTATTGTTGCTGATGATGTATAAGCAGATAGCAGACAGCTTCATTTTCCTTAAGCTGGCTGACCCTGCAGAGAGTGAATTGGGAAAAAAAAAACTTTTAATTTTGACTAGTAGTAAAAAAGTTGAGCAAACATGACATGACATGGATGTCAGAGTGCGTAATATAACTTCATGAACTTAAGTAATGCAAGAGAATATAAGGAAATGTTAAAAAATTATATAACTAACCTTTAAAATATGCCTTATGGTCTTTCATAGTTTAATTACAGATATTAACACACTGATCAGAGACAAATAAAAAAGAAAAAGAAAACTAGCAAACACGAATAGCTCTTTAAAAAATCATTCTTTTGCTGCATTACATGATGTCTGACGTACACTTTTAATGCTTTATATTATGTGGTATGTGCTACATTGTAATCAGAATAAAAATATAAGTAATTGTCTTGTAATCTATATCCACTGAGATTTACACAGTAATGTCAGGACTATTATATGTGAACTATAAAATTGCAGCACTGCCATAAGGTTTTTAGAACATGACAGGAACTGTGTAATTACAGAATTTTCAGCTGTAAGCAGGGTTTAAAGTTATCTTGTAACAGCATGAAGTTACTCAGGAATTATAGTTTACAGTAGTTACTCATTGCAATAGCTATGCAGGGCTGTATCATGCCTTCTTGTAGGAAAATCTCAGGGATGGGTAATATAAACCAGAAAATTCAGCGAATTCCTGCGTTATCATGCTACTGTTGGGTTGCTTCCCAAACACATCAGTCAGGACTTGTGCTCCTCCAACCTTGTGTACATACCAAGATCCATGGAGAAATACCAAACATCTCGAGGCATCCAGGCTGGGCTAGGGCAGTGGCATAGAGGGCCAGCCCCTCTGTGGTACTCTCCAGGCCCATTCCCCTCCACCCAATGCACTGCAGAGATAACTTCCCCAAAGGCACTGGTTCAAAATTACTACCACTCCTGAAGGGGGTTGAAAGTGCAGTGCAGGAACCTGTGGGAATTAACAGCAAATCTTTTCTTCCCATCTGCATGTGATTGGGAAAAATAAAGCTACAAGCAGGGGTATAAATGTCCAGTCCTAGCAAGTCTGCCCAGCCAAATCTAAGAGTTATATTTACTTTTTGATTCAAAAGTGATAATTCTAGGTTACACCACCATAATACATTTCTATTTCAGTTTTTCATTCATAATAGTTTTTCCTCTTCACTAACAAGAATTGCTGAAAAATACAATTCTCTGACCTTTAGGGAGCACTTTAGTTGTTGTAACTGGGTGCAAAGATTCTCCCCCATGACACGGCCCACTCAAGAAAATATTCAATTACAATTCTGGAAAAAATATTAAACTGGAGAGGTGGAGGTTGTTACAGGATGGGATAGATGGGTGGATGAACATATATATATATATATTCCTATGCCACAAAATGTTAATTTTTCTACTTACAAATCATGTTCTTATTGCATTTTAAGAAATCTTCCTAGGGATTTCTTTAAAAAAAAACAGATCTAGAACTTTTCATAAGACATGTAAAACCTCTTTGACAGGTTTGAAACTTCGGGGCCCAATGATGTATTCAACCCAGAAAACACTCAGTGAAATTCACAAAAGCTGTCCTAACAGAAGAGCTTAAGCATGAGGCCTATGTTAGAACCAAAAAAGCCTCTGTGTGTCTTCCATCCATTATATACACACGCACATACATTTTTCTTGTAGATATTTAGAGGTTCCATTTCTGCTGTCTTGCACATGATTAATTACAAGTAAATCCCAATACACTGAGCCGAAAATGAACCATCATGGTGTTAAGAGATACTCATTATTTCCTCCTTTTTGGTGGGGGACTTTATGACTCAACTATTTTATTGTTCTAAATTTGCACTGAAAATAATCTGCCTGAGGTTATTTGTAGGGATGTCAATTAATCGCAGTTAATTCATGAGATTAACTCAAAAAAATTAATCGCAATTAATCGCACTTATAACAATAGAATACCAATTGAAATGTATTAAATATTTCTGGATGTTTTCCTACATTTTCAATATTGCTTTCAGTTACAACACAGAATACAAAGTGCACGTGCACTTTATATTATGATTTTTGATTACAAATATATGTACTGTAAAAATTATAAACAAAAGAAATAGTATTTTTCAATTCACCTCATACAAGAACTGAAGTGCAATCTATTTATAGTGAAAGTGTAACTTACAAATGCAGATTTTTTTTGGTTACATAACTGCACTCAAAAACAAAAGACTGTAAAACTTTAGAGTCTAAAAGTCCACTCAGCCCTACTTCTTATTCTGCCAATCGCTAAGACAAACAAGTTTGTTTACATTGACGGGAGATACTGCTGCCTGCTTCTTATTTACAATGTCACCTGACAGTGAGAACAGGCATTCGCATGGCACTTTTGTAGCCAGCGTCGCAAGGTATTTACATGCCAAATATGCTAAACATTCACATGCCACTCCATGCTTCGGCCACCATTCCAGAGGACATGCTTCCATGCTGATGATGCTCGTTAAAAAAATAATGCATCAATTAAATTTGTGACTGTACGCCTTGTGGAGAGAATTGTATGTCTCCTGCTCTGTTTTACCCACATTCTGCCATATATTTCATGTTATAGCAGTCTCAGATGATGACCCAGCACGTGTTCGTTTTAAGAACACTTTCCCAGCAGATTTGACAAAATGAAAAGAAGGTACTGATGTGTGATTTCTAAAAATAGCTACAGCACTCGACCCAAGGTTTAAGAATGTGAAGTGCCGTCCAAAATCTGAGAGGGACGAGGTGTGGAGCATGCTTTTAGAAGTTTTAAAAGAGCAACACTCTGACGTGGAAACTACAGAATCCAAACCACCAAAAAAGAAAAGCAACCTTCTGCTGGTGGCATCTGACTCAGATGATGAAAATGAACATGCGTCACTCCGCACTACTTTGGATCATTATCAAGCAGAACCCAGCATCAGCATGGAAGCATGTCCTCTGGCTCTACTTTAGTCAATGGGATTTTTGCCACTTACTTCCACGGAGCCAGGATTTCATGCTGGTTCTTTTCCATGACACTGTTATATTAGGGCAGACTGATAGTTTATCTCTGTTTCACATCAGTCAAGCAGAAGTCAAGCAGACTGAGCACAAAAAAGAAAGGGCAACTAAAAACAGCTTTGGTGGATACAATGTGGCAGAGCTCAAAGGAAATTCTCTGCAGCCCTTCACTCTCATGGAAGAGAGCTTCTTCTGAGCTTCCTCTAGTTACAAGCCAAACAGCTAATATCAGCTGAGCTGAGCCCAGGATCCTAAGATTCTGTGGTGACAGAGAAGAATTCTTGAAGAAAACCTGCCAGCCAGTCCCATCTGAGCCACCTTCTTGATCATTTTGCATATAAGGGCATAAAGGCAAGAGCAGCATTTGAAATGCGCACACTAAGTTGAAGTTCCAACAGATTGCTTCTGCCTCCTGATTATTGTATCTGCTGAAAAAAAGTGATTTTCAGACTGGTTCTGGATGCAAACAGGTCTCTTTCTGTGTGGCTTGCTTATATTTGATATTAACTTTCTACTTTCCAGAGTGGAGGAACTTTCTGCTTACTTAGTCCACTCTGAGGCTCTCCATTTCCAGGACACTCAGTAGCCTGGTTTCCTGGTTTCTTCTGCCTACTTGAAAAGCAACAATCTCTAGCTCAGTAGCACCTTGTTCATTGGGCCTCCTGAAAATTGATCTAAGTTGCTTCTGCTGTGTAAGTTCTCAGCAGGATGCATTGATATTCGCTGACAAGATAATCAACAAGTCTCACTTTCCTCATCTTGAGGATGGAATGTTTCTAACTTCCGTTCCTTTCCTATAGCGGCCTCCTAAGAATCTCAGACTGTATAAGGCTTTCCATCAGAATATGGACATTGTTTACTACCAGTGAAAACAGATATTCACTTGGCGAGGTGGGCTGAGCGTAACTTTCAGGTTGTTAAATTTAAAGCTTCCGCTTTGCAGTAACTGTTGGGGTGGGGAATAGCAACATTGGTTGAAACTGTTGGGGACACTGGGCCTGGCCACTAGGTAACTCAAGGGGATGGAAGACCACGAGTGTCGATGAAACCCCCTCGCACTAGGCCCAAGTGACCTTGGCCACCCCACCCAGAGGCACTCGCAGCAGTTATGCTGAGGATCTGCAACAATATGTTGCAAAGTCAGACTGTCTGAAACTAAACAAGGCCAGACAGGGCAGATATGGTAAAACACTGCTGAACAAAGCAGCTTTATATATATGGTTTAACAGATGGTACAAAGAAAAAGGGAACTAGTTGGTATCTGGATTGGCTGGCTATATGGATACTTAGGGCAGCTTGCTATTGGATAAGTATGCTGAAGAAAGGATGTAGAAAAGTCTGTGTAACTTCCTGCTCTGTGTACAGGATTTGAGGTGAATATCTCCCTGTACCATATTGAAGCTTCAAATAAACTTTTCTGCTTCTCCACCCCGTTGTGATTATTGGGTGATGCATACCGGGCAATGAACCTTGCTGTTGCTTGCCTCGGGCACTCTGTGCTGGCAACAGCTTTTGGCGTCCCTGGGTGGGCTCGAGGCTGCTATTTAGCCTTGCCCGGACCCCTCCTGGCGGTCGAGAATTGCAGCGACAACCGATGCCCAGCGCGCACCGGTGAGATCATCGGGGGCCTCAGAGGAGATGCGATTTGATCGACCCCGGAGGGCATAATGATGCAACACACTCATATAGTGGAGAAGCAGCTGCAGGCGACGGTGGGGAACCGGTCCCTTGGATAAGGTAGGAACCTTTTGCAATCCAGATTGTATGCTCTGTTGGAACCTGGGGACGCCTAGAGTTACCCTGTAGGTATGGGACAGGGACAGAGCTCAAGAGGTAGGGCACAGTGTACGCCCTTAGAGTGTATCCTAGCAAAATGGAAGGTATTTGGTTCGGATCCGATGACTAAGAGTCAATTAAAACGATTCTGTACAGTTGACTGGCCTCAATATCAGCTAGAGGACCAGGAGTGGTGGCCACCAAGAGGGTCAATTAATTACAACACGATCCTCCAGTTACTCCTGTTCTGTCAGCGAACAAGGAAATGGAATGAGCATATTTATGCACATTTGTTTCTGGCTTTATGTACTCGACCAGATATTTTACAGCAATGTAATTTGACTCCTACTGGTTTGGTAGCAGCTAATGTTAGTTCCCAGACCCCCACCCCCACTGTAATGGCAGAGCCGGTGTCCCCTTCGGCCCCTACACCCACACCTTGTAAGTCCCCAACGGTTGGATTATACCCCTTAATCACCGAAACTAAAGTCGCCCGGTCTGGAACACCCTTACTGTGGTGGGAGCCACAGGCAGAGACACCAAGTGCCCAGTATATGCCCCAGCGGAATGCGCTTTGGGAAATAGGATTATATCCCACAAGCTGGTGTACCTCCCTGAGTGCCCAACACCTCTGCTGGGATGGGACCTGCTCTGCCGCCTAGGTGTCACCCTTCATTTTACTGAGGATGAAATAACCCTTACCTTACCCCCTGAGAATGCATGGATTATGACGCTTGCAGTTGAGCCCTCAGCTATGCAAGCCCCAGAATGGAGCCCGTGGGAAGACCAGGTGTACCCCCTCATGTGGGCATCAGGGATCCCAGGAAAGGCCACCCACCATACCCCCATTAATATTCAGCTCATACCAGGGAAAGGCCTGGTGCAAGTAAAACAGTATCCAATCAAGAGGGAAGCCAGAGAAGGGTTACAGGAAAATATAGATCGATTCCTAACGTATGGTATTCTCCGGGAATGTCAGTCAGCCTGGAACACGCCCATTCTACCCGTACAGAAGCCTGATGGCATGTATCGCCTGGTACAGGCCCTAAGGGCAGTCAATGAACGGGTTAAGACTCTACACCCTCTTGTCCCTAACCCGTATAACTTATTGGCTTCTATAGGGGGACAATATACCCATTTTTCAGTTCTCGATCTGAAAGATGCTTTCTTTACCATCCCCAGTTGCCACCCCACCACAGGAGATCTTCTCCTTCGAGTGGGAGGACCGAAACAGAGTTAAAAAGCAACTTTGCTGGACAGTGTTGGCCCGGGGATTTAAAAACTCTACCACCCTCTTTGGCCAGGCTCTGGCCAGAGACCTAGAGGAGTGGGATAATGAGGAGGCCCTCCTTCTGCAGTATGTAGATGATTTGTTAATTGCCACTGTGGACCAAACCCCCTGCCTTAAAGCCACCGTGAGCCTCCTGAACTTTATTGGACTCCGGAGATATCAGGTAGCATGGAGTAAGGCTCAAATCGCCCTCCCAGAGGTACGGTACCTCAGGTTCCACATATGGCAAGGGGAGCGCCAGCTTTCAAAAGAAAGGAAGGAAGCTATATGCCAAGTTCCTACCCCAAGTAATCATAAGCGGCTCAGGACATTTCTGGGTTTGACAGGCTTTTGCAGGATATGGATCCCAGAGTTTGGACTATAGGCTAAACCCCTGTATGACTATGTAAAAAGAGCAGATCATGACCCCCTCTATTGGACCCCAGAGGCTGACAGGGCATTTAAAATCTTGAAAAGGAAGTTGATGGAAGCCCCGGCTCTGGGCCTGCCGGATCTCTCTAAGCCGTTCCAGTTGTATGTACATGAACGAAAGGGGGTGGCCCTAGGAGTGCTCACACAGCTGTTAGGAGCATGGAGACGTCCCATGGCCTATTTCTCTAAGCAGCTGGACCAAGTGGCAAAGGGATGGCCAGCATGCCTAAGGGCATTTGCAGCCACAGCCCTGATGCTGGCAGAAGCTGAGAAATTGACCTTGGGAGGGAGAATACAAATATATACCCCTCATATGGTCCAAGCCTTATTGGATGCAAAGGGAGGCCTTTGGCTCACCCAGGCTCAGATGGCTAGATATCAAGCCAAACTTCTGGAGAACTCTGAAGTTACCTTACAGTCTTGCCCCTCCCTTAACCCAGCCACCCTCTTGCCAGACACAGAGGAACAGGCACATGACTGTTTAGAGATCATAGATGCCCAGTACTCCAGCCTCCGGACTTAAAGGATGTACCCCTCCCAAATGCAGATTATGAGTGGTACACTGATGGTAGCAGTACTGTAATAGATGGGCAAAGGAGGGCAGGCTATGCTGTTGTGGCCCTCCATGACACTGTGGAAGCCGAAGGTTTGCCCGAGGGGATCTCTGCCCAGCTGGCCAAACTAATAGCCCTGACCCGTGCACTTGAACTGTCAAAAGGAAAGCGGGTCAACATTTTTACCGATTCAAAGTATGCTTTTGGGGTGCTACATGCTCATGCTGGCCTATGGAAGCAAAGGGGAATGCTGACAGCCCAAGGCTCCCCAGTCAAGTATGAACCCCAAATCCTCCGGCTCCTAGAAGCCGTACAACTTCCTTCGGAAGTGGCGCTGGTACACTGTAAAGACCATCAAAGGGAAGATCAAGATGTGGCCACGGGTAACGCCCAGGCAGATAGAGAGGCTAAGCATGCTGCCACCCTGACATCCCCTCAGACTGAGAACGCCCATATGCATGCCCTTATCCCATCAGTAGGGGAGCTTCCAACCCCTCAGTACTCTGGGGAGGAGAAACAGCTAACTGACAAACTCGGTCTCCGGGAAAAGGAGGGATGGCTCTATTCCCTGGAAGGGAAGGTCCTCCTACCAAAGGGCTTGATCCAGCCGGTGCTGCAGAAACTACATCAAACCACTCATGCTGGCAGGGAAGCACTTATCTAACTAATGGGAAAATACTTTATCACATCTGGACTCTGACCCCTGGCTGCCCAGGTACAAGCGAACTGCTTAGTCTGCCAAAAGAATAACCCCAGACCAGGACATCCTGTGCCACCAGCTGCCCTAGAACCCACTCCGGGCCCCGGACGGGTGTGGCAAATAGATTTTACTGAGTTTCCCCGGACCCAAGGGTTCAAATATCTCCTTGTCTTAGTAGATCGGTTCAGCGGATGGCCAGAAGCCTTCCCATGCCGTAATTGCACTGCCAGAACAGTGGCCCTCAAGTTTGTTAAGGAGATCATTCCTCACTTTGGACTCCCTCAGTGGATGGAATCTGATAATGGGACACACTTCACGTCAAAAATCATCCAAAGCATCTCAAATGCCTTACAGATCCCCTGGAAACTCCATATGCCCTGGAGACCACAAGCCAGTGGTGTAGTGGAGCGTACCAATCAGACCCTTAAGCGACATCTCTCAAAAGTGTGCCAAGAGGCCTCCCTGCGGTGGCCTGATGCTTTGCCCCTCGTCCTGCTCCGTATCCGTCTTCTCCCAAAGGGTAGATTAGGGCTGAGTCCCTTTGAAATTATGTTTCGAAGGGCATGGCCTATGAATGGCACCCCGGTTCTGTCAGGGGAATGGGAGTTGGGTAATGTTTTTTTGTCTCAGTATATGTGTTCCCTGTCTGCTGTTCTCTTGTCTCTTCACAGGTATACCAAGGATTCCCAGACTCTCCCCTTGGACTCTCCCATCCACTCCTTACATCCCGGTGACTCCGTGCTTGTTTGTACCTGGAAAGAAGAGCCTCTCCAGGAAAAGTGGAAAGGACCCTATACCATCCTGCTGATCTCCCATACGGCGGCAAGGGTTGAGCGACACAAGAACTGGATCCATCACTCTCGTCTGAAGGCAGTACCCGCCCCCTTGTCAGCAGAACAGTGGACCGTCCAACCTGCTGACTCCTCATCTAGTGATGATCTAGGGCTAAAGCTACTGTTTAAAAGACACAAATAGCGGGCACCTTAACGCTAAAATGGGCCCACCCAGGTACTGGAGACCCTGGGTTGGGAAGACTCTGGTAATAATGAATTGGGTAACATTGTTATTCTCTGTATTGTTATTTCCAAACTGTGCATATCGGGAGCATAACTCCTTTATTTTACTTGCGCACCATGTTGCTACAAACCAGACTGATTGCTGGGTATGTGCTCCAACTCCACTGTCCCCAAAACGGGAATGCCCCTTGACATGCTGCCCTTGACCCTAGCAGAATTAGCCACCACCAAAGAGCAGGAAAGAATGGACTCGCCGTTCTGGAACAAGACCTCTTTACAACAAGCCACCTCTCAGGACCAGGAGTATTCAGTTGCAGTACTCACTGAGGGACTATTTTGTTTCACCCGAAACCAACCTGATCACTATGGGCGTCCTGTGGGAAAGAGCTCCTGTGTTATTACACAGTGGGCTGATGGATATTGGATAAAGACCAAGAGGGGAGGTCAGCAGTGTGGGTGTAATGGTTCCTCCCCTTTTGGGGAAACTCGTACGGATAATCTTACTACAAAAGGAGGGTTTGGAAATATAACTTGCCGTCCAGTTAATATCTCCAATGTAGAAGCCAATGGTGGGTTTGCAGTGGTCCCTATGGCGAGTGTAATTTAAATGGCACAATTAGAAACACCCCCACTTGTACCCAATCAGGAGGATGGGATGCCCCCTTAGGGGCATATGAACTGTTTGGAAAAGCAGCCTTAAATATCCTAGGAATCCCTTTAAGAAACAGTCCTTACTGGGCCCTACAGGGTCACTATTTTGTATGTGGCCGAAAGGCTTACAAAGTGCTGCCAGCCAACTGGACAGGTAGCTGTTATATAGCTCATGGAGTTCCTCATCTTTCCATAACTACCACACGGCCCAAAGGAAAGATTAGAAATGCCCGAGATACCTCTGTTGAGTCACGAGAAAAGACCCTGTGGCGACTAACTGCGGCATTGGAGGGCAATATAAAGAATCCCTTCACAACTGAAAAGCTTGTAGGGTGCTCTGTACTGGGAATAGCGCCACTGTTTACCGGGCCAGCCATGGCATGCATAGGCTGCTATACTGTGAGGCTGCAAATGGTACTTGAGAAAGTTGCCTTAGAATTAGAGGACTCGATTAGTGATTTAGGGTCAGCAGTAAAAACATTAAATAAAGAGGTACAGCAGCTCAGGACATTTTCCCTCCAAAACAGGCTGGCTTTGGACTATCTCTTGGCATCCCAAGGGGGGGTTTGTGCCCTTGTCAGGCCCCGATGTTGTGTATATGTAAATGATAGCAGTTATGAGACCTATGAAAAGGTGGTACAGGCTGAGGCCCATGCCCAAGCCGGAGCACAGGTTGCCTATACTGCCCCCGAGAGCGATTGGTTGCAAAACTTGTTTTCAGGCTGGGGTTTGTCATCTTGGCTTGGTGGTTTATTTAGCCTGTTATTAAAACCTCTTTTTCCTGTATTGCTTGTATTAATGGTATTATGCTGTGCAGTATCACGTGTTAGGACCTTTTTGCAAAAGTTAATAAGTCATTCTCTTCAGGGCTATCACAAAGTGCTTATGCAAAGTCCTATTGTAAAGAAATAAGTAGCCCAAGTGAGAAAACTCAGAGCTAAGACTGCTGAGTGTTCTCAAAGGAGGGAGTTGTTGGGGACACTGGGCATGGCCACTAGGTAACTCAAGGGGATGGAAGACCACGAGTGTCGATGAAGCCCCCTCGCACTAGGCCCAAGTGACCTTGGCCACCCCACCCAGAGGCACTCACAGCAGTTATGCTGAGGATCTGCAACAATCTGCAAAGTCAGACTGTCTGAAACTAAACAAGGCCAGACAGGGCAGATATAGTAAAACACTGCTGAACAAAGCAGCTTTATATATATGGTTTAACAGATGATACAAAGAAAAAAGGAACTAGCTGGTATCAGGATTGGCTGGCTATATGGATACTTAGGGCAGCTTGCTATTGGATAAGTATGCTGAAGAAAGGATGTAGAAAAGTCTGTGTAACTTCCTGCTCTGTGTACAGGATTTGAGGTGAATATCTCCCTGTACCATATTGAAGCTTCAAATAAACTTTTCTGCTTCTCCACCCCATTGTGATTATTGGGTGGTGCACACCGGGCAACGAACCTTGCTGTTGCTTGCCTCGGGCACTCTGTGAGGGCAACAAAACTATAATAAAGAACAGAATTATCAGACATATAGATGAACATGATTTGTTGAGGAAGACTCAACAAAGCTTTTGAAAAGGGAAATCATGCCTCACCAATCTATTAGAATTCTTTGAGGGGCTCAATAAGCATGTGGACAAGGGGGATACAGTGGATATAGTGTATTTGGACTTTCAGAAAGCCTTTAACAAGGTCCCTCACCAAATGATCATAAGCAAAATAAGCTGTCACGGTATAAGAGGGAAGATACTCTCATGTATCAGTAACTGGTTAAAAGCAGCTGAAAAAGGGTAGCAATAGATGGTCAGTTTCCTGAATGGAGAGAGGTAAATGTTGGTGTCACCCTGGGGTCTGTACTGGGACCAGTCCTATTCAACATATTCATAAATGATCTGGAAAAAGGAGTAAACAGTGAGATGGCAAAGTTTACAGACAATACAAAATTATTCAAGATAATTAAGTCCACAGTTGACTGTGAAAAGTTAAAAATGGATCTCACAAAACTGGGTGACTGGGCAACACAATGGTGATGACATTCAGTGTTGATAAATGCAAAGTAATGCACATGGGAAAACTATTAATACAAAAGGATGGGATCTAAATTAGCTGTTACCACTCAGGAAAGAAATCTTGAAGTCATTGTGGATCTGCTCAATGTGCAGTGGGAACCAAAAATCCTAACAGAATGTTAGGAATCATTAGGAAAGTAATAGATAATAATGACTAAAAATATCATAATGCCACTATAGAAATCCATGGTACGCCCGTACCTTGAATACTGGGTGCAGTACTGGTCACCCTATCTCAAAAAAGATATGATAAAATTGGAAAAGGTACAGAGAAGGAAACAAAAGTGATCAAGGGTATGGAACAGCTTCTGTATTAGGAGAGATTAAAAAAACTGGGACTTTTCAGCTTGGAAAAGAGACGACTAAGAGGGGATATGATAGGGGTCTATAAAATCACAAATAATATAGAGAAAGTGACTAAGAAAGTGTTATTTACCCCTTCACATAACACAAGTACCAGGAATCACCCAAATTAACAGTGAGCAGGTTTAAAATTTGGGAGGGTAGGATAGCACAGTGGTTTGGGCATTGGCCTGCTAAAGCCAGGGTTGTGAGTTCAATCCTTGAGGGGGCTGTTAAGTTGATCTGGGGCAAAAAATGGGGATTGGTCCTGCCTTGAGCAGGGAGTTAGACTAGATGATCTCCTGAGGTCCCTTCCAACTCTGTGATTCTGTGAAAACAAACATGAGGAAGTATTTCTTCACACAACGAACAATCAACCTGTAGAATTCATTGCCAGGGCATGTTGTGAAGGCCAAAACTACAACTGTGTAGATAGCTACAACTTTGTGGGATACAACTGGAGAGAGAGAGGGAGGGGAGAGGAACCTTTTGTAGTGATAATCAAGGTGGGCCATTTCCAGCAGTTGACAAGAACGTCTGAGGAACAGTGGGGGGTGGGGAATAAACATGGGGAAATGTTTATTCCCCACCCCCCACTGTTCCTCAGACTTTCTTGTCAACTGCTGGAAATGGCCCACCTTGACTATCACTACAAAAGGTCCATCCCCCCCCCCCCCGCTCACCTTAAGTGATCACTCTCCTTACAGTGTGTATGGTAACACCCATTGTTTCATGTTCTCTATGTATATAAATCTCCCCACTGTATTTTCCACTGAATGCATCCAATGAAGTGAGCTGTAGCTTATGAAAGCTTATGCTCAAATAAATTTGTTAGTCTCTAAGGTGCAACAAGTACTCCTTTTTGAGAACTCTGTGCTCACTAATATATATAAAAAGGCAGTAACATTCACATAGTATCTGAAACATTTAAGACCCTCCTCGATATACAGTAGAACCTCAGAGTTATGCAGACTAACACAGCTGCTACTCTAAAACCAGAGTTCTCAAGGAATTCAGAGAATTGCACAGTAGCTTTATTACTTCTTACCCACAGAACTAACTGAGGGAATGACACATATATTATTATTAGCCATGATTCTATGGTAGACCCCAACTTGTCCACATTATATATAGGAACACAGGCCATCTCTACACTACAGGGATTTTAGTGGAATAGGTATGGCACCATAGCTATGCTGGCATAGCCTATAGCGTAGACGCAGCCTAGGGCATGGAAAAGGATTTTCCATCACTGTAGGAACACCACCTCCCTGAGCAATGGTAGTTAGGTCAACATAAGCATTCTTCCATTGACCTAGCTGCTTTTACACCAGGGATTATGTTATCATAACTATGTCACTCCGGGGTGTGGATTTTTCAACCCCTGAGTTTCATAGCTACATCAACCTAAATTCTAAGGTGTAGCCCAGGCCATAGGAGCTGCAATGCTGGATCAGAACACTGGTTTTCTTGGACTAGTATCTAGGCAGTCAGTAGACAGTATCAGATGCTTCAGATGATGAAACCTGCAGCAGACAGTTATGGGTCAACCTTTCCACAGGGAAAGGTTCTTTTTAATCCAATATCTAGAGGTTGACTTAAACCCTGGATAATGATGGTTTAACTTCAATATTGCTATACACACCTCTTCTCCTTATATTCCATTTTTCTGGTCCCCAAACTGTAGGTTTGGGGGAATTGTTTGATTGGTTTTGTTTGGGGATTTTTTGTGTGTTTATGTTTTAATAAAAAGGGGGAAAGATGTAATTAAAGGCCAAAAAATGTACAATATATTCTGAGCCAAGTTGTGCCTCACAATTATGCTGGTGCAATCATGTTGAAGCCAGTGGAGTCCTTGGGTGTAAAGGAAAACAGAATTTGACCCTTTTTTCTTAAAAGTACAGCAAAGCAAGCAGTGTGAACTTCCAAATCTTGCATCTTGGTTGGTACCATGCTGCAGCTTAAAATACTAAATCACTTAAATACTAAATACTGCCAGTAAACATAAGATTGTTCTTAATAATTATGCAAAAGATGCTAGTTGTCTGTCTTATAGAAATACAGCCCCTTCTTTTAAAACATAAGAACAACATCATACATTCATACAACACATCGATAAGCCTGTCTTTTAAACATTCAGTAATTCAAACAGCAGACGGCATGTTACATCTGATGTGGCAGTTGTTATGGAAACTATGCTTTTTGATTGAGTAGCAGAATAAATACTCGTCTACAATCAGCATGATGGGCTAGTGCATAAATTAAGCACTCCCAAGACTACAATTACGTTGGTTCCTTCGAGTATTTTTTTTAATATGCAAACTTTCCAAGATAAAATGGGATTTTTGATCATTTGCTGCAGCACTTCCTCTCAGCTCCTTATCTTCTGGTGATGTTGCATGACGGAAAGGGATGACGTCCTGCACACAAAACTTGAAGACACTAGGGCAAATTTGCTATTGATGTATACCCAGTATATCTCCAATGAGATCACTGTTTATTTTAAAAGAGACAATGGATATAGGTGTAGAATTTAATCCATTGACTTCAGCAGAGTTACTCCAGATTAACACCTAGGTAAAGGAGGGCAAGATAAAACCTGTTACCTCACAAAAAAACCTGTTACCTTAGTTTCCTTCTCACACAACATTTTTGAAGGCAAGTGAGATAAATTATTTCCATTTTTCTTTAATCTTTCAGATGCGATAAATATGAAAGATCATAAGGCACACAGAAAGAGACAGTTAAATATAGTTTTCATCATTGCATGTATTTTGGTGTTAGGCAGTTGCTGATGCCTATTGATATTAAAATGACTCTGTGTCAGAATATAAACACTTCTATCCTTTCTACTTTTCAACTTAACTAAACGCTGGTAGTATAACATTTGAAATAAAACATACTGACTTTTGTTTTGCTCATAAACAGTTCTACATGGAGTGATATGCCAAGCCAAAAGGTACAAGAGCAACAGGCACATGTATCACAAACTTCACCATAATGGGCATGCATTCACCCATTGGATCAACATCTTTCAATTTATTAGCATGACAAAGGACACAATTATTTTGGATATGCCTGAATGCAATTTTCATTAACTTTGCAATGATTTATTAACAAAAGTGTCAGGAATGTAATAAAAGCAGCGGGACTCCTCAAAATGCCAAAATAAAAAAAAAAATTAAAAAAGAAGAAAAAAAGAAAGAAAAAGAAGAAGATGAAGAATACAGCAGAATTTCCAAACATGCCTTGCAGCATCAGGTCAATAAGGTTGCTTGATTCTATCAAAAGCATCACCATGGTGAGTGAACTCTGCAATTAACAAAGAGTAAGCACAAAAAATGCTAATATCTCATTTGAATGTAATTATGCACAGATTACTGTTCACTGGAACAAGAAAAGGGATTTTAATTGTTACCCAAAGTTATGTGTAAACCTTGGATTCTAGTTAACTTTTTTGTTTCAAGGGGAGTTTATAAGATATTAAAAATGAATAGTTCACAAATTCTTATGTTCAGTGACTTTGTAAAATGAATGTGCTGACTTTCCATAAAGCATGCAACTTCCTAAAGTGTGGGGAGTTTTTGTAATAACATCCCTCCATGTGTGTTGGCAAGGTTAGTTTGTAATAAGTTTCACCATCGTTTGCATTTTAATACTATTTGATCTCATTTACATGTTTAAATTTGTTCCTGTAATAAAATTCATTAGCATGTTTATCATAACCACATAATGAATATAGCCCTTATGTAAAATAAAAAATTGAAAGTACATTAGAGACATTACAAGCTGTTTGAAATTACTGTGCTTTGCATATTATACCTTATTAATTAAATTATAAATTATTTATTTATGTATTTCTTTAATCAGGGGCAAGTACTAGTACAATATTATATTAGTATAAGAAACACAATAGAACTCAAAGCTAATTCACACATGGATCAGGTTTTGCATACCCAGGCATACAGAGTCATTTTGCCATGGGGTGGCAAATACTACTGCCCCTGTTGTGCATCAGGGGACATGAAATAGCTATTTAAAGGGAAGTGGGTTGGGGGAAGTGTTTCTTATGCAAGTTAAAACTTCACTTGTTAAGATAATATCTCCTTTTACTTCCCCTTTTATGAATATAATTAGATGAGATATGCAGCTGGAAATGAAGAATAAATCAGTATTCAAGCTCATGTCAGATCCATGTCATATAGAGTCCACTGGTTGTTTTATTTGTTTTGTTTTGTTTTTAAGAAATGTTGTTAGATTTTTCCTTTTAGTGTTTTGCAAAGGTTTTTAAAGTTCAGCAGGCAAAAGTTAGCCTTTAATAGTAATGGAAAATAAAGTCCTCTGTTAAAAAGCAGCAGAACTGTAGCTTGAGTTCATATTTTTTAAGTAAACTGTGAAAAAAAATATTAATCCACAGATGTGCAATATTATTACATTTGGAAAAACTGAGTTTATGAAAAAGAATTAATGGTTAGATAGATGAAAGATATTAGGTGTTAAAAAACAAAATTCATGAGACTGCAGAAAAATGAAATTGGTATCTTCAAAGGTTGTTGGAACCTGTAGAAAACATCAGGGTCTGAAGAAAGTTAAAGAATGTTGCGATGATACACAAGAAGCCAAAAGACAATTAGTGGGCCAAGGCAGAGGGTCCAGAGTAATGGAGCTGGTGAAATCATTGGTACATAACCCTGTGTTAAGGTACTGTAGAGTTTTGCAGTTCAAGCCAGGACACCCTTAAAGCATCCCTCCTGCTTTCATAGAGGGTCAGTCCATGGAAATAAGTCAATGTGCTTTCTAAGAGATTTATCAAGAAATAAGCAGGGGCAGGCAGAAGGTCCATATTGGAGGGGCTGCTTTGGAAAACACTTCCTTTTGATAGAAACCTGGGTATGAAGAGAACGGAGGTAGAAGAATTCTCTCTCGTCTCAGTTTATGTGTATTGTGACGACTGGAGTCAATATGCAGGACAAACCTCCCTTTGGAGTTTGATTTATTTGGGTTCTTTAAACACAGAGCTTCTGTTTCTGGCACTGCAGGACACTGGGATTCAAAGACAAGATGGACTCTCTCCCTCTCTAGAGAAAGGACATTTTTGTCTGGGAAAGCATGGATGCGCTATATAGAAACAGTATGAAAAAGAAACAGATTTCCTAAATAGGAAGTGTAATAATACACAAAAATAAGCTCCTGGGATATCCAAGGCTTTCCTCTTCATTAACGTTCCTAATTACCTGAATGTCTTGTAGATGGACAGAATGGTTAGAAGGCTTTTCCTCAAGCCTATGCATAGGCAACGTATTACTGCATATTGAAAGCATTAAACGGCAGCTTGAATTTAATATTTTGCAACCACATTCAACAAGAGGCTTGATCTTGCTACCACTGAAATCAGTGGGACTAGGATTAAGCTTTAAGGGTCAGATTCTGCCCATACTGAAAGCAATGCCCACGCTTCTGTTGACTTCAGTGGTGCAAGACTGAGCCCAAAACAAGTTGCATAATCCTCTAAAAAATGAAGTTCCACACATTCCCCTGCCTTCTCCTCCTCTTTTCTGCCCACCTTACATTTCTAAAATTAATTTTAAATTTTCTCTCCCTAAACATGAGTACAATTGTTTACACTATTTATTAATACATTAAGCCAGCTCACCACTAAAAGATGGGCTAAATGTTAATAAAATTACTCACAGTTTAACTGGGAGGGAGGGGAAACCTCTTCTAGTCAGAAAATCTGTTCATTATTTATATTGCAGTTGATGGAACCTGGAGGATAGTTTGGGAAATTTAAAAAAAATACACTGGCTTAAAAATGGCCAGCTATAAAATAGATCCTGGTTAAAATTAGCAAGGGGGAAAATATACAAAATAGAAGAGCAAAATCTGTCTTTGAATTAGAAAGAGAAAAAGAAAAGGAAAAGGAAGGGGGAGGGATAGCTCAGTGGTTTGAGCACTGGCCTGCTAAACCCAGGGTTATGAGCTCAATCCTTGAGGGGGCCATTTAGGGATCTGAGGGAAAAAACGGGGATTGGTCCTGCCTTGAGCAGGGGGTTGGACTAGATGACCTCCTGATGTCCCTTCCAACCCTGATATTCTATTGAAGGAAAGAGCTGAAACCTTGTTCACCTATCCCAAAATCAGATTGTGTCACTCTATATCATTTCACAGTTTACAGCTATTTAACCAGTCCAGTTCAAAATATCCTCCTCTAGACATGATATCAGGAAAAGGCTGGAGGTTTTCCAAAGCTATTTAAAAATGTTCTTGCATCCTCCATGCCAAAATTATATCAACTATTTCCTTCAAGGGCTACATGTAATTTAGCAAAGTTCTGAATTACTGATGTTGCTCTGCTTTCCCAAAATGCAAATAACTTAACTTCATAAATTGTTTCCTGCTATCTAGTGTCTCATGAAAAAAATAGGTGGAAAAATAAATGTGGGAGGATCATAATACAAATAACTTCTTTTTTTCTTCTCTGGAAACAACTCATTTTTTACACAAATGGCAAGGTGGGGAAATAGTTGCTCTTCTCTGATATGTGGGAATAATTCTCACATTTCACCTCCCACCATCTGAAACACTTGACAGATTGTTTAAAGTATATTTATACTTTGAGAAAGAAGCTCTGATAAATGTTGCTGGTTTTGCTGGATTTTGGGAAGTCTTATTAATAGAAGACGTTAATTTCTCATATGTCCTGTGGAAATTTTCCTAATGCAAGATCACCACCCTGAGGGACACCTATCATACTACTCTAGGGACAGTTTGTAGGCTGCCCTATATGCAATCCCAGGTAGTAGAGAGGGAGTAACACCTGCCATTTTCTTCTTGTGTCAGTGTTCTGTAACGCTGCTTCCTACATGTGGAGCAAAGCAGAAAGCACAGAGCTAGTTTGTCCTCCCTTATGCAGATGGGCTGGAGAGGGTGGAGAATGGGTGAAACCTTGAATCCAACTTGTCCAGCACACTCCAGCATGCGTGAGAAGGAACATGCTGGGAAAGGACCTGTTACAGTTTACTCCTACTCCATAAAAGTGAGAAGACTGGGCAGGAGATTGGAATCCCTTCCAGGCTGCTCCAGAGGCCATGCAACATTGCACTGTCCCTAGTTATGGGCTAGACAATTGTTAATGTTTTCCAAATTCTCATTCTCCTACAAAAAATGGACTTGACTTCAGTGGAGTTATGTCGGTTTCACTCTATCTGTTTACTGAAGTGCAAAAGTTAATATTGTACAAAATAAGCAAAACAGTTTATATGGCGAGTCAGGTTTTGCCTTAGCATATGCTCAGACAGCTCCCTTTGACTTTCAAGGAAGCTGCTTCTGTGTAACTAAGGGTGAAATTTCCTAATATACACAAGAATTTAGTCAAACGTAAATATTGTAGGAATCCTAACTCAGTTTCCTAACTGAAGTATGTTTAAATTCACAACCATAACACTATATTCATGAACTTTGCATTGAATTGTTGTTGTATTCTAGCTCTCAAGAGCCGGCAACCCTAAAGACAAGGCATATTGAGGTTTTTCAAAAAAAAGGTGAATGTTCAGGAAAGTTATGAGCATGGGCAGCAAACAGGGAGTTATAATGGAAACAGTTTCCCCTCCTTTACCTATCACAGCAGCTGGTTATGTCAGCTATAATAAATCCTGTGTTCTCCTGTATGAAGTAGTAAAAATCTATTCAACTGTCCTTAAAGTATTAATTTGAGTGCCATGATTACAAGACTGACTGTTATTACCTTAATAAAAATCATTCAGTTTACAAGCTAAAAGGTCTACAGTTTGAATGCTGGAATAGTCCAATTTAATTAGGAAAACAATGAGAAAACCGCTCAAATAACAATTGTGAACAATTTTCTAATGGACTTAAATTATGTGCTTGTAAAGGACAGTGACAGATGATATGTTTACTTTTCCTAGTCACATACTGAGGACCTTTGAAGGAGGAATGACTGAACCAAAGCACATTTTAACTTGAAGACACTTTAAAATATCCCTAATATTGTGGCCCAAACCAAAGCCATATTTCCCAACTCACCAGCATCTTGATGGTTTGGATTTGACAGGAACTGACTGATCCTTACTTTTTCCTTCTCTACCTAAAACAGTGTCATAAATAATAGTGATATTCTAAACAACTGTAATAATTAGTACCTATCAAGCATGTCACATATTTAAAACTCTGTATATTTAATTAAGCGTAACAAGAATTCATTAATTAAACAACACTGCTGGCATGGAAGAATCTCTTAAAAATTTAGTCAAACAAATTGTAATTGAGACTAATAAGCTGAATGTTTCACTTGTAGAGATAGCTTAACAAAAAAGTACGTCTGATCCTTAAGCAGGGCTGGCTAAAGTCTGGATCACAAGCCACACAAAGCTTAAGAGGTTCTGCAAAACAGTGCAGGGACTACAGAGCACAGAGAGAAATGCTACTTCTTGGTGTTATCGGCCTTGCACTTGAATCAAGATGGAATAACATGTGCTCTATACATCACTGAGCATACTGTCAATTCTTGACATAATAAATAAATAAATAAATAAATAAATAAATAAAATTGCTGCAGTGTTCATGAGCAATTTCTCTGCACCACAGAGCAGGGTTACTGAAATATGTTCCATCTTTAAGAAATTTAAGGCAGGTCCTTTGGCTCTTGGCAAATTGTCAGTTAGACCTGCATATGGGCAAAATTTTGGACACACTTCGTCTTAAGGTGTTATTACACATAGCTTGCAAGACTGTAGTTTCCTAATTAAGTTCCTCTTCTCTTAAACATCTCAGGGCCATACCTATCCTTGGTATAACTCTATTGTCTTCAAAGAAATGGAACTGAAGGGATGAATTTGGAGTGGAAAGTCTAACATGAGTGCCATACCATCACAGAGCAATTTAGAACATACTGCAAGAACATGATTGCTTGATAACATCACGATGAATTAAAGGCTAATTACTGCGCAACTGAATACTTATGGACTTATTAATGAAATCAACATGAACAGGAAATGAACTTGATCCAAGCAATAATATTAAAGTGAAAAATCAAGTAAATGCTTAGCAATAAAAAGGTATTATTACAAACCAATATATTAATCTGCAATTACACTTCATTTAGGAGTAAGCAGAATTCTACAGGTACATGCCTTCAGCTGAATTTCTTTTCAAAAAAGTTTAAAAATCCATTCCATAATTAAAGCAATTATGCAGTCACATATTAAATGCCTCAGTTTTTAGGTCATCAAATATTACATTGGCATGACATAAACAAAGAGACAATAGTTTATAAGGAGAGTTTGGATGAATTTGAATTTTGATAAAAACAATTGTTTAGTTCATCATTAGATACTTCTGAACCCATCACTGGAAGAGCACAATACTAACTCACTTAAGACTTTTTAGAATGATAACAAAATGAAATGCTCAAGAGGTTTAGACAGATATGTTTGTGTATTAATGCGTTCATATATACGCATTTTAAAATTATATATATAAACTATAGAGAGATATTATGTTATATATGCATGTGTATATACATATAATACACACAAATTTGAATGTGTTTATATGTACATACATACACACACACACATATATATATCTATACCTATCTCTATCTATACACACACACACACACACACAGAGTATGTGTACTTTTTCCATAGTAAGCAAAGGGTTAATGATGGTTTGTGTCAGTTCTTACAAAAGTGAGCCTTAAATTGAACAAAGAAGTTATTGGCTTTTATTAGATTTGTTTTGTTTTCATCTTCATCACACAATGGTTTTGTGAAGCCAACAGAAACAACTGCAATATTTTCTCTTGCAAAGCCTACTTGCTAATCAGTAGTGGATCTAATCAACGACCTAATAAGTCCATAATAGTGCATTTGCTTCCCAGGAGAAACCACTGTTTCTCATCATACCAGAAAATACCCCCTTGTAAGGTGCACCCAGGATCCACAGACTCACTGCAACAGTCTAATAATTTGATTGCAAGCCCTTAGGCAGGGATAACTTAAATTACTATTAGAGAGCCCTAGAATGACTACTAACATCTGTGTGATGAACCACTGTACTGATTAAAGGTTTTTAAAAGAGAACTCAATTCTTCACACTCCAGAAACAAGCCACCAGACTAACTTTAAAGGCCCCTATCTTGCTATTTAGTACATGTAAACATACTGACTAGTCTTCTCTGTGTGGGCTTATGGGATCCAAATGCCGTATGGTGTCTATTCCTTCAGAAGTCAAAATTACTGAACATACACCTCATTCTGAAATACTGGGAGAAACACATAGGGTGTAAGAAAATCATTCCACTTCTCCCCAATCATCTTTGGAAGATGCAGAGAGCAGAATTAAACTCTGAATAACACAAATGTAAGACACTATTCATGTTCACTACAGTAACTCCTCGCTTAACATTGTAGTTATGTTCCTCAAAAATGCGACTTTAAGCCAAATGATGTTAAGCGAATCCAATTTCCCCACAAGAATTAATGTAAATAGTGGGGGTTAGGTACCAGGGAAATTTTTTTCACCAGACAAAAATCTATATTATATATATATATATACACACAGTATAAGTTTTAAACAAACAATTTAATACTTTACACAATAATGATGATTGTGAAGCTTGGGTGAGGTGGTGAAGTTAGAGGGTGGGATATTTCCCAGGGAATGCCTTATTGCTAAATGATGAACTAGCATTTGGCTGAGCCCTCAAGGGTTAACACATTTTGTTAATGTAGCCTCACACTCTACAAGGCAGCATGAATGGAGGGAAGGGAGACAGCATGGCAGACAGAGACAGAGACACACACTCTACCTGTGGGAGAGAGAGAGAGAGATGCACATTGCCCCTTTAAGTACGCTGATCCCACTCTAAGTACACTGCCTTTTTAAGTATATCAGAAAGTTGAGACAGCAGCTGCGGCTAGCAAGCTCTCTCCATCCTGAGCCTTGTCGTGTCCCCACCCTGCTCTATATGGAGAAGGGGTAAGCAGTGGGCAGGAGCAGGGGGGAGGGGGACATCCTGACATTAGTCCCCCTTTCCTCCCCCCCAACCCCCTGCCTGCACAGCAAGCAGGAGGCTCCCGGGAGCAGCTCCAAGGCAGAGGGCAGAAGCAGCACATGGCAGTGGGGGGAGGAACAGCTGAACTGCCCGGCAATTGATAGCCTGCTGGGTGGCTGCCGCACAGGGAACTTAGGAGAGCGAGGAGCTGATAGGCGGGCTGCCAGCCCACCCTGGTTCCAAGCCCCGACCAGCTAGCTGGAATCGGCTGCTCTTCCTGCAAGCAGTGGAAAAAGCAGGCAGCTGAGCATTGTGCAACTTTAAACGAGCATATTCCCTAATTGATCAGCAACGTTACAACGAAACAATGTTAACCGGGATGACTTTAAGTGAGGAGTTACTGTACCCAGGCCCAGTGGTGAGCTGGAGCCGGTTCGCACTGGTTTGCGCGAACCAGTTGTTAAATTTTGAAGCCGTTTTAGAACTGGTTGTTAACCCACTTCCCTGCAGGGGGCACTGAGGCTTTGACGGGCTCTGGCCAGGAAGTGATGTAATTCCTCCTCCGGCCGCCGGGGGGCGCTGCACTGCGGGAGCCATGTGGGCTGCCGCCTGGCCCTGGGCACAAACCCTGTTGCTGCTGCTGCTCCCCCGACCCCTGGCCTTGGGGTCCCCGGCTGCTCTGCTGGGCCTGGTCTGCATCCTGCTGCTCAGGCTGCTCCGAGCCACTCTCCCCGTGAGCACCCACCACCCTGGCCGCAGCCAGCCCCTGTCTGCAGCCACCGCCACACCCCCTGCCCTACCCGCAGCCAGCCCCACACCCCCGCCTCCAGCTAGCCCTGCCCCACGCCCCTGTCTACAGCTGGCCCCACGTCCACTGGTGCCCTGCAGTTCCCAGGGCAGTAACCCTGCACACCTGCTTCAATGAGGGGGGCAGGGAGCAGCATGTGAAACGGAGTTCATTTCTAGTTCAGGCCCTTTTTAAAAAAGAACTTTAGGCAGGGTTAACATACATCTGTATTTTCCCAGACAGGTCAGACTTTTTGGTTCTTAAATCGCCGTCCGGGAGGAATTTTTTAATTTTAAAATACGGACATATGGTAACCCTGTTGGTACAAAAAATACATACTGGGACACATCCCTTAAATCAGAACTTTTTAAAGGGAACCGGTTGTTAAAGATTTTGGCAGCTTATCACTTCCCAGGCCCCATTCCTGCACTGGGATTTGGTATCATGGGCCCCATGCAGAGTACATAGTAATTGGATAGTACCCTCTTAAATAGTCTATGAGCCCTTACTGGTGCTCACAGTGTTCTATGTCTCCATGCTGTGGCTCTGCACAAAGGGAGTTTATAATACAAGACTGTGACTTTTCTATTGAGAAATGCAGCACATGCTACAACAAATCAGACACCAGCAATACTGTTTATGGGACATAATTTAAGTTTTCACTGGGATTTGTTAAAGTCTAATGTACAGAGGGATGTCTTCCAACAGCGTGATTGAACAGCCAAAAGTAGTCACACTCGACTGAGAAGTTTTCATGTGGATCTAAAAAAAGCCATCATAGAAGACTACTGAAACAATATTTGCAAACCTGGAGCAATTACATCATAGACTGGTCCACTTATCAGATAGAAGTGGCACCAACATATCACAGAGAAAACATGTAAATGTTCCCATAAACACAAGTTCAGTAGGATGGTCTACACAATAACACCTCTTCGAAATACAGAGCCTAAGATACACTGATTAATGATGGCATTGGTGAGCCTCACATCCCTGTTTCTTCTACAAGTGACCATAACTTTACAGAGCAGGACAGTGTTTGTTGACACAGCTACTTCAACAAGTACAGGTACTGTTCCAAATGCTGTGATGCCTACAAGACATTACCCAGAGAGAAGTCATATTCCACCTTTCAGATTTAATTTGCAACATGTATATGTTTAAAGGTAATAATGCATTTGCGAGTTTTATGTATCCTTTTATATTAAAGGGACAGGAATATGTAGTGTATTTTTACCCATGAAAGCTTATGCCCCAATAAATCTGTTAGTCTTTTAGGAGCCACCACACTCCTCATTGTTGTTTGTGGATACAAACTAACACAGCTACCCCTCTGATACTTGATATGTAGTGTATAGAAATTCTTCAGTATCCCTTTAAATAATTTGCAAATCCTCTGCTGGTGCCCTTTGTGTTCTCTGTTTAGAACTCTGCCAGAGTAATAGTGGGTATTCATAGCTAAGCCTTCCATGTTGTGTATAGTGAGTAAACGTGGCTATTTGTACTGCACTACGCCTTCGTGGTTCCTTCATAAGATGCTTGTTGTGTAAAGAGCAAATCATACAACATCACATAAGGTCAATGGGATTGCATATGGGTGCAAAATGCCATGCTAGCCTATCCTGATGGATTGAGGCCATAAACGTCAGTACCACCAACTGATAACAAAACTGAGTAACAAAACCCTTCATCACTTTACAAAGGACTGCTTTAGTGAGAGAAAGAACTAAGCTGAGATCCAAAGGCTCCGAGGCAGATAGTCCCTCCATCTCTTCCGTTCCCCATTTCTTTCAAGCCATTAGGACCCTTTCCATCAATGCTGTTGCAGCTACTATCTTAAGGATGTTGTTTCCCCTTAGTTCTGGGCAACCATCCCTGGACTACAGAATTGCTGAAACTATTTTCCAACAGCATGTCAGCAACAATTTCATCTGCAAACACTCTAATCGCATAATTATCATCACTATATGATGTTTTCTAGGGTTCGTGTTGGGGTTTTTTTTCAGTCCAGTTGGAATGAAATCAATGAACAAGACAAAAAGCTATCTCCTCAGGACCAGTATCAAAGGGAGACAGACCCTAGGGGAAGAGAGGAGGAAGAGAGGAAAGAAGAAAGAGGCATTCTCGCTATACAATTCTGTAATAAGATTTAATAAATATTTAACACCTATTTATTTATAAAAGGTGACACATGTCCAAAGGTATCTGGGTACCTAACAAAATATAACAAACTGAAGCAAGTTTCATCCCCCCCCCCCCGCAAAATTAAAAAACCTCCAAAAAAAACCAAATATGGTTAAATAGTTACCAAAAAGAAGATGCAGGAAAAAAACAGGGCAGGATTGTTCCCACCTCAATAATAATAATAAAAGGGGAGGGGGAACTGCAGAAAAACATCTTTCACAGACCCTCCACAGAGAGGGCCATCTCCACACCTACCAATCCCTGTTGCCTCAGTGGAACAGAACCTCCTGTACGTTGGTTCTGTATTGTTTCGGGCTCAAGCCAGGCAGCAGGGGATTGTTCAAGCAACAGAAAGGATTCTTCTCTAGCTCTAGTATATTTGGCTGGCATGAACCTGAAACATTGTAGACACCACAGCTGAGATTTTTCTAAGAAGTCTAGAGGACCTAGACACATATCTTTCATTAATTCCCTCTACCCTCATGTCCATGGAAAATGTGTGTTTAAATTCCCTAGACTGCTTTGAAAATCTCAACAAAAGGTTTTTAGGGCCTATTTCTCCTTTGTCTTACATTATTAAAAGTAAGCATGAAACACTGTCATGCAGCTCTGGAAACATTTTACACAAACTTTGCACTGGTACAAATGACTGACAAAAGGGAAGACAGAGAGATTTGAGAGTTAAAAATTGGATTGTCACAAAGGTGTGTTAAAGCAGCAGATTTTGCACACTAGAGCCCAGGTGCTATATTTTGTGATTCTAACCAAGTTATTCCCTTTGTGCTGTGGAAAGTGCCAACTGGCAGTACTGGAGGATAGCTGGGGCCTTAGGATAAAGCCATTTTTAAAATAACAACAAAAAGCCTCCTTTGAAGAATATATAGTAGCATCTACCTTTCTAGATAATAACTTGTGAGTGTTGTGATAGATTTAGCTGTGTTTATGTGATTGGATGATAATGCTGACTGAAATCTAGAGAGATTGCTCTGTGCTTCCAAGTAAATCAGCAATTATTCAAGCAGCATCTCATTTCTGTAATGACAATGGAGTTTACAAGTGGCCTAGAACAAGTCCAAATGCAGACACCTTTGAAAACCGCTTATGAAGCTGAACAGTGTGGGACTCCCCTCCCCATACAAACCTATCCTGCTGTTTGGGCCCTTGAACACACTGCTTCCCCACATTGGGTAGCTCAAAGCTGCCCCACTTACCGATGGCATAAACATCTCTCTTTACTATCACTACATGGAGAGTGTTGTTGTCAGGGCCTGTTATTTTAGAACAGGAGGGTTTGAATTCTGCCCCCACTGTTGATATGAAGCTCGATGCATCCCATCTTTATGGCACTCTGACAAAAGTGAAGTCCCAAGAGGGCCATGAATTTGTTACTATATGGAAGTGTTGCCCACCGAAATTGCAGTTCCTAGCATGTAATACTCCATCCCAAGTGCATATTAAATACATGAGCTTCCTCAGCCTGCAGTGCAGAACTCAGAAGCTCCTGTTTGGCCCACAACATGACCACAATTTGGGAAAAATTCTCAAGATACATTCTTAGAGGAATACAGATTTTGCATAAAAGAAGCAAGAGAGACATGATATCACCTTTTTTCTAGTCAAACATTACACAAACCTCAGTGACACATGGGGTAACAGCTATGAGAGCCTGAAGTATGTGATTAGAACAGTTCTCCTTTTCTGACAGGAAATTCCACTGTTTTAAACAACAAATTGGAGACAGCAGTAGCCTTAAGATACAGCCCACACAAAATAAACTTAATAAAAAAAAGGAATCTTGGCATATGGTAACAAAAACTATATAATTCTCTTGATCTTTAATCTCTGTGCCAATGTCTGTTTTACAGATTATGGCCTCAGCTACTGACAAATCTGCTTAGTGAGTTTTTGGCTGACAAATCTGGCAACACAAACGCTGTCTGAAATACATTCAAAAGGCTAAACATTTTCATAATAGCTACTTTACACAGCTTAGTAGGTTTCCCTTTAGGACACCAATTTGGTTTTTTTTAAAGTGACAGTGTTAATTTTTATGATTATACACAGAACAGAGATTTTTATTTAATACAGTGGGGTCTTCTAAAGCTTTTCAAGGGGATCAGCCACTATGCCAACAGACGGGTGTTACAGCAGGGGTGATTATAGTAATTTTTCATGTAATTGGGAGTCACCATTTGGTTGCTATCTTTCACATGCTTGTTGCCTCATCATATAATCCTTCATAATGGGGGTTTGTTGTATGTCACAAGAATGTGCCAAGGAGCCAGGAAATAATAAACAAAGGAACCCCTTGGCTTGTGGGTAGCATGAGTGTTTTAACATCTGCCCAGCTTCTTTTGACTGCAATAAATTTCAGTCAATGGCAGTGTCCCAGTACGGAGGCATGCTTTGCTGTTATTTTTTGGACAAACAATCATGATCACACTTCATTATCTCAGCTACTGTGGCATGATGTGGAAGGATACAACTTCCTGACATGACATTGACATGGAAGATCATGAGTAGGCAGAAATTATTAGTGACATCAAATTCTTGCCCCAAAACTTCTGTGCTTCCCACAAATGGCCAGAGTTGTCCTTTGGAATTACCGGTTGTGGTATTAATAATTTTACAGTAATAATCTGCAACCACATCACCTCTGATTGTGAACTTGCCATCTCTCCACCAGCAAAGCAGAATTAAATCTGGTCAGTGTTCAAAGCAAAGAGCTCTCATAGGGTTACCAACTTTGGCCTCATCCAGCAACATACTTAAGCACCTACTTAATACAAAGTCTGAGAACAGCCCTGTTGAAGTCAATGGGACAGGTCACAGGTTAAAGTTAAGCAGGTGCTCATGAGGTTTGCTGGATCAGGGTCTTCATGAGATTGTTTGATGAGACAAACTTGGTCTTCATGCGATTTACATTCCATAGTTCCATCAGCACATTGCAACAGTGTGCTAGAACTGTTTGACACAAAATATCATTGTGTTACAATGCAATGTGAATGATCCTAGCGGATCTTAAACATAAAAAAGAAGCTTACAAGAAGTGGAAAGTTGGACATATGACCAGGGAAGAGTATAAAAATATTGCTCGGGCATGTAGGAATGATATCAGGAGGGCCAAATCGCACCTGGAGCTGCAGCTAGCAAGAGATGTCAAGAGTAACAAGAAGGGTTTCTTCAGGTATGTTGGCAACAAGAAGAAAGCCAAGGAAAGTGTGGGCCCCTTACTGAATGAGGGAGGCAACCTAGTGACAGAGGATGTGGAAAAAGCTAATGTACTCAATGCTTTTTTTGCCTCTGTCTTCACTAACAAGGTCAGCTCCCAGACTGCTGCGCTGGGCATCACAAAATGGGGAAGAGATGGCCAGCCCTCTGTGGAGATAGAGGTGGTTAGGGACTATTTAGAAAAGCTGGACGTGCACAAGTCCATGGGGCCGGACGAGTTGCATCCGAGAGTGCTGAAGGAATTGGCGGCTGTGATTGCAGAGCCATTGGCCATTATCTTTGAAAACTCGTGGCGAACCGGGGAAGTCCTGGATGACTGGGAAAAGGCTAATGTAGTGCCAATCTTTAAAAAAGGGAAGAAGGAGGATCCTGGGAACTACAGGCCAGTCAGCCTCACCTCAGTCCCTGGAAAAATCATGGAGCAGGTCCTCAAAGAATCAATCCTGATGCACTTGCATGAGAGGAAAGTGATCAGGAACAGCCAGCATGGATTCACCAAGGGAAGGTCATGCCTGACTAATCTAATCGCCTTTTATGATGAGATTACTGGTTCTGTGGATGAAGGGAAAGCAGTGGATGTATTGTTTCTTGACTTTAGCAAAGCTTTCGACACGGTCTCCCACAGTATTCTTGTCAGCAAGTTAAGGAAGTATGGGCTGGATGAATGCACTATAAGGTGGGTAGAAAGCTGGCTAGATTGTCGGGCTCAACGGGTAGTGATCAATGGCTCCATGTCTAGTTGGCAGCCGGTATCAAGTGGAGTGCCCCAAGGGTCGGTCCTCGGGCCGGTTTTGTTCAATATCTTCATAAATGATCTGGAGGATGGTGTGGATTGCACTCTCAGCAAATTTGCGGATGATACTAAACTGGGAGGAGTGGTAGATACGCTGGAGGGGAGGGATAGGATACAGAAGGACCTAGACAAATTGGAGGATTGGGCCAAAAGAAATCTGATGAGGTTCAATAAGGATAAGTGCAGGGTCCTGCACTTAGGATGGAAGAATCCAATGCACCGCTACAGACTAGGGACCGAATGGCTAGGCAGCAGTTCTGCGGAAAAGGACCTAGGGGTGACAGTGGACGAGAAGCTGGATATGAGTCAGCAGTGTGCCCTTGTTGCCAATAAGGCCAATGGCATTTTGGGATGTATAAGTAGGGGCATTGCCAGCAGATTGAGGGACGTGATTGTTCCCCTCAATTCAACATTGGTGAGGCCTCATCTGGAGTACTGTGTCCAGTTTTGGGCCCCACACTACAAGAAGGATGTGGATAAATTGGAGAGAGTCCAGCGAAGGGCAATAAAAATGATTAGGGGTCTAGAACACATGACTTATGAGGAGAGGCTGAGGGAGCTGGGATTGTTTAGCCTGCAGAAGAGAAGAATGAGGGGGGATTTGATAGCTGCTTTCAACTACCTGAAAGGGGGTTCCAAAGAGGATGGCTCTAGACTGTTCTCAATGGTAGCAGATGACAGAACGAGGAGTAATGGTCTCAAGTTGCAGTGGGGGAGGTTTAGATTGGATATTAGGAAAAACTTTTTCACTAAGAGGGTGGTGAAACACTGGAATGCGTTACCTAGGGAGGTGGTAGAATCTCCTTCCTTAGAGGTTTTTAAGGTCAGGCTTGACAAAGCCCTGGCTGGGATGATTTAACTGGGAATTGGTCCTGCTTCGAGCAGGGGGTTGGACTAGATGATCTTCAGGGGTCCCTTCCAACCCTGATATTCTATGATTCTATGATTCATTCAGGCAAAAATATCAAGAATGTGGCAATCATTTATCTACCCCAAAAGTGATTTTGGGACTCATAAACAAGAACCAAGCAAAATAAAATTCAAGGTACTGCAAAAAGTGCTTTCAGTAATTTAGTAGTTGGTCTGATTCATTATGAGTTAGTATGAAATCAATGGCCCAGAAACCAATGGCCACTGTACTGTATTCTGAATGAGATGTTCGGAATAATCAAGGCCCTGGCCTCTTATAGGCATTAAAGATTCTATAGACTTTACACTAGAGTAGGATCATTAGCCCCTGAGCCCTGGCCAAATTCCAACCCAAGCAGTTGCATTATGCAAACCTAAAGTAAAATATCAACTACAGAGCTGGCTACACTTCAGCAATGTGTGAAGTGATTCCTACCCACTGTACAAAAGACTCAACCCTGTGAAGTGTTCAGAATGCTCAGCTGCCATTGTCTTCAGCATGGCAACTCTCATCAATCTCAGTGGAGACACCGCACAAGACAAGGCCCAAAGCTTGCACAGCCCTTTAGGATTATAGGAGGTGAAAGGAGAGATAAGCAAATGTACAATATTGTTTTGTTATTTTAAAAAAAATGCACCCTACAGAACCACCATTATACAACAAACCAATGTGATGATGGCAATGAGAATAGTCCTCATCAGTAAATACCTCTAACTAACTTGACAAAAATGATAAAAAGAAAACTCTAACCTATGAAGAAAGGTTAGAAAACTGGGAAAATTTAGTCTTGAGAAAAGAATGATAGGCACCTAATAACAGTCTTCAAATATGTTAAGGGCTGTTACTAAGGAGGACTGTGATCAATTGTTCTCCATGTCCACTGAAGGTAGGACAAGAAGTAATGGGCTTAAATATGCAGCAAAGGAGTTTTAGGTTAGATACTAGGGAAAACTTTCTAACTATATAGGTAGTTAAGTTCTGGAATAGGCTTCCAAGGGATGTTGTACAGTCCCCATCACTGGTGATTTTTAAGAACCGGTTGGACAAACACCTGTCATTGATGGTCTAGGTTTACTTGATTCTGCCTCAGCAAAGGGGCTGAAGTTGATGACTTCTTGAGGTCCCTTCCAGCATTACACTATTATGCTTCTATGACTTTTAGATCTACACATTAAAAATTGGCCTATTCAAATTCACACACGGGAAGAGAAGGACAACAGATATTCTAGCCCTTCTAAACACCTAACTAAAGGTGAGGAACCCTCACACGGCAATTTTTCACCCTGCCTCCAATTGCAGGGATTTCATTCGCACATGGTTATAACAGGATAGTAGTTCTTCCATAAATATGCTTCAGTGAAAGTGCCTCATATAACATCCACCTCATGCTGATGGTGGTGGAATAAGAAGATACATATGGGTTCTCTTTCTGAGTCTTGGAAATCTTTTTGAAGTATGCACAAACCAATTGTTCTCAGATCTGTAAAACAAAGGGACAGTCTTTGAGGACACAGGTGAGTGCACTGCTGGCATTTATGGCTTTACCACCTGTGTCAACAGCGCAACAGCATGTTTTGGCAGACCTAACAAAGCCATTTTTAAAATTATTTGATAAGTAAGGTTTCAGAGGAAAATGCACTCCATGTCTGCACTGCGGGCCAGCTTCATCCCTGGTGTAGCTCCACTGAGGTCAACAGTGTTACAGCACAGCTTATTTTGTCCCATGGTCACATTAATTAGAAAAGGCAGACACGAATTAGAAGTATGGAAATTAATATTTACTATTATTAATGAAAAATCAGGAGCTTGGAGAATGAAAGTGGCAAAGACTCACAGAAACTTTATAAAGTACTGGGGCACAAAGAAAGTGAGAAAACAGGCATGTGCACAAAGCAACCAAAGGCAAAATAGTTATCCAAGCTGAGGTTGGGAATATCATGGCTCCTCCAGAGATGTTTTCCACTTGTTGAAAAAGAGGTGATATGAACTATTATCTAAGGCTGAAGGTAACTCAGTTTTGCACTGGAGGTGGACTAAAGAGATTACAGTCCAAATTTTCAAAAGTGTCTAAGTGACTTAGGAGGCTAAGTAACATTCACATTCAACAGGGCCAGCCCTAGACCAAATGGAGCCCCAGGTGAGGAGTCTCTTCGGCACCTTCCCTCCATTTGTTAAACTTTTGAATACCTTATTTTTTATTTAATTTGTAGCCCATTTCACAACTTTGATGCATGATTTATCCCTGTCATATCAGACGATAAATGTTCATGCTAGGATCTGTAAATCTGTATTTAACCCCTACTTCTTTAGTTCAAAAGGTTGCTTTTCTCGCCTTTACCCTTGCAAACTGAAGCACAGCATCAGAGAGATCCAAAGACTGGCCAATCGCATTTTTCAGCAATAAAATAGCAAGCAATGTCAGTCTGTCGTTGGCTATCGCTGATCAAAGATATGTTTTAATGAGCCTGAGCTTCGAAAAGCTGCGCTCACCACTTGGGACTGAGTTCGGAAGCATAAGCAGAATCCTAAAAGTTATCCACTCATTAGGAAAAGTCTCCTTCAGCTCTGCATCATGAATGAATTGGAGAACTTGGAGTAGACAGTGCTTCCTGTGTGGCAAAATGTGACAGATGTTGCCCAGTTGACCACACAGGTCTTTTATCATTGACATCTGAACATTCTCCAGTGTCAGTGCCCCGTGAAGGTCTGTACAATTGTTCAAGAGAGTTTTCCTGTCCGCTGGCTGCTTACTAAGGTCATACAAAAAAATTCTGTTTTTTTATAGTTCTTCCAAACCTTTTTATAGTTCTATCCAAACCTTTCTTTGATGGACACACAAGCAGTGTCAACAAGTGAGCAAATAAACTCCCTCTTGAATTTTTCTTCTGAGCTTCCCATCACCTCATATCACCTCTTCCCTCATAGGAAAATTTTCTCTTCTTCCAATGAATATGAGTTTCCTTGAAGACAGGCTCAACTCCTAGGTCTTCTGCCATTTCTTTGGCAACAGTTGTTCAAATCCGTTGTTTCTGGAGGCCACAACAAAATCAAGGCAGCTTCTCATCAAAGTAGTAGCTGTCACAATGTCCATCAACAGAGTTTGTAATGCCTTGCTTACAATGATAGGAACAGGATATCATGTCAAAACACAACTGAGACCAGAAATGTGAAGTCAATAATCTGGTTTGCCAGGCTTTGTGTCTTGTGTCTGATTTGGCCTTGGCTTTACTCAACTGCGCCAGTTCCATAAGGGCATCATAAACCTCAGTCCCTTGGTACCTCACTGGCCTTACGCTGTCAATGCAGCTCTCCCAGCAAGTGTCATTTAGTGGCTTCACGGTCAGGTTTGTAACATTGTCCATGAGGATCTTCCACCTGAGAGTTGATGCTGAAAACAGGACATATATCCTTTGCAGTACTTGAAGAGAGATACTGAACCTAAAGAAGGTGATGCTGCATCTGACACAACCAGGTTGAGGGAATGGCAGCTACGAGGAAGAAAGAAAGCTCTTGGTTTCCGTGCAAGGATCCTTGAATGGATACCACCATTTCTTCCCTTCATGTTTGTGTCATTATCGTAGTTTTGCCTGTGGCAGTCCTGAAGCTTTATTTTATTCTCATTTGAGACATTCATAAACAGTTCCGGTAAGCCTTTTCCAGTAGAGTCATCTACAGACTGGAAACAGATAAAGTGTTCCTTTGTTTGGATACAGCCATCCCCATTGTAAACAAATCTTACTGTAAATGATATCTTTTCACTGTGACTAACGTCAGAAGTGCAATCCATTATTATGGCATAGTTCTTCGCTTTGTCGAGCTACATCAATATGTTATCAAGCACCTTCCTTACCATAAGATCAATTTGTTTTGAATTGTTTTGCTGTAGTAATGGTCCATAGCTTCTTTACAAACTACTCAACATAGGTGCTCACGCATGGCATTGTCGTATTTCCCAAGGAGCTCTACCAAACTGAGGAAATTACTGTTATGTTCAGTGAACTTATCCAACAAGCCACAGAAAGCCAAATTGTTCTTCACAAGAAAGAGGGTAATTGAGATCAGACACTCGAGCACATTCCTCCAGTGCTGGGTTTCTACATTAATAATGCACTGATTTTCTGTGTCTATTCATTTATTCAGCTTGAGTCTGGACTTCACCTTCATCCACTTGGAGTAGGCCATAAAATGGCCAGTGACTTTTCATGTTGCTTCAGAGCATCATCTAAATTATGCCAGTAATTGTACCCAGAAAATTGTACCCAGAAAATGCAAGCAATGACTTGGCATTCTAGTCAAATATTTTGCAACAAAAACAGAACACTTTGTCAGGTGATTTCACGTAAATTAGACAATGCCGATTCAGCTTCTCGCCATTCTTAAGGTCTTTTTCACAGTGTGACTTTGAGAAGTATTGCTTCTGCTTATTTACTGGAAACATTATATCCTCAATGTTGCCCAGCCCATTCAAAATTGTACGATCAATATTGGCAGAGTTTAGGATCGCCGACCACATAAGAGGATCTGATATATTGATTTGTGATGTGCAATTTTTCTCACTACTGTTACTGTCATCATGCAAGGATGATTCTCCTTGATTGTTTCTCTTTTTCATGCAAACCAGATTTTTGTCATTGCTCTCCTTTTCATGTGAGCCACATTTTTCTTTATCATCACTCTCCTTTACGCCACCTGGAAAACTGGACAATTCTCTATCACTTTCCTCATATTTCCATTCCTTATCTTAAGGTAAATATACTAATTCTTTAGTAATAGGACTTCCATCATTTACATTTCGTTCCTCAATTTATTTTATATTGTTGCATAGATAGGTGTTCAATAGACATCTCTGGCATCTCATTAAATATGTCCTTTATTAGTCGCTACTTATACTCTTCAAGTCTTAAAACACAAGTACAGTTTCACAATTACACAATAAAACAAGGTTCACAATATCGCAACTGGGCTATCACTTCACTTCAGTTCGTTCTTATCTCTCACTGACTAACTGGTGACGCCCCGCCCCTTATATTCCCGCAAGGGCATGAATGACAACATTTTAGGAGGTTTGATGAAAATGTAGTTCTCAGAAAGTCTTGAAAGTTCCACGAGATTCTACAATGGTCCAGAACATCTAGGTGAAAAATGAATCCACATACAGAATACCTGAAACATGCTACTTCAAACATTCTATTTTCCCTTTTGTCACCTGCCCCTAAATCCAGCCCCAACTTTCAATGATACTTAGGCCTAGTCTACTCCCATTTTTGTACTACCATAACTATTTCATTTAGGGTTGTGATTTTTTTCCACCAGTACTAGCCCTCATGTAGGTGCAATTATACAAATATAAAGGCACCTTATACCAGTATAGCTTATTCATGTTTTCATATAGGAATTACCCATACTAGTATTAGCACATTTATACCAGTATAACTGCATCCATACTACAGGGCTTGTATCGCTTTAACCATATTGCTACTGTAAAAATGATATTATTTTTATGTATAGACAATCCTTTAGGCCCATCACTGCCTAAATCACTTATGAAAATTTAACTTCTTTTTTTTGGTCCAAAACCCTATCTGTGAGGTTTTGGTTATGCAAAACTAAACCTAATACCCTGGAGAGTTCAGATCTGAATATCATTTTATCTGACCCAGGGATAGGGAGGGATTAGTAGAAGGGGGTCCAAGTCTGGGCCGTTCTTGGTTTTGGATTTTCAGTTGATGCACCTAGCTCCATCAATACATCCCCTACAATTCCACAATCAACAGTGCCTCTTTTAAGAAAAGAATGACTATGCAATGCTGATCAGTGGCAGGCTATTTTTACATATAGTCACTGATTAACAATAAATCCACTCCAAATTTCCTGGAATTTTCCCCATTACATTTTAATAAACAAAATTAGAACAGGTAGAATTTTTTTCCCATAGTAAAAGTGAAAATTTTGAAGTAGCTATTAACTTGCTTGACATTTCTAAATTATGTAAGTATTCTTTTCCAAAACTCACTTAATTCAATGTATGAGATAAGTCAGGACTCAAAGCTTCTTTTCTGTTTTTTTGTATAGGACTCCCTTTAAATATTTTGTGACCCACCAAGTGGAGCTCACTGTATTCTAGATTGTAGAAGCCTCCTGAAAACAGTCAGAGCAGGAGTATATCTGTAACTGGACTTATCATGTTTGTGTGTGTGTGCAGTAGACAAGATTATTGGGAAACAAACTGTGTCCCTATGGTTTCTTCATATTGTTTTTGCTCTATAGACAACAACCACTTCCTTTCCAACTTCAATATTAATACATGTAAGATACATGGATGTGATTACACAATCCCCACATCTGTCTCCATCTCTCAGACATCTCTATAGTCAACGTCCCACATACTCTGTAGCAAGCTGGGACTAATTTTTCAGCATCAGTCCTGGGTTTCTATAGCACTCCTTTTTTTCTGTTAGGACTTTCATGCCCCTTAATTTTTCTCTTTCCCCACAGCACATGGCTGTTTGTTCATCTAGAAAGCCTTTACTGTGGCTGCCTTGAAGGTTGAAATCTCAAGCAGGAAGAGTCCCAGACTACCAGGGCTTGCATCAGTTGGCATTGGTAAAGAATCACGGTGAGTTGCTTTCTTCTAACAGTGAATAAGGAACTGTAATAAAGGAAACTGTTTTATGTGTCTCTCTCACTCTGATCAGCTGTAGAACTTCTGCCTAGAACCTTCCCCAGCCACCTGCTACCTGGCTTTCTGCTACAGAGGTCCCATGCTAGGCTGCCCCAACAATGTTACAGGAATGTTGTAATTAACCCAGACCAATCATGTCTGGATCTAAAGCACTGATCGAGGCTCAGGATTGAGGCCTGCAATCAGACTGATCTGTAAAGGGTAAATCAACATCCTGGGTCACTAGACTGTAATTGCAATTCAGGCCTGATTTACTCTCAAAAGTTAGGTCAACTAGCTACATCACTCAGTGGTGTGAAAAATTCACACCCCTGATAGATTTAATTAAGTTGATCTAAACCGTGGTATGGATACCACTAAGTTGATGGAAGAATTCTTCTGTTGATCTAGCTATCATCTCTCGAGGGTGTGGATTTACCACAGTGACAGAAATCACTCCTTCCATTGCTGTAACAATTGGCTATGCTATGGAACTACAGTTGTAGCATCTGGCGTGTAGACATACCCTCAGTGGAGAAACTGCAGCCATCTAGCAAAAAAGGGGGCACTCGTGGTCTAAGAGCCACTATCTCCTGGACAGCATGGATGAGGCCAGGAGCACTCCAGTGACGGGCACAGATTCACCACTGTGGGGAATGCGGGCCCTGCACAAATGTCAACAAAATAGGAAGAATTAATTGAATTCACATACTTTTGGTTTGTCTCCACATCTAATTTCTAAGAATAACACAAACTCTGCTTGTTTCTTTACAAATTACTTCTCCTTGTCTGTCATTATAAATAATACAGTCTTGTTCTGCAATTTCAGTCCCTTTTATACTATTTTTAATGTCCCAGCCAGAAACTCCTAGATCTTTATACACATTGTTACTCACATCCTTTGGAAGACATTCCCACTAGCTACCGATCCAATCCATTTCTAGAATCTTCTGTGCTTCTCAATCACACCATAGTCCATAGGGTCAGATTCTTCTGACCAACCACCACATCTTCTCTGCTTCTGCTGTTTTGGCCTGCCCCTTTCCACCAACATGTAGTTCCACTTAAGTCTCTGCTAGACTGCAGAGCAAGCCGGCCCCTCTCAAAAAATGTGACTGGCAATAGACTTTCAAGGATGCATGCACCATGCAAAACATGGTGAGCCAGTCAGTCTTCTTTCACAACTCCATTGTCTTCATTTCTCTACTTGTATTCATAATTTATCCTCATTTCTATGTTATGGCACAGTTGGGAGGCTATAACTGTGTTTCTATTTTATAATTACACAAACAGTGCATAACTACACATCAAAAACGGCCCTGATAAAAATCAAGTCAAGTGAAATGAACAGAAGTGTACTTTGAGCTGCTTGGGGGAAAAAATAAAATCAGGGCTTGTCACATACTCTAAGTAACCTTTACAGTCTTCTTCATTTTAACACAAACATAAGGGTGGGCAAAAGAATATTCCCAACCTTCTGCTGCTTCATGTCCAAGTACTCAGTGTGCTACCTGGACTTTAGCCACAGTTTCATATCGCTAAGGGCCAGTAAATTCACCATCTTTACTACAGAGCTACGATAGATTTAGTCTATGCCTGTGACAGATTTGTAGATCCTGTAAGGATTTCATCCTCCCTTTGTCAGCAAAGAGCATTTTATATGAAATGCATACTGGCAAAGATGAAATTCCTCTTATTCAGTCTAGGAATTCAAACAAGAGTTCAGGTTCTTTGCACATTGAATCTTTGGCCCTTCTGCTGTCAGCAGTGGTGCACATTGTGATGTGGACATCTATCCAGGGAACTGGAAGCTTGGAAACGTGTTTCACATAAGGCACAAAACAATTACTAGATGGTTACAACTTTCATGAACTACAGACCTGGACTGGATTTGACCCTGCAACCTAGCTGATAAAAGTTCTATATGCAGATCCTCAGCAGGTATAAATTGTCACAACTCCTTAGACGTCAAAGGAACTGTGATAATTGACACCAGCTGAGGATCTGCCCTTAAATCCTATTATTAATCTGATTAATTGTCTCCATTATTGCAATGTTTTAAGTGATGCAACACTTAAAAATAAAATCCTCAATTCTCCTCCACAATCATCTGATATTACTACAAATATTTTGATTATAAAATATATTATTACCTGACAACATAAACTCCTGGCTATATACAAGACTGAAACTTTTACCAAATTAAATTCAGTGAGAGAGGCTCAGAATGGTTTCCAGATAATATGGTTGGTATGTTTATTCCAGAGCTGGGACATTATTCTTCCCAGAATTACTTGTTGCTTTCAGTGTGCTGTCCATGAGATTTCCAACAAAACATCAGTTTAGGCATGAAGCCAATAAAAGGTGATTGGGTACATTCAAATCCTGTTTTGAAAATCCCACAACATTTCAGTGACCTCATAAAGAAACAGCAGGACCCATCCTGTATCCAAACCAGGAAAAGCCAATGCAGATGTAACATTAGCCCTCCACCCCCATCTACATCCCTCATGCATGCAAGATTAACCAACATCCTGATCCTGATTTGATATTTGACTCATTCTTCCTTAGGTCCAGAAAAAAATGCCTTTAGACCTGTGATTTACGCCCATGTAGAAATCCAGATGTTGAATTGGGTGTGTAAATTTCATTCACCTCAAACTTCCTGCCCTATAAAACAGAGAGGAATATAATATAATCTGACCATTTTTTAGGAAGTGCTGGAAAACCTGTTTGACAAAGTCTTTCCACTGTAACAAGAATGACATAACACTAACACCTGCTTGTACCTACCTTCTCTTCCACCTGCAAAGAAACAAAACGAAAGCTCCCACCAAATTCCACACAAACCACAACAAGCAAAAAGACCTCAAGCAAATTGACTAACCAACTGATCAAACAAAAATAACCCTACTCTAAGCAGTTTTTATGTCACAAAAAGTGAAATGAACCAAAGATGCTATGAAGTCCACTAAGGACTCTACGACTGCTACTTGTTTTTATGTGGTATATGTTCAGATACTATGGGGCTAGGAGGCAGAATAAAATCCTTTAGTGGACAAAGTACTGGGTGGGGACTCAGGAGACCTGGGTTCTAGTGTGAGCTCTGCCACTAGTTTATGGGGTAATCTTGTCCAAGTCACTTCCCCTCTCTCTGCCTCAGTTTCTCATCTGTAAAATGGGGATAATGATACTGACCTCCTTTGTAAAGCACTTTGAGATTTGCTTATGAAAGTGCTATATAAGAGCTAGATATTATTATGATAGATACTCAAGATAGTACTTTTCAAACACACACACACACACACACACACACAAAAACTTTCTGTACTCCACATTCACAGGGTCACCCTGAGGACCCTGGCCTCTAATGATCTACTGACTTCTCATTAAATGAGGCTGATCAAACTGCAGATTATAGAATGAAAAGAAATTAGGCTCTTGTTATTAGATCCAAGGGTATGTCTACCCTTCGAGTTGGGAATGTGATTCGCAGCTCATGGAGAAATACCCAGGCTAGCTCTGAACAAGTGGCAGCACAAACAGTGGGAGGCACTAGTCACCCCAAGTACACACCCATCCAAGATGCTAGGCATGGACTCAGGACAGCTAGCCCTCACATCGCTTGCATTGCTGCAGCTATACGCTGTTTTTTATATGCTAGCTTGATCAGCGCTAGTACAGATATACGTCCTCGAGCTGGAAATTACACCTCCTGCTCAAAGTGCAGACATATAGCAAGTAAGTTCTGGGACCTGTTACCAGCATGTTTATTCCTGGACGGTGCCACTAAAGGAAGAGAGACCAGGGACAGCTTTCAGGACTAGACAATAATACTTTGGGACTCTTTGTGAATAGGGGCCTGAGACTCAAGCTTTTGGGAGATTTCTCCAGCCCACAGGCCTACTTACAAAATCTCAGGGCCTTTGGCATGGTGTCACAAATGTCACGGCTGCAGATGCTACCACAGGAAAGTGGCATTAGCAATATTCGAGGGGGAGATAGGTCCTGCCAAGGTGAGTTATAAAGAAGACTGATTTTGAAGCTTCAAGCCCCACTGTTGTCAGAATTCACTAGGAGTAAAAGAGACACTATTTTCCTTGTTTAAAATTTAAAAAAAAAGGTCATTTTGTTTTTATTTCCCAAATGAGACAGAGAAATTGAGGGGGAGAAGCGGAGAAGTGAGAACAGGAGGCAACCAAAGGAAAAATGTCAAGTTTTGCACTTTCTCACTGTAGGCAGTTACGGTAGGCAGCGGGTGCTAAAGGGGAAAGGAGGCCAGCACAGGAAGAGAAGGAGGTGAAGACTGGGGCAGCATAAAGGGAGGGTGAGACTGGGAGAGAAGCACAGGATTAAGGAAAAGTGAAAGGCTCCTTTAAGGGAGATAAAGGAAGCAGCCATTACAACTTCAAGGGAAAGGAAGAGATGAGTATAGACATTAATAGAGGAAGAGATCAGGAAGAACAAAGAGGTTTGTGGAGTAAGACAAAGAGAAGTCTGGGAGAGAGAAGAGAACAAACCAGAGAGGACCAGGATAAATGTGGGCATTTAATTTGATAAATAAAGTGCATGAAAAATAGAAAATTTAGTTGCCTCAAAAAAGAGCCTCCTCATATATTCTGGGCACTCTCCACACATGCTGTCACCCAAAATTAAAGCAGTTTTAATGCACAGCCCCTGAGAAAGCAGGAGTTCAGTCCAGCAGTCAGACCCCAATCAGTAATGACCACACACTGGTTTAAGTCTTTTTCCACTTGTGAAATTCAGCATTATCTGCAGATTGTCATTTGTCTGTATTACAGATTAATGCTCCAGATACTTGATATGGAGAAAAAAATCAAAAAGCTGCTGAGTTTTATTAGAAATCATTTTACAAGTGTGCTCATTTTCAACTAAAACTTCAGATGGGTTTTAAGAATAGAGAGGGCAGAGAAGATCTCTGAAATAACTACTGTGGGCTATCTGATCAGTTATCTCCTCGATAAGAGGGATTTTACATAACAGGCCATGGCCACATGTCTGGAACTGCTACAGTCTAGTGGGTCTACTCTTTAGGAAGTGCCTGGAACAGCTCTATAAAGTGCACGAGAGCGTTTCTGAAGGAGTCACTGCCATCTACAAGGCATGTCACGTCCATGTCCTCAAGCAGATCTGACCTGATGTGCCAAACTAAAGGAGAGGATTCTACTCCTCAGAGTGGGGAAATGTTGACTTTAATGGCAATTACATACATACACCTAGTGAAGATCAGTCTTGTATATCAAAACTACCTCCATCTTCTGGATGTAGGGCCTCAGAAGTGCTCACTGATTTTGGATGCACAGCCTGAGACACAGAGGGCCTGCTGAGCACCAGCTGTTCCTCCTGGAGTCAATGGCAGCTGCAGACACTTGGAACCTCTGAAAATCAGGCCCAACATGTGCAAAAATGGAAACGCAAAAGCCAAGGTGCTAGTCCTAACCCCATCATCCAGCCCAATCGACCTGTGTGTTGAACAGGTGCAAAAGGGTAAGGTTGGTAGGAATCATTTTCCCTGAGCTACAGAGCAACTGCAGAGCCACTCCATGGAGGCTTCTGCAGCCTCGTGGTGGCTAGAGTAGTATCTGTTCCTCCTTTCACAGTCCCCTCCCCATGGTGGAGAGCACTGGATGAATGATTAGAAACTCCTCAGGGCAGGAAGTCTTTTTGCTATATGTTTATACAGCACCTAGCACGCTGGGCCCTGAGCTATGACCCTCTGCAACACCACAATACAAATAATAAATATTAATAATCTGTGTAACTCCAGATACTCTAGCCCCATCCTAGCCAGCCTATACCCTACTGCCATCCTCCCCTATGTGCTGCTGCTTAAGGATCCCCTGATGGAACAATACAATAATCCTTGCTTTTTCCCAGTGTACCTCCCACAAGTCCTGCCCCTCCTCACTCACAGAGTGGAAGTGTGCTTTTAGGGAACTCTCCATGTGCAACTTTCCTATGTAGATGGGGCCAGTGATTCAATAAAGGAAAGGTAATTCCCCCCTGGACTACTCCAAGCTGCCTTCGCTAGCATGTAAGGACACAGACACTCCTCAGCTGTACCTACATGACATGACAGAGCTCTCTGATTCTGCTCTCACTCTTTGCACTGCAGTCAGTCAGTTTCGAAAACTGGTGGTGCTGCATTGCTGGCTGCTAACGGTGTTGTCTGGCCTTAATTTTGATTTTAAACGTAAACATACGCAGCACCACAGAGTGTGACGCATGGCACACGGTACCTACAACACATTCCATAGCTACGTTATTATGGTCAAGGCTCAGAACATATCCACAAAGGAAACACTGTTGGTGACGCAAGAGAAAGATTCTTTTATTTGCTAGCTGTGCTAATGGAGGATAGGAGTGTGGCCTGATTTTTGGGCTTCATATGTGAGATAATTATAGTTATATATGCTGCAGTATAGCCCATTAGGGCCCCATAGAATAAAGAATGTCTGGAATAAATATTCAGCAGGAAAATGGTTGCATTGGAGTCTTAATCTGTTGTTCCACAATGAAGGACATACTCAACTCTGCCCAGTCATTGGTGGGTGCACCTATTTCTGGTGTCAGGTTTGTTGCCTCTACTGTATCCCAATTTTCTCCTATGGATGCCAGTACTTCCAAGGTCACTACTTTCTCAGTCACTTCAGCTACCAGTTTCTTTGCAGCCTGTCTTGGCAGGACCCATACCTGTATTCCTCTTCAAATCTAACTGATGTCACTGTCATGGCAGTAGTGATGGCTCTTGTCAGGCCTAGGGCCTGTGCCCAATTCCCATTAAAGTCATTAAAAGGAAGTCTTGCCATTGATTCTAATGTGAGTTGGACTGAATTCTAGGAGTCTTGAGATAGCAGTAGCAGTCCTGAGAAATTGCCCAAAGACCTGAATCTAGGCAGCTCTGTTGCCCATCAAAACACTTAGCAGAGAAGCACATCCCGACAAAAAAGACCCTTTGTGTTATGACTGATCCCTTCTCCCACTAAAAACAAATATATCAAATATTTGTCTTCAGGTAAGTGAGGAAAGAACTAGGTGAGACGCTGATCATGTTACATGGTATTTTACATCAACTGACGTGGACATTGGCTGGCTTGAATCACGAGATAAAGATGAGAATTATACAATGTCGCTATGCTACTGTGCCCTTGCATGCCTCTGTGTCAAAACTGGAAAGGTGGAGTTTAGGTAACTCATGTTAGCTAAGTCAGACCTAAACTCGACCTTTTCCCTAGTCAAGACAAAGCATACGCTGTTGTGTGTGGCACTGAGCAGTCATGCCACGATGAATCTGACCTCAACTGGTCTAAACATTCTGAGCCTGATTCTCAGCTACAGGCACCTTGCATAGGCATTTACGTGAGTGCAAAGTCAGTGTACAACACTACAATTGTGTTTTAGGAGCAGTTTTACAACCACTGGGCACTCATTTTGCACAAATCTAAAAGACTACACAAGGGTTAAAAGACTACACATGCTGGTGTGCTGCTCTGCTCCATGCTCCAACGGTGTTTGGTCACCAACTCTGCTCTGTCTAAATATTGTGATTGTACTAAAGATCTGCTGCCAAAGTCACAGCGTCCCCTTTCCAAGGGCACCTACTGCCCAGACCCCTTTGCTGCTGCCATTGCTGTGTGTTGCTGTATTGTTCCATGATCTCCTCTGTTGCCTGTAATGCAGTGGAAGGAGCACTTAAGTATTCTATTTGGTGGACAATGGCATTGCTTGACAGTGACTCCTAGGATTCACTATATGTTTTGTCTCATTCACTTGACACTAGCTACTATGCGAGACACCAGTTAATCTCTTAATGAGGTTATTTTAGACTCCGATCCTGCAAAGTGCTATATGGAGAAGTCTGCTCACCTGGAGCTCATTGCAGGATTGGGCCCTTAGCGCACTAGAAATCTACATATTGCTGCCATGCTACAACCTCAGTGCTGCTGCTACCCTCATGTAAAATCAGAAAGACCACATGCTATTTCCATTGTAAGGTTTCCAAAATCTGAACGTTTCTATTTCCCCCAAAAGCAGGACTTCTGAATACAATACAATACACTACTAAATCTTCTGATTCAGAGTAGCAGCCAGTCTGCACATCCCTAATTAATATGCAGTTCATAACCTTCTATGAAAGCTCTTTACTTTTTAATATAACAAAAGAAAATTCACACAGAAAAAAAATCATGTTTAACTAATATTAATGTTTTGACATCACAAAACACAGCTAAATTTATGAAATGAAAGTAAGATGAGCATGATTTGGTCTTGATTATGAATTATCTAGCCTTTTGTTGACAAGGTTGTGTCACATTCACAACATTATTTGTACTTTGGGGTGTCTGTCTGTGAGTGTATAATACAAAGCCTGGCAAACAGCCTCGCAAACACGAGTAATGGCACTCACTGAGATGCAGTGAGCCTGCAGGGGGCAAGCTGCTTCACTCTGAAGATCAGGAGTCTTTCATGACAACAGCTTGCTTTTCTCTCGTTAAAGCACCCAATCCTGCTCCCACTGAAGTCCATGGCAGAACAGTCATTGATGCTAAAAGGATCTGGCCCCTTGGTGATTATAGATGATCCCCATTTATTCAGAAATCATTCCCCCCCTCCCCTCATATTCCAAACCACTAAACGCCAACCAACAATTATGCCATCTGAGCACTAAAAATAAAATATCTTTTCTTCTTTGTCTCTGGATGTATTCCTACAGGACCTATTTTTTTCTCTTGTTCAGTGAGCCAATAAGAAGGATATTATGAGTTCTGGATGTTTAACTGATAACATGACGTCCTCAAATACGGCAGCAGATCTACAGCTTTGACATTAGTTGCTCGAATATTTGGATTAAAATAAAGAATAAGATGTTTATTTATTTAATTGGTTTTTGTTATGTAAGAATTTATTCATACTAGGCATGAGAACATTAAAATTAAATTCATCTTTTGTCCAGAGGATGAACATTTTTATATTTTAACTGATATTTTTGAAAATATAAACTACATTAAAATCCCTTATGAAAGATTGCTATAAATGTTGCCTATATTATTCATAATGCATGTGTAACAATCAAGGTCGAGCCCCTGCAACCATTACTCCTGCTGATATCAATGGGACTACATAAGGATTACGTGCAGGTGTAAGGGTTGCAGCATCAGACCATAGCATAGCGTTTAGTTCCCTGATAGTAACATATAGTAACACATCTTTCAACATCTCTGTGTAGATCAGAATTATCCATAAAATAAATTGGTCATGTGAAACTAAAAACAGGTAGAACAAAAAAGACTGTAGTACCTGTGAACACAGAAAGGGAAGATCTCTAAAATGTTGGGCTTAGGGTGATTAATCAGGGCTAGTTCAATGTCTGAGTCAACAATAGTTCCCATATTAAGTGTTTGCCTAGTATATGGGTATGCTTGCAGTAGTGTACTTGTGTGCAAAAATCAAACATAAAAACTGATCACATGCTCACAGCAGGAAACTGTGTTAGGCTTTATTCAGTAAGGTATAAGGCACTATCATTTAGCTCTTCCCCAGCAGGAGGAAAAATGGTGGCACATAGGAGAACTATCACATCAGACACACTCCATGGGGTCTCTTTTACCTACATTGTTCCTCTCCCAAATGTAGCTCTTTAAATTTTAAATAGAAAAAGAACACAGAAACGTGCAGTAGAAAAAAGTCACAGTGAAAAAAATGCAGAAAACATTTCCCATTAAACAAGGTAAATACTCTAAAGTTCACATACTACTTTGATGTGTGCAGCATGTGCCTTTAAGACTTAAAGGAACACCCACATCAAAGTGTTGTCTTGAGAAGCTGTTTTTTAGTACAGATATGGCCAAGTTACACAATGGGTTTTATGGTGAATACTTACACTTTTATACTGCCGAATACTTCGTTAAATAAAAATTATTACTGGTCATGATAAAAATATAGACCACAGAACACATTTTCAATGTGTCTGAATTAAAAAAATATATTCAAGAAAATAACACTGTGTATTTTTCTATTTTTATAATGAATTAAGCACAAAATGTTAGCACAACATTCGACTTTTTAAAATTTTAACACAAGTCTTACTTTGTACTACTTGAAGTGGTCAGTAAGGCAAATACACTTGGCAAATGCACAAGAATCCAGAAATTAAAATAAAGATATATGGAGAATAAAAAGGGTAAAGAAGAGGTTCTAAGAGTCTTTATGAATTGCACTGAGAAAGAGACTTCTTCTGGAAGAGCTATAGCTGAGGAAGGAGTATATTTAACTCTGATATGCACTGTGTATGTATAGCCAACTGCAATCACAGTGTTACTATGCTTTTTAATTCCTTCCACTTCATGTTAATGACTAAGGGTCGAATTCTACACTTATTCAAGTCAACAGAGATTTTGCCGCTGACTTCAATGGAAGAAGGAATGATCCCTAAATTACCCAGCATTGTTCATATTTGATCAGATTATTCCTATTCTCTGCTCAGGTGTACAAGTGAGGTAGGAGGGTGGGGAGAACACAGGCTGTTTCCCCTGCTTGTGCTCCCCATATTTTTCCACTCTTGGGTTTCTTGCACCTTTCTCTGCAGTATCTGGTACTAGCCATTGTCAGAGACAGGATATTGGACTATGTGGACCATTCAGCTGATCCAGTATGGCAGTTCCTATGTTCCTCGATTGCCATCTCTGCACTTGAGGAGAGGGACCACTCCCACATAGCACTCGAGGTCACAAACTTCCCCCAAAGAGGGAGAGCGGTCCTACCCCCTTCCTCCCAAAATTGCATGCGAGCAGAGCTAGCCAGGCACAAACAACTGAAGGGCTGGTGCAGTGGGGTATATTCCCCTTCATGCCAGAGGGCTCTGAAGGAATTGTGCCTGAGCCCACAATTGAGCCTTTTAGGAAACCCTGCACAGGGAGTTTCAAGGGACTGTGCCTGCCAGTCTAGTCCATAGACTGATGTCAATGGGAGTGACATAGGTCCATCAGTGGCTATTAGCCAGGATGGGCAGGGATGGTGTCCCCAGCCCCTGTTTGCCAGAGGCTGGGAATGGGCGACAGGGGATGGATCACTTGATGATTACCTGTTCTGTTCATTCCCTCTGGGGCACCTGGCATTGGCCACTGTCAGAAGACATGATACTGGGCAAGAGGGACCTTTGGTCTAACCAGTATGGCCATTCTTACGTTCTTATGAAGTATCTAAATACCTTTGACGATCTAGGCTTAGGTTTACAAGCCATTATTTTATTCTTCTATTAAATCAGTATACATTATAAACTGGAATATGTATGAAGAAAGCTAAACTTTATATTATTTGCATTGTCTAAAATATTTTTGATAAAGATCAGCACTAATCTTTTTCAAATATAATCCCTATAATTAAAGATAAAGATTAAAAATTACAAATTTGCTATTTATGGAACAGGGTAAAAAAAAAAAAAACATGTTCCTAAGAGAAATTTGGTCAGAGTGCAAACAGGAACTGTCAAACCCACCTCCTAGGGTATTAAATTCTAAATAAAAAGTATATCCATCAAACAAAGGTTTAAAGATAAATTATTTAAAAATGCATTAATAAAACATTATGCAGTGATGGTTGCAAAAGAAATACCCTACAAAGCCAGGCAATCATACTGTTAGACACCTTCTCTAGCCATGCTGAAATCATAGAGGAAGAAAAAAATACATAAACCACTTTATATAGCTAGGTGATGTATTATTTGATAGGGAACACTTTACTGTGAGTGTCCATTAACTGATGCTTACACTGTAACTCATAGTATATGACATCCACATGAATCTCAAATGAATTCACTACTATCACTGTTGTTAGAATGAATTTTGTGTGGATTGGGGCTCTTTTTTGAACAGATGCAACCTGTTTATGTATGAGGGGCTACTTCTGAATTGAAGGGGCACCAAAATACTGGATACAGAGAAGACACAAACTTATAAATGAATGTTTAATCTGGTGGAATAGGGAAATCAGGAGACATACAGGCAAAGTACAGTATATAAAGAAAACAGTAATACAGAAAAGGAAGAAGCAGCTAACAAGAAAAACAACAATGGCCTGACTTCAGCAATAATATTGAAAAAGAGAACAGGAGTGTGTGCACACAGAGGGAATTTTTTTATTTACTGGAAGAGGAATAAAAAAAACTGAGACAAATGCTGAGATATACACACTGTTTAGAAGAAATTAAATGGAACAGAAGGAGAAGGAATAGCCTTATGGTGTGTGTAAAGGTTAGATAGTGATTGAAGACACCTTGGAGAAACAACCTTTGAGGTAGACTTACTGTGGCCCAAACATAAAGATAATAAAAGGCCTAAGGAAGGTAATGGAAGAATTTGATATAATCTAATACACCAGAGAGAACAACTTTGGGCCCAGTTCCATATCCTTGCATAGGAATATCTCTCAGTGACTATGGCCCACAGTCAGGGAAAACAGAAATATTTATGAGAGAAAGTAACTAGACAGAAGGAACAAATAAAACAAGGTCTGCTAACTTACACAATATGTAGAAAGTAGAATTAGAAAAGGAGCAAAGTCCTATCCCTGAAGTCAATGGAGATACTTGCTTAGGTAAGGGCTACTTGCACCACCAAGGATTCACAGGGTTCCAAATGGTCTTCAGACTCCCTCAGTCCCGGGCACCAATGTAAGTTCAGACAACTCTTCGGACTGTCACCAACCTTCACCACTTCCTGCCACAACCAAATTCAGACAACTCTTCCCATTTTACCAACCTTGTCTCAGTCTTGCCTTGATTAAGTTGCAGCCTGCCAGCCTTCATCCAAGTCTAGAGCTCATGCAGATACTGCATTATTTGTTCCACTGCACTAGCTGGGTCAGATATGAGGATACAGCACTGTGTGTAATCAGCTTAATGAATGGATCACAACCCATGTCTCCTCACTAACTCTTGCAGTGGCCTTCTTTACATCTTGAGCAGCTGAGGTGACAACAGAGTCCAGTGTTACCATGCAGGGGAGAACTCCTACGGAAGTGGAACAATTGCCCATAAACGCCCTCAGGAAGCTAAGACCCAAGCCATTAAAGAATAACCCCATCCACCTTTGCTAAAGCCCACAAGCAAGTCAAAAGAACCACTTGATTACTGGTTAAAAAAACCCAACAAACTGCTAACAGATCTAAAAGAATCAACAAGATCACTTTATCTATGTCCATCGTATCAAGGTATAGCTCAGAATTCAAGCCATAAAATGCCCTAATTTAGTTAGGTTTGTAAACAGAATGAAACAGAGATGCAAAAGAAAAAAAATACAAAATTTTTATTCTCAAACACAACAAACATCTGGAAAACCTGAAGATCTGAAGAAGGGCTCTGTGGTGCTCAAAAGCTCGTCTCTCTCTCATTTGACGGAAGAGCATTCCAGCCATCTCACAATAAATATGCTCCTCCTGATCCTCAGTTAGTGCAAATTCAAGTAGTCCCATTGACCTCAATGAAGCAGCAGCAATTTACACCACTTGAGGATCTGGCCCACTACATTGTGGATGAACATGGAAATATGAAAAGTAATAAACGGGAAAAAAGAGGCTCATAGCAAGGTAATTAAAGCTTCAGGTACATCACAGGACTGGAGAAACTACAGAATGAAGTGAAGGGAAAAGTAAAGATGGAATAAGGAAGTCTGTGCAAGAGGCTGATATAACTATTGACAGATGCTTCAAATACATAAGACCAAGAAAGCAATGGCCTAATCTCCATGTAGTGTGTGGCTGCTATTCCAGCATACGGTCTGAAATAGTAGTTGCTGCCCCTCTGTGTTGTCTTTAAACTAGTTAAATGTTACTAAATCTACCTTCAACAGCTCTCTCACACCAGCTGGGGTCAGCAACAATGAGCCCTGATCTGCACTGAGCACAGGTGTAATGGCCCCCTTGTGAAGCTCTTTCACTCACGTTCTCACACCAATCCCATCCAATGAAGGATGCCAAGAGCTTAAGTGGTTTAGAAGGAACATGCATGGAACCTCCATACCTAGGTGAATTTAACCCTGAAAGAGCAGATACAAGAAAGGAAGACTGTTAAAAATAAGAGTGAAAAGATAATGAGCTCTTAATGCTGTCCGTATTCAGAGTGCAACAGAGAGAGGACATTGTGGGTGTACTGCTTCTGGGTGACTATCGCTCTTCTTACACAGAGAGCAAATACTGTAGACTTAGATTTGGATGTCTGTAAATATAGGAAGGGCTCCAGACAGCCAATACTTAAAAATCTGTTGGGGTTTGCTGCAACCAAAGGAGAGCACATAGTTGCTGAAACAGAAACTCCCATTGTTCTCATTGCAGTGCTTTCATATTTTTTCCCTTTATAGGTTCTTCTTTAAAGAGTATTTAGTTTATGTTAATCTCATATTCCTTCTCCCTCCCTCCCTCCCCCCACACCTTACACAAACACACACACACCTACCTGACAACAAAGCCCACCTCCTAACCAGTTTCTGGGATATACTGTATTCTGATGATTCACAATCTGGCTATAAAGTACCATTGGAATTGCCACTACTGCCACTTATAACTCATGCTGCCAGTTCTTTAGTTCAAGTTATCTCTAAAACAGATCTCCTTGGTCTTTGAAGAGTTTGCTCAAGGGGAGAAGAGGAAAGATGTAGAAGGGAAAGATGTTAAGCTCCACTACTGATATGGCTCAGAAGTAGGACTGATTTTCGGAGGTTGACTGCCAGATACACACGCAAAACTGAAGAGCATATGAAGATTGGACCCAGATGACAACTCGCTGCCCAGTTCAGACAATGGTCCTGATTCACTACTATGTTACTCCAGTTTAAGGCCAGTGTAAATCCATCAGTCAACAGATTTCCACCAGTGTGAAACCAGAGGAATGGAGTGGTGAATAGACCCGATACACGCAGTATTTTGGAAAAAGAAAAGGAGTACTTGTGGCACCTTAGAGACTAACCAATTTATTTGAGCATAAGCTTTCGTGAGCTACTAAATTGGTTAGTCTCTAAGGTGCCACAAGTACTCCTTTTCTTTTTGCGAATACAGACTAACACAGCTGTTACTCTGAAACCTGTCATTATGCAGTATTTTGGATTGCCAACTCTGACTGAAGCTATTCCAGAGATTTTTTTTCCAACATTACATAATATCATTTTCTTAAAATATCTTATTAAAATCTCCCGGCTTGCTTTCAATAGTCGCCGATTCCAGGAGACTCCCAGCCAATCCTGGAGGGTTGGCAACCCTAACGGTATAGTGGTATATCAGTGGTATCCACTGTTTCACTCTTTTCTGCCACATGTGTAAATTATATGAATTAGAGGTATCAGGAAATAGTTTACCCTGTCTTCTCTCTTTGAAAAGTACAATATTTGTGCCAATTAGATTAGTGCTTTTTACAATTGTTTTCCATGTTTTTTTTCTTTTTTCCAAACCCTTGGCTAGCCATAGTCTTGGGGAGAGACATGTCAGTCTCAAACAAAATCTCCTTGCAAGGAAAATAAACTGAAATTTAGAAACTGCCATAAAAATAAAACCTAATGTAAAAGAAACATTTCAAAGCTTTTCACATGAGTTCAACAACTTTCCTTAAGACTTTGAGCAGTTTGCTGCTGACACCACCATCAGAGTCAATGTTATCTGTTTCAAAATGGTAACTAAATTCTGACAGACATATTTTCCCCCACTGGTAACATGAGACTATTGTCTCCTATATTCACATATTCCTGGCCATGGACCAGTGGACTATGCCTGCAGTCCTTGCTCAGGTAGAATTCCCACTGAAGTATTTGCATAAGTAAGGTCTGCAGGATAGGAACCTAATGCAATCTAGTTTGAATTGTTTCATACTGTATTTTTAAAAATACATTAAATGATTGAAAAATGAAATCTGGGAAAAAATCTAACTGTTCCACAGTTAATGTTACATTCAAAGGTAATTACTTAACACATGAAAAGCTCAATTACATAACCTACAATTCTCCCACTTTGTATAAGCTCCTTTGCTTCTACTTTAAATAAAAGAAATTCTTTTCATTTTGTCAAGAAAACTTTTCTCTACCTCACTACTGCATGACAAGGGAACAGATGGCAATTTAAGGGGAGAATTTATGAGAGCCACAATCTTAATGTTGCATAAAGAAAAGAAAAAGACTCGCATCAAAACCACTGACAAATGTACTTGCTAATATTAATGCACTCCCCATTCATCCAATATGCTTCCTAATTGCTTTTCTGTACATAATAATGTGGCACCTGCTGCTCAACATTGCAAACGCATCAGGATTTCTCCAAAGTCAAACAGCTCTGCAACTGGCCCTCTCCCAGTGATAAATGTAGAGCACTGTATCACGCACAGTTCCTGTCAGTGGCATAATTAAAATTTTATACTTACAGAAAAAGATAGTAAACAATCAGTTCTTAAATGGATTCACAAGAGGAACTCTTGTTACAGCCAACTTTATAATTAGTATGCATCATGTAATGCTAATATATCCATGACAAGAAAATAGGGGGGGAAATGTAGAAAATGGGGTTGTTCTCTTTAATGCAATGTTAAACTACAAAAAAAAAATGAAAGCAATCAGACCATTGTTATTTCACTTTTCCATTTCAGCTCTTCATTCCCTGTTGAAAATAGCTATGCACATTTTCCACTGCAATGATGGTCGTTCCCTTGTGCCACATCTCTGGAATTTTCAAACAGACACTAGGATGGGTCTGGGCTTTATGATGTTTATTCATTTTAATTTTACATGAGACCAAAACATTAAATTTATTTTTAACAGACTTAGGCCCAAATCATACAGTCCTTATTCTCAGGCAAAACTGACACTGATATCAAAAACATTAAAATATACTTTTGTGCTGACCCGACAGGCCATTATACAAAATATGACACAAAATAAACAAAGCACAAGACTCACATCGAGTGTCCTAAATGAGCTCCTGATCCTGATAACTTTAAGCAGAACTGAGCTCCATATGCTGTAAATTTTATCTATCTCTCAGATTATGAACATCAAGAGCCAGAGCAGAATATATATCAATATTTAAAACACATATTATATTGCACTATATATATTATATTATAATCTGAATATTTGTAAGTAAGAAATTTTCAGTACACGTACATGTGTAATATTATATATATACACATTGTACATATATTGCATGTATACTTATAGTTTATTTACACATACTTTTCCTGATTTTCTATTTTTCTGAATGGTGTTACAATATTATTATTCAACAAATTTGTCTGGATGACATAAATATGTAAAATCTGCTCTGGATAAGTATAAAATTTGATACTACGTAACGGCATATTTGAGAGCTGCAGTGCTATAGTGCGTGAAAGTTTAAAACAGCCTTGAAATTTTAACACATTTTAAACTCATTCAAACTGTGTTGTATTATTAAATAAACTAGTTACTGTAGTTAAGAAAAAATAAAAGTATTGTGCATCAAAGGCTCTACTATTTTATTGAATACCATTATTTTAATACTATTCAGAAAAACAGAAAATCAGGAAAAGTTATATTATCCTATAACCTGTTTTTAAAAAATATTTTAAAAAAACACCAAATTTTAATCATAATCACTGAAAGCATAACATACCAAACATTTGCTTATACAGTAGAAATGCCTGCGGAACATCAACTGGATATGTGCTGGCAGGGTAACAATTTAATATATACCCAATTCTCAAAGACTTGCTAGTAACCTGCTTAGAATATAATAGTTAAGATCTAAATCTTTATCATCACTTGGTGAGATCAAGTGCATGCCAAAAATTAAAATACTTTTCTACCTCACTGATAGGGTATGACACAGAGATACAGGCTCCTGAGATCTGAGGCAGACCAAAAGGTCTCAGGGATGCTTGTGTGTGCATTATGTTCTTTTTCTCTGTGCTTTTCAAACAAGAATTGTGGGAACTATCCCCACTTTTAGCTTCCACATATTTACTGAGAGATGCTATTTCTTCAGAGGAAGAATACAACATTTTATAAAAAGTCCATGAATTGCTCAAGAATTGGCAAATATGAATAGCAATGAATCCATTTATACATAAACATAGTCGAGGTCCCAGAAAACTAGAACTATCAAAAGTTGAATTCTTACAGGCAAATGAAAACTCTGAAGTGAGAATCCTGCCCCTTACTCGTAGAAATGCCATTTGAGGGTCAAAATCGTAAAGGTCTTTAAAATAAATAATAATAATAATAAATAATTTTCTACACTTTCATTGTATGTAAATTCCAATGAGTAAGATAGACACTGGGGACAGGGTAATTAGCTGAAGTGACCACCAATTAATTGGAATTTTGCTAAATCCAATTTCTGGATTAAGCATTTGCAAACAGTGGCCAATTTAACTTTTAGTAATCTGGGAGAGTAGGAATATATAAACAAAAGACATCTAGGAACTCAAATAGTAGTTCCACGGACTGGGAACCAGGGCTAGTATCAGAGGGATAAAATGACTCATAGTGCCGTGGGCCAGTGCGAGGTCCTCGGCACTGCGTATGCCTCCATACGGGCTGTGATGGGGGACTGCAGGGAGAGTAGATGTCTGTGCAACCCCTGGTGATGGGTAAGGTGCTGGCCTTCTATCTCTGATGTAGAAAGCTGCAAAGGGGGAGGCTAGAGGAGGGAGCACCAATCTCAAACAGCTATGCAGATCCCATTGCCCAAACACCCCATGAAAGTAGCCCAGAGGAGCTGTGGCTGCTTTTCTAGTTTATAAGCAAAATCGTGGCCTGAGTCTGGGGACTGGATTTCACCCCACACTCACCAAGACTTCTACGCTCTCCCGGTACAGAACCTGAATGCTATAAGTTATATGGCAGGAATAAACTTCAACCTGGAACACTCTCCCATAGAAAAGGATACCATGGACCAGGAATAATTTAGCCCACTCAATATAAGGAGAGACAATTCTTTTTCACTAAGGCCCTGATCCTCCTCCCACTGAAGCTAATAGCAAAACTCCCATTCACTTCAATGGTGCAGGATCCACCTTTATATAAAGATCTCCTGTCATCTCCAAATAATAATAATAAAATAATTGTATTCATTAATAGACATAAAAATACATGTCATACTGCATTTTCAGGCACTTTTCCAAGTGAACTAGAACATGAAAGGAATACATTCCTATGTAAACAACAGGGAATGGCACTAAAATGTTGGGGGCTTTTTTCCCCTGCATTCCGTGATCCCTCACAGCAGGAAACATTCTATTGTAATGCAGATTTCTTGGATTTCTAGCAAAATCTCTTTTCAGTGCCCTGAACACTATATGAAAGTGTCATCATACAGCACTTGCAATTCTATTAAGCACCATTTTATATTAACCTAACTTCCATAACCTACATAATATAAAACATAAATATTAATATGTTATAGTTATTTCACTGTATCTAATTAGCTTTTCATTGTTTTAACCTAAGTGCAATATCATATCATGTTCTTCAGTCCTCCAGTACTAGATGTATTCAGCACAATATGATAAATGAAAACATGCTTTAAGCTAATTAAAACAGATAAAATCTGTCTTACCAGAAGCCAAACTGAACCCCTCAATGTCTGGTGAGGAAAATTTTTTTAATCTGGTAATTTGATTTTATGCACTGCAAACTTCTTCATATAAGAATTATGTACTGAAAAGCTCCAGCTTGTACTGAGTGTGGCAGCCTGCGTGCTAAGCAGGACAAGCTGATGCAAACACATCATCCCAGAACTCCAGGAACCACACCAGCTCCCCACTATATACTGAACCAAATTCAAAGTCCAAGTCTTGGTCGCCAAAGCCCACAATGAGGTAAGTCGAGTGACCAGGACTTACTGTAACAAATGCAGTCCCACAATATTTGGGGGTTTTCTTTAAGGCCCTGCTACTGGAGTCAGGTGGTTCCCAGAGACCCCCGCTGCTGACTTTTTTAATGTAAGTTTCTAGCCTAGAAAAGCTTGAAAACATGACTCTAGTGTAGCCTAAAGGCTCAGAAACCAGAAGACAAATAGACATAGCAATCATTTTTAAGCCAATCTCAGGATTTTTGGGGCCTGACTCATGATTTTTGAAAGTTAGGTGTTGGTGATACTACAAGTCTTACAATTCTGTCACAAGCACACAACATTTGATGTTCTTCTCCTAGTTTCAAGGACTGATGGAATTATATTAGAATCTCAACTTCTAGATAAAAATATAAAGTAAGTTGCACAAAAAGGTTGAAAATGTGACCTGAGTACATGCTAAAGACTCAAACACCAGAAGGTAAATAAACAGCATACCAAATTTACTCTTTTTAAAAAATCTGATGCCTGTTGGGCTTGACTCATGAGTTTTGAACACTTGGAGTTGGCAATACCGCAAATGCGTTAATGAGTAACAATGGAACTTTTCGGCAAGAGACATTGGTGAAGAAAGGGGAGGATAGAGCTTTGTTCACAGCTGGGCCATCCCAAAGTATTAGAAGGGGTACAAATCTTTCCACATTCAGGACAGTATATAAGACCCATCTCTTCACTGTACTTCAAATACCACCTAGGTGTTGGGAGGGAAAGACAAGGAGGGGAAAGAAAGGAAAAAAATATCCCAATCAAGAGATCCTTGAAGGAAAACAAGATGAAGAACCTTTTACCACTTGCTCAGAGAAAGAAGGAATAACACTAAAACATGAAAGACTTTGGGTACGTCTACAGTACAAATTATTTTGGAATTATTCTATTCAAATTTTTTGAAGCGATTTTATACATTCAGTCTTGTGTGTCCCCTCTAAAGTGTGTGAATTTGGTGGAGTGCTTCCACAGTACCAAGGCTAGCATCGAATGTTGGAGCGTTGAATGTTGGGTATATATCCCACAGTTCCTGCAGTCCCCGCCACCCATTGGAATTCTGGGTTAAGCTCCCAGTGCATGATGGGGCAAAAACATTCTCGCGGATGTTTCTGGGTCTGTCGTCAGTCGCTCCTCCCTCTGTGAAAGCTACAGCAGACAATTGTTTTGCGCCTTTCTGGCATGCAGATGCCATACTGCTTTCAGCAGAAGGTGCACTACGGTGCTCCGCTTCTCTCCTGGTACTATGAATCCACCTCGCATTTCCTTTCATCTTTCTAAGTAATCTCTATAAGTATCTATTCTTTCTCTTCCTCTTCGACTGCTTCCGCTACCAACTCTGTTCAGCCATCGTAACCAAGCAGCACAGCTTCTGCCGCCAACTCTGCTCTCCTGCTCTTGCCACACTACCGCGCTTCTCCATGTTGTCTGTCCTGGGCTCCCGCCTCCGTGAAAGCTACCGAAGACAACAATTTCCCGCATTTTTTCGGCTATCGTGAACCAAACAGCACCTCTTCCACTGCCACCCTGATCTCCTACGTTTCGCCCCCTTTTTTCCAGGATTACCCATGCAGGTGCCATAGCACAGCAAGCATGGAGCCCACTCAGATCTCCCGCTGCAGTTTTCACCATTGTAAATACCTCGCGCATTATCCAGCAGTACGTGCAGTACCTGCAAAACCGGGTGAGGAATCGATGACAGCGCGATTACGATACTGATGAGGACATGGACACAGACGTTCCTAGAAGCACGGCATGTGGTGATTGGGAGATCACGGTGGCGTTGGGCCAGGTTCATGCCGTGGAATGCCGACTCTGGGCCTGGAAAACAAGCACAGACTGGTGGGACCGCATAGTGTTGCAGGTATGGATGATTCCCAGTGGCGGTGAAACTTTCGTATGCGTAGGGCCACTTTCATTGAACTTTGTGACTTGCTATCCCCTGCCCTGAAGTGCAAAGACACCAAAATGAGAGCAGCCCTCACAGTTGAGAAGCGAGTGGCCATAGCCCTGTGGAAGCTTGCAATGCCCGACAGCTACCAGAGAGTCGGGAATCGGTTTGGAGTGGGCAAATCTACTGTGGGGCTGCTGTGCTGCAAGTAGCCAACACAATCATTGACCAGCTGCTATCAAGGGTAGCGACTTTGGGAAATGTGCAGACCATTGTGGATGGCTTTAATGTGCTGGGGTTCCTTAACAGCGGTGGAGCAATAGACGGAACACATATCCCTATCTTGGCCCCGGAACACAGGGGCAGCCAGTACGTAAACTGCAAGGGGTACTTTTCCATGGTGCTGCAAGCACTGGTGGATCACAAGGGATGTTTCACTGACTTCAACGTGGGATGGCCAGGAAAGGTACATGACACTCGCATCTTCAGGAACTCTGGTCTGTTTGAACAGCTGCAGGAAAGGACTTACTTCTCAGACCAGAAACTTACTGTTGTGGATGTTGAAATGACTATAGTTATCCTTGGGGACCCAGCCTACCCCTTAATGCCATGGCTCATGAAGCCGTACACAGGCAGCCTGGCCAGCAGTAAGCAGCAGTTCAACTACAGGCTGAGCAAGTCCAGAATGGTGGTAGAATGTGCACTTGGACGTTTGAAAGTGCACTGGCACAGTTTACTGACTCGGTTAGATCTCGGCACAACCAATATTCCAACTGTAATTGCTGCTTGTTGTGTGCTCCACAATATCTGTGAGAGTAAGGGGGAGACGTTTATAACAGGGTGGGAGGTTGAGGCAACTCGCCTGGAGGCCAATTTCGCACAGCCAGACAACAGGGAGATTAGAAGAGCGCAGCAGGGTGTGCTGCGTATCAGAGAAGCTTTGAAAGCCAGTTTCATGACTGGCCAGAGTACGGTGTGACAGTTGTGTTTGTTTCTCTTGAAGTTAGCCACCCCCTATATATATGAAAGGAAATAAAGTCAGAATTGTTTAAAAAACATTATTTATTATTTGTTGCACAACAAAAGAGAGAAATCAGAAGGTAGACCAGGGAGGGAGGGGTGTTGGGTTAGGGGGGTGGAGGAGGAGGGAAGGACAAGTCCAGAAACCAAATCAAAATTTTGGACATGCCAGCCTTCTGGTGTTTGTGAAATCCTCTGTGGTTGAGTGTGTGGGTCCCCATAGCCTCCTCGCCTGTGTTCTTGGGCGTCTGGGTGAGGAGGCTATGGAACTTGGGGAGGAGGGAGGCCGGTTATACTGGTGCTGCAGCGGCGGTCTGTGGTCCTGCTGCCTTTCCCACATTAGATCCACCATACAGTGGAGCATGTCGGTTTGCTCCCCCATGAGCTTGAGCATAGCATCCTGCCTGCTCTCATCATGCGCGTCCCTCCTCTCTTCATGTTCATTGAATGCTTTACGGGACTCCGCAATTGTTTGCCTCCACACATTCAGCTGGGCCCTAGCAGCGCGGGAGGACTGCATGAGCTTGGCGAACATGTCATCCCAAGTTCATTTTTTCCACCTTCCAACCTGGACCAGCCTCTGGGACAGAGTAGATAGGGGCCACACTGAAACATTTGCACCTGCAGGAGGAGAAAAAGGGAGGGTAATATTTTAAAAGATACATTTTAGAGAACAAAGGGGACACTATTTCTCAGTGAAACAGGCAATTCATAGTACACAGCACATTTTCTGTACAAGGTCACATTTTGCCTCTTATACTGAAGTGCCTGCCACTTTGGTGTGAGTAAGCCATCACACGCAGCCGGACAACAGAATTCAGCTTGCAGGCAACCATGGTAAGCCCTAGGGGCACGTGGGATTCTGCTTCTTCTGCATTCATTTCAATGCTTTCAAACTGCCGGGCCCCCTTTCCCATAGCAAGCAATGCCTGGTGGGTTTGCCATATAAAAGGAGGGCCTGCCTCTGGGATGATCGCTTCATCCAACACACATCCTCCCCCTCACCACCCCGCACCCACCACGTGGCTCCGATGAGGCTCTGAGCAGGGATGAGCCCTTTAAACTAAACGCGAATAGCCCAGCGCAGCTGGGTTTCCCTCCACTCCCTACGACATGACTCCAATCAGGTTCTCACTCACCACAAGTGCCTTCTCCAGGGTCATGGACCGGGAGCCCGCCTTCGGAGTGGGGGCAGGCTGTTGGCTCTAGCGTTAAGAATAGTTCCTGGCTAGAGGGGAAAACGGATTCCCCACTTGTCGCCTGTGCACTGTCCTCCTCCTCCTCCTCTTCGTCCTCCAATAACTCATCCTCCTCACTCCGTGCAACTCCCCCCTTGCAGGTGTCCACGGACAGTGGTGGGGTAGTGGTGGCATCACACCCCATAATTGCATGCAGCTCACAGTAGAAGCAGCATGTATGGGAATCTGACCCAGAGCACCCGTTCGCCTCCTTGGCTTTTTGGTACGCTTGCCTGAGCTCCTTGATTTTTGTACGACACTGCTCTGTGTCCCTGGAGTAGCCTCTTTCCATCATGGCCCTGGAGACTTTGGCATATGTATTTGCATTTCTTTTTTTGGAATGTAGTTCTGCCATAACAGATTCATCTCCCCAACATGCGATGAGATCCAGTAACTCCTGTTCGGACCATGCTGGAGCTCGTCTGCGAATCTGAAACTGCATGGTCTCTTGTGATGGTGGACTCTGCATGGTCGCCTGTGACGGTGGACTGTGCTGATGGTCACCTGTGCTGATGGTGACTGTCATAAAAATAAAGGGAATGGTAACCACCTTTCTGTATGCAGTGCTATAAAATCTCTCCTGGCCAGAGGCAAAACCCTTTCACCTGTAAAGTGTTAAGAAGCTAAGATAACCTCGCTGGCACCTGACCCAAAATGACCAATGAGGGGAAAAGATACTTCCAAATCTGGAAGCGGGGGAACAAAGGGTTCGTCTGTCTGAATGATGCTTTTGCCGGGAACAGATCAGGAATGCAGCCTTACAACTCCTGTTAAGTTAGTAAGTAATGTAGCTAGAACATGCGTTAGATTTCCTTTTGTTTAGTGGCTGGTAAAATAAGCTGTGCTGGATGGAATGTATATTCCTGGTTTTTGTGTCTATTTGTAACTTAAGGTTTTGCCTAGAGAGATTCTCTATGTTTTGAATCTGATTACCCTGTAAGGTATTTACCATCCTGATTTTACAGAGGTGATTTTTTTCCTTTTCTTTAATTAAAATTCTTCTTTTAAGAACCTGATTGATTTTTCATTGTTCTTAAGATCCAAGGGTTTGGGTCTGTGTTCACCTGTACAAATTGGTGAGGATTCTTATTAAGCCCTCCACAGGAAGACCAGGTCTCTGTTTTCTGTAAGGTACTCAAACCCTGCTTCAGGATGGAACTTCAGGCACGTGCATAGGTCCCACTGGGGTCGCTGAATGGAACCTAAGCCTGTACCTAAAGTTAACACACATAAATGCTCTCCTTCATAAGAATGAACTTAAGCATATGTTTAAATTTTTTCCTGAATCAGGGCCTCAGAGATCATAGAACAGTGTAAATAAATGTGAAAATTAGATAGGCAGGATGGATCAGCATTGAAGAGGACATCTGACACTAGCACAACTGCTTTGTATATGGCATATTTTCAAAGACATCTGAGTTTACCTTTGTCAAAACAAATAAATTCATACTTATGTTAATACTTGTTAAAAATAAGAATACCTTCTCTCTCCTTTTTTTTTTTAATCTTGTTCACTTCAGAAAAAAAGTTATTCATTTTGGGAGAACTATTTTCAATTTAATCCATATGAAAAACAGAACATGCATTCTATGAATATTCAAAAAATAGAGACTTCTCATGTACCACAAGAGTAATTTGCTTATGTCAGAAGTGTACAACTGGGTATACAAGTGTTTTAGAAACAGGATTCTTAATCTCTAGTCCTCATATTGAAATATATTCAAAATGATGTTGTGTTGCCAGGACAACTACTCTTTATAGACAGTGTAAACATGAAGACAGATCAGCACAATTTGTATTACAATAACTTATACGTACCTGGGGTTCGATCCTGAAAAGTCTCTCTCTCATCCACCTCAATGGGGCTCCCTCTATGGGGAAGGGAACAGTTCTTTACTTCCATATTTTCTCACTGAACATTTGTGAAAGTTAATAGAAGTTTCTTTTCTTATCTGACTTTTTCCCTACCAGAGTTGTACCCCCTTTAGGTGTATTAGAAGAGTTTGTCTACTTATTTGTATCTCACACAAAAAAAGTAATAATGATTCACAAATCACACTTTAATACACCAAGAAGCATATTCAACAATTTTCTACACATCACTCACAAGTCCTCGTCAAAAATTAAAAGAATTGCAACTTTCCTATTGTGATATAACTATAACTACTGCATATGGATAGATATAGCCAGAACTATGTTCTATTATAAGATAATTATTTTTGTGTATTACAGAATAATTATGTCACATGGTTATTGAGAGTATTTTGGATGTAAGGTTTCACATTTTGTCAAATAACATGGTTTGTAAGGCAACTCAGCTATCCTTTAAAATATTGTACTGATAAATAACTGCACAATACTTTAAAAATGTACATATATGTGGATTCAAAGAAGGTGTGTTTTAATGTTATTATCATGTCCATGTTAAATATATTATGTGCTATATATCATTTTCTACTGGCTCTGCCATTAACTCCATAACAGCTGGCGCTAAATGCACTAAATTGTAATATAATGAGCTTGTATATTGCCAGCAATTACAGAGTTTAGTTGAATAAATCCTCTGATACAAAAGAAGTGTACTTTCCACCTAACAATAAATTAAAAGTGGCACCTGCCTTAATTTAAAATTTCCATGGATCATATATAAAAATCAGCAACAAAAACAATAAAAAAGCATTGCAATTGAAACCCCATCTCAAAATTTGCTTCATTTTACTACATCCGTTTCATATGCGTTTATGATATCTGTCACCTCAATATATTATTTAAACACCAATTATGCATTACTGAGTTATGAAGTATATGATAAATACACTGTTAAAGATGAAAATCTTAAGATGTTAAGTGAATGCCGTGTATTCCAGTTTGTTTGTTATATGGTTTTGCTATATAAATGTTAGATTATTAGCTCTTACTGTCCTTTTAGGAAGTGATTCCACTGCAGACTTTGAGTCAGGAAAGCACTTAAATTTTAAGCATGTGCTTACGTACCATTGACTTCAATAGGACTTAAGATCATACTTAACATTAAGCATTTCCCTTGTGTGCTTTTCTAAATTGGAGCCATATATAACAATTTCTACAGTTTTGATCTGATATGGACAATTGCAATATCATTCAAATTGTGGTTCTGGGGTACATCCATGTCATCAGATAACTTTAGATCAAATAATTCTTCTGAAGTTAATTTTAAAAAATAACTTTTTAGGCATTTTCACTCATAGGACTGGGTATATAAATTAACTATAGTTAGCTGTACTCTACTGCAATTCACTGACTCACAATTAGAGCACAATTTAATTTCTTTGAATATTTGTTCAACTTTTTACATGAATTTGTTTTGCTATGTTCACACCTTTTGGGGCTCACTTTCCACAAACATTTGATTGATTGTATTTAAATGGTAAAAGTTACTTGCCACATGCACAAGTATTTGTGGAATCATAAATTCACTTGTGTATGTATTCATGCCAGGAATGCATGTGGTCTCATACAATCAAGGAACAGAAATAATACAATGTGACATCCAACAAATTATACGTAACCAAGCTTGATTTTAAAATATTCCCAGTCAAACCATGGGGGTGGGGGTGGAAGAGAGATTAAAAGAATATTAGTCAAATACATGTAAACAAGAAACACATTTGAGGAAATCACAATCTGAACGGGGATATCCTATATGCAGAAAAAGAGGATACATTCGCTGAATAAATTATTTATTGAAAGTTATTCCCTCAGCTAGACACAACCCAATAATGAGCTTTCCAGAAGGCAATAACAGGGTCAAGGATTCGATCTCTGAAGGAAACACTAGAAGGTCAATAATGAGATCAGGCCAAGGATAAGTTCGTTGACTGACTAGAAGAGAATGCTACTACCATCCTGACATGAGAACAACCAAAACACTGGCTTAGACAAGTGAAATTTAAGTTCACAGTAGGACCAAATCGAATGGCTGGAGGTTATAGTTGCAAAAATTCAAATTAGAAATTAGATACACTGGGCAGCACAGCATGGGGAGGAGGTGACCAGCCCTCTGTGAAGAAAGAAGTGGTTCAGGACTATTTAGAAAAGCTGGACGAGCACAAGTCCATGGGGCCAGATGCGTTGCATCCGAGAGTGCTAAAGGAGTTGGCGGATGTGATTGCAGAGCCACTGGCCATTATCTTTGAAAACTCATGGCGATCGGGAGAGGTCCCGGACGACTGGAAAAAGGCTAATCTCGTTCCCATCTTTAAAAAAGGGGAGAAGGAGGATCCTGGGAACTAAAGGCCACCTCACCTCAGTCCCTGGAAAAATCATGGAGGAGGCCCTCAAGGAATCAATTCTGAAGCACTTAGAGGACAGGAAAGTGATCAGGAACAGTCAGCATGGATTCACCAAGGGCAAGTCATGCCTGACTAATCTAACTGCCTTCTATGACGAGATAACTGGTTCTGTGGATGAAGGGAAAGCAGTGGACGTGTTGTTCCTTGACTTTAGAAAAGCTTTTGACACTGTCTCCCACAGTATTCTTGCCCGCAAGTTAAAGAAGTATGGGCTGGATGAATGGACTATAAGGTGGATAGAAAGCTGGCTAGATTGTCAGGCTTAAAGGGTAGTGATCAATGGCTCCATGTCTAGCTGGCAGCCGATATCAAGTGGAGTGCCCCAAGGGTCGGTCCTCGGGCCGGTTTTGTTCAATATCTTCATTAATGATCTAGAGGATGGTGTGGATTGCACCCTCAGCAAGTTTGCAGATGACACTAAACTGGGAGGAGAGGTAGATACGCTGGAGGGTAGGGATAGGATACAGAGGGCCCTAAACAAATTAGAGGATTGGGCCAAAAGAAATCTGATGAGGTTCAACAAGGACAAGTGCAGAGTCCTGCACTTAGGACGGAAAAATCCCATGCACCGCTACAGACTAGGGACCGAATGACTATGCAGCAGTTCTGCAGAAAAGGACCTAGGTGTTATAGTGGACAAGAAACTGGATATGAGTCAACAGTGTGCCATTGTTGCCAAAAAGACCAATGGCATTTTGGGATGTATAAGTAGGGGCATTGCCAGCAGATGGAGGGACGTGATCGTTCCCCTCTATTCGACACTGGTGAGGCCTCATCTGGAGTACTGTGTCCAGTTTTGGGCCCCACACTACAAGAAGGATGTGGAAAAATTGGAAAGAGTCCAGAGGAGGGCACCAAAAATGATTAGGGGACTGGAACACATGACTTATGAGGAGAGGCTGAGGGAACGGGGATTGTTTAGTCTGCGGAAGAGAAGAATGAGGGGGGATTTGATAGCTGCTTTCAACTACCTGAAAGGGGGTTCCAAAGAGGATGGCTCTAGACTGTTCTCAGTGGAAGCAGATGACAGAATGAGGAGTAAGGGTCTCAAGTTGCAGTGGGGGAGGTTTAGGTTGGATATTAGGAAAAACTTTTTCACTAGGAGGGTAGTAAAACATTGGAATGCGTTACCTAGGGAGGTGGTGGAATCTCCTTCCCTAGATGTTTTCAAAGTCAGGCTTGACAAAGCCCTGGCTGGGATGATTTAGTTGGGGATTGGTCCTGCTTTGAGCAGGGGTTGGACTAGATGACCTCCTGAGGTCCCTTCCAACCCTGATATTCTATGATTATGACACTTTATAACTGTGAAGTTAAATAAATATTGGAACAGATTACCAGAGGAAATGGTAAATTCATCGTCACTTGGAGTCTTTAATTAGATGGTTTTCTAAAAGATATGCTCTAGTTCCACCACAACTTCCACATGTTAATGAGCTTGATAGTTTTCACTTGTCTACCAAGGAAGAATAACTCTCTTCTCCACAGGAATTGCATGGTGAAATTCTATGACTTGTGTAATACAAAAGGTCAGACTAGATGATTACAATGGTCCCTTATGGCCTTAAAGTCTATGAATGGTATGGGACCTACTGGAGGCATGCATCCCATCTGGATTCCACACATGTGAAATCCTACTGAGAATCCAAGGAAACAACACCATTTAAGGGTAATCACATAATGCCTATCTTGCTGCCAATCCACTCCCTCAGATCTAATCTATGACTCATCCCCACTGGCATTTGGGGATAATGTAAGGATGATTAACAGCTCACATGACTGCATGAGCACACATCCCCCATTAGAATATCCCATCTGACAACTGTCATCCAGGAGTGCAGTGTCAGGCCAATACTGCTGAAGGACAACTTTCATGGTGCCATCTCTCTGCCCCTAGAAGATCAATCCAACCCATCCTCTACCCCTGCCAACATATAGTTATATTTTACTTCACATAAGGTTAGGGACCTCCCTCTCTGTCTTTTCCCATGGCTGCAGAACAAGGTTAATGCCACCTTAGAAATGAAGAGATCTCCATGTTCTCTGCAGAATAGAGGAAATGATCCAGGATCTGCATAGGGCTATCAGTGTGATGCAGAGATCGTATCCATGAGTTCTCTCTATCCATTTCTCACAACTCCCTTCTTAAAAGTTCTGCATGTAAAGCACCTGCAGATTCCCAAAGTTGGTTGGCTAAAGTTGGACAGAAAATACTTTTTTCCCCCACTAAAAATGTCAACAAAATCATGTTTTCATTTTCATCAAAATGTTCTGCAGGAAATCTTGACTTTTCAGTGAAATATCAAGAAACCCAAATACTTTGGCTGAAATCCAAAATATTTAGATTTAAAAGGGTGCTGCAATACCTCACGGAAGTTGTAGTTTGGGTGCCTTATGCTCCCATTCTCATCTATGGGCCAGGTTCTCTGGCCACACTACATCTTCTATGATGTGGCATTTTCTCCTCATTTGGTGAGGGAAGAAAGTGTGTCATAGGTGTTTCTTGCCATGGTGCATCACGGAGATTTTTCTGGTTTCAGCATAAAACTCTTTGGATGAAATACCAAAACATTCTGTGGAAAGAAGACACTTTTTTGTGAAAAATTTCATTGAGTCGAAAACCCAATTTCCATCAAGAAACAGTTTCAAATGAAAATTTTCAATCAACCCTGGAGTTGCCCCATGTGCCACCTAGTCACACACCTTTCAGGGGTTTGTGTGCCCCTTGTAGTATGATGAGTGGAACTGGAGAAAAAGGGTCAAGCTGCAGGAGAAGCCTGAGTCAGTGTAGCACTATGGCGATAGCACCATCAACCTGCCAGCGCATTGTGCATTGTGCATTGTTCCCGAAGGATTGTTCACTTACCCCGATGTTTTCTTCAGTGTAGTTTTAAATGTAACAGGTATGGGGCTTCCGCTGCTGCCTTTAGGAAATTATTGCACAGGATATTGGACATTACCTTCAGGGAGTTCAACCTGTTGTTCCCCTTTCTCAGTGTTATCCCATTACTTCCAGTTACACCCCTTCTTTTATATTAAGTAATTCTTCTCCTTCCACCTCTCCCACTGCAGGATTGGAGTAAACTTCCATGCAAGTTAATTTAGATACACTTGTTCTGAGGAGTAAAATGAGGCCTGTGGAGTTCACAGTCTACAAATATTTGTAGACTTCATCCATCTCCCAGTATTCACATCACTTACCCAAGCTATAAATGTTTAGCACTTTTTGGGCCCACTTCTCAGTTATCCTAAGGCCACTATACTATGCTATGGCAGTATGAAGGGCACAAATTACAATTACACCTTCTTTACATTGCTAGGTTGTAAAGTGGCATTAGTGTAAATGAAAATCAGGGCCATTATCTTTTCTCTTATTTCAATCCCTCCAGCTACCTAACCATTTGTGTTGCTCTGCTCTGAACTTCCTACAATTTGTGAATTCTGTATCTTTCTAGCAATGAAACGTCCCAAACTAAACACAGAACTCAAGTGGCAGTCACATCTTGAAATATAAAAAGAAAAAAACTACTACCACTCTGCTCCACAAAGTAATGGCATAGCTGAGTAGCTCAAAATTGCATGGCTTTTTTTCAAACTCACTTCTAATCTGCTTCCCATTTTAACTGTCACTGCTTTCAGGGTTCTCCATCCAATTACATATCTATGTTTCAGATTATTATTTTCCAAGCTTGTATTCATGTTACGTTGTCATGACACGATGTTACATCCCAATGTCACAGGATGACACACTATAACTTCACAGTAATAAGCAAACAGCACAATGGAATGCTACAATATCATGATACTATAATTTTGTCCCAAGCTAAAAATTAAGGAAGGGGACAGTTTTAGCTCAAAGGCAAGGATGCTAGAGTGAATCACAGGGGACCACAGTCAGATTGGGGATTCTGCATTACAGCATGGAATATGCCTATCTTCAAATGGTCTGGTACCCCCTAAGAGATACAGGAATTAAAAATATAAACCAGGCACCTACTAGCCACAGTATGAAAGACATCGGCCATGACGATACAAATGATCTGTTATTACAGGGGAGAAATCTGTTGCTAAGCTTCCCATCACTGAACGGGCTGCAGGGTCTATTGTAGATTCAGTGTGGTATTGGCAGCTTTGCAAGCTTTGCAGTTTGGATGGGGAAGAATTCCTTCCCACTGTACAATCCCCCCAGTGCTCAGCCCAGGAACTCAGGCTGAGTGCTGGTTAATGGATTTGCCCCTCAGGCTGCAGCCTGAAATGTTATTTCCACTGTGAGTTACCATTCAACCCCAGAGTTGAACAAGAGATGACTCAGAACCAAAATCGTAGATCCAAACACCATGTACTTAAGGAAAGTTCTGATTTGGCATTTAGGGAGCATCTCCCCTGGACACAATACAAATGGCCAAGACAGCAAGAGCAGTTTAATACTCCTTGCTGTCAATGCTAGCCTATTTATTGGGGACCAAAAACTAATGAGTGGTTATCTCTTTTAGCTTCCTATATGGACCCCATTAGCATAGCATCTGAACATCCAATAATACCCCTGTGAGGCAGGATCTGTGTTATTATCCGCATTTTTCAGATGGGGAACTGAGGCACAGAAAGGTTAAGTGACTTGACCAAGGTCACAAAGGAAGTCTGTGGTAGAGAGAGAACTGAACCTGGGATTCCCCAGTCCCAGGCAGGCACCCAGTGGGCCACCATTCCTCTCTAGTGATTAGTTGAGACAGGGTCATGTGCCACAAAAGAGAAAAGCTGGAGCAGAGGAATTAACTAGCTGCTGGCCAAAGGAATGCTTACATGCTCAGATATCAAACTGGGAAAAAATAAATAAAAATACACATAAGCACAACACTAAAAGCTATTAATATGTTTTAATCAGTCTTATGGTAGGAGCAATGGGCCTGTACCCAAAAATATTCTGAATGAAAACAAAGGGTTATGATTTCAAATTCTTATTCACATTGGGCTATTGATTTCAATAGGACTGTGTTTGGAGTAAGGTGCTATAGAACATGAATAAGACTGTCAGGAATCTGGCCCCAAAGGACCATGTATATCCAGCGATTACTGCTATCACAGATGTAGTTTTGTCTGTTGGTTGAAAAATCATTTGTCCCTATGAGTTTAAACAGAACAGCCTAAATAGGGAGTAAGTGAAGCTGCAGCATATTTAGGGCAAAAATACATAAATATATAATATTGATGATACACACACTGGAATTTTTACTTCACAGAGTAAACCACAGTATTTTCATTTGGGTTGAAAATATGAACTCTATAGGAAAAATGTCTTCCGCATGATAGATTAATGCATGCAGCTCTGGGTCAAGATTTTTCAAAGTGACTTGTGATTTGGGATGTCCCAATCTTTAGGTGCCCAACTTGAGACACCATTAAGGAGCCTGATTTTTAGAGGGTGGGCCCTAATCACTTTTAGAAAATCAGGCCTTTTTAAATGTATTTACTTGAAGTTGAGCACCCAAAAATGGAAGTAGTCAAAGTCACTTGTCATTTCTGAAAATCTTGGCCTTGGACGTTAGAGCCCAGATTTCAGAAATGGATTCTAATATTGCAGACCAAATTTTGGCAAACATTCATAGCTAAACATCTAAGTTCCTATGAATTTTTGATATGGGTCTCAGCAATTAATTGATCAAAAACATGAATCACCAAAAGAGCTAAAATGTGTAAATCTGAGGGACAGATTTGCAGAAAGGCAGTAGAGGAAGTGGGCCAGGTGAGAGGGCAGAAACACTCCTGGCTAGGAGTCATGGATCAAAGCAGTGAGCCCAGTCTATGGGAGAGGAATTTGTGGTGGTTTCACTGGGGTAGGGATGACATAAAGAAGAGGGTTTTATTCTGATTTATAACCATTTTTGATACTGCTGAAATTTTGTTAAAACCGTTATCATTGATAGACCAATACTGCCCCCCTCCAATCACAGGAATATAGAAACTGCCATATCGGATCAGACTTGTGGTCTACATACTCCAGTGTCCTGTCTCTGACAGTAGTCAGCACCAGAAGCTTCAGCGGAGGGTGTAAGAAACCTCACCATAGACACGTGTGAAATAATATGCCCCTCATGAAGGTCTCATCCTAGTCCTTAATAGTTAGAGATTGGCTTAAAGCCTGAAGCATGAGGTTTTATATCCCTCCCAGAATTCTATTTTGCATGGAATATTATAACTCTACCACTATAACCCTTTCAAAACACGGCTATTAAGGTCCCATTCCTTCATTATTCTGAACACATCCTCCCCACTCGGCTTCTTTGAATCCCTCTACTGGCTCCCTCTGTATCACCACATCAAATTCAAGCTTCTTGTCCGCTCCTCGATGGCCCTTCACAACTCTGTCCCTGCTTGCTTATCTGTTGTCATGTCTTATTGCATCACCTGCTTCCTCCACAATTTTGACTCTATACCAGTTCCTGAGCTGATCTGTAGGACCTCTAACCTCTCCTTCAAATACCTCCTCTTTGCCACAACACTTGTAAGAAATCACCTACGGTAATTAATTATGATTATGTTTAGGGGCAGATTGGGTAAACTGGGGATATTACTTCATTTAATATTTTAATATTTTTAAATGCAATGTATATTTAAGTGGTCTCCTACAGCACGTGTGAACCCCTTAATACTTAACAATCTGTCCAAACATCTTAGACACTCTGGTTGCCTTCCCAATTCTGAAGAAGAGCTCTATCAAGCTTGAAAATTTGTCCTTTCCACCAACAGAAGTTAGTCCAATAGAAGATATTACCTCACCCACCGTGTGTCTCTCATATCGTGGGACCCACATGGTGGCAACAAAACTGCAAACATATAAAAATTAATACATCTAACTGAATTCCTCTTCTCACACTATTTGTTTGTCACTTGTCTTTTTGCACTGCAAATAGAGCAGAGCAGGAACGGATTCTTCATGTGTTTATACTATACCTAACACAATGGAGCCCTAATCCTGATCCAGAATGCTGGGCGTTACTGCAGTAATAAATGAAAAATAATAAAGGTAATAATAATATATAGATAGCATACAGAGGAATATGTAGAGATACAAAATTACAGATCTGTGTATATACAAAATTCCTACATACATACGATCTATACATAATATGCACATACACATTATATATGAGATTGCATGAGGGAATATTACTATTATTATACATGAGAGAAAGTATATAATATGCCTTTGGTATGTGGCTCTGTGCATATTTTATTTTCTTCTGTTACAGTGACTCATGACTAGCTATGACACTTGTCCATATAGCAATTTCTCTAATAAGCATAAAACAAAGTACATACCACCCCTTAAAGGCATGTTTTTCATTCATTCCAGAGGACTGGAATGTGTTTGAATGCTTCTGAAGGGTTTTAATAAATATGAGTGTGTATGAAATACTGCTGATTCAATTACTAAATCACTTGCAACAGCTCTGGGGCTGTGATCTGTTTTGAAATGAATTATGTCGTGGTGATTACCTGAAAGGACAGGTGGATTTCTTGTATGATATTGTATGACGCATTACAGAGTAAATAAGGTAGGTACTGTATATTTTATTCTACAGCATGCATTTGGTAGAAGTGCATGGAATATATATTTCAGAGATATAGAGGTCTCTTCCATGATACTGTTTGTGTATATATACACAAAAGACACATGTACTTCTCTTTGAATCCTAAGCTAAAAATGCTCATTTCATCCATCAACTTTTCCTTTTTTTAGGATTAAGCACAGCTTTAAGTAAAATCAGAATTTTACTCTTTCTGTTTCACCCAGTGCATTATCATCATAACATTAATCTTTCCGGAATGGATTTCACTTGGTGGCAGTATAAAAGTATATAAATTCACTGTGAGTTTCCAAAGCAATATTAGCACCTAACATTAATAAAGGAATAAATAAAGTTCTTGTTCCAAATAAACTTAGCAAATCTATAACATCCGATTCAGAGAAAGGGTTGCAACACAAAAATACATTTATTTTTGCATAAATGGAACGTTTTCACCAGGCATGTACTTTATGCTAACAGGATTAAAGGGTGTGTAGGTAGGAACAATGAATAATTTCCTTCCAAGTAATCCATTATTATTTATGTGCATTGAAAAGGAGATATTCCAAAGGTTTGAGAAAATGAAGAGTCACCGAATAGCTATTTGAGTGCTATGCAAAAGTACCAAGCAAAATGACAAAAGCATCTTTTCTAAAAAGAACTAGAAAAAATATTAAAGGAAGAAATAAGGGAGATAAATAACTTCACTAAAAGTGCTCCTCTAGGGGTTTCTTTAACAGTTAAGGGGCAAACGTTAAAGAGTTTGACCAATATAAAAATGATCTTTTTAATATTACAAACACACTTTTCAAACCGACTGTTTAACTTTCCAAACACTGACACAAAACTTTTATCAAGTTTATGTCTTAAAAATGAGACTTTTGTGGCAGGCCTCTGCAGATCAGTATAAATTCAATCCAATTTAAAGCACAGTAACGATGTGGGCAGTCTCAGACTATTACTTTCAATGGGATTGAGTCCCTAAGGATGACATAGACTTAGTCCCATTGAAAGTAATGGGGTAAGCAATCACATGCCATTACTTTCAAGGAGACTCAGTCTATACTATCCATAATAACATGGTAATATAAATCTGCACTGACTCATCAGCATGAAGAATGAAAATGTAAAAGAATGGCAAAGCGGCAAACGTGCACCCTGAGACAAAAAACAGGCCCCTGGTTTCTTCACATCCATAACTCATCAGCGTTGAAAGTTTATTACAGAAGAGCTAAAAAGGAACGAACACAAGGTGAGACATTAAAACAAAAATGAGGTTTCTGTGTTTTACAGTAGCGTTTGTCCTTTCCCTCTGTTTTCTTTTAGGGCTACACAAACGAGATAATATTTGGTTCTTAGAGCCATTAATATCTGCTTCTGTGTCCCAAATCCTAAAATTTGATATAAAACAATTATTAATAGAGAATTTCTTTGTCTCATCAAAACATCTGCAGGTTGGCTTCTTCTCCAGGATTGATATAGACAGCTACAAAGATTCCTGGAACCTTTCCCACAGCAATCAGACACATTTATTAATGCATTAAAGGGGTGGATAACTCAGAACAGGTGGACAGACGCTATGATTGATCCATTATTGTGGAGATACCTGATAATGGTGTGTGAAGACTGATACATCCAAAACAAAGAGGTAACAAATACCTGTCATTTTTTCCCTTTTCTATTTGTGATTGCTAGGATTGTATGGAGTAGTCGGGGAGATTAAACTCTACCCTTCTTGATCTTAACCAGAGTTTCTAGGTCTCAAAAGAGTAAAACTAACAAGAAAAGAAAAGGTAAAGCAAAAGATCCTGCCTGAGCTGTAAAAAGAAAAGGAGTACTTGTGGCACCTTAGAGACTAACCAATTTATTTGAGCATAAGCTTTCATGAGCTACAGCTCACTTCTGTTATTGGGGTGTACCGTGTGACTTATTTTGGTTATAAGATTGTTGCACTGTTATGATATCCCACAAAAGCATGACTGTTATGTACACACTGCATTGTATGTCCCTCTGCTGACCTGTCAACCTCTTTATAAAATGCAGCTTAAGAATGGTGACTAATTCAGAGATAACCCAATTTTTTTTCAGCCTTCCAGACAAGGAAATTGGAATATTTCTTCTTCAACAATCAAGAGATGGAGGAGATTTTATAACCAATAAAAAGGAATATTGAAAGGACTCCTGACGTAAATGGAGGATTAGAATCTTTGCCTTATGTAGCCGGGCCAAAGGCCACATAACAAATCACAAGTGGTCTCAAACTTAAAAGATCGATTCATCAACGTGTTACTCATTTTACACCAGTAATTCCATTGATTCCAACAGAATTATACCACTGTAAAACTGGAGTCATGCCGTGGTGAATCAAGCTCTAGTCTTAATATGTTCATAAGTTATAATTATGAAGGGAAGACAGACCAATGCGTATGACCCTAACATTATTGATGGAGAACTGAACTCCAATTCAGCTTCAGTCTGGATTTTATTCTGATCCACTGGAAAGTTGGATGAGATATACACCAAAGACTGAACGTTTGTCTTGGATAACACTAATTGAAAACTACCACCATAATAAAAATATAATATAAAGTTGTTCTATATGGTTTACCCGACTACTTCATTTGATGATGAGCTAAATTCAGAGGATTCAAATTCAGTAGGCTTTACACATATAAAACTACTATCTATACTGTACCTTACCTGAGATAGATAAGATGGAAGACACATTAGTCTCCACAACAGTCAATACAGCAAACTTTCACAAGCACATCAAAACAAAACAAAAGGAAAACATTCATATTGTGTAGCTGCTTCCCCTTTGATCATGTTGCATCTTTGAAAATGGTCTCTGAAAATGCTGCTTTCTCTAAAAATCCCAAATCCTTGTTCTTGATTCGGATCTCATACCAGTGTAATTGTATTCATTTCCATGGAGTTACACTCCACACATTTTCGCTTGTTTATGTAAGCATGGAATCAGGCCTATTATGTCTCAGGAAGGCATCATTTAATGAACCTAATTGTAGAAATATCACAAATTTGTTTTTCCGATATTTATATTGTAAACATTTTTAATGCAAATCAGATTTTCTGCTCTGAACAATGGTAAAGAAGAGATGCTGTTCTGTGTATTTCTTTATTACTTGTTTAATCCTAAAAATTTGACCAATTGTTCCTTTTATATGAAACTTTCTCAGGACAATGGCCAATTTTCTGCATCATAGGTAAGCAATAGTATATGAAATAAGAAGAGATGGATTCAGACAGTCTTGATGAAGTAAGAACTGATGGATTTAAACAAATAAATGTGTAAAATGAAAGCCTTTTCTCACAGAGAAGTACAAGAGGGAAGAGAACCATGATTCTTACAAGTACTTCAGCACTGCTACTATAAGGAATATGCTATCACAACATATAAAGTATTTAAAATAGATTACGTAAAAAATTGCTTGACTAACTGGATATTTATCAAGCAGAAAATGGATAAATAATCATTTGTTAGTAAGATCCCTCCCCAATCAATTATCAGACTATCCTTTTTAGTATGTGTACATATACATATTCTATATACTTGTTTATTTTTTGGTGTAGCAGTGTGCGTTTCTGAAAATATTTCTTAAATAGATAAATGTATCCCAATAGATAAAGTATCTTTCAAACTACAAAAACACCTTCAAATGAAGCATCTCATTTACAGAGGTGATTTGTACAGAAGAAAAGCATGTGTAGCAAATATCATACTGAAGAAGAGAAAACTATGTGCAATCCCTTGTTAGAAATTCCAGTTCTGATAAATGTATAGAGATTTTGAAATCTGTGTTTTGAGTAGGCAAGAATTACAAATAATGGAGAAGGAAATAAAGATGCCAAAGGCAGCCTTCTGGTCAGTAGAAAGTTCAGTCTTTAGTTCTGACCTATTTCGGTCTGTTAGTTACTAAGTTAGTATAGCACTGTCCACTGTTCAGTTTTACATTCTGCATCTTGCAGTGGCTGTACATTAAAGTACTGGAATGCTCTCAAGGTCTGATCTGAATTTTTTTTTAAAGATCCAAATATTTCCATACAAAGACATGGGGGAGCGGGGAAATATTGCATTTTTTAAAACGGGTTGGCAGGAGGTGTGAACATAAAGTGCTAGGATAATGTGCATTCGTCTCTGATATTGTTTTGATAATTTACATTCTCAAATGCATGTCTGTATTCAAAGGGTGGCTATGGTGCTTATGTTTTCATAGTTGAGTATCTGCTTGATTCTCATCTAAGCGTAGGGCTTGATCCTGCATGGAGATACATGGACATACATATCAGTAAGCACTGGTGTTTCTTGTAATATTATCTATTGTGCTCATATAGAGTAGCTGATTTTATTACACACAAAAGGCAGAATGCCCAAGTATATGAAGACAGGATTGAGTCTTTAGACCTGTTTTGCACCTGCTAACGACACATTCTGCACTCACCCCCTTGCTGCACATTTATAGTGGCTTGTATAGTGATGATACAAGTCCTTGCCATGTACCTTTTCTACCAAAATCTAAATTCCTTTCATTTTTGGTAGATCTGAAATATAGTGATAATAAGAGAGTTTTTACGGTTTGCATATTTTAATATTGCAAATAAAATATAGTTAGTAAATAAATCATTCATACATTAAGAATGATTACCAGTGTGTAAAGTGGAATGCTGAATTACCTTAGATATATTACCCACAATGCTTTTCAAGACAGCAGCTAATTAGCAGCAGAAAGGTCATGCAAAAAATAATGTGATTAGAAGAGGTTGAAAGAAAAAAAATAGCCACATATTTGGACATAGACCAAATTTCCTTTTTGCCACTGTAACTGAAAACCATTGCTTCAATATTTAATGAAATGCTTATGTTGCAGCACCTGGTCACATTGTCAGCACTGCCTAACCACTGCCTCCCCTGTGGGTCATTACTGCAGCCATCTGAAAGGGGGCAAACTGTTCATCGACTACAATAATGCCAGTCTTTAAGAATCTACAGCTACAAAACAGCAGGAGACAGAGTTACTTTGGCTCTGATCTTGGGAAAAATGGCTGGAGGCAAAATGCTGTTTCCTACCATCAGAGACTATACAGTTAGCAATAATTCTGTAAGTCAAAGCCCATGCATAAGACCCAGCTTGGCTGCCCTGCTTTGCTTCTCTCCCTTTGCAGAAAACTAGCAGCTCCTGGTGAGAGATCCTTGTCAACAGGAAAACAGTAGTTTACGCTACCCTGCTAATGATCCAATGCATCAATAGCTCCAACAATCACAACAAGCAGATGTCCTAAGTTAATATAGACTTTCCTGGGATTTTACTTGTGAAACATGGCTTTAAAAGGCATTAGTCTTTTGTCCTCACCAGAAATCTGCTAAATCCTGGCACCAATTCCTTGGGTACGTGAACCCCAGCCTAATGGAATTTAATTACTTTAGTGGTATTAATCATCTGTACAGTAGAGCAAAGAGTATTTTATTACCACTTTTAAGGGTTATCGGCACATTTATTTCAAATGAACTGTCAAACTACATTACGTGTAAAGCATGCCAGGTTTGAATTCTGCAGCACAGGTGAAAAGAAATTTGCAGCTTAAAATTCTTCTGACATATTAAATATGCCTATGTGTAATGTGGATGTAGTATATTTGAAATGAAAAACAAATTTTAGCATTAATTTTAATGAGCTATTTTTTGTATCTTTCTTATTTCTCCCACTTTTACTTCTAGCCAGTAAAAGAACTGCTCTATGCTGAGAAGACCAGAAACACCAACTGGCACCAAATAAACTGTGACACTACTAAAGGATTTGGTACACAAGAGCAATGTCAATCTTGTCCATTATCTAGCAACAAACACTGGCTCGATAACACACGATTTCTCTAATTCGGTTAAATGCATTAGATCCTTTGTGTTTTCATAAGTGACGGGAGGAGAAAGAGCTATTTTAAATTGTTGCAGTTTTTAAGAACAACCTAGATATATTTTTAGAGATGTTAGTCAAACCATCAGTATCGGATGTATACCTAGCTATACCATTCCTGAAATTAAATCTCAAAGAACCTGAAAGAGAAAAGTTCGTCTGGTAATATTCATTTCAGCTTTCTGTGCATGTTGCAATGCACTTTATACCTACATCTAGAATCTGTCAATAATTAATACACACTGAAAGTCCCTTTATCTTTCGCATGTTAGAGAGTTTGATTTCCATACCACCTTTGCTTTGTTTGCTGCAAGGATCCCTTGTTGGTTTTAGACCTATTCTACACCTGGTTAAAGCATATCATTTTGCACTCATCGTCTCTCACACATTTTACACTGAGAAGCAAATGAGAGCAATTTGTGACATGAGATACTACGACATGCGGAAAAGACACATAATTAGTGTCAAAATGGATCCATTTGCTTTCTAAAGCCTATTTGTCCTAGAATTTCAAATGAATCTAGCTGCTATGTCTCCCGCAACAACTCCATAATACTATATAATGAATTAAAAGCTAATGTGAAATTGTGTAAGCTCAAGGAATAAAATGACAATTGTACATGTCTCAAAAGTAGAGATGAGAGAACTTTAAAAGATGCTAAACTCCACAGTAGCTTTAAAGCTCTTCAGAAATTATCCCATTTTCCTAAACGGAAATTTCTAAAATGAAACCACCATTTTTCTTGACAGATTACAAAGTTACTTTGACTCTGTTGCACTAAAAGGAAAAAAATCTCTATTAGCCCTTCTTGATTTGGATGCATTCCCCAGGTTTGAACCCTTTAGCACTCTGCATGCAGCTCTCACAATGACATCTCTCAATGTTCCATATATGGTCTGAGGGCAATATAGATCTCTACCCTCCCTCTTTCAATCTCTTTCAACCGCTACAGACTAGGGACCGAATGGCTCGGCAGCAGTTCTGCAGAAAAGGACCTAGGGGTTACAGTGGACAAGAAGCTGGATATGAGTCAACAGTGTGCCCTTGTTGCCAAGAAGGCCAATGGCATTTTGGGATGTATAAGTAGGGGCATTGCCAGCAGATTGAGGGACGTGATTGTTCCCCTCTATTCGACATTGGTGAGGCCTCATCTGGAGTACTGTGTCCAGGTTTGGGCCCCACACTACAAGAAGGATTTGGAAAAATTCGAAAGAGTCCAGCGGAGGGCAACAAAAATGATTAGGGGACTGGAACACATGACTTATGAGGAGAGGCTGAGGGAACTGGGGATGTTTAGTCTACGGAAGAGAAGAATGAGGGGGGATTTGATAGCTGCTTTCAACTACCTGAAAGGAGGTTCCAAAGAGGATGGCTCTAGACTGTTCTCAGTGGTAGCAGATGACAGAACAAGGAGTAATGGTCTCAAGTTGCAGTGGGGGAGATTTAGGTTGGATATTAGGAAAAACTTTTTCACTAGGAGGGTGGTGAAACACTGGAATGTGTTACCTAGGGAGGTGGTGGAATCTCCTTCCTTAGAAGTTTTTAAGGTCAGGCTTGACAAAGCCCTGACTGGGATGATTTAATTGGGGATCGGTCCTGCTTTGAGCAAGGGGTTGGACTAGATGACCTCCTGAGGTCCCTTCCAACCCTGATATTCTATGATTCTGTGATTCTGTGATTCTCTTTTTCGCTTCCTCCCTCTGTCCAAATAACTTTCTCAATTCCCCGTGGCCTCCTTCCCTGAGTAAACTGAATATGCCAAGAAATTACTATCCACGGAAAATATACTGCATGGTCACTGGCAGTACTAGCTCCTACCTCCTGTTCTGCCAATGTACCTCCAAAGACTGGAGGGACTGCCCATCCCTGTGGATAAGAGAACACTTCAGTCTCCATACCCATTAGCTTCTTTGCCTCTCAGCTGAGATTGTCAACAAGACTATGAAATGTGACATGGACATAGGCACCCTAGGATGTGGGCCCTCACCATCAATTTCCTGTGTTTTTAGAAGGGGCATGAACTATCAGTTATAGCCAACCAGGGATAGAATTGAACCAGCAACCTAAAGAGACTCTCTTTGCAGTTAGTTGTCCTTCTCCAGCTGTTTTCAGACCCTAGTCTTGCTCTTCTCATGAAAATGTTTATGTATTATTGTGGAATTGTATATAACATCTCTAGAGAGGAGACCCCACTAATATAAATGCTGGGAAGTGTTATGTGCTTCAAAGGACTATTTGAAACAATGTGCTAGACAAACAAAGATAAGAGGCATTCTTAGGAAATACTTGGGAAGAGGGGAAGGCAACTCCTCACTTCTGAACCCACCCTTTTGAAGCTGTGACCTGAAGAGAAGGCCTCTGGCTGCTGATCATCTGTTACATGAGGACCAGATCAGATAAAAGGGTGACTCTCAGATTCATGGGGCTGCTTCTTTTGAGCCAAGAAGATAATGAACTTGAAACCGCAGGAAAAACTCTCGTGTGGGGGCAGGGTAAATGACTGTTCATGAGCCAGAGCCCTTGCTTGGTTTAGGGAATGATCTCTGGGTAAGCTTATTAGCATGTGCATAGTTTCTTTTATTCATTTTAATATGTTTTGTCTGTAATGTTTTTACCTTAAGACTAAAAGTACATGCTTAGAAAGAGCTGTGTGGTAACATATAATGGTGGCAATTACACTGTTTATAGTCTCTGAAAAAGGAAAGAAAAGCAGGTCTGCTGAGGCCATCTATCTTGCTGGGGAACTGTGTGGCCTGGAGGTACCCCAATCAGGATGTAGAGAGATACAGGTCTCCACCCAAGAGAGATGATGGCTGGGAGTTGAAAGCCCAAGAGCAGGGGGCTGTCAAGGTTCTTTCCCCACTTGGAACTCTAGGGTACAGATGTGGGGACCTGCATGAAAGACCCCCTAAGCTTATTCTTACCAACTTAGGTTAAAAACTTCCCCAAGGTACAAACTTTGCCTTGTCCTTGAACCCTATGCTGCCACCACCAAGCGTGTTAAACAAAGAACAGGGAAAGAGCCCACTTGGAGACATCTTCCCCCAAAATATCCCCCCCAGCCCTACACCCCCTTTCCTGGAGAAGGCTTGATAAAAATCCTCACCAATTTGTACAGGTGAACACAGACCCAAACCCTTGGATTTTAAGAACAATGAAAAATCAATCAGGTTCTTAAAAGAAGAATTTTAATTAAAGAAAAGGTAAAAGAATCACCTCTGTAAAAATCAGGATGGTAAATATTTTACAGGGTAATCAGATTCAAAACATAGAGAATCCCTCTAGGCAAAACCTTAAGTTACAAAAGACACAAAAACAGGAATATACATTCCATCCAGCACAGCTATTTTACCAGCCATTAAACAAAAGGAACTCTAACGCATTTCTAGCTAGATTACTTACTAACTTACTTAACAGAGTTTCTGAGACTGCATTCCTGATCTGTTCCCGGCAAAAGCATCACACAGACAGACAGACCCTTTGTCGCACCCCCCCCGCCCCCACTGAAAGTATCTTGTCTCCTCATTGGTCATTTTGGTCAGGTGCCAGCGAGGTTATCTTAGCTTCTTAACCCTTTACAGGTGAAAGGGTTTTGCCTCTGGCCAGGAGGGATTTTATAGCATTGTATACAGAAAGGTGGATACCCTTCCCTTTATTTTTATGACAGGGGCCTTGCTGGACCCTGGAGGGGGAATACAGGTGCAGTTGCCCTGAACTGGGACACACTGTCCCTTCATTCCACTTGTAAAGGTACTATACTTTTCTCTCTGTTTCCCTCCCAGTGTCCCATCTCTTCCTTTTTTGTATTTTGCATCTCTCACTCTGTGATTTCAGAGCCCCATCTCTTTCTCTCCCCAGGTATGATAACAGGAATCATAGGGTTTGCCATTCCAGACCAGAGAGAACACTGGCTCATGAAGTCTGGTGTCCTGCCTCTCGCAGTGGCCAACACTTAATTCTGCAAAGAAAGGTGGAAACCCATTATAATGCACTTATCTAACTGTATAATGCTGCTTATGGGGGGGAGGAAGGATTGCTTCCTGGCCTCAGCAGCCTTATGCCTAAAGCATGTGATTTGAGGGCCCTTATTGTAGCTTGCATAGTTACTAATAACGACGCATTTATCTCTCACCTTCAAAATGCTATCCCCGATATTTGACCCAGGGACATAAGAACATAAGAATGAACATACTGGGTCAGACCAAAGGTCCATGTAGCTCAGTATCCTGTCTACCAACAGTGGCCAATGCCAGGTGCCCTAGAGGGAATGAACAGAACAGGTAATCATCAAGTGATACATCCCATTGCCCATTCCCAGCTTCTGGCAAAGAGATGCTAGGGACACCATCCCTGTCCATCCTGGTTAATAGCCATTGATGGACTTATCCTCCGTGATCATATCTAGTTCTTTTTTGAACCCTGCTATAGTCTTGGCCTTCACAACATCCTATGGCAAGGAGTACCACAGCTTCACTGTGCATTGTGTGAAAAAAATACTTCCTTTTTTTTTTGTTTTAAATCTGCTGCCTGTTAATTTCATTTGGTGACCCCCTAGTTCTAGTGTTATGAGAAGGAGTAAATCACACTTCCTTATTTACTTTCTCCATACCCGTCATGATTTTATAAACCGCTATCATATCCCCGCTTAGTCATCTCTTTTCCAAGTTGAAAAGTCCCAGTTTTATTAATCTCTCCTCATATGGCAGCCATTCCATACCCCTAATCATTTTTGTTGCCCTTTTCTGAACCTTTTCCAATTGCAATATATATTTTTTGAGATGGGGCAATCATAGCTGCAGGCAGTATTCAAGATGTGGGCATACCATGGATTTATATAGAGGCAATATGATATTTTCTGTCTTATTATCTATCCCTTTCTTAATGATTCCCAGTATTCTGTTTGCTCTTTTGACGGCTGCTGCACATTGAGTGAATGTTTTCAGAGAACTATCCACAATGACTCCAAGATCTCTTTCTTTAGTGATAACAGCTAATTTAGACTCCATCATTTTATATGTATAGTTGGGATTATGTTTTCCAATGTGCATTACTTTGCATTTATCAACATTTCATCAGCCATTTTGTTGCCTACTCACCCAGTTTTGAGAGATACTTTTGTAGCTCTTTGCAGTCTGCCTGGGACTTAACTATCTTGAGTAGTTATGTATCATCTGCAATTTTTGCCACCTCACTGTTTACCCCTTTTTCCAGATCATTTATGAATATGTTAAATAGGCCAAGTACAAACACCTGAGGGACACCACTATTTGCCTCTCTCCATTCTGAAAACTGACCATTTATTCCTACCCTTTGTTTCCTATCTTTTAACGAGTTACCAATCCATACGAGGACCTTCCCTGCTATTTTGTTAGGGGGGAGGGATAGCTCAGTGGTTTGAGCATTAGCCTGCTAAACCCAGGGTTGTAAGCTCAATCCTTGAGGGGGCCATTTTGGGATCTGGAGCAAAAATTGGGGATTGGTCCTGCTTTAAGCAGGGGGTTGGACTAGATGACATCCTGAGGTCCCTTCCAACCCTGATATTCTATGATTCTGTGACCCCACAACAGCTTACTTTGGTGAGGGACCTTGTCAAAGGCTTTCTGAAAATCTAACTACACTAGATCCCCCTTGTCCACATGCTTATTGATCCCCTCAAAGAATTCTAGTAGATTGGTGAGGCACGATTTCCCTTTACAAAAGTTATGTTGACTCTTCTCCAACAAATTATGTTCATCATTTGGGGGTTGGACTAGATGACCTCCTGAGGTGCTTTCCAACCCTGATATTCTATGATTCTATGATCTATATATCTGACAATTTTGTTCTTTACTACAGTTTCAACCATTTTCCCCGGTACTGAAGTCAGGCTTACCGGCCTGTAATTGTTGGGATCACTACTGGAGCCCTTTTTAAAAATTGGCATCACATTAGCTATCCTCCAGTCATTTGGTACAGAAGCTGATTTAAATGATAGGTTACAGACTACAGTTAGTAGTTCTGCAATTTCACATTTGAGTTCCTTCAAAACCCTTGGGTGAATACCAACTGGTCCTGGTGACTTATTACTATTTAGTTTATCAATTTGTTCCAAAACCTCCTCTATTGACACCTCAATCTGGGACGGTTCCTCAGATTTGTCACCTAAAAAGAATGGCTCAGGTTTGGGAATCTGCCTCACATCCTCAGCCATGAAAACCGATGCAAATAATTCATTTAGTTTCTCTGCAATGACCTTAACGTTCTTGAGTGCTCCTTTAGCATCTCGATCGTCCAGTGGCCCAATGGTTGTTTAGCAGTCTTTCTGCTTCTGATGTACTTAAAAATGTTTTTGCTATTACTTTTTGAGTCTTTGACTAGCTGTTCTTCAAATTCTTTTTTGCCCTTCCTTATTACATTTTTACACTACATTCGCCAGAGTTTATGCTCCTTTCCATATTCCTCACTAGGATTTAACTTCCACTTTTTAAAGGATGCCTTTTTGCCTCCCATGACTTCTTTTACTTTGTTGTTTAGCCACCATGGCTCTTTTTTTGTTCTCTATGTTTTTTAATTTGCGGTATACATTTAAATTGAACCTCTATTACGGTGTCTTACAAAAGTTTTCATGCAGTTTGCAAAGATTTCACTTTTTGCGCTGTACCTTTTAATTTCTGTTTCACTAACTTCCTCATTTTTGTGTAATCCCCCTTTCTGAAATTAAATACTACAGTGAAATTAAATACTACAAGTTTTCCCCACCACAGGGATGTTAAATTTAATTATATTATGGTCACTATTACCAAGCGGTCCAGCTATATTCACCTCTTGGACCAGATCATGTGCTCCACTTAGGACTAAATCAAGAATTGCCTCTCCTCTTGTGGGTTCCAGGACTAGCTGCTCCAAGAAGCCATCATTTAAGGTGTCAAGAAACTTTATCTCTGCATCCTGTTCTGAGGTGACATGTACCCAGTCAATATGGGGATAGTTGAAATCCCCTATTATTATGCAGTTTTTTATTTTAATAGTCTCTCTAATCTCCATGAGCATTTCACAGTCACTGTCACCACCCTGGTCAGGTGGTTGGTAATATATCCCTTCTGCTTATATCATCCTGAAGCAGTACATTCTATAGATGACTGACTATACAGTGTGTGAAATCGTTAATTTTGAATGAGCCTTTGCTTCCATATGATGAGGGGGTAGAAAGAAGGGACTGATCAGTTTTCACCATCCCCAATGTACTTTCTAATAACTCAGTCAAGTCTTCTCTAATTTCCTCTGACTTCTGTGATCAAAAATCCTAACCTTTTAAACCTCTAACCTTATGTAAATCATCACATAACTTTGACCATCTCTGTTGCCCTCTGGGACCTTTTTACCCTTGGCTAGGTTTTCATCAGTGTGAGGTGACCAAAACTGGATGCAGTTCTCCAGTGACCATTCCTGTACTGTATAGGAATGAGTAATATCCCCTTAAATATTTTGGGAGCCCTCTAGTGCTGCTCAGTGTCTTGTTTAGAAGCCTACCAGAGCAGCAGTGCAGCTAGGCCTTGCAAGTTGTGTATAGTGAGCATACACTCTCATCTGGATGCCAGTGTGCCCATATGGTTCCTTCCATGTTACATTTGTTGTGTAAAGAGCAAAAGACACAACGGTGCCTTTATCTGAAATAATGTTGTTATACTATTTTCTGAATTATTACTTTTTAACACACTCAGAATTATGGGCAAAAATTTCCATTGAGGTATCCATGATGACTCTCAAATCATTTAAACAGCTGAACCTCTTCAATCAAGGCTATTTTCCTAAGTAATGTTTTCTTTTTAATAGCTGACCTGCACTTTTTCTAAATTGGCTCTTTTTATATGTTAAATGTTTTTGATTTAATAAGTAACACAGTGCCCTAAGATATTAAATTGTAATGTTCTTAATTGCATCTACAATGTTCCAAAATATTTAATTTTTGTAAAAGCCTCTCCATGTTAAGGGTGCAAACAGATTCCATTATTAATCTCTACTTTAGGCCCTGAATCAAAGCCCACTAAAATCAATAGGAGTTCTTCCAACGACTTCAGTGAGCTTTGGATCAGGTATATTAGTTCCTCCCTCCCCCTATTATTTTAGTGTGAAAAACTGTAGTAGCCTCAAAATTGCTAGATTAACTCTGAAGGTGAAGAAGAATACTATCACAAGTTTGAAGAAAATTAGTCAAGTATTTTGCTAAAAAAGCCTACTTTTAACTGATACATACATTAAGTAATAGTATTTCCAGCAACAATGTCCTTTAAATGAAAATAAGCAGCTACCAATATATTTTTAAATGCCTTGGGTCAGAGTTAAGATTATTGTGTTATAATGAAATATGTACTTCTTTAAGTTTTACAAGAACTGTGTGTTCAATACTCAGATGCTCCAAGTGTGTGCTAAGTGCTACTGAGTAGAATGAGAAGACAGGGAAAGGTGGCTCTAAGCACAGCCTCTCTCCCTCCTTCCTTGTGGAGCACTAGAGAAGCGGGTAGTACAGAGCTGATACAGGATTTCCCTATGCCAGGGGAATGCTGAGCTGTCCCTTAAGAGCACCTTTTTGGGTGATTTGCACTCTCGAGGCGGCACAAAGCAGCCAGATCCAGGGCCAAGAATTGAACCCAGTATGGTTATTTATTATGTGGACAGCATAAGATTTATGATGTCTTTAGCTATTCATTTCCTTGCTTAGAAGGACTCATGTTTTGTAAGTATATTGTTATCAATTAGCAAATGTACGTAGGGTATTTATTTATTTATTTTTGGCGTGCGGTGGGTGGAATATTTGTAAAATACATTTATGCTTCTGTCTTGCATTTGTCACAATCATTCTTGCCTCTTCCCTAACTGTCAAGAATATTTACATTTTGACAAATATCCCTCTTATCAACTGTCCTTTCCCCCTATGTTATATGATCCTGAGGCATGGTTTAATACCAGAGTTGACAAGTCAGGCATTCTCATGGTAACAGGCTGTGATGTTGGTCAGAGGATTATGGTTTTCCTATTGGAGGAAGACCTGGCTGTGGGTAAGGAGCTCTAATTCACACACAAGCATCTTTCACCAGGGATGAGCAAACTTTTTGGCCTGAGGACCACATCTGGGTATAGAAATTGTATGGCGGGCCATGAATGCTCACAAAATTGGGGGTTGGGGTGCGGGAGCGGGTGAGGGCTCTGGCTGGGAGTGCGGGCTCTGGGGTGGGGCCAGAAATGAGTTCAGGGTGCAGGACGGGGTTCCGGGCTGGGGCAGGGGTTGGGATGTGGGAGGGGGTGAGGGCTCTGGCTGGAGGTGCAGATTCTGGGTGGGGCCAGGGATGAAGGGTTTGGGGTGCAGGAGGGGGCTGTGGGCAGGGATGGAGCAGAGAGGTTTGGAGTATGGGAGGGGGCTCCAGCCTGAGGCAGAGGGTTCAGGTGTGGAAGGGGATACAGGCTCTGGACTGTGGGTGTGGGTTCCAGGGTGGGGCCAGGAACGTGGGGTTCAGGGTCTGGGAGGGGGAGGCTGGGGCAGGAGGGTTGGGCACAGGAAGAGGTCAGGGGTGCAGGCTCTGGGTGGCACTTACCTCAATCAGCTCCTGGGAGCAGTGGCATGTGCCCCCTCCGGCTCCTATGCAGAGGCGCGGCCAGATGGCTCTGCGCACTGCCCCATCCAAAGGCGCTGCCCCTGCAGCTCCCATTGGCCAGGAAAGCTCCCATTGGCCACACAGTTCTTGGCCAATGGGAGTTGCAGAGCCGGCGCTTGGGACGGGGGCAGTGTGCGGAGCCCCCTGGCTGCCCCTACATGTAGGAGCCAGAGGGGGGCACATGCCACTGCTTCTGGGAGCCGTGCAGAGCCACAGCACGCGTGGAACAGAGCAAGCCCCCGACCCCACTCCCCAGCTGGAGTGCCAGAGTGGGGCAAGCCCCCGATCCCGCTGCTGGATGGGAGCTTGAGGGCCAGATTAAAAGGTCTGATGGGCCAGATGCGGCCCGCAGGCCGTAGTTTGCCCACCCCTATCTTATACCATATAGGCCTTGATAGTGCAAAGAGACACACATGAGCATACCCCTTCACCCCACTGGAATCAAAAGTCTCCCCATCAACCCCAAGGTCTTTTGCAGGATTGGGGCTTAAAAAGAGAAATGTAGAATATTACTGGCAAAATATTTATTAAGCATTCTTTCCTCCCTGAATTTATTCCAGCAGAATCCTTTTTTTTAGGAGCCTAAGTTCTGATTTTTTTGCCTAGTCCTGAAGTCCCTATGTAGGCATTACCCCCACACAATGGGAGTGTTCTGTGCAGAGCTCTGTAAGATTAATAGCTATAAGCAATGATATCAGTGATGAAGTTCGAGCTGTTGATGTGGGGTGAAAAATAACATCCTATCCCCCAAAGAGAGCCTGAAAAATGAACTGTGGACAGAATAATACCACCCTGGTGGAAAGGGAAACAGTCAGGGAAGAGGGCACCTCTGCAGTTAGCCCATAGCTACTGGGGACCAACACACACCCTGTTTGATCCCACTTGTTCCTGTGGAAAAGCACTTTGGAGCTAGGTAGCGTGCATTGCACAGCATTTCCAGCAGCTCCCCAGCATTTTGGCCCTTCCGCAGCTGCAGAAGTGCTGAGTGGATTTCACACACACAGCCAGCTGCGTGTGTGGCCAGATGACCTCATGAGCTAATAAGAAAGCACAATTTTAAATGCCATTTTATGATTAGATAATAAAACACAAACAAACATATGTTAGTGTGAGATAAATGTCTCAAGTGCATTGTGAGATACAAGGCACTGCCAGATGCCTTCAATGACCCTAAAGGAGTGTTATCTTAATGTAATGTACACCTTAGAGTGTCTTATTGTGGCTACTGCATAAAATGGCCTGAAACACAGTTTTGGTGTATTCCACATGGTAGGTACAATACAAGACTAGTAAGCGCTTCATTTAAATACTTATAAAGATACTGCTGGAGTGTGTACTAAATTGCAGACCGTATTTTACTACCCTAGCTGAAGCTTTCTTTTTATCATAGCTCAGGCACCAAGGGCTGGTCCCTGTTGCAGTCCTTGCACCAGCAAATCTCTAAGCGATGTCAATGGGAATTTTGCTTGAGTAAGGGGTGCAGCATCAGAGCCACACTTACTATAGTAATTAATGTACCAAGGGCAACATTCTTTGATTTTAAAGTCATGATTCATTTAAAAAGTAGAGCATAAACCATCCCACACCAGTGGGATATGAAGAACCTGTGGGCTTTTAAATCACAACATTTTCCTAGTTCTGCTCCCATTGAAGCCAATAGGAGTTTTGTACAAACAGACTAGAACTGGGCTCTATCTCTACTTTTCTCATTATGATTTACTTTAAAAAAAAAAAAGCCCAATTTTTCGGAGGACAGAAAACGTGTATTACCCAATTCTTGGCAGTCCGTCTCCTCTCCAGTATGTCTATAGCCACCCTTCTGTAGCACTTGGGAGGCTGCACAACCTATAAATAGAGCAGTCTAACCATGAAGTTGACACATGGCTCTACTAGCTTTCAAAGGAAGTGTTAAAAGCATGTATGTAATGCCCTGGTCCTGATAAGACTTCATACAGGCTTAACTTTACAAAAAATGAGGAGTCCACTGGGGCTACTTACAGTGCATAAAGTTAAGCACGTGCATAACTCTTTGCAGGATGGGGGTCTGAGACGGAAACATCCCTTATTACTTTGTATTGCTCTGTGCACTCACAGCAGTTCTACTCATTACACAGGCAGAGGCTTCCATTAAATAAAATTCCAGAGTGCCAACCAAAGCCTCCTGTTGCATGTTTTAGCGCTGATCTACAGAACACTTTCATAATGAAACCCACACTACTATAGCAAGCAACATTTTGCTGTTTGAAAGCACATTTTTTCCAATGTGTAAGCACATAGAATCATAGAATCATAGAATATCAGGGTTGGAAGGGACCTCAGGAGGTCATCTAGTCCAACCCCCTGCTCAAAGCAGGACTAATCCCCAATTAAATCATCCCAGCCAGAGCTTTGTCAAGCCTGACCTTAAAAACTTCTAAGGAAGGAGATTCTACCACCTCCCTAGGTAACGCATTCCAGTGTTTCACCACCCTCCTACTGAAAAAGTTTTTCCTAATATCCAACCTAAACCTCCCCCACTGCAACTTGAGACCATTACTCCTTGTCCTGTCGTCTTCTACCACTGAGAATAGTCTAGAACCATCCTCTCTGGAACCACCTCTCAGGTAGTTGAAAGCAGCTATCAAATCCCCCTCATTCTTCTCTTCTGCAGACTAAACAATCCCAGTTCCCTCAGCCTCTCCTCATAAGTCATGTGTTCCAGACCCCTAATCATTTTTGGTGCCCTTCGCTGGACTCTCTCCAATTTATCCACATCCTTCTTGTAGTGTGGGGCCCAAAACTGGACACAGTACTCCAGATGAGGCCTCACCAATGTCGAATAGAGGGGGACGATCACGTCCCTCCATCTGCTCGCTATGCCCCTACTTATACATCCCAAAATGCCATTGGCCTTCTTGGCAACAAGGGCACACTGCTGACTCATATCCAGCTTCTCGTCCACTGTCACCCCTAGGTCCTTTTCCGCAGAACTGCTGCCTAGCCATTCGGTCCCTAGTCTGTAGCTGTGCATTGGGTTCTTCCGTCCTAAGTGCAGGACCCTGCACTTAACCTTATTGAACCTCATCAGATTTCTTTTGGCCCAATCCTCCAATTTGTCTAGGGCCCTCTGTATCCTATCCCTGCCCTCCAGCGTATCTACCACTCCTCCCAGTTTAGTATCATCCGCAAATTTGCTGAGAGTGCAATCCACACCATCCTCCAGATCATTTATGAAGATATTGAACAAAACTGTAGTTTCCAACGTTAGCCTTTCCAAAACAGTTTCTCTACACAATTTCTGTTTTTATTTTTTTGGATTATTATTTATTGTTCCAGGCTCTCTATTTAGCAGTAAGTTAAAGCATAGTGCTTCTCTGGCTTGCAAAGCTGAACTGAATATCATCATTATTGCTATTATTTGAACAACACCATAGGCATGCCTGCTATGGCTGTTAGATTATTTTCTGTACAGTGATCCAAGTTCTCTAGAATAAGCGACTCAAATTAAAAGCATGACCATTATTCATTATAGTTATGGCATGCTAATATTACATCTGTTAGGACGCTTTATTAGGTTAATTTGTCATTTTGTTCCTACATTTTCTTAATGCACCCACACATGTGGTATTGACAAATTAAAATTACTGGGCCTGCCTGACAGCGGAGGTGAACAGCATCACACATGGTTGGGCATGAATCCCCACTCCTGGAACCCTGCAGAAGCTCCTCCGCTGGAGATGTGCCTGGTCTGGGTTCTACAGGGCTTCAGGAGGAAGCTATTGCTTTAGCGTTTGACATTAATCACCCTTGAACTCCAGTAGCATTAGCTTCAAGCCTGCAATCCACTTCAGAGAGGGAGCTTTCGAGCAAACAGAGTGGGTGGCCAACAGGAACGTAGTTCTGCAGGAGCGATTGTTCCTTGGGCCAGAGGGCACTTTAGGGATCTGTGGGGAGGCACTGAGCCTCTGAGGATGTGCTGAGTCTACACACACACCTTGGGAATCTACTACAGAGCTAAAATCTTTGTCCATTCCCCAGAGCTACATGTCCCCTGCACGGACAGTCTCTCCCCTACAATAACAGCCGGCCCAACATTAGTATCAATTAATTGGGCTGGAAAGGTACTCCTTCAAGATGAAAGAGTAATACAGATAAGCCAAAAGTTTTCCATGTCCTTCTTAGTTTGACTGCAAGCAGTTCTAGCAATGAAAATGTTTCCAAGGCAAAAAAAGAAGCTATTAGACATTAATCTTGCCTTGGCACCGGGCGATGGACTAGACGACTTCAAGGTACCTTGCAGGCCTACGTTTCTATGATTATATAAGCAACTCCTCAACAGAAAAAAAGAACCAAAAATGCTAAATTGTTGTAGAAAAGCAGTGGGTGTGAATACAGCCACACTGTACCAGTTATCATGGTTATACAGGAATTATTCTTAAGAGTCGCTGAGCATGTGAAACTCCTATAGGATGTTGCAAGTATTTAGCAGGAGTTCAGCTCCACTTAGAGCTGGTCCAAAATTTACTGATGGCAACTACTGCTTTTATCAAATGAGTTTTTTAAATGGTTCTATATTTAAGATACTAGAGAGAAGATTTACTTTAAGAATGATAGCATGAAAGCACAATCACTTTGCAACAAAAATAACTGGCGAAATCCTGAGGAGTGCTCCAGGTGCTGAGTAGGTTTCTGGATTTGGCCCATTAGTTTTAGTTAGAAAATGATCAATACTATGAGTACACAACCTTGTAATAGCAACCCTGCCATACCTTTCACAGCATTGTGAACAATTCTAACTTTCCACAGCTCAAGCAAATTTCTTATTGTCTCAGACACAGAATTACGCATTCTCAAAAATTATTAATAATTTTTTGTTAGATGATTTGTAGAGAATAATCACAGCCATATAGTAAGTAAATCCCTAACCGGGGAAAATTCTACACTCAGGTTCTATTTTAATTGGATTTATAGCCCCCTTTGTAAATTTGGTTTTCAAATAATTTAGAAAGGGAAAGTATAGACCAGTGGTTCTCAAAGCTGGTCCGCCACTTGTTCAGGGAAAGCTCCTGGTGGGTCGGACCTGTTTGTTTACCTGCTGCATCCGCAGGTTGGGCCGATCATGGCTCCCACTGGCCGCGGTTCGCCGCTCCAGGCCAATGGGGGCTGCGGGAAGCGGCGCGGGCCAAGGGACGTGCTGACCGCCCTTTCCAAGTGGAGGACCAGCTTTGAGAACCACTGGGGGAAGGATAGCTCAGTGGTTTGAGCATTGGCCTGCTAAACCCAGGGTTGTGAGTTCAAACCTTGAGGGGGCCATTTAGGCATCTGGGGCAAAAATTGGGAATTGGTCCTGCTTTGAGCAGGGGGTTGGACTAGATGACCTCCTGAGGTCCCTTCCAACCCTGATATTCTATGGTTCTCCCAATTTCAACTTTCTTTTATTTTTCTGGTGTGGAAAGGGCAGGGTATAATCAAAATTCAAAATTTCAATGAACAAATCTCAAAATAATCTAAATTAAAATGTCAGTTATTTTACAAGAGAGCTATAAAATCTCTACTTTCTTCTTTTCAGCATAATAAACAGATTTTGTTAATGAATCTGTATGTCCTTCTAGGAATGGATCACCCTGCAGCACATGGTTTTAGTTTCTCTCAGGACCTGATCCAAAGCCCACTGAAGACAGTGGAAGTGCTCTTACTGACTTCAATGGGCTTCAGATCAGGGCCTCAATTCTAAGCTCTCAAACCCATGCCAGTCACTTAAATCCTCTCTTGAGATTCTGCTGATTGCTTTCAAGATAGCACATTATCAGGTCCTGTAACTGGGCAGTCTGATCTAGTGATCAGAGCTGGGGTGGGCCAGGGTGACAGTCGGAAGACACACCAAAAGTCAAAGCCAGAGTCAGTCACTGGAATTAGTGCAAGGAAGCAGAAACAGGAATCAAGTTGTTGTAACAGGAACCAGATATTGAAACCACGCAAGGAATTTGGTCTCAGGGCTCTGATCAGCAGCAGGCCTAACAACAACAAGAGATGGGACAGAAACAGGAAGCTTGATGCCCAGTGTTTTTCAATCAGCAGTTTGCTGCTAGTCACCTGACCCAGCTGAGTCAGTGGGTGTAGAATCATAGAATATAGGGTTGGAAGGGACCTCAGGAGGTCATCTAGTCCACCCTCTGCTCAAAGCAGGACCAATCCCCAACTAAATCATCCCAGCCAGGGCTTTGTTAAGCCTGACCTTAAAAACCTCTAAGGAAGGAGAATCCACCACCTCCCTAGGTAACCCATTCCAGTACTTCACCATCCTCCTAGTAAAAAAGTTTTTCCTAATATCCAACCTAAACCTCCCCCACTGCAACTTGAGACCATTACTCCTTGTTCTGTTATCTGCTACCACTAAGAACAGTCTAGATCCATCCTCTTTGGAACCCCCTTTCAGATAGTTGAAAGCAGCTATCAAATCCTCCCTCCTTCTTCTCTTCTGCAGACTAAATAATCCCAGTTCCCTCAGCCTCTCCTCGTAAGCCTCTTGCTGTGGGATGTTAGCTGCAGTTCTGTCATATGACCTTGCAGTGTGGTGGTGCACAGGGTAAGGCTCTCGCTGAACAACCCCATGAGCCTAGGTTTGGGATCCACAGCATCTGACACCACCGTCCCTCCCAAAGCAATCCCCAGGGGCCAGCCTTCTCAGGATGATTCCTGTGAAAGGCCAGTACTTTTCAGGGGCATGCACATGTCAAACCAGTTCCCAAAAGTGTTCTTTGGACCCATAGCCCTCCCAATCAATCATATAGTACCAGGTCTCTCTAAGCATTTGGGAGTCCAGAAAGTTGACAACCATGTAGTCCTCATGGCCTTGTAATTGAACCGGGAGTGCAGGTAGCATATGCTCACTGGGGAACGGATTGCCAAGGAAAGGTTTCAGGAGGGAGACATAGAATACTGAATGGACCCTCCAGGATCAAGAAGGCTGTAATACAAACACCACCAGATTACTCTGCTGCGTAATGGTGAAAGGGCCTGCATCCTGATGATCTACTTTGTGTGCAGGTTGATCTTCTGTAGGTGTTCTGTGGACAGCCACAACTTTGTGCGTACTTTTAGAGGAGAGGTGTGTTGGTGGCATTTATCATAGAGTTTTTAGGCCATCTTGGCTTTTTCCAAGCACTTCTTTAGGTTGGCTTCATGAACGGTCTGTACCAGATCAGAGGCAGCAGGAACCACGGTGGACGAGGGAATGGAAGGATAGAAAGGTGGATGAAAACCACATTTGACGTAGAAGGGGCTGGACTGGGTAGAGGTGTGCTGTGTGTTACTGTAAGTGAATTCAGCTAGTGGGAGTAATGCAACCCCACTATCTTGACAGTGGTTCAGGAGCAGCTCAGGTATTGTCTGAGAACCTGGGTGACTCATTCTGATTGGCCATCCATCTCAGGGTGATGTGGTGGAAGCATGGGGCTGAATATTCAGGAGGAGGACCTCCTTCAGCAACCTGGATATAAATTGGGAGCCATGGTCTGTGGTAAGATGGTCAGAGAGGCAAAGCAGATGGAAGACATGTACAAGTAGAAGGCATGCAGTAGTTTCCACAGTTGAGAGACATGTGCATCATACAAAATAGGCCATCTTAGTCAGCTGATCCATGAAGGAGAAGGTAGTTAAGGACATTGAAGTCAATGGTAAATGGGACAAAATACAACATGGTTTTACAAAAGGTAGATCGTGCCAAACCAACCTGATCTCCTTCTTTGAGAAAGTAACAGATTTTTTAGATAAAGGAAACGCAGTGGATCTAATTTACTTAGATTTTAGTAAGGCGTTTGATACGGTGCCACATGGGGAATTATTAGTTAAATTGGATAAGATGGGCATCAATAGGAATATTGAAAGGTGGATAGGGAATTGGTTAAAGGGGAGACTACAACGGGTCCTACTGAAAGGTGAACTGTCAAGTTGGAGGGAGGTTACCAGTGGAGTTCCTCAGGGATCGGTTTTGGGACCAATCTTATTTAATCTTTTTATTACTGACCTGGGCACAAAAAGTGGGAGTGTGCTAATAAAGTTTGCAGATGATACAAAGCTGGGAGGTATTGCTAATTTAGAGAAGGACAGGGATACCCTACAGGAGGATCTGGATGACCTTGTAAACTGGAGTAATAGGAATAGGATGAAATTTAATAGTGAGAAGTGTAAGGTCATGCATTTAGGGATTAATAACAAGAATTTTAGTTATAAGCTAGGGACGCATCAACTAGAAGTAACGGAGGAGGAAAAGGACCTTGGAGTATTGGTTGATCATAGGATGACTATGAGCTGCCAATGTGATATGGCTGTGAAAAAAGCTAATGTCGTCTTGGGATGCATCAGGAGAGGTATTTCCAGTAGGGATAAGGAGGTTTTAGTACCGTTATATAAGGCACTGGTGAGACCTCACCTGGAGTACTGTGTGCAGTTCTGGTCTCCCATGTTTAAGAAGGATGAATTCAAACTGGAACAGGTACAGAGAAGGGCTACTAGGATGATCCGAGGAATGGAAAACTTGTCTTATGAAAGGAGACTCAGGGAGCTTGGCTTGTTTAGCCTAACTAAAAGAAGGCTGAGGGGAGATATGATTGCTCTCTATAAATATATCAGAGGGATAAATACCAGAGAGGGAGAGGAATTATTTAAACTCAGTACCAATGTGGACACAAGAACAAATGGATATAAACTGGCCACTAGGAAATTTAGATTAGAAATTAGACGAAGGTTTCTAACCATCAGAGGAGTGAAGTTTTGGAATAGCCTTCCGAGGGAAGTAGTGGGGGCAAAAGATCTATCTTGCTTTAAGATTAAACTCGATAAGTTTATGGAGGAGATGGTATGATGGGATAACATGGTTTTGGTAATTAAATATTCATGGTAAATAGGCCCAATGGCCTGTGATGGGTTTTAGATGGGGTAAGATCCAAGTTACCTGGGAAAGAATTTTCTGTAGTATCTGGCTGATGAATCTTGCCCATATGCTCAGGGTTTAGCTGATCGCCATATTTGGGGTCGGGAAGGAATTTTCCTCCAGGGCAGATTGGAAGAGGCCCTGGAGGTTTTTCGCCTTCCTCTGTAGCATGGGGCACGGGTCACTTGCTGGAGGATTCTCTGCTCCTTGAGGTCTTTAAACTACAATTTGAGGACTTCAATAACACAGATATAGGTGTGAGGTTTTTTTTGTAGGAGTGGTGGGTGAAATTCTGTGGCCTGCGTTGTGCAGGAGGTCAGACTAGATGATCATAATGGTCCCTTCTGACCTAAATATCTATGAATCTATGAATCTATGAATCTATGACAATCAATAAGGTATTGTGGCCTTCTGATTTGGGTAGTTCCATGACAAAAAGCAAGTGTTATGCGAGACTAGGGCCAGGAAGGGTCTTGGATGGCATTAGATGGCCAAGTGGCCTGCTCCACTTGGGGGGGATCTTCATTTAAACACTGGTGTCACAGGACCTGACACCATCCTGCAGTTGTCGTCACCAGAACAAGTTGGCTGCAGTGCACAAAGTTTTGGATTTTCCAAAGTGACCTGCACTCAGCTTGTTATGGTGTATGCACAGTACCTCCAGTGTTCGGGAACCTCTGGGAGCATACAGGCAACTGTTGACATGGAAGATGTCATTGACCCAGGAATAGTGGCATACGGTGGTACTAGGAAGACCCTCCTTGGATAATGTTACAAGTTTAAAGGAAGGGTCATTAGGGAGGACTGCTGGAAGCATGGTGAGAAAAATCCAAGGATATGGACCCATAAACAAAATGACGTGGTTTTAATATTCAACATGATGATTCTCGGGGGCTAGCAGGTTCTGGATATTCTGGATAGTATTCCCCTTTTAATGAAGGGGCATCTGCCTTGTCGGTCTTGTTGCCTGGATGATACATGATTGTGAAATCAAATCTTGAGAAGAACAGGTTCCAGTGTAATTGCCACTGACTCAGCAGCCTGATAGATTGTAGGTATTCTAGATTCTTATGGTCTGTTAAAAATAAGATGGGGTGTTTGGCCCCTTCAGGGTAGTCTCAACATGTTTCAAATCTGGTCTTGATGGCAAGTAACTCCTTGTCCACTATTTCATAATTACATTTGGCCGGAGTAAGTTTTCATAAAAAATACATACATGGGTGAATCTCTTATTGGGGCCATGTACTTTGGGATAGTACTGCCCCAATGGCTACATCAGAGGCATCAGCCTCAAGAATAAAGGACTTGTCAGTGTTAGGGTGACTAGTGCTGGGGCAGATATGACAGCTATCTTCAGACATTGGAAGGCATGGAGAGCTTCTGTGGACCAGTGAAACTTTGAAGGCTTATGGAGGATGGCAGTTACAGGGGTTGTGACCTTTCAGAAGTCTGAAATAAACCTGATGTAAAAATTGGCAAACCCTGTGAACCTTTGTATGTCTTATACACTATGGGGTTCTGCCCACTCTTGAATTGCAAAGGATCCATCCGTAGTCCATGGGCTCATTGGTGAGTCCAAAGGGCATTGCCAAATATTCTGTGTCCATACCTACCTCTAAAGGCTGTCTTCCACTCACCGCCGATCTTGATGCAGACTAGTTTACAAACTCCTCTAAGATCCAGCTTGGTGAACACCCGAGCCAACTGTACTGAACCCAAGAGCTCCTAGATTAATGGTAAATAGTTCTGGATGTGTACGGTTATGTGATTAGGTGCATTGTAGTCTATGCAAAGTCTCAGAGAGCCAGCCTTCTTTTTTACAAAGTGCCTGGGGGAGGTAGAGTGCCTGTGGGGGAGGTAGAGCAGCAAGTGAAACCTTTATCTAAGTCTTCCTGAAAGTACTATCTTAATGCTACTAGCTCTGATTTAGACATAGGATATATATGCCTAAATGGAAGTGTGGCTCTGGGCTGTAGGTCAATTGGAAAAGCATACACAGTGCAAGGGTAGCAAATCTGCATTGAATTTTTTGAAGACATCCCAGTGGTCTTGGTATTTCACAGGAAGAAATGATTCATCATGTGGAAGTGGCATTTCCAGGTCTGATAGGGTTGCCACCATTTGGGGGAACATCTGCGTTCTTGGAGTAGGATCCTCTGGCTAGGTTTTTAGGGGTCTGTGTCTGGAATGGGAAGGCAGTTCTTCCTACAGAAGCTCAACTATAAGGATATGGTGCACTGGGATCATAGAATACAGTGTCATGATAGACTAGCCAGTGAAACCCTAAAATCAGGGTGAAATGCAGGGAGGAAATAAGGTTAAATCATAGGACTTCCCAGTGTTCCCCAGGCACCACTTCCAGCAGTGTGATCTCATGTGTAACTGGACCCAAAGCCAGTGGGGACCTGTCTACTGTTTCTACCAGAACCGTAGTAACCTTGGGCCATACTGGAAGACCGAGGACCCGGGCCATGGAAAAATCCAAAAAATTGTCCTCTGCTTCTTAATCAATCTGGGCAAGGCCTGCTTGACCTGAATCAATCAATCTGCTCCTGAATCAATCAGGGAAAAGACCGCTTGACCTGCGGAATCCATAGTTGCAGAGGAATCTGTAGAAGGGGAGATTGATGAGGAACTCCTGGTTTAACATAATCTTGGGTTTTCTCCCTGGTGATACCCAGACTCAGGACCCCTACCAAGTGTGGAGGTAGACCTTTCCCTGTCATCAGGTTAGCAGGGGTTTTGACAGAACACATGAATACTGTATGCCCAGCTCCTCCACAATAGAAGCAGAGGTTCTCCTGTCTTCTGCACTCTCACTTGCCCAGGAATAGCTGAGGCTGTACTAGGTCAGGCGTGGGCACAGGCTTGGGCAAAGCCAACCTTGCTTGGGCCTGAGGGCTGAGCCTTGGGTAAATTCAGGAGGGAAGCAGGGCCCTCCTACATTCCAGTAGCTGTTCATGCAGTCTGGTGTGTATATACAAAGATCCACAAAGGATTCTAAAGATATACAAAGATCCATAAAGGATTCTAAAGTGCAAGCTCATCTTTTAGTTCTTCACAAAGATTGTACCGACACTGATGGAGGAGTGCAGCATTGTTCCAGGAAGCGTCTATAGTCAAACGTCTGAACTGGGCAACATAAGAAGAGGCTGACCCCAGGGGTTGCCGAAGCCCTCGTAAGGCAGTCTCTACCATGTGGGCTTTGCAAGGATTATTGAAGGCTTGTAAGAATGAGTCCCAGTTGGTCAACACTAGGTGATCCTGCTCTACAAAGGGAGAGGCCCTCACCAGGGCCTCCCCAGTAAGCAGGATCACTATTTGTCCCACCTTAACTCAATCTGTGATGTATTCCTAGGACTGGAGCACAAACAGGAGTCTACATTGGAAAAGGAAACCACTAAACTTACTGCGGGTGCCATCATATCTCTCCAGCAGAAGGACTCAGGGGATAGTCACCCAAGCTATACCTTGCTCCTGCAAGGAGCAATTTTTCTTCTGGAGCTGTAGTGCTTGGGCCCTCAAATTCTTGTTTTCCACCTGGAGGACAGAAATCTGCTCCTGTGGAGTCATGGGCTCCTGGGGTGACAGCAGGATGAGAGCTCTAGTCCAGAAATTCAGCAAGAAGTCCCAGAGGAGACCAAGAAGGTTTGAGCAAGCTGTTAGACAGGACCCTCCTATGTTCCTACATAATGGGACAGTCTGACCTAGTGGTCAGAGCTGGGGCGGAGGAGAGTCACTGTTGGAAATCATACCCTTGGGTCAATCCAGAGTCAGTCAGGAGCCACGCCAAAGGTCAGTGGCAGGTTTGACCACTGGGATTAGGATCAGGAAGCAGGAACCAGGAACAAGGCAAGGAGGCAGGAACTTGTTCTCAGAGATCTGGTCAGCAGCACGCCTAACAACTAGTTGCTCAGACAAGGGGTGGGACAGAAACAGGAAGTTTCATGCCAAGTGGTGTCCAATCAGCAGTCAGCTCCTAATCACCTGACAAGCTGAATCAGTGGTTGTAGGCTCTGATGGTGCTATGTTAGCTGTAGCTCCCTCATCTGCCATTACAATGCAGTGGCACACAGGGTAAGCTCTAACTCACCAACTCGGTAGGCCTGGGTTTAAAATATGTGGCACCTGACACCCATTGCAAGAGGGTGGTATCTGGCTCACAGTCTTTCCCCAGTTCTTGATAGACAGTTATGAGACTAGTTAATTTTTAAATAGTACCAAAGAGGTACAGCCTGCCAGTAATAGGTGAATCTGAATGAGTTATCTTTAAGAAGCTGGGAGATGGATATTAAAACATACCCAGAATCTCAAGATGGTCCTAGTTCCTGAGCAAGGGTTATATAGCCTTGAACAAATGAGAGTGAAAGAAAGAAAGAAAGAAAGAAAGAAAGAAAGAAAGAAAGAAAGAAAGAAAGAAAGAAAGAAAGAAAGACCATTGGCACAGAGAAAGAAAATCTCTATCATTACAAGAAGTGAGAAGTTGATTGTATCCATGCCTAGACTTTGGAAAACCTACAGAAATTTCAGCAAACATCTACATTGAGGATTTCTGGTGTAAAGTGTAAAGGACTTTCATATACATTTAACAAACTTCATTACATAGATATTTATTTCATCCCCCACTCAGATGGTTATGTGCAGAGTACGGAGAAAAAAAGATATTTGTTTATTGCTCAATGAGAATCTCTCTTGCCACTAGTATATGTGAATGATTAAGTGTCTTACTGTGTACAGAAAAGTTAAAGGTAAATAAGATTATTCATTGGGTCCAAATCAATGTATATACTGAAGGATTTCACCTCAGATGATCATGATACAGAGTCTGAAAGTGCCTGTTCTTACAAACCTGACAGATGTGAACTGACAAGCTATAATTTTCCTTTAAGGGCTCCTGTCAATAGTATAAGAAGTTAGGCTCTAAGAACCCCAATGCATGTATGTCACAACTCTGTTGAACATAGCTCACTTCAAACCATAATACCATAGGAGTCTCATTCCATATACAGTTATACAGAGAAGCATACCTTCATACTCTTCTACAGTCCTGTGGGTGTAGCCAAAGGAGAGATGCAGTTGAGTAAGATATTTTCCCCTCTGAATCAGGGTCTGATTGTTTTGGTGAAAATGCAAATATCTGTGGAAACTGCATTTCTGCACAACAGATCCCTAAGTTATTTTTACCGCGTTCAAATACTTTGGTGAAAAACATTACATACAAACACACTCAAAAAGAATACAATTACTTATAACAAAACAAAACTATGGCAGTAAAAGTAAGATAGCATGTGTGCAGTGGAACAGATTTTGGGACCATTTAGTGTGTGATAACCTACCCTAAATTCTCAATTACTGAGGGACAATCTTCATTCATTGATATATTTGCTTTCCACAACCACTGCTCTGTATAACTTTTCATGAGCAATGTACCTAAATAATTGGAGGATAATATCTAAACTGAATATCTAAATTTCTTCACCTAAATTTGGGTTATTGCTGATTATGTACTTTATATATATCTTATGACTTTTAAAACAAACTTTGTATCTGTGGATAAAATAAGCACTATACCCAGATGTACAGACACTTTTTTCTTAACTTGTGTATTATATAATTTTTTAACATTAGTTTTAATCAAATTTTTATATCTTTCTCCTGTGAGTGTCAGAGAATGAATGTCAACAGTTATATGAAACTAAAGTCTTAATATAATGATCTAGAAGAAGAAGAAGAGTTCAAAATCCATGGTTGGAAATCTTCAGATAAGAAAGAATAAGAACACCCACACAGGAAGGATAGTCTTGTTGTTATGAGTTTGGACTGGAATTAAAGAAGTTGCATTCTGTTTCCAGCTCTGCAGCAGACTTTCTGTATGACCTGAGTCAAAATTTTCATTAGTGGCCACTGATTCTGGATGCCTCTAATTTTTGTAGCCCAACTTGGGACAACTTAAAGAGGATTGATTTATTGAAGTGTTGAGTACCCCAAACTCCATATGAAGTCACTGGCTGTGGGTGCTGAGCACCTCTGAAAGTCAAACTCCTTTAAAGATGTTTCAAGTTGGACATCAAGAAGAGAGGAACCCCAATTCACCAATCACTTTTGAAAATGTAGGGAAATGTCTGTTCAAAGACAAGTTGAGGAGAAGTCTAAGTGGGATGAAACACCAGCCGTTGGTCATTTTTCTCATCAAATATCTTCATGATTTTGGACATAGGAAGCAGAAGGCCTATCTGTTGATTGATAGTCAAGTGAGAGTTATCTTTCCAATACTGAATTACTTTTTTCAAGGAAGATTTTAACAATTTTATGAACGTACCAAGCATCCACATATCACCAAAGCCAGGATTTAAAATATCAGAGCACAGGAGTAGCATTACCACTGAGACACCATTTTTAAGAGTACAGCATGCTCTCCCTTCTCTGAGGCCAATGTCACTAGCAATTAGAGAGGTTGTTAAAGCCACAGGCCCATCCCTCCCTTTCCACTTCAGAGACTCAAGTGTTAGTGGAGGTACTAAACTTGGACAGGCTTTGTGCTTTCTAAATGCAGAGAGTAGGAGTCCCTGGAGGTGGGCTCAAGGATGAAAGAAGGATGCTTTTGTTCTTTCTTCTCTCAGTGCTTGTGCATCACTACAAGGCTGGACATAGTCTGGCCCAAAGTGATTCGCCCCACACAAATGCTAAAGACTTTGATTGTGAAAGTAAATTTGAAAAGACAAACCATGAAAGTAAAGCAGCCCATCTATGTAATCTATTATCAATGATCTAATTGAAATTGCTGATACAAGCAGACTATTATATTGTATTAGAAACCTCCACTATTAATGAAAATCAATAATAATTCAATAGGATTAAAGTTAAGTATGCACTCAAATGGCAGTGTATCAGGAATTCTAGAGTAAAGCAAAATGCTCTTGTCAACTGTCATCCTTGGATACTGTGCAAAGTGTAAGCCTACATCAAAATATTGGGTTGTTGTTTTTTTAATTGTGCTTGTGGGAAAATACCCCACAACATATAAACTAGAAGCATGGATATCTAGTTATTGAGTTAGAAATGTCTACAGATAATTAGCCTCTTGACTGTCTCCATAACAAACTTGTATGACTCTGTCTTAAATGTAATATCTGGGCTTTTCTTGTTATTTAAATGAGATAAATGCTCAAATTATGCTAAGCAAGGATATCTCCTTTGTAAAATCAGCTCACATCTCAAAACCTGCAGATTCTGCTCAGGGGGTGGGAAATAATCATAAAAAAGGCATCAAGGACAGAGGGAAATGAGAAGCCCAGCCAAAAACACAAGATACTGTTATTTCAACAGTAAACTTTTAAATATCCACATAAAACACACGTAAAAGCTGACTTTATATTTAACATATGCTGTGACATTGCTAATGTCACACATGTAACATACGCGAGCAATTTCCCTACCTCCTCCCATTGTTCTGTGTTTACATAATCCAATTCTCTCCCCCTTCACATGACACAAAGACAATCTGTGTATAATTCTCAATTCTGGAAAGCGTTGCTATGAAGAGTGAGATCCTGTAGAAAAATTTTAAAAAACAGTTACCTACCTTTTTGTAACTATTGTTCTTCAAGATGTGTTTCCCATGTCCATTCCATTCTAGCTGTGTGTGTACCTAACTGTGTGCACAGTTGTTGGAGATTTTTGCCTTAGCAGTATCTGCAGGGTTGGCTGTAGCACCTCGAGTGCCGCGCTCATGTGTTGGTATATTAGGCGCTGCCAACACTACACCCTCTCAGTTCCTTCTTGGTGGCATCTCCAACAGAGGGGTAAGAGGGCAGGTAACGGACTGGACATAAGCAACACATCTCAAAGAACAACAGTTAAGAAAAGGTAGGTAAGCATTTTTTCTTCTTTGAGAGCTTGCTCATGTAAATTCCATTGTAGGTGACTCACAAGCAATATCCTCAAAGGTGGGCTCGGAGTTCCGCTACCAAAGCCAGCATCATCCCGGGCCTGCTGGGTAATTATGTAATGGGATGTGAGCGTGTGGATGGATGACCAGGTGGCCGCCCTACAGATGTCCTGGATAGGCACTTGGGCTAGGAAAGCTGCCGAAGAGGCTTGCACCTGGTTGAATGAGAAGTTACAATTGGCGGAGTTGGCACCCCTACCTGATCGGGACAGCAGTGAATAGAGGCAGTGATCCAAGAAGTAATTCTTTGAGCAGACACTGGATGACCTTTCATCTTGTCAGCCAGCATGATGAACAATTGCATCGACTTGTGGAATCGCTTGGTCCTTTCAATGTAGAAGGCTAGCACCCTCCTGATGTCTAGGGAATGCAATCTATGCTCCTCCTCCGACTTATGCAGCTTTGGAAAAAAGACAGGTAAGAAAATGTCCTGGCTCATATGAAACTGTGAGATCACCTTGGGCAGGAAAGCCGGGAGCAGCCACAGCTGGATCTTGTCTTCGTAGAAGATCGTATAGGGTGGTTCCAAGATAAGTGCCCTAATCTCAGAGACCTGGCAGGTGGATATTATCGCAACTAAGAATGTGACCTTCCAAGACAGGAGAAGGAGAGAGCAGGAAACCAGAGGCTCGAAGGGGGGTCCCATGAGCCATAACAGCACATGATTCAGGTTCCATGGTGGAATGGGGTCCCTGACGTGTGGGTAGAGGTGGCTTGAGGACCCTGGCAGTCATGTCCGGGTGAAAACCAACCTACCCTCGAGCAGCGGACGGAAGGCCAAAACAGAATCCAAGTGGACCTTGATAAATGAAAGGGCCAGGCCTTGGAGCTTGAGATGCAGAAGGTAGTCCAGGATGAACTGCAGTGAGACCTGCTCAGGCCGAATTCCTTTATCTGAGGTCCAACAAGTGAATCACTTCCATTTGGCCAGGTAGGTTGCTCTTGTGGAGGGCTTTCTGCTGCCCAATAGGATCTGCTGGACAGCAGCCGAGCACTCCTGCTCCTCCACATTTAACCATGCAGCAGCCAAGCCATCAGGTGCAGTGCCACCAGGTTTGGATGCAGAAGACTGCCAGGGTTTTGGGACAGCAGGTCTGGCCTGAGCAGCAGCTGTAACAGAGCAGCACAATGCGCCGAACCAGTGCTGGTGTGGCCAAGACAGCACTATGAGGATCACCTTCGCCCTGTCCTGCTTGATTTTCATGAGGACTCTGTGAATCAACGGCACTGGAGGGAAGGTGTACAACAGAGCTCCCGACCACAGGAGCAGAAAAGCATCGAACAGGGAGCCTCTGTTGACCCCCTGAATTGAGCAGAACACGTGGCATTTCCTGTTCTGCCTGGATGTGAACAGGTCCGCCTGGGGAGTCCCCCACCTCTGGAAGATGAAGCTGACCACTTCCAGATGGAGGGACCACTTGTGGCAAGACAAAAAGATTCTGCTGAGGCGATCTGCCAAAGCATTCCTGGCCTGGCTATGAGAGGGATGCAGTGTTGTACACAGTAGTTCCAGAGCCTGAGGGCTTCCTGGCAAAGGGCAGAAGATCTGGCTCTGCCCTGCTTGTTGATATAGAACATAGCCGCTGTATTGTCCATTAGGACCTGGACCACCCTGCTTTTTATGTGAGGTAGGAAGGCTTGGCAGGCCAAGCAAATTGCTTTGAGCTCCCTGACATTGACGTGTAGGGAGCGATTGCAACTCTATCAATGACCTTGCACGCTGAGATCACCCAGGTGGGCTCCCTCCTGCAGGTCCAAAGCATCAGAGATGAGGGTCACTGACGGGGATGGAGACACAAAGGGAACTCCCTCCAACACCAATGTAGAGTCACCGACGGGGAAGGAGACACTAAGGGAACTCCCTCAAACACTTTGCCACCAGATGAGTGACAACAGTATGTGGTCTGGGACCCTGACAACACAGTCCATGCTGTGTCTGTTCGGGACGTAGACTGACACCAGCCATACCTGCAAGGGCCTGAGGCAGAGCAGCACGTGTCGGACCACATAAGTGCAGGCCACCATGTGTCCCAACAATCACAGGCACATGTGAGCAGTGGTGAGAGGGTCAGCTTGCATGCATGAGATGCGCTTGGCCATGGCTTGGAACTGAGCCTTGGAGAGGAAGTCTCTAGCCCGAGTAGAGTCGAGGACCGCTCCAATGAACTCTAGGCATTGCATCAATATTAAGGTCAATTTTTTCTCATTTATGAACAGCCCCAGGTCACGACAGGTGGAACAAACCAGACTGCACCTGATCCCGGGACCGACTATTTATTAGCGAGTCATCGAGGTACAGGTAAATTGGAACACACCGGCGCCTCAGGTAAGCGGCCACTGGTGCAATGCACTTCATGAACTCTCTTGTGGCTGATGAGAGACTGAATGGCAATTCTGTTAATTGGTGACCATCCCACCCACTGAGTCAGTAGCATCCTATTTGAAGGGCCCCCCTTACACTGCTGTGCCTTTGTCCACAAAAGCGGTGAACTCCTGGGCTTGGTCCCGCGGGAATTTGTTAAGGGAGTCCCACAGGTTAAAACTGTACCTGCCTAACAGGGCCTGGTGGTTAGACACCCAAAATTGCAGGCTTGCCATTAAATAAATCTTTCTGCCAAGTAAGTCCAGTCTCTTGGCGTCTTTGCTTTTCAGGGGTGCCGCTGACTTGGCCCTGCCTGTCCCTTTCATTAACAGTGGACATGACCAGTGACACCACTGGAGGGTGTGTATACAGATATTCAAACCACTTTTCAGGGATATTATAACTTCTTTTCCACCTTCGTAGAAGTAGATGGAATCGAAGAAGGGGTCTGCCACAGCAATTTGGCAATTTCAAGGACCCCTGGGTGGACAGGTAACGCTATTCGGGCCGGCGTGGAGGAGGAGATCATGCTCCTCAATTTTTAGGTTCAAGTTGCTAGCCACCCTTTCAAGGAGAGCCTGATGTTCCTTGAAGTCAGCGGGGGGACTGCCCATTTGGGAGGGACCAGCCACCACTTCATCCAGAGACGATAACAACAACTGCACTGCCTGGGGAGAGGCAGGTTCCCCTTTCTTCTCTGAGGACAGCTCCTTAGGTGTGGTAGTCTGATGGGCTGCCCCCGCATTGGATTTGGTACCATGTTTCGACTCCAGTGCCAGCGGTGCTGGGGGTAGACTGTCCGAGGCAGCCAGGAAATTTAAAATGGTGGCAATATAGGATTGGCATTATGGGCATGCCCCATGGGTCCCAGTATGGCCACTGATAGGGTACACTGTCCCTGCTGCCATGCCGTAGCTGCAGGTGCCACACCAGTTTCATGGGTCGGCGGTGAATCACCCCTCCGTGGCGGGGGCTGAACTCCCAGTCCAACTCTGATAATTGCCCTTCCAGCAACCAGAGCAGAGCCGTCAAGACCTGAGTCTGTCAACTGACCCCGGTTGGCAACCAGCAAGGCGAAGGCAAGGTTTGGTGCCTGCCCGACAAGCAGTACCAGGGGGATAAAGAGCAACAGGTAGCAATACCGCCCCAGAGGGGAGCGATGTCTGGCAGGCCATCTGGGTGAGGGTGACCTGCACCATGGTGATCCATAGAATCATAGAATATCAGGGTTGGAAGGGACCTCAGGAGGTCATCTAATCCAACCCCCTGCTCAAAGCAGGACCAATCCCCAATTAAATCATCCCAGCCAGGGCTTTGTCAAGCCTGACCTTAAAAACTTCTAAGGAAGGAGATTCTACCACCTCCCTAGGTAACACATTCCAGTGTTTCACCACCCTCCTACTGAAAAAGTTTTTCCTAATATCCAACCTAAACCTCCCCCACTGCAACTTGAGACCATTACTCCTTGTCCTGTCGTCTTCTACCACTGAGAATAGTCTAGAACCATCCTCTTTGGAACCACCTCTCAGGTAGTTGAAAGCAACTATCAATCCCCCCCATTCTTCTCTTCTGCAGACTAAACAATCCCAGTTCCCTCAGCCTCTCCTCATAACTCATGCGTTCCACTCCCCTAATCATTTTTGGTGCCCTTCGCTGGACTCTCTCCAATTTTTCCACATCCTTCTTGTAGTGTGGGGCCCAAAACTGGACACAGTACTCCAGATGAGGCCTCACCAATGTCGAACAGAGAGGAATGATCACGTCCCTCGATCTGCTGGCAATGTCCCTACTTATACATCCCAAAATGCCATTGGCCTTCTTGGCAACAAGGGCACACTGTTGACTCATATCCAGCTTCTCGTCCACTGTCACCCCTAGGTCCTTTTCCGCAGAACTGCTGCCGAGCCATTCGGTCCCTAGTCTGTAACGGTGCATTGGATTCTTCTGTCCTAAGTGCAGGACCTGCACTTATCCTTGTTGAACCTCATCAGATTTCTTTTGGCCCAATCCTCCAATTTGTCTAGGGCCCTCTGTATCCTATCCCTACCTGCCACTGTATCTACCACTCCTCCTAGTTTAGTATCATCCGCAAATTTGCTGAGAGTGCAATCCACACCATCCTCCAGATCATTTATGAAGATATTGAACAAAACCGGCCCCAGGACTGACCCTTGGGGCACTCCACTTGATACCGGCTGCCATCTAGACATGGAGCCATTGATCACTACCTGTTGAGCCCGACAATCTAGCCAACTTTCTACCCACCTTATAGTGCATTCATCCAGCCCATACTGCTTTAACTTGCTGACAAGAATACTGTGGGAGACCGTGTCAAAAGCTTTGCTAAAGTCAAGGAATAACATGTCCACTGCTTTCCCTTCATCCACAGAACCAGTAATCTCATCATAAAAGGCGATTAGATTAGTCAGGCATGACCTTCCCTTGGTGAATCCATGCTGACTGTTCCTGATCACTTTCCTCTCATGTAAGTGCTTCAGAATTGATTCCTTGAGGACCTGCTCCATGATTTTTCCGGGGACTGAGGTGAGGCTGACTGGTCTGTAGTTCCCAGGATCCTCCTTCTTCCCTTTTTTAAAGATGGGCACTACATTAGCCTTTTTCCAGTCGTCCGGGACCTCCATCCTTGGCAGGAAGCTCACCGGTACCAGTGGTACAGGGACTGGTGCCTCGACTCCAGTGTCCCATGTCTCATGGGGGAGAGCGCGGCACTGGGGCCTGGGTCTTCTGACCGGAGACCAGGGATGAGGTGGCGGGGTCCTAGGCTGTGGAGATGGGGATATACGCCTGTGGTCCAGGGACCAAGGGTGCTCCACTGCCCTGTGGGGAGGTCCCATGATTGGCTCGCCCTTAGGTGTGGGGGCCTTAGCCGAGTCTGGCGCATGGTGCAGTGTCTGCAGTGCCAGTCAGCCTGCTTGTTTTTTAGCCACCAGGGCCGCTTCAGGCAATGAGGGCCCTTGGAGAAGCTGGGATTCCCTGCCACTCCCAGGAGTCAGAGGCGGATCCCTGGGAGTCTGACCTCAGTAGTACCCTCTTGAAGCCCCAGGGCAGTCACATGGCCTGACATCAGTCTTTTGCCCAAAGTCCCTTTCTCTTCCAGTGCCAGGAGGCTCTTCTTCTTTTGCCACTTCTTCAGCACTGGCGAGGGGGAACGGCAACAGGTGGAGCCTGGTGCCCATAGTGCATTCCACACCGATGCCAAGGTGCTCGGCGTGGGATCCAAGCAGGAGGGCTCAGATGCAAGATGAAACGCAGCCTCCCTGAGGGCCCTCAAGTGGATATCCCACTCCTTTTGGGTTCTAGGGTGAAAGTTCTTACAGATTCTGCACTTGTCCTTCCTATGGGACTCCCCCAAGCACTTCCAACAGCTGTCATGGGGGTCACTAATAGACATTGGCCTGTTGCATGATAAGCATGGTCTGAAGCCAGGAGAGCGGGCCAAAGTCCCAGCCTGGACTCTAACTACTAAACTAACCTAACGCTCAATTTAATCGCTAACTACAACTATACACAAAGAAGACAGACAATAGTGGTGAAGAAGAACCGCTGATGCTCTTGCAATGCAAGACAAGGCATTCCAACCATCCGTCACGGGCAGTAAGAAGGAACCAAGAGGGCATAGGGTTGGTGGCACCTAATTACCAATGCATGAGTGTGGCACTCAAGGGGGTGCTAGGGCTGACCCTATGGATACCGCTAAGGCAAAAACTCCAACAACTGTGCATGTGGGCACACACACATCTGGAATGGAAACAACATGAGCAAGCACTCGAAGAAGAATAATTTGTTTACAGTCATGGATGGATGAATGGGTTCTGATAAAATAAGAATTGACCCTCTTTATTGCCTGTCCCTTGGATTTTACTCAAACCAAACCTCTTCTGATGATTGAAAATGTTTAGTTTGCTTTTTCATTTAAATTCTGTTTGCCTCTGCACTTCCTGCCTGGATATGAAGAAGCAGCAATGGAATACCTCGCTACAGTTCTCATGATATTACAGCCTGATCAGGAATAGCAAGAAACAGGAATCTTGCAAAAAAGCCAATTCTCTCATTATTTCCAGCCATGATTTGGAGACTCAAAAGTTTTGGACAGACTTGTAAAGATTTAAAAAAATAATCAATCTTATGCTTGGCTGAGACCTAGAAGCCTCGTTCTCCACTGCATTGTTCCTTGTTTAATTATTGACACAGATGCAAAATGGGTGTATTCTGAGTCAGGAATATTTTACATTTACTTAGCATGTGAGTAAAGAGCTACTTAACATGCAAGGAAGACGGGGAAGAAGCCCCTCAGTATGGAAGAACAAATCACATCTGAACTGACACCACCTGTGAAGTCTATGGTGAGTATTTTATATGCTGTGAAAGAGTATGATATTCATGCAGCTCCTTATAACCCCAATGTTTGTTTTATTCAAGTTGGTGCCATTTTTCTGCTCCTTTTCTATCCCTAGCATCTGAAGAATCCATGCTTGAAGGAGGGAAGCTCAGTTTCATTTCATTATTGATCTATCAGACAAGAACTTAATCAATCTTCTTTATAAGCTATTAAAGCAGAGCAAGAGGAATGAACTCACCTGATACATTCAACATTGATTGCTTCTTTCTAAGAACTGAGTGTCAGTCTTATCTACTACTACAGCTGTGATTCAATTTTTCAGAAACAAGTTTTTCCCTCATTAGTTTCCCAGAAATAGTGCAATTAAAAATGTATTTTAGATAAAATAAAGAATATAATCAAAATTAAATGCACAATACTTTCTGTTAAATTTCATTAGCTAAGTGACCTCTTGAGAGCATTGAGACTGTAAGCCCAAATCCAGTGAAGGAGAACCAATACAAAGCATAACTTGCATTCAATGCAGTGCACTAGAGATCTAATTCCATAGCTACTCTGCCAGTAATGTTGCTGGGAATTATACATGCAGAGCAGCTGTGAATTAGAGCTAGTTGGGTATTTTCCCACCAAAATAACTTTTTAAATGGAAAATGTAGCTTCTGCAAAATAAACATTTTTCAAGGGATTTTTGATTTCTGAAAATCTGGAGCAACTGAAATAAAGTATTTAATTTTGGATGGGTTTGGTTTCATTTTGGATTCATCATACAACATGAACTGAAATATTTCGGTTTCTTAAATTGAACCAAAACATTTTGTTTTGAATCAATGCAGCATTACACTGCATCCACTTACTGATGATGCTGTGGTGTCTCATACCCCCATTCTTTCCTATGGGCCGGGCTACATCTCCCATGATGCAACAGTCTCCCCTCTGAGCTTCATATGAGTCACATGATTGCAGGTGCATCATGGGAAATGCAGTCTGCCCAGGGAGCCTGACCCATGGGGGAGAAAGGGGACAAGAAGCACCTAAACTACAACTCCCATGTGGCAATGCAATAACATAAAGAGATAAAGTTTAATGTTGAATTGATCCAAAATGATACATTTTCTATTCAGGAATGTGAAAATATTTTGTTTTGACCAAAAAGGCTGGCCGAGAAAGGGTGAGGCATTATGGTTCCATCTCCTCCCCAAGACCTAAGGCAGTTTGTGTTCCCAGTAGCGTGCAAAATACACCAATCCTATGCTCCCCTTCACACAGTGACTGCAATTCTGACAGACTCTTCTGAGGAGCAGTCACAGTGAGGAGAAACCTCTGTGCATGCTCCCCACCCCTTCCCTACATACCTACACAAGGAGTTATCAGAATCTAGTCCTTTAAATGATTATGTAAAATCAGACAATTGACATATTGCGAAGAAATTTTTTAAGTATATGGAGATGGAGATAGCTATAGAGGGTTGCAAAGAGCTTCTTCTGGAGCTTCTCAATGTTGCTCTGTAATTGAGCAAAGGAGTAATTATAGAGCAACACAAGGCTCTCCTTAGTGTGAATTAAGGCCGGTTTTGTTCAATATCTTCATTAATGATCTGGAGGATAGTGTGGATTGCACCCCCAGCAAGTTTGCAGATGACACTAAACTGGGAGGAGAGGTAGATACGCTGGAGGGAAGGGGTAGGATACAGAGGGCCCGAGACAAATTAGAGGATTGGGCCAAAAGAAATCTGAGGAGGTTCAACAAGGACAAGTGCAGAGTCCTTCACTTAGGACGGAAGAATCCCATGCACCGCTACAGACTAGGGACCGAATGGCTCGGCAGCAGTTCGGCAGAAAAGGACCTAGGGGTTACAGTGGACGAAAAGCTGGATATAAGTCAACAGTGTGCCCTTGTTGCCAAGAAGGCCAATGGCATTTTGGGATGTATATGTAGGGGCATTGCCAGCAGATCGAGGGACGTGATCGTTCCCCTCTATTCAATATTGGTGAGGCCTCATCTGGAGTACTGTATCCAGTTTTGGGCCCCACACTACAAGAAGGATATGGAAAAACCGGAAAGAGTCCAGAGGAGGGCACCAAAAATGATTAGGGGTCTGGAACACATGACTTATGAGGAGAGGCTGAGGTAACTGGGATTGTTTAGTCTGCGGAAGAGAAGAATGAGGGGGGATTTGATAGCTGCTTTCAACTCCCTGAAGGGGGGTTCCAAAGAGGATGGATCTAGACTGTTCTCAGTGGTAGCTGATGACAGAACAAGGAGTAATGGTCTCAAGTTGCAGTGGGGGAGGTTTAGGTTGGATATTAGGAAAAACTTTTTCACTAGGAGGGTGGTGAAACACTGGAAGGCGTTACCTAGGGAGGAGATGGAATCTCCTTCCTTAGATATTTTTAAGGTCAGGCTTGACAAAGCCCTGGCTGGGATGATTTAGTTGGGGATTGGTCCTGCTTTGAGCAGGGGGTTGGACTAGGTGACCTCCTGAGGTCCCTTCCAACCCTGATATTCTATGATTCTATGATTCTAATTAGCAGCTTTGGCATTAGAGTGAGAGTCACGAGACCTAGATTCTATTCCTGACTCTGCTACTGGCCTACTGGCTAATCATGTGCAAATCACTCCAGTGCTTTCTGCCTCAATTTCCCCATTTGGGAAATGAGGATAATAATACTGACCTTCTTTTAAAGTGCTTTGCAATCTACTGATGAATAGCACAATATAAGAGCATGGTATTATTACTGAGTGCTAGATCTACAGCCCATAGAGCAAGAGACCAAAGAACATCAGAGTAAGGCCCATGAGTATCAAACTCGGGCCTCACAGAGTTGCCAGGTAGCAGACACCTCCATACTGCTACCCAGTGGCAGCTATAACCAGTTTGTACTCCATTACCCATTGTGACACTCTGTACCTCAAAGCAGCACCCTGGAACCCCAATATTCACCACTGTGATATGATCATGATGTTTTGTACGAAGTATGACTTGTGAGGTATCATTTGAGAAGTCATGATCTGTTAACCATTACTGCCCTGTTCAATTATGTGAGTTGCCATTGTATCTGAAGTTATGAAGAACTTCTGTATGTGTGTTACTGAAATATGCTGTGAGGTTGGGATCAACTAACACTGGCCAGATAGGCATTGATGGCCCATTAAGGAGAGTCCCACCGTCCTAATGGCTCTCCCATAGACTCCTCAGAGAGGGCACATATGCAATGGGGACTGCCTAACCGACACACCACAGCAAGGATCTTTCTAGCAGCTGGAAGAAAATATAAAAGAAAGATAGGGACATCATCACTTGGCCTCTCTCCTCCCCTCACCCATCTCAACACCTGGAAGATTGTCTGGAAGACAAAGATTTTGAACTAGGGAGATTGGTCCGAGGATGAAGGGGAATTCAGTCTGTGTATTAAGAACTATGAGTTGCCTGTAACATCTATTAGGGTGAGAAACAGCTTGATTCAAACCTACTTAGTCTGTAGAATTTAGACTGCAAATTTAGTTTTATTTCTTATGTGATCAACCTCGATTTCTATGCCTGTTTATAATCACTTAAAATCTATCTTTCTGTAGTTAATAAATCTGTTTTATATTTTACCTAAAACAGTGTGGTTTTGATTGAAGCTAACAAGGGCTGTTGCACGTCCACTGCCCTTTGTCGGAGTGGTAAACTAATTAATGAGCTTGCAATGTCCAAGGGAGTCTTGAGCAGAGCAAAGATGGTATATTTCTGGGATGCAAGGCTGGGGTGATTTTCTGGGCCTCTTTCTATACCAGTGATGGGCATCCTGTGGCCCTTCAGGGTAATGCGCTAGTGGGCCACCAGACAGTTTGTTTACATTTGCACATCCGCCCGCATCTTCCAGTGGCCGCGGTTCGCTGTTCTCAGCCAATGGGAGCTGTGGGAAGCGGCGTGGGCTGCAGGGACGTGCTGGCCGCCGCTTCCTGCAGCTCCCATTGGCCGGGAACAGCAAACTGTGGCCACAGGGAGCTGCAGATGGCCGTGCAAATGTAAACAATCTAACTAGCACCCCATCAGTGGATTACCCTGATGGGCCACAGGTTGCCCTCCATTGCTCTATACAGTTCAGGAGTGGCTTGGAAAACCTTCATGAAATTTAGCTGGGTCTCCATATGCTGATGGGTGAGTGATCACAGTGCCTGGAGGGGTTTGCTGTTTGTCACTGGCATAGCACTGTGAGAGACAGTCCAGGCTAGAGAGTTAAGGGGCCACACCAGTCCCACAGTTCTAGGTTGCATCCCAGGGATCTTGTCACATCCATGACCTGCTGTGGCTACAGACCACAAGAAATCCCATCTCAAAGGGTCTGACGAGCACCAGCCTCAGGGCTCCTGACTGGCTCCCTATCCTATAAAAACCAAAAGAGGAATTCCAGGAAGTGAAAAGGCAAGTGTGGATTTCCTGTAGCTGTCATGACCATTCCTGCTCCCTGCACTTGAACTCCTGCTTTCGATCTTGCCTCTGTTTGAAGCATAGGTGCCAACTCAATGGGTGCTCCAGGGCTGGGCAAAAAATGATGGGTGCTGAGCACCTACCGGCAGCCCCCTATCAGTTTCCCCAAAACTGAGTGGGAAGAGGTGGAGCAGGGATTGGAAGAGGTGGGGTGGGGGAAGGAAGAAGTGGGGTGGAGGGTGGATTCTTGGGGTAAGGGGTGGAGTGGGGGCAGGGCCTGGGGTAGAGCCAGAGGTCGAGCACCCCCTGGCACATTGGAAAGTCAGTGCTTGTGATCTGGACCTCGCCTTCTGACCTGGGCCTTGAAACCTGACTTGGACTCTGATCTTTGGTATCGACCCCAGCCTGGAACTTGACTACTTTAGCCTCAGGTTTGACCCTGCTCTGACCCTTGGTCTTAACTGCCCTTGTCAGGATCCTTACAGCCAGGGACTGATTCTCCAATACCTTGCAGTTAGTGCAGTTGTTTGCACCTGTGACAAGTGAATGCAAAGCAGGTGTAAAATGCTAGTATTCTGATCAGATAGAATGTTACACTCACTTTGCACAGGTGTACATAGCTACACAAAATGCAAAGTAGTGGGCAATCTCGCCATGGCAATGCAATGTATAACAACTAGATGAAACATCTAATCCTCCTCAAAAACCACAATGGACTTCCTGGCTCATCTTTCTTTATTCATACATAAAATAACCTCAATTCTTCTTTCTCTCTTTTTGTACTATTTGAAATGACATTATGGCTTTATCGTAGGCTGCAAAGTCTGTACACCCATTAGGATTACTAATGAGACTGGTTTAGAGCACTCCCAAAACATAATCTGCAGAGTCCCTTCTCACCATTATTTGTAATAATCCATATAATGCCAGGTGTTATAGATGGATGGGAGCAGAGAAAGGCAGAAAGCCTAGGGTAACATTCCATATTAGCAAAACTTTAACATTTTCTGGAAATTCAACTGATACAGATTAGGAATGGATTTTGCTTACTCAAACTATGGAGCCACATAAAAAGGCTGCCATTGAGCTCCTTTGTTTTTGTTTTTTTTTTCTTTTACTAGATGGACTCCAATAATATTAAACATGTACATTTTCATAGAAATTCCCTCCATTTGCAATATATGCATATAATGTTTAAATATCTCCCGCAGGAAGATACAATCATATATTAGGTCTTACGTTTATTTATTGCAAAACTCAAGAATAGCTGCAAGTCCATTATGGAAATGTTTCAGTAAATTAAATTAATTTGTAATTAATTTTCACTGGTATTTATGAGAGAAAACTTTAATCAGAATAATTTAGACTCTGAAAATTACAATATTAACTAATAATTAAATAATAATTTATTAATTTCAATAGTTTTAATTATATTTTGATTAAATTACCTGTTAGTCAATTCCACACAGCTTTTGATATTAATTAGCTAACTTAAGCATGATCTACAAAAGCTAATCTCCTGAGGATAATGCATATTGTCTAAACAGGTCAACAAGAACTACTTCAAAATGTCAATTTGGCTGTAATGTTTTGTAAATTGATTTTTAAGACACTGGTTTTAAAAAATTCCAGTGCCAGTCCTTAGAGAAATGGCATGGGGATATGCAGGCCTTAATGCTGGGGCTTATCACTCTTCTCATTCCCTTTCTGTCTCTACTCAGCGCTACCCTCTTCTGATAGCAGAATTAGTGTGAACTTATTAATCATCCAACTAACAGTGCCAGAGAAAAATGAAGTTACAATATACATTAGTCCTCTGCTTCATCTCCACAGTATGCCAACCCCAAGCATTTAAAAGTCATGAGTCAGACTTCCCAACAAAATCATAAAATTGGCCCCCAAATTATGAGATTTTTAAAAATCATAAATTCTGAGTGTCTTTGCCTTCAGATTTGTGAGCCTTTGGGGTCTGTGTTTTCTAGATTCTCTCCACAATCATAAGACCAAGAAACTTACTTTTAATTGTAAATAAAAGCTGAGATTCTACTTCAGAAGTTGGAGTTTTAAGAAAAAATACCAAATATCATGAGATTCCATGAAATCAAGAAATTGTAATGAAAGTTGTCAGCCTCCAGAATACCTCAAGTATCCAACAAACTTGGATACTGAATACCTGGAAGGGGCCTGATTTTCAGATGGTAGCTGCTCAACACCTTCTGAAAATCTTTAATGGGTCTGAGGTTGGGGACTGAAAATCATGTCACTTCTGAAAACGCTGGGCATTATGTTTTGCTGGTAACGCTAACTTTATGACCCCAGTTACCACTTCATGTAAACAATCTAGAATTTTGACAGATTAGTTCAGGGTAAGGCTTTTCTAGATCTAGAAAGCAGGATATAGAAATATTTTCAAGTTTAAAAATGAGCATTTCTCAATCGGCACAGCATACATCCAAAGGAAAGCACAAGTAGAGAGCCAAACATTGCAAACCTTACTACTTTTGTGACTCCAATGGAACTACTCAAGGATAATTTAAGTGAATAAGGGCCAGATTTTCAAGGGCATTAAGACAATAAAGCTGCAGATAGGCACCTAGTGGAATTTTCAAAATCACCTAACCCTAAGTATTGCAGGATCAGCTCCATACTACTGTATGTCATAATGGAGATAAACTGTTATGCATGGTATTTTAGAAGGAAAACATTAAACAACAACAAAAAACTTGACCTCTTAAACAGAAACCATGCTTGGTGCTGGGGTCACACTGGCAATTACAGAGTTAAATTGGCTAATTCTACAACAAAGGAAACAATATTAGCATTGCTATCTGTGTAAACGACATTAGTAGCAAAACAATTATCTTCTAAATTATTTTATTCCAATTATATTTTGATATAATTCAAGGTCTAGTGATTTTTTAATGTTTGCCGTCCTGTAGTTTAATACCGTAAAAGCAATCAGTCATTTGCTTGTCAGACACCAAGTGGTTAGAATAGTCTTTCCATCTGTGTGAAAAATATACAATCCATATTTCCCTTTAAGACTATGTTAGATGACTATTGTAAGTGATTTGTAATTGTTTTTAAATTGTTGAACATACTTTAATGCTATACTTGCAGCTATATAGTTATTTAAATGCCCATTTTATAAGCAATTTTTATTGACACAAATTATTCATTCATCTCTTGATTTTCAAAAAGGGGAAAGAAAAAAGAGAAAAGATTATAATATGCACTTATTACAGATGTATTGTTTACTTATTAAAATATTTGCTTCCCACAAAAGAAGTAGTAATTTAAATAAAAAACCCAAAAATATGAAAAGTTATAAAAGCTCAGGGACCCAATCCTATTTCTACTGAAGTCAAACACAAAATTGTCATTGAATTCAGCGGGGTCTGGTTTGGGATGTACATTAAATGCTTCAAAACAGGATTTCCTGAAGTATTTGTCAAGAATAAAGACTAGTAGAGACTGCTACCCCATCCTATTTCTTAAAGTTACAGCTCCTCTGATGAACATAGGGCTTCTCTAGATGCAGATTGCACTGGTTTAACTAAACTAAACTTAACTAATGATTTTTAAACCAATTCAGTTAAACCAATGCAATAAGTGGACACTTATTTTGGATTATTTTAAGGAAGAGGTTTAAGCTAAATCAAAATAAGTGTCCACACAGGGGGTCTGCAGTGGTTTAACTAAACTGGTGCAACTTTGAGTGTAAATAGGTCTTATTTTACTATGAAGTACTCAGGAACATCCTGGGCTGGCAGAATTGCAGACCATGGCCCAAATACTACAGAAGTCCCAACAAGCAGCAATCATTACTCTTGTGCAGAATATCAGTAGAACTAAAGGTTCATGCTATCAGATCCTATGCAAGGCTCAAGGCCTGTAGCTTTAAAACAAATATATTCACTAATGGGTCTAAAATATATCATCCTGTAGTCTAGAAATTATTTCAGCAACAGGAAACTATTACAGGCCCTTCACAATGAGGACCAAAACAATATTCAAATCCAGAACTATACATATTTCCCAAATACATCTATTTAGTATGTTACAAAATGTTAAGGATGAATAGTTAAACACTCAAAAGTCAGAGATGAGGAATGGCTTTGTCCATATGGCCTATGATACAGCCTTTAATCACAATGATCACCATTCTGCTTCTCAAATAATACAATAAAACATCAGACACTCTAGACCCTCACATACACACGTGCAGCATCTTTAGACATTGCTTCTCACTGTGTAATTTTCACATGAATAGGTTCTGAGTGTCTGGCATAGACGATACAACACTTGTACTTGAAGATGTATGAAATTATATCCCATTATCTGAATAGGGGTTCATCTAGTTAAAGATTAGTGTGGGCCTAAGTGCAAGGGAGCATGTGATCTCTTGTGATACCACCTTTAAATATTTCCATACTTCTTACATGCACCCCCTCAACACCTACTACTGCTATCATCACGTATAATATTAATATGGTATACTTCAGTAATGCCTAGAGGCCCCCACTGAGCTGGGGACCCCATAGTATGAGGTGCTGTACAAACATATATCAAGAGACAATCCCTGCCTTGAAGAGCTTACAATCAAAACAAGACTACAAAGAAGAGCCAGTGAGAGACTCCACCTGCTAGGCTCAGAAGCAGTCACAGCAGGGACTGCTGCAATGGGAGGGAGGAGATAAAATATGGCTCAGCCAAGGCCACTCCTCCCCACAGTAATCCCTGGGACCTAGAACTGAGCAAGGAAGACTCCTTCCTCTCCCGCTATAGTGTGGGGGCACTAGGACCCACTTGGTGCCTCCCACCCCACCAACCACATGGGCTACAGAGAGGGGCCAGCCAGAGACTCCTGCTGGCAGGAGCAGGAACAGCCAAAGCAGAGGAGGACCTTCAGACCTGTGGAAACTCCAGTCAATACTGTAGAATGTTCTCGGACTTGCTCTGTCCTGAGCTGATGGGCTGTTTCCTCCAACCCTCCCCCTCCCTTCTCACAGTCTCTTCACCTCAGTGTCACGCCACGCCTGCCCCCTCTACCTTCTGCTCCCTTGCCCTACCGCCCTCACCCCTCTTCCTCCTCACCTCCCTTTTCCTTCCATGTAGCTGATCCCCTCCTAGCTAACCCCCCCACCTCCCCTGCTCCCCCCTGTCATAAATATAAAGGGAAGGGTAAACCCCTTTGAAATCCCTCCTGGCCAGGGGAAAGCTCCTCTCACCTGTAAAGGGTTAAGAAGCTAAAGGTAACCTCGCTGGCACCTGACCAAAATGACCAATGAGGAGACAAGATACTTTCAAAAGCTGGGAGGAGGGAGAGAAACAAAGGGTCTGTGTGTCTGTCTTATACTGGTTTTTCTGCCAGGGATAGACCAGGAATGGAGTCTTAGAACTTTTAGTAAGTAATCTAGCTAGGTATGTGTTAGATTATGATTTCTTTAAATGGCTGAGAAAATAATTGTGCTGAATAGAATAACTATTTCTGTCTGTGTATCTTTTTTGTAACTTAAGGTTTTGCCTAGAGGGGTTCTCTATGTTTTTGAATCTAATTACCCTGTAAGATATCTACCATCCTGATTTTACAGGGGGGATTTCTTTATTTCTATTTACTTCTATTTTTATTAAAAGTCTTCTTGTAAGAAACTGAATGCTTTTTCATTGTTCTCAGATCCAAGGGTTTGGGTCTGTGGTCACCTATGCAAATTGGTGAGGCTTTTTATCCCACATTTCCCAGGAAAGGGGGGGTGCAAGTGTTGGGAGGATTGTTCATTGTTCTTAAGATCCAAGGGTCTGGGTCTGTAGTCACCTAGGCAAATTGGTGAGGCTTTTTACCAAACCTTGTCCAGGAAGTGGGGTGCAAGATTTTGGGAAGTATTTTGGGGGGAAAGACGCGTCCAAACAGCTCTTCCCCAGTAACCAGTATTAGTTTGGTGGTGGTAGCGGCCAATCCAAGGACGACGGGTGGAATATTTTGTACCTTGGGGAAGTTTTGACCTAAGCTGGTAAAGATAAGCTTAGGAGGTTTTTCATGCAGGTCCCCACATCTGTACCCTAGAGTTCAGAGTGGGGGAGGAACCTTGACACCCCCCAAAAAACAAACACAGAACTAACATAACCTTTGCCACCATCACTCTGCTTGTGTATTAGATCCCCCATCCTGTGTCTTTCTGATCTATTTATACAAGATTGTCTTATTGTTTCCTTGTACTCCCTCATTTGTCTGTATCCATCTGTTTTCTTATATTCAGATTGTAAGCACTTTGGGGCAGGGGCTGTGTCAAGTTTCCTGAACTCTAGGGTACAGATGTGGGGACCTGCATGAAAACCTCCTAAGCTTACTTTTACCAGCTTAGGTTAAAACTTCCCCAAGGTACAAACTATTTTACCCTTTGCCCTTGGACTTCCACTGCCACCACCAAACGTTTATCTGGGTTTATTTTACTAGGAAAGCATTGTTTGGAAATGTCTTTCCCCCCAAAATCCTCCCAACCCTTGCACCCCACTTCCTGGGGAAGGTTTGGTAAAAATCCTCACCAATTTGCATAGGTGACCACAGACCCAAACCCTTGGATCTTAAGAACAATGAAAAAAGCATTCAGGTCTTACAAGAAGAATTTTAATAGAAGAAACAGTAAAAAAGAAGTAACAATAAAAAGAATCACCTCTGTAAAATTAGGATGGTAAATACCTTACAGTGTAATTAGATTCAAAACGTAGAGAATCCCTCTAGGCAAAACCTTAAGTTACAAGAAGACACAAAGACAGGAATATCCATTCTATTCAGCACAGCTTAATTTCTCAGCCATTTAAAGAAATCATAATCTAACACATATCTAGCTAGATTACTTACTAAGTTCTAAGACTCCATTCCTCTTCTGTCCCCGGCAAAAGCATCACACAAACAGACCTTTGTCTCTCCCTCCCTCCAGCTTTTTAAAGTATCTTGTCCCCTCATTGGTCATTTTGGTCAGGTGCCAGCGAGGTTATCCTAGCTTCTTAACCCTTTACAGGTGAAAGGATTTTTCCTCTGGCCAGGAGGGATTTTAAAGGTGTTCACCCTTCCCTTTATATTTATGATAGGCTGCTAGGCACCACTGATATAGATATAGATATTTTAAAGAAAAGATAGGCAGGGGATTAAAGGGAACCAAAGGCACAGAAAAGTAACTTCCCCAAGCAGGCTAGTGGTCAAGTCAGAAATGAAACTCAGGTCCCTTGCTTTCCACTCAATGCCCTGTCCATTGGGTCACAAAAGGCACTTCCACTCTCCAGGGACTCCCACAGAGGTGAAACTAGAAGTTGAAAAAAATGTAACCCAAAAAAGTTAGGAAAATCCTTGAAAAGTGAAGTTTGAAGTTTTTCCAGGGGGAAAAAATCCAATTGGATAATATTGGGAATTTAAAATTTCAGGTACTGTGATTTGGATTTGTTGAAGTTTAGGGACACGTTGGAATTTGGCTTTTAACTGAGAGCTAATCTCAACCTTAACTAGAGAGGTTACAGAGCCCACCCTGTATGTGGTTGTGTCCACACACATAGACACACACACACACACGTAATGGTCAAAATACTTATAAACGCTTTTACAATTAATTAACAAAGTACTAGTGTAGCTCAGGAACATCAGAAATATTGCAGTAATGTTTATGTATTTGCAAAGGCAACATGGTAAAAACTTCAGTGGCAAATTCTATGCATTCAAATATTTTCCATATCTGTACATGTACATACATGCACATCAGACAGCTGCAGCGGCACAGGAGCCAGCAAACAGAGCTGTAAACAGGGGAGTTTGAGTGGGAGTTCTGTTGGAGAAGAAGGTGTTTGTATTTGGTTTTGTATTTGTATTATTTGTATGTGTAGAGGCTTGTAGGGGCTTTGTGCTGGAGAGAAGCTGAGCCCTGATTAGGGGGCAGGGCTTCTCTGAGTAGGGGTCCTATAATGGTAGCCAGCCAGTCAGGCAGTGGCAAAGACAGCTGTAGTGGCACAGGAGCCAGCAAACAGAGCTGTAAACAGGGGAGTTTGAAAGGGGTTCGTTTGGGGTTTGGTTTTTGCTGTGGGTGGTGAGTTTTGGTGTGGTTTGTGTTTCCCAGATTAACAGGATTTAGGTGGGAAGGCTATGACAGATACAGAGGCAGCAGTGGGAGTGACCCATGTAGTGGAAGACACAATGAAGATGACTGGATGTGGAAGCTGCGGTATGTACATGATCCTGGAGGGGCTACCTGGAAAGAGTTTCATCTGCATGAAGTGCCGTCTGATAGAGCTGATGGAAGAAAAGATCCGAGGATTGGAGATGCAGGTGGAAAGTCTGGTTGAGTTTAGAAGGGGGATCAAGCGGATTATGGAGCAAAGACATGAGGAAGCTGGAAGCAGGACTGAAGAATTCTGAGGGGAGACTGCTGGGTGAAGAAAATTGACAGTGGAAGCATGTGACTAAGAGAACCAGGCAGAGGAAAAGACGGGCTAGTGAAGGAGAAATAGAGCTCAAGAATAGGTTTGTAGAGTTGGAAAATGAAGAAGGGGCTCAGCAGGTGGTCACTGAGGGTGGAAGGGCAAGGAAGAAGAGAAGAGTGGCTAGACCTATAGGAAAAGGGGAAGAGTCAATGGAGACTACACAAAATATGAGCCCCAAGAGGATACAGAATGGGTTGAAGAGGATTACAAGGGAGAATAGGAATGGAAAGAACTTGCAGCCAGAGGGAACAGGGGATAGACCGGAGAATCGCACTGTCACCAGGAAAAGGCAGGTCTACGTGATCAGGGACTCCTTACTGAGAAGAATGGACAGGCCTGTCACCAGAGCTGATCCAGAGAATAGAAGGGTGTGCTGTCTTCCAGGTACTAAGATACAGAATGTGGACCTGAGGTTGAAGAAGGTCCTAAAGGGAGAGGGAAAGAATCCATTGATTGTCCTTCATATGGGAACAAATGATACTGGTAGATTCTCGCTGGAACATATCAAGGGAGACTATGCCAGGCTGGGGAAGACGCTAAAGGAAATTGAGGCTCAGGTGATCTTCAGTGGGATTCTGCCTGTTCCTAAAGAAGGGCAACAAAGGTGTGACAAGATTATGATGCTCAACAGATGGCTGAGGCAGTGGTGCTATAAGGAGGGCTTTGGGATGTATAGCCATTGGAAGGCATTCATGGACAGAGGACAGTTCTCTCTGGATAGACTTCATCTGAGTAGGGAAGGAAATAGACTTCTAGGATGGAGGCTGGCACAACTGATTGAGAGCTTTAAACTAGGAATCTGGGGGAGATGGTTGGGAGATGTCCAGGTAATCTCCACACCGGATTTTAGCATTGAGAAGGAAGAAAACAAAATAAGAAAGGATACAGCCGTGGGTAGGAGAATGGACATAAGGAGGAAGGGCAGTGTGGATACCTAGGAGGAGCCTAGGTAACAAAATGGAGGAACTAGAGCTACTGGTGCAGGAAGTGAAACCAGATATTATAGGGATAACAGAAACATGGTGGAATAGTAGTCATGACCGGAGTACGGGTATTGAAGGGTATGTGCTGTTTAGGAAAGACAGAAATAAAGGTAAAGGTGGTGGAGTAGCATTGTATATCAATAATGAGGTAGAATGTAAAGAAATAAGAAGCGATGGAATCGATAAGACAGAGTCCGTCTGGGCAAAAATCACATTGGGGAAGAAAACTACTAGAGCCTCCCCTGTGATAGTGCTTGGGGTGTGCTATAGACCGCCGGGATCTAATTTGGATATTTTCTTTAATGTTTTTAATGAAGTAAATTATGGAACTAATGGAAACTGATGTTTTTAATGAAGTAAACTAATGGAAACTGCGTGATCATGGGAGACTTTAACTTCTCAGATATAGACTGGAGGACAAGTGCTAGTAATAATAATAGGGCTCAGATTTTCCTAGATGCAATAGCTGATGGATTGCTTCATCAAGTAGTTGCTAAACCGACAAGAGGGGATGACATTTTAGATTTGGTTTTGGTGAGCAGTGAGGACCTCATAGAAGAAATGGTTGTAGGGGACAACCTTGGTTCAAGTGATCATGAGCTAATTCAGTTCAAATTGAACAGAAGGATAAATGAAAATAAATCTGTGACTAGGGTTTTTGATTTCAAAAAGGCTGATTTCAAAAACTAAGGAAATTAGTTAGGGAAGTGGATTGGACTGAAGAACTTATGGATCTAAAGGCAGAGGAGGCCTGGGATTACTTCAAGTCAAAGCTGCAGAAGCTATCAGAAGTCTGCATCCCAAGAAAGGGGAAAAAATTCATAGGAAGGAGTTGTAGACCAAGCTGGATGAGCAAGCATCTCAGAGAGGTGATTAAGAAAAAGCAGAAAGCATACAAGGAGTGGAAGATGGGAGGGATAACCAAGGAAAGCTACCTACTGAGGTCAGAACATGTAGGGATAAAGTGAGAATGACCTTGCAAAGGGAATTTAAACCAATAGTAAAAGGTTCTACAGCCATATAAATAAGAAGAAAACAAAGAAAGAAGAAGTGGGACTGCTAAACACTGAGGATGGAGTGGAGGTTAAGGATAATCTAGGCATGGCCCAATATCTAAACAAATACTTTGCCTCAGTCTTTAATGAGGATCTTAGGGATAATGGTAGCATGACAAATGGGAATGAGGATATCTGAGGTAGAAGCGAAACTTGAACAGCTTAATGGGACTAAATCGGGGGGCCCAGATAATCTTCATCCAAGAATATTAAAGGAATTGGCACATGAAATTGCATGCCCATTAGCAAGAATTTTTAATGAATCTGTAAACTCAGGAGTTGTACCGTATGACTGGAGAATTGCTCACATAGTTTCTATTTCTAAGAACGGGAAAAAAAGTGATCCGGGTAACTACAGACCTGTTAGTTTGACATCTGTAGTATGCAAGGTCTTGGAAAAAATTTTGAAGGAGAAAGTGGGTAAGGACAGTGAGGTCAATGGTAAATGGGACAAAATACAACATGGTTTTACAAAAGGTAGATCGTGCCAAACCAACCTGATCTCCTTCTCTGAGAAAGTAACAGACTTTTTAGACAAAGGAAACATAGTGGATCTAATTTACCTAGATTTCAGTAAGGCATTTGATACAGTGCCAGATGGGGAATTATTAGTTAAATTGGAAAAGATGGGGCTCAATATGAAAATTGAAAGGTGGATAAAGAATTGGTTAAAGGGGAGACTACAGCGGGTCATACTGAAAGGTGGACTGTCATGCTGGAGGGAGGTTACCAGTGGAGTTCCTCAGGGATCGGTTTTGGGACCAATCTTATTTAATCTTTTTATTACTGACCTGGGTACAAAAAGTGGGAGTGTGCTAATAAAGTTTGCGGATGATACAAAGCTGGGAGGTATAGCCAATTTAGAGAAGGACCAGGATATCATAAAGGAGGATCTGGATGACCTTGTAAACTGGAGTAATAGTAATAGGATGAAATTTAATAGTGAGAAGTGTAAGGTCAGGCATTTAGGCATTAATAACAAGATTTTTTGTTATAAGCTGGGGACGCATCAATTAGAAATAACGGAGGAAGAGAAGGACCTTGGAGTATTGGTTGACCACAGGATGATTATGAGCCACCAATGTGATATGGCCGTGAAAAAAGCTAATGCGGTCTTGGGATGCATCAGGCGAGGTATTTCCAGTAGAAATAAGGAGGTGTCAGTACTGTTATGCAAGGCACTGGTGAGACCTCATCTGGAATACCGTGTGCAGTTCTGGTCTCCCATGTTTAAGTAGGATGAATTCACACTGGAACAGGTACAGAGAAGGGCTACTAAGATGATCTGAGGAATGGAAAACCTGTCTAATGAAAGGAGACTCAAGGAGCTTGGCTTGTTTAGCCTAATGAAAAGAAAGCTGAGGGGAGACATGATTGCTCTCTATAAATATATCAGACAGATAAATACCAGAAAGGGAGAGGAATTATTTAAGCTCAGTACCAATGTGGACACAAGAACAAATGGATATAAACTGGCCATCGGGAAGTTTAGACTTGAAATTAGACGAAGGTTTCTAACCCTCACAGGAGTGAAGTTCTGGAACAGCCTTCCAAGGGAAGCAGTGGGGGCAAAAGACCTATCTGGCTTCAAGATTAAACTCGATAAGTTATGGACGAGATGGTATGATGGGATAACATGATTTTGGCAATTAATTGATCTTTAACTATTCATGGTAAATAGGCCTAATGGCCTGTGATGGGGTGTTAGATGGGGTGGGATCTGAGTTACTACAGAGAATTCTTTCCTGGGTATCTGGCTGGTGAATCTTGCCCACATGCTCAGGGTTCAGCTGATCACTATATTTGGGGTCGGGAAGGAATTTTCCTCCAGGGCAGATTGGAAGAGGCCCTAGGGGTTTTTCACCTTCCTCTGTAGCATGGGGCACAGGTCACTTGCTGGAGGATTCTCTGCACCTTGAAGTCTTTAAACCATGATTTGAGGACTTCAATAGCTCAGACATAGGTGAGAGGTTTATTGCAGGAGTGGGTGGGTGAGATTCTGTGGCCTGCATTGTGCAGGAGGTCAGACTAGATGATCATAATGGTCCCTTCTGACCTTAATATCTATGAGTCTATAAGTCTTTCTCTTTCAGGGATGCTGCAATGGCATTATCTTTCTTTAGGCAAGAATATCTGAGGGGCCTAAGGAAACTGATGGTGGTCATTCCTTTGAGCAAGTCGCTAGGCCAAATTTTGTCCCCGGTTACGCTGGCGCAGCTCCCAGTACTGTAAGTATTTAGTGTCCGATTAATAAGTGTATTATTAATATCTGACTCCTGTGATAGTCATGTTAGCATACCTTGACAGAGTAGACCTAAAGGGGCAAAATGACCTTTTTGTATCACACACATTCACTTAGACAGGCAGTTTTTGCAACCATAACTAATGTGCACAAATGACAACATTTACATAAACAAAATTCATTTGTCCATGGAAACTGAGCACAAATCAATTCGGAGTAGGCTTTGGAAATGCAAATTCTATCTCACAGGTAAAAACTGATTTGTATGCTAAACTGCTGAGCCCTGCACAAATGGAGGCTGGAATGAGACTGCTTTGAAAATTTGGTCCTAATCACCTGCAGTGTCAACAATTGTTTAGAAGTAAGTGTTTAAAGTGCTATGTGGTGTTTTATTCACAAATTCCCACTCATTTTACTGGGAAGATCACAAAGCACTTTGCAAATCTACCCCTTGAAGACTCTTCATTATGGGTATTCACCTGACCAAACAGTAGACTCCTTCGGCTCTATTGCAAACACTTAGACCTTGAGTCTGTAGTCCTTCTACATGAAAAATAACAAGCTCCATGCTTCTGTTTAATTATTTGTAGCACTGTTCCTTGATGGATGGAACAACATGCCTGTTGTAGAGTGTGGCATTATGATTTTATCTGTTGGCTGGACTATTGTGCAAATAAGCACTATTACTGGGAGCTGCACTGGTTCCTCAGAACTGACCCTCTGATACTGCAGAACTTCACTGTGTCAGCTGCATCAGGGTCTTCTATTACTTCAATCCATATTAAGGAGATGAATCAGCGCAGAATGGTTGAAGGGAATAACTGGTGGAGATGGCATAGTTTAAATCAGCTCCCATAACTGATGGAGTTTGCTCACAAATATTCACTGAGTCATATCTCAGGTGTACTGCTGCATGAGCAAGGTCTTCTAAATACCCAGCTAGCAGCAGTGGCCAAAAATACTTTTTCCATCTCTACTTACAATACATTATCCTCTTTTTTCTTTTGTGCCCTTCTTTTTTTCTTAAAAACCTGGCAGACAACTTATGTCAAAACATGTCTAATATACAAAGTGACTGTGGCTGGCCCTGGCATGCATATGCATTAGGGTATAAGGATCTTCTTCCCTTTAGGTGCCCCACGCAGTTCCAAAATACATTCATGCCACCAGCACTTAGTTCTGAAGAACAGGCTATGCACATTCAGAGAAGCAGCAGGCTGCTCTCAGAAGCACATTCCCTTTCATGCATTTCCATCTTGTACCCAAGTCTAGCCACAGCCCTCATAGCATAATTTGGCCTGTATGGGACAAGCCAGTGACTGAATAAGCAGTGACAATACAGGCCCCCACCTAGGAGTCTTGAGACTGGAAGTAGAACTGTGCTGTTTGTGTTTTTATGTTCTCAGTTTTGTCTAGTGAGAGACAACTAACATTTGTCTGGATTGATGCAACGATCTGTGAATTTGTTCAGGAGCAAAAATGTTGGTATTTCCCTGGCTGGTAGCTAAGCTTTTGAATTTTCAAGAGGGCAAAATTCTTACCTTGAAGTTGTCCTTCCAGAAGTAGGGCAATATAACACAAAGCTGAAAACAGACTCCTTTCTCCTCTACATAGCTGAGCTAGCCAGTCCAGGAGTTCTTTCATCATCTAGACAGCGCACATACCCTGGTGCTGTATGTACACAAAAACATCACTGTTCTGCTCCAAGTTTGTATTGCCTCTTTAATCTTTGTATAAAACAAGAAGCATGTGTCTTCTTACAGAGCAAAAGAGTGGCATCTTGCATAGCTGGTTGGAAGATGGGTAAGCAGGTTGATGTGACAAATGTATAAAAAGCGTAATTTTTCCCTTAACAAAATTCATTATATTGAAAAAAATCATCTGTACTATTGCTGATCAAACACAAGAGGAATTTGAAGGAAAATTTAGTTGGAATTTTTTTAATATTAAAACTTCATTGAAACTTTGCAATTATTTTGAAATGCATATATAATAGTTAATGAACATTGTCTGATTTGGGTGGTTGCTGAAAAACAAGTATATTTAACCCAGTTCATGATAGAAGTTAGTGAAATCTTCCCAATTGTGTCTCACAGAGTTTCTGTTCTACCTTAAGTACTCAGATACATGCACTAGTATACAGTTGGTCTAGAGCAGTGGTGGGCAACCTGGGTCCCGTCAGGGTAATCCACTGGCGGGCTGCGAGACATTATTTACACTGACCGTCTGCAGGCACTACTGCCAGCAGCTCCCAGTGGCCGCAGTTCGTCGTTCCCAGCCAATGGGAGCTGAGGGCAGCCATGCCTATGGACGGTCAATGTAAACACTGCCTCACGGCCTGCCCGTGGATCACCCTGACAGGCCGCATGCGGCCCGAGGGCTGTAGTTTTCCCACCACTGGCCTAGAGACCATAGTGAAGTTAGGAGACTTGTTTTCCTCTTTGGGCCTTGGGCACTACCATTACTCGGGAGGATACTGGTAATATATTCACTGTCAAAGGAGAAAGGCATAAGAAGTGACTGAGGAGGATGGATATCTGTGGCAGAATTAGCAGCCCAGAAGAAATATTAAGAGATTTTTTTAATTGTATCACTATAAACACTCTACAGCAAACAGCTCCAGATACAGACGCATGAATTAGATCTTTGTTGATGTAACCTTCAGTGTTGTCCCCCTAGCTTTGTAGCTATACAAACCAGAAAGATTCTAGAAATATTTCATCATCAGAACCAGTAAAAATGCCTGTTAACAAATTAAATATTTTGTCTAAAGAGGTGTAGTATTGGCCTGCCATTTATTGGGTTAAATGTCCAGGCAATGCACGTCCTTTGTTTACATACAAATGCATTATCGATTTATGGTAGCTCATTCATTTGCTTGAAAAAGTCTGGATCTAAAATTGATCCTCAGTTTTAAGTCATGCATACTGTGAACCTGACAGACTAGAATGTACTTAAAAGGGTGTGCCTTGCACAAAGGCAAAAAGGAAAATGCAAAGCTCCACACTGCAGAAAACTGAAGAGATATTTAACAATGTAAATTAAACATGAAAATCTGTATGTCTCAATTAGATTTTTACCAGTTTTCAAAGTAGGACTCCTGTGGAATGTGTCATGTTTCAGCAACTCTGTAGACTTTTGTCATGCCACCACATTTTTCCATCTGAAGACAGATTATTCATCTTTATTTTGAGGCAAGTGAATCTAAATCTGGAGTCCTATGTGTGTTACAACTTCATGTGTTTAAATTTCTACTAACATGAATGTTTTAAAAAAAATTAAGAAAAGGTTCTTAAACTTAACAGATGAAGTCAAGGAGACTAAAGAAACCTATATATTTAAATATTCAAAACAATCATTTAGTGCCCAATGCTCTTTCTGGGCTAGGCAAATGAGTATTCCAGAAAAGCCACAGCCGGCCAGGGAATAGCGGAAAATAACTGTTGCCCTGTGTTCCTTGGTCACTGTAAATCTCCAGTGTTCACCTCCTCTAGACATGGCACAAGGAGCCAATAAGCGGCAATGGGGGTGGATCTTTCAGAGTCAAGGCACATGCTCCTTGTGTTTTAGTGCCTGCTTCATAACCCCGTGGCACCTTCCTCTACCTGGATTACCGACATTTCTAGGGTGAGTCACGTGCACAGGCTACTCTGCAGGAGTTTTGCAGGCACTCACTGATCAGTGAATTACCTGGTTTAAATTCTCTGAGAATTGGTTTGGGCCCTTATGTCATGTCTATGGCCTAGATTCAGAAACAACAAAAACAAAGCATATCTTCCACAAGCCAGGACAAGAAAGCATAACACTAATATGGACTCAGATGTACATTTTGATGCATTAAGCGCTACATGGACAGTAGCTAAATGTTTTATGGACATCCATCTGATTGCAAAAAAGGATTATACTGCACCTTTTTTCCCCTCAAACTATGTAGCAAAGCCCAGGCTGAAATTCCATCATTAACTACTTCCTTTGTTCCTATTACAAGTGTTGCTGGATATTTGACTTTTAAAATTTATTATAGAAATTTCTGTCTGCACCTCTCACTCTGCTAGTGCTTTACATCAATAAAAGAGTTGATTATAAATACAATATAACATGCCCACGCCTCTCTTGCTTACTTAAAAATCCTCAGTCCTTAATGCTGTTCTTAAAGGTCACCAGAAAGCTTGACCAATTAAAAAAACTGGAAGAGCTGCACTGTGCAATTAAACTCCCCAAGTCCCCAGTCCTGCATGGAAAGCTCTGCTTGCATGGTGCCTCAGTGAAGTCAGTGGAACACTGCACAGACCCAAAGGTCCTCCCCGCAGATCTGGGAGTGGGATCCTGAGTCATGGGCTCACCACCAGTGGGAATGCTTCAGGAACCAACAACAACGACAGATTGACACTCCAGCCAAGTGTCAGAGGGAGAGAGCTGATCCCTCAGATAATGGAATGGTAGACCAATTTGTGTTTTATAGAGAAGAACCAACAGCTAGGACTGTGACAGAAATGGTAAAGATAGGTCTCATGCTGGAGCTATGGAAGAGACTATACAACTGACATTATAGTATGTAGTGTAGCTGCAGCCATGCTTGTCCTAGGATATTAGGGAGACAAGGTGGGTGAGGTAGTATCTTTTATTGGACCAACTTCTGTTGGTAAGAGAGAGAAGCTTTTGAGCCACACAGAGCTCTTCTTCAGGTCTGGGAAATGTACTCCCAGGATCACAGCAAAATGCAAGTAGTGAGCACATATTGTAAGGGACCATTCAAGGTAGAGTGTAAATATCTTGTTAAATCTCAGGATGTGCCCAGTATGAACTGGATATTTCCAGAAGTTTGAGCAGTCTCAGATAGAGTTGGGTTCTGGAGCACTTAAAGAAAGTGATATGTCTAATTGCTGAAGCAATCTGCTGCTTAAGTACTTACTAAGCAGTACAAGTAGCAAACAATTAGCCAGGACAGAACAAGTGGTATATACACATAACAGCTCAACCTGCCCAGGGAAGAAGTCATTTTATTCTGATCTAGCTAAAGGGTCTCAGAATGTTATTAGGAGCTAGGGGGCACTCCAGTCCTCCTGCCTTGAAATTACAAAGGCATGGATCATTGTGAGAAGGTCCACATCAGAGGAAAATAAAAGGTCTGAGCTTCTCGGCCAAACAGAGATGGGGAAAAAAGCTTTGGCAAAGATTTTTTTAAAATGGATGGACTGAGTTAGACACTTAAGTGTTGAAGTCAAAAGGAACTCAGCACTTTTGAAAATCAGGCAATTCAAGTAGGTGCCTAAATAACACAATTAGCTACAGCATCCGATGAAGTGAGCTGTAGCTCACGAAAGCTTATGCTCTAATAAATGTGTTAGTCTCTAAGATGCCACAAGTACTCCTTTTCCTTTTGCAAAATGATAGACTCTTTGAAAATGGCACAAAGTGTATTCATTAAACTAAGGCGCTTTTATGCAGCTTTGCCAGTGTAAAGGGCCCCTCTGTCCACTTCAAGACTGTTTTACGCTGCCAGAGCAGAGAAAAGGGGGTCTTAGTGTAAATGAGAATTAAGGTATATGTCTGTGATTTATTTTTCTTTAAGTTACTCAAAAGACAGAGACCTTTGTATACCCAGGGTAAAATTCTGGCCCCATTGAAGTCAATGGTAAAACACTCATTGGCTCTAATGGGGCCAGAATTTCACCACAAACTTCAGCCTAGAAAGAATATGCATTATGAAGAGAATTATAAAGTGCTCAAAATTGTCTTTTTTTTTTAAATGGGAAATTGACACCACGCTAACTTCCATATAGAACCATTACTAGGCACTGTTTTATAACATACCACCACTTTCATTTTACTTCCAATATCCACATATCAAACAATTTTTATAAAGAAAGCCCAAGAGACAACCACTTTAGATTGCCCTAGAGTCCTTTAGGGGTTGAGAAATTGGTGTGTATATAGAAAGGGGCCCAATATACTTAGGGCCAAAGCCCTGAAACAAGTGGTGCACTTCAATCTGGAGTTTTGTATGGGTCTTCTTTGTTTTGTTTTTTAATAAGAAGGAAAATAGCCTGTATGGAAATAAAAGTGCTTCTTAACAATAAGTTTCTGAAAAGCATTGAACAAGACATTAATAACAAAGTGAAATGATAAGCAGAATGGAAGTCTGTGAAAAATTCTATATTTGTATTATAAAGGCATTGTTTTCATTCTTGGCACCTTATTTTTCATGTACATAAAGAGAACGCAAGCTACAGCAGGGTGAGACAAAGATCAATGCTGAATGTATTACTTGGCACTGGTCAGACTCAGTTTAATAAGAAAAGAATTGATCCATTAAGCTAAACCTAATTCTTGGCCGAAAATGGCTGAAATCTCTACTTTATATTGCTAGCTTCATGAAGACCTATAATATCTGGAAGAAACAACTCAGAGCTGAGTTTTAATAAGATTAAATGTATTGCAAATATACTTAACAAGAATCTATCTAGTTGTTAATGATTGCTATTAATATCAAACAACTTTTGTATAGAATTTTTTATTAGAGTAGTTGTAAAATATAGCCATGTGAAATGCAATATAAAAAGGGGTTTAGGTAATTTGTAAGAGCTACAATTGCAGAACCAAAATTTTAACCTACAAGATATAGTAATTTATTTTATCAATCTAGTTTTTCACACAAGTGCAATTCAATTTGTAAAGTATTTAAGTACCAGTCATTAACACTGTATAGCAAAGTGCAGAAGGACAGAATCTACTGTATATGATTGTGTTATTATATGTGAATATACTGAAATTGTTTTTTCTTTCAGCAAGCTTTGCAATCTGTTGTTTAAAAAAACCACATTGCATTTTAACTTTAATATTTCTATGAATTTCTCCAGAAAGAGTTTTGCAATAACTATGGTAACTAAAAACAAGTACTGGTACTTTATGTTCCTTTGATTGTGTACTGTAGGATATCATTATTTAGCATGAATTTGCTTCTGTAACTGCTACCTGGGGGGGGCAATTTCTTGTTCCAAGTCAGCACATGACTACATCACCAGAAAACGAACATCACAACAGTAGTAAATATTCTTGCTGATTTCAGCAGAGGGATCTAGGATTGCCTGCATAAGGAACTTGAACTACCTTCTCACCTGTAGGGGCAGTTGCTGAAGGTCAGTGTGGTGGCACAATGGCTGGGCGTAAGCTTATACTGCTGTTATTGTGTTCTATCCTTTCTGTAGATAAATAGACTTCTGGTTCCAATCCTCCCAATCCAACACCTTTCACAAACATTAAGTTTGGAAGGAATCAGTCAGTCATGTTTGTAGACTGGATACAGGACTTTCCTCAAACAATGTATTCATGGATTACAAAGCCGGAAGGGACCATTGTAGCCATCTAGTCTGACCTCCTGCATAACAGAAGACATAACATTCCTGTATGAACTAGAGCAGATCTCTTAAAAAAACATCCAATATTGATCTTAAAATTTCCAGTGGGAGGAAAGCCACCACAACCCTTGGTTATTTGTTCCAGTGATTACTTCCCCTTACAATTAAAAATTTGCACCTTATTTCTAGTCTGAATACATCTAGATTCAACTTCCAGCCTCTGGATCTCGTTATACCTTTGTTTCCTAGGTTGAAGAGCCCTCTATAATCAAACTTCTGTTCCCCATTGTGACCAAATGCACCCCCATATTCATACCCTATGCACACTTGTAAGAATCTTTGTACAAAATATGCCTTGTGCAGTATCATTTGAAAACTAATAATTTGCTGGTCAGTAATATCATGATGAAATGTATGTAGCAACATTATATGTAAAGTTATGAACATAACCTGAAATCATGACTAAATGGTGTTTACCAGACAAATTTGGGGAGTGGCTAAACCTGCTTCTCAAAGCCAAAGCATAAGCTGATGCCTCTAGCCAGCTGTCATCAAAGTTGATGGGGGGCAATCCCCTACCAAGTGGCCATTCCTTTGGCAAAGAAGGGAGGCAGGAACTAAACAGATTTGCACCTTAGCAAACAACAGCATGGAACCTCTTTCACCACCAGACTCCTTGTCTCCGTCCTTGCAGTGGGAATGAACTTTATCTAGGGGTAAACTTCAGGAAAATGTATTTTGAAGCGTGACAGTACTATGAAAGTGAGGGTCAAAAACACTTCAAGTTATCACTCCCTAACCATCTCTCGTTGTTTCACCTAAGACATCAAAAGAAACAGTCATTGGACTTTTCTGACATCCTGACATGAAATTTGGTCAGCCCTGTTGGTGGATCATGTGGTAAGAATCTTATCTTGAACCAAGTCTAGTTTGTTAAGTTTTAGCACTAGAAAATGTTTTATCTTTTTCTCTTTTAACCATTTCTGAGTTTAATGCCTTATACTTGTACCCACTTAAAATCTCTCTTTGTAGGTAAATAAACTTGTTTTATTCTTTAATTAAAACTAATCCAGTATTGTGAATTGTTTGGGTAACCCATTTAAGATAGGAGACGGTTGTATATTGATCCCCTCAAAGGCTCAATGGACCTAATATATCTAGACCACTGGTGGGCAACCTGTGGCCTGCGCAGCTTCCCGCAGGTCCCATTGGCTGGGAATGGTGAACCGCAGCCACTGGGAGCTACAGGTGGCTGTGCCTGCGGACAGTCAATATAAACAAACTGTCTAGTGGCCCGCCAGCGGATTACCCTGACAGGCTGCGTTTGGCCCGTGAGCCGCAGGTTGCCCACCACTGCTCTAGACTGTCCAGGAGAGGACTGGACAGTGCAGAACATACATTTTGGGGGAAAATCCAGAATTGTGAGTGTGTTGGGGTCACACTGCAAGTGGTAACCAAAGCTAGGGGAATCCAGCATGTGACTGACGTGTCGCTGGAAAGCTGCAGCTATACACTGACACTCAAGGTCTTACCTGCCTGCAGGCTGAAAGGCTGTTTGAGAGCAGCCCAGGTGGGAGCTACAGCCACAAAGCATTGTGAGGCACCCCAGGTTGTAGGACAAGAGTGACAGCCTCTCATTGGTCTGGTTACACCCTGGAATGTCACACCCATGTAGGTACTTATAGTCTGTGATCAAGTCAACCATTAATCTTCTCTTTGTTAGCTAAACAGGTTGAGCTCCTCAAGGCTTTCATTATAACATATATTTTCCAATCCCTTAATCTTTCACATAACTGTTCTATGAACCCTCTCCAATTTATCAATGCTTCTTGAATTTCAGATACCTTACCTGGACATAGTATTCCAGTAGCAGTCAGACCAGTGCCAAATACAACAAAGTAATATAACCACCCTACTCCTCCTTGATAATCGCCTGTTCACTCATCCAAGGTTTGTATTAACTGTTCTGGCCACAGCCTCGTACCCAGGGCTCATGTTCAGCTAATTATCTACCATGACCCCCCATGTCATTTTTATAGTCAACTGCTTCCCAGGATAGAGTACCCCATCATGGAAGTATGGTCTACAATCTTTGCTACTAGATGTATAACTCTACCTTTGGCCACATTAAAATGTATATTGTTTGCTTGCACTCAGTTTACCAAGTGGTCTTTGAGTCTGTGTCAATGACCTGTCCTCTTCATTGTTTACCACTCCCCCAATCTTTGGGTCATCGGCAAATTCTATCAGTAATGATTTTATATTTTCTTCCAGGACATAGATAAAAATGTTATATAGCTTAGGACCAAGAACCAAACCCTGTGGGACCCCAACTGAAAAACAGCTGCTCAAGCATGACTCCCCATTTGTAACTACATTTTGAGATCTCACATTTATCCAGTTTTTAACCCATTTAATGTGCCATGTTGATTCTGTATGATTCTGCTTTCTTAGTCAAAATGTTGTGTGGCACCAAGCCTTACAAAAGCCTAAGTATATTGCATCAACTTTATCTTTTACCTTTATCAACCAAACTTGTAATCTCATCAAAAATGATATCAAGTTAGTTTGACAAGATCTATTTTCTATGTATAAGAGAACCAGAAATAGGTGTCAGGAACTCAGGTATCTTGAGGCATGGTTGCCTAGCAAGCCAATGAGTTCAGCCAGGGCCAATAAACCCACACTAAGTGACTGTTCTCCCTGATTGGTCAGAAGAGCCAAGAGATCACCATTTAAGCCCTGAAGCAACAGCAGTGCTGTGGTTTCTCACTGCATTCCATGCTTGCAGCTGCACCACACCTGCTTCCTGTCCAGCCCTTGCTTCACCCTTTTGCCTACTCCACTGTAACTCTAGTCCTTGCCTGTCTCAGAACTCCTGAGTACTAACTCCTGGTCCTGAACACCAGCTAGCCTCCTGACCATGACTCTGGTTCTACCTTTTGGTTCTGTTCTCGCTCTGGTGCTTGGCTGCTCTCCTGACCATGCCTCAAGTTCTGAGCTATGACTCTACACCAACCAGTATGCCAGACTTCCTGTTCATACCACTAGGCACCACCTATGCCTCAGTGTGACAATAGGAATCAGTCCTTCACCTACGATTTTAGTAAAAGAGAACATAATTGGAGTCACAGAGGTGGGAAACATCTAAAAGCAGCAGTGATCATAGTCTAGTTAGAGTTCTAATTGAGATTACAATGAAACCACAATGCAAATATAAAAACTTTGAAACGCAGCAAAAGGAATCGCAGGAAATGCTGGATGAAACTGAATGGGAAGCAGCACTGGATGAAAAGGAAAGAGAAGGAAAATGAACAAGTGGTGAAATTATTGTATACTATAATTAATGTACGAAAAAGGCATATTTAAGGAATAAAAACATCAGATATAGAGGAAAACTTGAAAGATTACAGCATGAAGTTATGAGAATGTAACAAAGTGATAAGGAAACCAAAGGTACAAAATGAAAGGAAATCTCACATGAAGTTAGGATATTGTAAATAAGGATTATTTTATTTTCAATTACATAAGGAATTTAAGGTCACTGAAAGAGAAAGAAGGGCAGCTAAAAATGGCAATGACAGTTTACTGACAAGGAGACATGGCTTAAACAATGAACTGGCTATTGTCCATAAACCAGGGTGGGGATAGATGACACAATCAGACATAAATTTCCTGGGGGAGAAAGAATAAATACTGAAGAAAGCTGGTATCACACTGAAATTGTCATTAAGAAATTAGAACGTCTTAAGGATAACATAACATAACATATCTTAAGGATAACATAACTCCAGAGATAGACAGAAGTTACTCAGAAGGGTATGTCAGAAGTGAAGGGGGAATCATTAGCAGATTTATTTAAAACCTGTTTGGAAATATGAGATGGACTGAAAAGAGGCCAGTGATACTTACAATGTTGTTAAAATTAAATCCATCTAGGAAACTACTAACCATTGAGACTGACTTCAGAGCTGTGTAATATCCTTGAAACACTATTATTCCAGAAGAGAATAAGGGAACAGTTGGTATAACTGCAAAAGGAATTGCTAGCATGGCCTCACAAAGGGAAGATCATGCCTAAGAATGCCCTCAGCACTTTTTAAAAAGAATTAAAAATTATTGATCACAGTGGAAGGTATAGACATAATTTCTACAGTCTTTAGAAAAGCTTCTGATAGATTACCACATAAAAAACTAATCTACAAGGTCAGTAAGTGTGGGAACAATCAGTAAGGTGATAGAATACACTGAAGAGATAAAAACTGGTAGGGCAGTCAATGAAAAAGAAAATGATAAAATTCAGCACAACTTAACTAAGATAAACTGAAAGCCTGCGCAGAGAAGAGACATTCAGTGTAGACAAATTTATGTTCATGAACAAAGCAGCAAATAACAAGAAAAGGGAATATACCCTTGAAATGCATAATCACTAACAACACCAGGCCTGAACCACCTCTCACTTACACTAGAGTAAAACTGTGAAATTTCATTGACTTCAAATGAGTTATTCCTGGCTTTCACATGAGTAAGTGAGAGGAGAGTCAGGCCTTTGGGCAGAAGAAAAATTAAGAAGGAATGGAACAGTTCGTTATAAAACACCCACAATTATGGGACACATGAAAAGAGGCATCAGATATAAGCCTGTTGAATTTCTTCTAGTTCTGTCTTAGGGTAATATGAAGATATGTTGCTCTGTTGGCATGATGAAGGGACTCAAGGGTCTTGGGGCCTGAAGCAAAACCCACTGAACTCAACGGCAGTCTTTCCATTAACTTCAGTGAACTTTGGATCAGGCCTTTCGTTACGCTATGAAATTAAGGAACCAATAGTGGAGATAAACCAATTTAATTTGCTATCACGTAATCAAGAGAGCCACACATTATTTGTACGCCAAATAATTCACCTGCTTTCTCTGTCACAGCTTAGGAAAATTGTGAGTTATATAAGAATTAAAGGCAAAGAATCTACATACATTTATATGAATATGAAAGGTGAAAGTCAAACACATTCACTTGGCACATTTATTTGAAAATGTTCACATGTATATATGTATAGTAATAAATTATGAATTTAAATTATGAATTTAGATGATTTATGGTATTTATTTCCACATAAGTATCTTATTTCAGTGAATTACTCAGGGGCATTGGTGAACAAAGAATTTTCTTTTATCACCATTAAATCTATTGCATTACAAATTTTATTTATTGTCACCCTGTTTCTACTGTTATAAGGCCACCCAATTTACCTTCTCTGTATGAGTTAACATTTTGTATACTGCTATCATGTCCACTCTTCTTTGGCTCCTCTCTAAACTAGTAAGTCACTTTCTTTTCAATACTTCTTCATGTGAAAGTTTTTCGATTTCTAAAATATTTGTTGCCCATCTCTGAACCATCTTTTTCTACTGTATTTTTAAGGTGACCTGAACTGAGCAAGAACCATTGATTTATATAGCAGCATAATATTTTCAGTAATATTCTCCATCCCATCATAATAAGAGGTTGATTATCTCCCATCGAAATCAGAGGGAGTTTAGACATTGATTTCAATGGAAGCCAGATCAGACCTTCTTTTGACTGCCATTGCACATCAGATAGAGGTTTTTACTGAACTGTCACCTCAGGACAGGATGCAGAGATAAAGTTTCTTGACACCTTAAATGACTGCTTCTTGGAGCAGCTAATCCTGGCACCCACAAGAGGAGAGGCAATTCTTGATTTAGTCCTAAGTGGAGCACAGGATCTGGTCCAAGAGGTGATTACAGTTGGACTCCTTGGTAATAGTGACTATAATATAATTAAATTTAACATCCCTGTGGCTGGGGAAACACCACAGCAGCCCAACATGGTAGCATTTAATTTCAGAAAGGAGAACTACACAAAAACGAGGAAATTAATTTAACAGAAATTAAAAGGTACAAATGAAAAAATGAAATCCCTGCAAGCTGCATGGAAACTTTAAAAAAACACCATAATACAGGCTCAACTTAAATTAAGAAACATAATAAGGGAACAAAAAAAGTGTCATCGTGGCTAAACAACAAAGTAAAAGAAGCAGTGAGAGGCAAAAAGGCATCCTTTAAAAAGTGGACGTTAAACCCTAGTGAGGAAAATAGAAAGGAGCATAAACTCTGGCAAGTGAAGTGTAAAAATATAATTAGGAAGGGCAAAAAAGAATTTGAAGAATAGCTAGTCAAAGACTCAAAAAGTAATATCAAAAAAGTTCTTAAGTACATCAGAAGCAGGAAGCCTGTTAAACAACCAGTGGGGTCACTAGATGATTGAGGTGAAAAAGGAGCACGCAAGGACAATAAGGCCCTTGCGGAGAAATTAAATGAATTATTTGCATCAGTCTTATCAGCTGAGGATGCGAGGGAGATTCCCAAACCTGAGCCATTCTTTTTAAGAGACAAATCTGAGGAACTGTCCCAGATTGAGCTGTCATTAGAGGAGGTTTTCTCTCACATCAGTGAACAGGTTGCACATTGTGGATTACATCTGAATTTTGCTTTTCATACTGCCTTTTTTATATAGTAACAGGCCATACACTTCTTAGTCAAAACTCCCACCATCTTAAGTTGAGGGGTGGTCCAATGCTATTTAAAAACCGTACTCTCAAACACACTTTGATAAAACTAATGCCTTGGATGAATGGAGGATGGAATTCATACCTGTGCACCTGCTGTTGCTTGGCTAAAGATGTTTTCCATAAACTGGTTTAGAAGAGCAAGAGTTATATGTGCACAATGGAACAAACTAAAGTGTTACTTTCAAAAGCGCTCAGTTGGCCTAGCTGTTCCTACTGAAATTGATGGTAAAACTCCACTGACTTTATTTGGCACAGTTAGACCAATGTTGAGTGCTCTTGAAAACCACACCTTAAAAACTTCACTTTTTTCAATGCCTTCAGAGCCTATGAAATGTGCAATGTTCATAGCTCTCTTTTTATCTAAGGGCAGATTCACCAGGAGCAATGGTAGTGCAAACTTCCCTTCAAAATAATGTTCTTTAACTCTGTCCTGAAGGGGCCACTTTTACAGGTCAGAGGTGAGTCAATTCCTCATGTCCACCCAATCACTGACATCTGCGCTGAGAGTGCTACCAAGGTACCATGAATAATAGTGATTTTTGTGATGTTGGCACCTGTAATGGATACCATTAATTCATCTCACATGGGGCATCCAACATCTGTCAGATGGTAACAGTTTTTACTTGCTACCAGCCTGGGATGGATTTAAACATACTGAGGTGAGAGACTTCATATCCCATTACCAATTTCCTGAGCGATGGATTTAAACATATAATGCTGAGGTGAGAGACTTCATAGCCAGTTACCAATTTCCTGAGTGATCTAGTTCCTCAAAAGCTTAGATTACTTGGAAAAATAGTAAAAAATTACAGAGCCCCCCCTTAAATTTCAGCATCAGTGATTTCTGTCATGCCTGTGATGTCTCACTGACTTCAGTTATATGGGACTGATTTAGCCTTGGTAAGTGTAGGGCAAAAAGGAGTGCTGAAAAACCCAACATTTGCCACATGATCTGATTCACACAAGACCCTCTGTGTTTCAAATGAAGCTATTTAACCACTGCACAAAAAGGTACTTGCAAAGTGTCATTGTGGTAACGTTTCCATGTGCAATGTATGTGCTGTGTAGGGGATGGGTGGGAGGAAATTACTGTACTAGCTAGAATGATCAAATGACTAGAAGAGGAAAAAGAGAAATTATAGTTTGGCTAACAATATATCTGTTATACAGTGAATGCTCTTGCATGTACTTTATTTGAAATCTGTTACGTTATTGTCTATTTTGCTTTTTAATTTTCAGCATGGTCTCCTTTACTGGCATTGGTGTTGAACTCAGGAGTTCCTTTTCTCAAATTGTAGTGAAAACCTCATTTTGAACAATTTAGCTAAGCAATGAAGGAAGGCTAAAGGTAGTCAGGCAGTGGAAGTTTCTGCTATACCCTAGCTTGGTGTCCTGATTATAGCATTATTATAATTTTCCATGAGTCTGTTCATAGGAATCAAGGAATTTATGAATCATTAAAAGGTACAGATGATAGAGGAGTTATTATAATGGCATTCAGAAGAATTACAGGAGATATCACAGAAGCTATAACGTTAACCCCATTCACTGAATGCAAATGCAATCACAAAATGTAGTGATGTCACAGAATGTAACTGTGCCAAATTTTCAGTCAGCCTTCAGCCAGCTACCAAACCTGTGCCTGCAGGTTTGTACAACCATTTTCATGCAAAACCCCTTGCTTTTGAGCATGCAAATCTGACAGACATCAATGTTCAAGATAAAATGTATGTTTTAATGTGCAAATGGTTACATCTGCAAAAACTGTGGGCTCGAGTTCAGAAGCAGCCTTTGAAAATGTGACCCTGTTAGTCAGGGATATTATTACACTAAATTGTCCATTTTCCTACCCATCTCCAATAAACTCATTGCACTAAAAATAAATTAAGGACCAAACTGAAAAGCACTACTCACATTAGTGACCAATTACTCACATACTACTCACCAAGAAGAAAATTTGACTCTAAATCATTTTAACCAGGCTTTTTAAAGAATTAAAACTGAGACACTTGCCCTTTTACATGTAAATATCAATTACATAAAAACTGAATACACAAAATAAAGATTATCCAAAATTTTGCAATTGCCCCAAAATCAGAATTTCTGTTTTCTAAAGATTTGATCTTCCAAAATTCTCTACATTTCAAATCACCCCCTGAGCCATTTAGTCACGTGGGATTTACCTGCATTACTATCCCACAATAATACCAGAAGAGACCAATTTCAGCATTATACTTTCATTGAATTATTACATTTCATTTCTTTAGATCCAAAGCACTAGAAATCTGATAGCTTTGAAAGAAAGGAAAATGTCCATTGCATACAATTACAACATGTTGTATCTAAAAATCTTTATGCTTTCTTTCTTATTCTGAGCTTTCTTGCTTAAACATACATAACCTTTAGTTGATTGGATAACCTTCTCTGTTACTTGACAGGTGTGTACTTCATAGGTATCCTGCTCTGCTCACAAGAAAAATGCTTAGCTACAGTCACTTTCCCTGATATGATAGCCCTGGTGTTCCTCATGTTAGCTTTCACATTACTCCTCCTCTGGACTTTTTCCGATACTTTTAAAAACCTAATGCAATAGAAAAGCAGCTGAATCTGTTAACCACAGCCCAATTCCCCTTTTTGTTTTTGAACCAGAGAGGCCCAAACCTTCATTGAAGAGGTTTTTCAGGTCAGATTTGAAGTCCATTAGCATAGCTGTGAGGGGCTGCTTGCAGAACACTTCTCCACACTGCGTCTGACTCTAGTCAATACTACACTAAAAGTTCCATACTTTCATTAGCTCTGAAATCCATCAAATCAACTGCTCAGTATACGTTTAAGAAAGGAGAAAAGTAGCTAGCTTTACCAAGCTGGACCATTTTTGGTTGATCTGAACACAGGACAGAGAGCCAAGACTCCCAGATTCTGCGCTGGCTATGTAACCTACCCACTGCGTCACCTTCGGGAAGTCACTTAGTTTCTTTGTGCCTCAGCATATCCATCTGTAAAACCGGTGAACTTTGACCCATTGTGATGGTGTTGTGGTTGTATACTCAGAAGGTTGTGCACTACCTAATTAAAGTTTGTAAAACACTCACAGGACTTTTAAATGAAATATACAAGTGAAAAGTATGAAGTGGAAAGATATGTAAAGGATGGTTAACTTCTTGCCTAAATGAAGGTGTTCCACCTCAGCTATATACGATCATGTCGAAGGCAGAAGAATATCAGTCTACCCTAATTTGTATGAGAAAGGCATGTAAATAATAGAAGAATTATGTGGGGCAGGAGAGGTATTCTTTACTTGTAAGGAATCATTTAGTTGCTGATGTATCCCTACTAATAATAAGCTCTAGCTTCACCTCTTTATCCTCATAGCCAGGATAGAGGCGTTATATATATATATGTTTTCCACTATGTTTTGTCTCCGAAATATTTATTACTATAAGAGGCAATAGATTACATTCCACAATGCTACTTCTTACTATAGTTAACACTGCTGGGAGGAAATCTGTCTCAGTCCTGAAGTTCCATTACAATAAAAAAGCAATAAAAGAAAACTAACAATTGAATATAAAATAAATAATTATTTTTGACAAAAAGTACGTTTGACGCTACAGCTACCAAGTGATGCAACCATTTGCTTTTCAGTCATAAATCAGGACCAACACAAAACAGTAATAATAATTATATTTTACACACAGCACATTTCAATCCCCAAGTCTTTTACAAAATATGGGCCTGTCCCTCAGAGATACTGAGAGTACTTCAAACTCCTACTGAAGATAACAGGACATGCAGGTGCTCAGCATCTATCAGAAACAGCCCTGCGTACACTTAAATGTAGCCATGCCTGGGATAGAAGACTGCGTGCTTGTTCTGAGCTGAAGCTGCGATGAACTTGTAACCTCAAGGAGTCCCCTTGGGGCAGGGGCGAGGGGAGTACTGCCTCTGGCAGACCCCACATTAGGGTGATGTTTAGTAAGTTTATTAGCATGCATGTAGGTTTATTGCTTTTAATACATTTTCTCTGCAATGTTTTTTCTTTAAGAATAAAGTAGGCTTGCATAGGAAGTACTGTGTGGTACCTTATAACTGTAGCATCTCTAAAGAGAAAGCAAGCAGGTTCTGCTTGGGATGCCTGTCTATGCCAGGGAGAACACAGTGTAGGCAGGGGACTATGCAGCCTGGAAATATCCCAGCCTAAACGGAGAGAGACGTAAATTTCCACCAAGGAGAGGCAACAGCTGGGGAGCTGGAAGCCTAAGAGTGGCCTTACTTGACTACTGAGGTGCAGTTGCCCTGAGCTATGACAGAAGGCTATAGACAACCAATACACATCAAGCTTCATATCATATCAGAGAAAAGGAAATTTTCCCAAAGGACCGCAGAGCAAACCCCTTCTCTTGTGAAAAGTGCCAAAGGACCTCTACTGTCCCTGGAAAGCAGAAAAAAACTCATTTTTAAAGCTCTTCCAAAATGCCCACACACAGTAAATTGTCTGGTACTAAATTTATCTACCTGAGGAGGAAGAGCTGACTCAACCCTTCTGGGATTTGAACTTCTGCAAATGTTGCTGATAGAATTACTCATTGGTAATTAACAAGTTGAATTTGCTACAGAAATTGCACAAAATTTAAATGTTTGAAAATATGGCTTATTGGCAAACATAAAATACCAATCCTTGATTGCTTTGTCCATGCAATATTCCTTGCACTGCCCCCCAGTGGGGATTTTACATTATTTGGATTTTGCCCAATAAGTGTGTAACAGAAAAGCCATCCCTCAAGATAGCTTTTGTTGCACAAGTACTCTACTCCTGCATGACTTAAGCCTCAGGTCAGAATGACAGTGTAAATCACATTAGAAAACTGCACTGAATACATGCACATAAAATCTGTAGTTAGCAGTAGATGACAGTTTTTGGTAAGTAACATGCCTGCCTGGGGAAGCTGGGCATTCTACAGATAAAGACGGATGCAAGAATAGAACAACTGTAAGGACCCAATCCTGTGAGGTGCTGAGAGTTGTCCATGGAAATTGAGGGCTCTCATGATCTCAAAAGAGATGCTCAGCACCTCACAGGCTCAGGTCCTAAATGGAATAGATGGCAAACAAGTCAAGAATGCCAAATCAAGTGCAAAGCTTAGAAACATTTCAAAAAGAGCAAGTGTGTATATATTAAACCAGACCACAGGGCAGCTTTAACTCAAGAATTCATCACTTAAGGGACTGACAAACCACAGACACTGACTCCACCAACTTTACAGGGGTAATATTTGTATAAAGATGAAGTCGTTTTTAATATTTTTCCATTGTACTAGGCACCAGTGAACTTTTCATCAACATGTATGTTTGTCTTCCCTTTCTGCTTTTTCTATTTCTGGACTAAAAATATTTATCATGGAGATTGCAAAAGACATCAAGCTCTGGATACACTTGAATTTGCCTCCTATATTATCACATGCTGCCGATTGTAGACCTGGTTCTCCACTGACTTGCTCCCCATGTCATCATTTGCAGATGTGAAAAATATGTGTAAAATGCTACCAAATCAGAATGGAAGTGTTGCACACCCACATTGCACAGCTGTAGATAGCTACATAAGAGGCAAGGTGGTAGAGAATCAGGCCCAGAGTGTTTAGTCATCTGTAATACCCGTATTTCAGCCTTTTAAAATGAATTCATGTTGATATTCAATGTTTTTGAATTTCCAGGCCTTTTGCCCTATTGTCCAAGAGTGTGCAATGGTGCCAAAAGCAAAGGTGGTGAAGACACCTAGCAGGAATAGCAGAAGTGGACTTCGTTGACCCCAGCCAGTTTCTGTTTATCACCTGTCGATGGAAGCTCTTTCTTTATTTCTGAATACTGTGTGAAGAGATCTCTCTCTGCCAAAGCTTGTGCTCTTCCCTCCTTCAGTCCCTATCTGATATTTTTAGTCAAGTACAGGACCAGGCAACCCTGCCTTGAAGGTATAGATATATATTTCAGGTGTTATCAATAAACACCCTGAGACTGCACTCTCTTTTCAATGTATCGATATATTTCATTAAAGTGAAAATATGTCTGAATACAAACTGAGCTCTCAACTGTTTCACTTCTCTTAACTCAAATATCTTAATGAGACTATCTAACAAAGAAGATCAAAGGTTTCCCTCATACTCTGTTTTGTTACTAAATGTATAAAGTCTAGCATAGTTAAATGTCAGATTCGCACTTTCTTGATTTAGCCTTGCTATTTAGTAGTAATTATGGACAGAAGTCTCATTTAGGGGTATTGATCCAGTCTTTAACACGAGGAATAAATTCAGCAGCTGAACTATGGAACACATTAGATGAATTCACAATCCACGAAACTCTTCAAAGAAGCAGTAATATTTCATATATACTTTATCATAAGCTTTTCTCCAGGGAGAGTCACAGAATGAAGAATAAAGAACACACAGTCCATGTATAAGCCATATATGACTGAAGTGCTAATCCTGCCCTCATTGAAGATAGCAGTCCTGATTCAGGAAAGCATTTAATCATATTCTTGAGTTCATTAGTGTTCAGAAGAATACTTAAATATGTGCTTATTTTTAATAATATGCTTAAGTCCCATTAGCTTCAACAGGTCTTAAGTACATGCTTAAATTCTATCCTTTAGAGGAATGCTTTCCTGACTGGTATTGATGGGTTTTCCATTGACTTTAATAGGAGCATGACTGGGCCACAAGAACATTTAGGATACTTAATGCTTAATCAAGCTGACTGTCCATGTGACATTAATAAAACAAAAGGTATGTTAAAATAATGTTGCATGCTTGATTTGAGCAATATGAATCAAGGACTTCTGAAATTAGTGAATAATCCAGTCCAAACTTCCCCACCCACAGTACAAGCTATACATAATTGACAGGATAAGAACGTGAATAATCCAGTGTCACCGTAGACTTTAACCTTTATTATTATTATTTATTTTATGTTTTGCAGGTTTATGGTAAATATTTAAGACTGAAAATATAATTTTCTATTTAAATTTACTTATTTTTCTTAAATTTAAAAAAATCCATAATATAGTTCTATGAGATTTATCTATCTATAATAGACTGTAACAGCTGTTATGGTCTATTGTGTAAATAAGTAATTACAGAATTTACAGACTATCATGTAAATATGTAATTATGGACTTTTTAAAATGTGCATTATTTCCTCGATAGTCTATCGTTTAAATATGTAATTATGGACTTTAAAACATGTATTATTTACTCAGTTTGCAACAGCTCCTTGGGACAGAGCTTTCCTGGCCTATCGGGTAAACATGTAATTACAGAAATTTAAAAAATATGTATAATTTATTTATTTGATAGTGCTGCTGTCAATACATAATCACAACCATTTTAAAATCGGTAGCATGTACTCAATACTCTATCGAGGTTCCACAGGTCAGCTTAAGAGTCTGTTTGCTTGTGGTTCAATATTCTGATGCAGTGTAGTGAAGCCTTTGGATAGTCAGTTGTCTTACTACAGTGCTATCCAATGAAAATTACAGGAGCAGGCATTTGAGTTTTTCACAGAAAAAAAAGGTGTCAATATAGGAAATCAGAAAAATATTCCAGTCCTTACTTCATTTCACAGTTTTTGGTAACAGTGTCTCCAATATACTGCATTGAAATTAGGAGTTGGTGTTGCATTGACTATTCTTTGTAGATTATTTTCCTGTTTCTTTAAGGCGGTGGTATTAGTGGTATGTAATCTGTGGATTTTATTTCTCTGTAAGGGTATGTCTACACTGCAATTGGAAAATGCAGCTTGCCCGTGCCAGCAGACTCAGGCTTATGGGGCTCGGGGAAAGGGGCTGTTTAATTGCAGGGTAGATGTTTGGACTTGAGCTGGAGCTCAGGCTCTAGGACCTTGCAAAAGGGAGGGTCCCAGAGCTCGAGCTGCACTCTGAGGCCAAATGTCTACACTGCAATTAAGCAGCCCCTTAGCCTGAGCCCCGTAAGTCAGAGTCAGCTGGCATACGCCACCCATGAGTGTCTAATTGCAGTATAGATGTACCCTAATAGCCCTCCCAACTTTGGGGCAACAGTGTTACCTTCAGCTGCACGACATGTATCTCAAATTTGTGTGGGGACAGGTTGCAGTACATGGCTCTGTAATTTAAGCTTTCTGATATTTCTCCTATCTACAAAGCTCTTTATACTTCAGAGACATTTCCAGTTACAGGTAGGTGTGGATATCCTTCCAAGTGGTGAGAAAAACTCAAAAGGGGTGCCACTTATCCAAGAGGGAACATTAAAGGTATTATCATCCTGAAAAGGGTAATTAGCATTACCATTAAATATTTATATTACTGAAAGACTTATAGCTACAGTCAGGATCAAGATCCCTTTGCTAGTAGGCTCTCTACAAACGTGACTATGTCGCCCCTTCCCAAAAGATCTTTAAAATCTAAGAAATATTAGCAAATACATAATATTTTATATAGTGCATTTTGGAAATAAAAGAAGAATAAGTTTTTGGCCAAAATTTATGTGCTGCATTTAGGATCTGCTACAGTCAGGATCAAGATCCCTTTGCTAGTAGGCTCTCTACAAACGTGACTATGTCGCCCCTTCCCAAAAGATCTTTAAAATCTAAGAAATATTAGCAAATACATAATATTTTATATAGTGCATTTTGGAAATAAAAGAAGAATAAGTTTTTGGCCAAAATTTATGTGCTGCATTTAGGATCTGCTGCCTTAACATTATATAACAATTCTATAATCCAGACATGCACCTTGAGATAATCCTAATAATCAGCAGCAGTGATAAGAGTATAATTATTTATTTCATAAATATATAGAATAGTTATGTGATTGTGATATACTTGTAACATTCCTGACCTGGCCTTAAACATGGATAGTGAGATTACCATAGTCTTGGATTTGTAAAATTATCTCCCCAACTGGAAAAAAGGACACCCATAAAAGTGAAAAACACATAACAAAAAGGTGTATTGTCACATTAAGGTACACATTATTAATTATTACTATTATTCACTTGTATTACAGTATTGCCTATAGGCCCCTACCAAGACAGGAGCTCCATTGTACTAAACTCTGCAAATACACACAGTAAGAGATAATCCCTGTTCTAAAAAACTGCCAGTCTAAATGCAAGCCAAGGGAAAGGAAATACTATTTTATAAAAGGGGAACTGAAACAAGACAGGTTAAATGATTTGTTCAAGGTCACACAGTAAGTCTCTGGTGGAGCCAGAACTGAACTCTGAACTTCTGAGCTCCAGCCCAGGGCATAAACCACAAGAGCACTAGAGATCATTGGACCTAGTTTTATATAGCAAACTCTACAGATCTATGCCTGAAAAAGCACATGAATCCAACTGCAAAGCACTAAAGAGTATACTCTTTGATACATATTTCATATATCCTTGTGATAAATGAAGGGGGAGAGGGGGGAGGGTAGCTCCCTTTTATGGATACCTAGCCAGCCAGTAGCTATAAAATCCCTCTTAGTAGCTGTTCTCTAATTGCTCTTCCCGTAAAGGGTTAAAAAGTCTCACTGCTATGCATAGGTAAAAGGAAGTGAGTGGGCACCTGACAAAAAGAGCCAATGGGAAGGCTAGAACTTTTTAAAATTGAAACAAGACTCCTCTTTTGTCTGTTTGTTGTTGTTCTCTGGGGAGAGGCGGACAGGACAGAGCTATGCTGTAAGAGCTTGGGCCACGTATGAAAAAAATCATCAGGATCATACCTAGAAACTACTCATTTAAAACCCCCAGCTATGTAAGTAGCTCAGAAAATGTCTAGGAAGACGCAATTAGGTTTATTCCTTTTATTTCATTATGGCTTGTGGATTCCTCTGTGCTAACCCCAGATGCTTTTTGTTTTGCTTGCAACCTTTAAACTGGATGTCAAGAAAGCTATTCTTGATGCTTAATCCTTGTAGTTGTTTTGTTTTTTTTTAAATCTAGCAAATGTCTAAGTTCCCAGATGTATTTTCTTTCTTTTTTTTTTAATTAATAAAATTTACCTTTTTAAAGAACAGAATTGGATTTTTGTGTCTTAAGAGGTTTGTGTACGTTGTTTAATTAGCTGGTGAAAACAGCTGATTTCTTTTCTTTTTTTTCTTTCTTGGCTCTTCCACAGAGGGGGAGTGAAAGGGCTTGAGGGTACCTCACAGGAAGAAATTCCCAAGTGCGCCTTCCTGGGTTCTCAAAGTTCCACACTTAGATGGTGGCAGCATCTACCCATCCAAGGTTACAGAGAAGCTGTAACCTTGTAAGTCTTGTTTAATACAAGTCACTATTAATTTTTAGAATTTTTGCAGGCCCCTACCTTCTGCACTAGAAGTGCCAGAGTGGGGAATCAGCCATGACAATCCTTGATAAAGAAAACAGCATAAAAAGACTTAAGTTCACTTCCACTATTATACTTTGTATACAAATGGACATTTTAACACGTGGAACAAGAGGGTACAGCACGATCGATAAATATAATACCTTGAGGTAGAGATCACATTGCCCACTCTTTAAATCTGCATGTCCAGAAACAACACTTTTACATTATATAACAAAATATGGCCAAAAAAGGGTAGATAGCACATACTGTATTCTGCAGTTTAGAGTTTTACAGCATACTCTCCTCCTACCTCTCTGATCACTGCTTCCATGCTCTTCCTCCTTTCTTAGGAGTTCTTCTAGGCTCTATCCTCAGCCCCCTTCACCTCATTGCTAATCAATCTTATTGGATTGCATGGCTTTGGCTACCATCTCTACACTGATGATTCACAAATCTACCTCTCCGCTCTACAACAGCCTCCTCTCCAATACCACAACTTGGCCTGTCATTCTGACATCTCCAGGAGGATATCCCATCATCAGCCCAAACTTAGCACGGCCAATACAGAGTGCTTGACCTTTCCCCCACAAGTGCTTCCCTTTCGCACCTTCCTTCATCACTGTGGACAAATCACCATCCTCCCAGTCATTCAAGTCCATAACCTTGTGTCAGCTTTGACTCTGCCCTCACTCTAGGTGCACAGATTCAAACCACGTCCAACATTTGCTGCTGCCTCTTCATATATAATACCCCTAAGATCCAGCCCTTATCCCACTAAGTCCATTCAGAATGCTGCTGGTAAGATCATCTTCATGTTGCATTGGTTTTGAACACACCACCTTCATCCATGCGTGCCTCCACTGGCTCCTATTCTTCAAACACAGCAAATGCAAGTTCCTTGTCTTGAACTTTAAGACCCTTCACTATTTAGCCCCACCCTACCTATCTGATATACTATTTCACCCCTCAGACTTCATAATCCACCAGCCCACATCTCCATCAAACACCTCTGCACTTTCTCACTTGCTTTATGAGTGTGCAAGATTCCCAGGAAAGATCTGTAAAACCACTACCCTATCCTTCTTAAGACTCACTTCTACCAGATTGGGGGAAAAAGGATAGTGGGACACTTCTAATCTCCATCCACACATGACACTACTCACAGTAGATTGTGCAGATGTTAAATATATTCAGATATCCCCTCAGGGCTCCTTGGGCTAGCCTCTCCTACATTGGGGTTTGGATACACCAAGGGCTCTTTTGGGCTTCTCATGTTTGGCTTCCTCTCAGTGGAGCTTATTGTAATAACTGGGACTACAAATTTACTGTAATTGTAAGCTTAACTATAAGAAGTGAGTGAAAGTTCATAAAAAGTCACTATAACTCACAAAAAAATGTTGTACAAAAGGGAGCTAGAAAGACTAAATGAGTCAAAACAAAAAGACCTACTGACATAATTCAAGGACTGTGTTAAGGTCATGCCTGGTAAACAAGAGAAGGGTGGGACCAGAAATTAATAAACCAATATTCATGTGTCAGAAAAATGGTGGACAAAATAACAAGAATATAATAACCTATCCCCTCGCTCTATTTTTGGCTGTTTAAAATAAAAGTCTTGGGGGGAAACTAGCTGCAAGCTGTCTGACTACCAGCGTAGATTGATTTAAATCAAAGCAATTTAAAATCACCAATTTTAATCATGATTTAAACCAGAAAGCAGGAAACCCTGATTTAAATAATTGATTTTACTCCCCATTTTGCACCTGTACTTTTTTAGTTATTTTCCTAAAGAAAAGTTAATACTTATTAGACCATTAACACATGTTAATTTTCAACTAAATATAACCTTTATACTAAATTGGGTACCTCTCTTTACTACCCAGTATATCTATACATATTTAATTAAGAAATTATATAGCTTAACATAGTTCTATTCAGATAAATATTTTTTACATTTTTTATGATGTTAGAAAATGTAAATGATGAATTTCTTATTTCCTAGATGATTAAATTTTTTATTTGTGTCAAGCTGGATTTGGATGAAAATTGGAATTCAATTAGAAATGCACAAAAGCAGTATTTTTTTAAAAAATTAATAAACCTACCTTAATGTACTGGATATATAAGAAAAAAATTATCAAAACACATTTGGCATTTAAAAATGATTTATTAAACAAAGGAAGTATTTATCCGTAGTTAGTGAATTGAATTGATCGTTTCTGGTCACTGTGTCCTTCAAAACTTTACAGCTAGTAGATATCATCCTCTAGTTTTTATTCTTAGATTGGAAAAGGCCAGCTTTTTCAAATCCCAATTGTCTTCCTAACTTTGAATGAACCAATCATTGAACTGAACTTCTTGAATAAACTGAACTGAAGAAATATTATTTCTGCATCTAAAAAAGAGGCTACTGCTGTCACTTTAACAAACTCTGGTACCGGTGATTTCCACCAGTTCAGTGATGTGACTTTCTTTTAAAACTTTGGCAGCAAACATATACTGCTTAATATTATTATTTTTTATTTAAGTGATTTGAATAGATTACAGTAAATTTAGGCCTTAACATATTTTATTATTTCAAATTTAAAGTTTTACATTTAAAAACAAAAAATGTATTTAACTTAAATAAAAATATTATTTAAATTAAAAAATTGTAGGGCTGTCAAGCTATTAAAAAAACTAATCATGATTAATTGCACTGTTAAACAATAATAAGATACCATTTATTTAAATAGTATTGGATGTTTTCTACATTTTCAAACATTGATTTCACTTACAATACAGAATACAAAATGTACAGTGCTCACTTTATATTTTTAATACAAATATTTGCACTGTAAAATCAAAAGAAATAGTATTTTTCAATTCACCTCATACAAGAACAGCAATCTCTTTATCATGAAAATTGAACTTACAAATGTAGAATTATGTTCAAAAAATAACTGCATTCAAAAATAAAACAATGTAAAACTTTAGAGCCTACAAGTCCACTCAGTCCTACTTCTTGTTCAGCCAATCACTCAGACAAACAAGGTTGGTTACATTTTCAGGAGACAATGCTGCCCACTTCTTGTTTACAATATCACCTGAAAATGAGAACAGACATTTGCATGGCACTGTTGGAGCCGGCGTCGCAAGATATTTATGTGCCAGATGCACTAAAGGTTCATATTCCCTTCATGCTTTAACCACCATTCGAGAGGACATGTGTCCATGCTGATAACGGGTTCTGCTCGATAACCATCCAAAGCAGTGCAGACCAACACATGTTCATTTTCATCATCTGAGTCAGTCAGAAGCCACGAGCAGAAGGTTGATTTTCTTTTTTGTTGCTTTGGGTTCTGTAGCTTCTGCATTGGAATGTTGTTCTTTTAAGACTTCTGAAAGCATGCTCTACACCTCATCCCTCTCAGATTTTGGAAGGCACTTCTTGGGTCAAGAGCTGTAGCTATCTTTAGAAATCTCACATTGCTACCTTCTTTGCGTTTTGTCAAATCTGCAGTGAAAGTGTTCCTAAAACAAAAACATGTGCTGGGTCACCATCCGAGACTGCTATAACATGAAATATATAGCGGAATGCAGGTGTGACCAGAGTCCCAGTACGGGCCAGCTGAGGTCACTCAATTACGGTGAACTCTAAAGAATGGAGCAAATAATCCCCACAGCTGGTAGATATTTTTAATACTTAGATTTACCAAGAAGCATAAAACAGCTTCTTTATAACCTCACTGGTGCCCAGAAACCAACAACACAGTTCCCTTGAAGTAACCCAGCCTCAGGCCTCCATTTAGGTACCGAAGTCAAATATGATTAAAATTTCTGAAAATCTTATTTCATCATATAAAATAAAAGGTTTTACCAATCCCAAAGGATCGGACACATTACCTCCCAGGTTAATGAATATTCATAGAATCATAGAATATCAGGGTTGGAAGAGACCTCAAGAGGTCATCTATTCCAACCCCGTGCTCAAAGCAGGACCAATCCTCAACTAAATTATCCCAGCCAGGGCTTTGTCAAGCCTGACCTTAAAAACCTCTAAGGAAGGACATTCCACCACCTCCCTAGGTAACCCATTCCAGTGCTTCACCACCCTCCTAGTGAAAAAGGTTTTCCTAATATCCAACCTAAACCTCCCCCACTGTAACGTGAGACCATTACTCCTTGTTCTGTCATCAGCTACTACTGAGAACAGCCTAGATCCATCTTCTTTGGAACCCCATTTCAGGTAGTTGAAAGCAGCTACCAAATCCCCTCATTCTTCTCTTCTTCAGACTAAATAAGCCCAGTTCCCTCAGCCTCTCCTCATAAGTCATGTGCTCCTCTGGACTCTTTCCAATTTTTCCACATCCTTCTTGTAGTATGGGGCCCAAAACTGGACACAGTACTCCTGATGAGGCCTCACCAATGCTGAATAGAGGGGAATGATCACGTCCCTTGATCTGCTGGCAGTGCTCCTACTTATACAGCCCAAGATGCTGTTAGCCGTCTTGGCAACAAGGGCACACTGTTGACTCATATCCAGCTTCTCATCCACTGTAACCCCTAGGTCCTTTTCTGCAGAACTGCTATTTACCCATTCGGTCCCTAGTCTGTGGCAGTGCATGGGATCCTTCCGTCCTAAGTGCAGGACTCTGCACTTGTCCTTGTTCAACCTCATCAGATTTCTTTTGGTCAAATCCTCTAATTTGTCTAGGACCCTCTGTATCTTATCGCTACCCTCCAGAGTATCTACCACTCCTCCCAGTTTAGTGTCAACTGCAAACTTGCTGAGGGTGCAATCCACACCATCCTCCACATCATTAATGAAGATATTGAACAATACCAGCCCCAGGACCGACCCTTGGGGCACTCTGCTTGATACCGGCTGCCAACTAGACATGGAACCATTGATCACTACCTGTTGAGCCTGACAATCTAGCCAACTTTCTATCCACCTTAAAGTCCATTCATCCAGCCCATACTTCTTTAACTTGCTGGCAAGAATACTGTGGGAGACCGTAACAAAAGCTTTGCTAAAGTCAAGGAATAACATGTCCACTGTTTTCCCCCCATCCACAGAGCCCGTTATCTCATCATAGAAGGCAATTAGGTTACTCAGGCATGACTTGCCCTTGGTGAATCCACATTGACTGTTTCTGATCACTTTCCTCTCCTTGGAGTGCTTCAAAATTGATTCCAGATCTTACCCAAATACATGCATAAAGCCAATTCTTATTAACTAAACTAAAATTTATTTAAAAAGAAAAGAGAGAGTATGGTTAAAAGATCAATAAACATGCAGATATGAGTTCAATTCTTGAGGTTCAGATACATAGCAGAGATGGTAAGCTTTGTAGTTGCAAAGAGTTCCCTTAAAATTTAGTTCATAGGTTATAGTCCAATGTCCAATATCATATCCCTGGTGTACCAGCTTAACTGGGATCTCATCTTGAGACTCAAAGTTCCCCTGATGAAGCTTAAGCAGATCTCAGATAAAAAGGATCAGGAACCGAGGATCTTTTATAAAATTTCAGGTCTTCTTTGACAAGTTGGAATCCCTTGGGGAACAATAGGTAATCAGGGCATCTTTGAAGTGGGTCCATCATCAGTACTTAACTATATGAATTAACATAAGACAATCACCTGTTCCTCCACCATTCACCTATGATTTGCTATACATTTCAAAGAGAGATGAATACAGAGATATCCAGTGTTTACACTTCATTTAAATACTAGGATGTTCTTTTGATCTCTGAATTATCAGAATACAGCATAGACAGGGACAGTTGATTACATCGTTGACCACTACCCATGCATACGTAAATACACAAAAACACAAACATTATCTCCCCACATGTCTTTAAGGGTTGATTTTGAGTCATTTATTTTGCAGGATGTTTTACCCTTTCTGGCCAGGCATCACAGCAGGTAAAACAAAGCAGGAGACATACTATTCTCCCCCAAGAAGTTTAATCACAAATTTAATTAACACATTTTTTTTAACAAGCGTCATCAGCATGAAAGCTTGTCCTCTGGAATGGTGGCGAATTATGAAGAGGCACACAAATGTTTAGCATATCTGGCATGTAAAGACCTTGCAATGCCAGCTACAAAAGTGCCATGCAAATGTCTGTTCTCACTTTCAGGTGATATTGTAAACAAGAATTGGGCAGCATTATCCCCTGTAAATGTAAACAAACTTGTTTGTCTCAATGATTGGCTGAACAAGAAGTAAGACTGAGTGGACTTGTAGGCTCTAAGGTTTTACATTGTTTTGTTTTTGAGTGCAGTTATGTAACAAAAAAATCTACATTTGTAAGTTGCACTTTCACAATAAAGAGATTGCACTACAGTACTTGTATGAGGTGAATTGAAAAATACTATTTCTTTTGTTTGCCATTTTTACAGTGCAAATATTTGTAATCCAAAATAATAATATAAAGCGAGCATTGTCTACTTTGTATACTGTGTTGTAATTGAAATTAGTATATTTGAAAATGTAGAAAAACATCCAAAAATATTTAATAAATTTCAATTGGTATTCTATTGTTTAATAGTGCAATTAAAATGGCAATCATGTGAGTTAACTATGATTAATCGACAGCCCTAAAAATGCTAATATTTTTATTTTTATTAACATCATCATTTTTATCCACACTGTGGACAAGAGAACAGGAAAGGGGAGAGTTTTACCATCATAGCTGCTACCCTCACCGCCCTCTAGGATGCCCCTAAGATTGACCCTTACACCCCTGGGCCTTTACCGTCCCAATCCCAAGAGATATCCTGACCAAACCAGGCCAAAGAGTGGGATCCAGATAACAATATCACCTCCACTGGCTTCAGCTAAATCCTGAATACCACCTGGGATGGGAGATTTTGTGTCATGCACAAACATGTATCCTTTTCCTTCTGCACCTTCTTTCTTATAGCTCTCCTTTTGCCTTCAGTTTCATTAAAATCTGGCATTAGGGTTGCCAACTTTCTGATTGCACAAAACAGAACACCTCTGCCCCACCCCTTCCCGTCCCTGAGGCCCTGCCCCTACCCCACCCCTTCTCCTATACCCTGACCCCGCTCACTCCACCCTCCCTCCCTCCGTCGCTCGCTCTCCCCCACCCTTACTCATTTTCACTGGGCTGGAGCAGGGGGTTGGAGCACCGGCATAGCTAGGTGGAGCGAACAGGGGCAGCGGACATAAAAAAAGGTGCCACCCGCTTGTACTCACCGGGCAGCGCTCCGGGTCCTCAGCAGCACTGAAGGCTCCCACTGCTGAAATGCCGCTGAGGACCCGGAGCACGTGAAGACCTGTGCCGCCGAAGTGCTGCCGAGGAGCCAGAGCGCATGAAGGCCCCCACCACCAAAGACCCGGAGCACCGCCAGGTGAGTAAAAATTAAAAAGGCGCCTATACATTAAAAAGTCGCCACTTGTGCTCAGAGGGGGAGCGGCTGCTCCCCCCGCTCCCTCCCTTTTACGCTACTGGGTTGGAGTGCGGGAGGGTACAGGCTCTGGGATGGGGGTGTGGGCTCTGGGTGGGGCCAGAAATGAGGGGTTCAGAATGCAGTTCAGGGCTCCAGGTTGGGGCAGGGGGGTTGGGTGTGGGGGCAGGGTGTGGGCTCCGGCTGGGGGTGTGGGCTCTGGGGTGGGGCCAAGGATGAGGGGCTTAGGGTGCAGGAGGGGGCTTGAGGTGCAGGAGAGGGCTCAAGGCTGGGGCAAGGGGCTGGGGGGGGGGTTGAGGTGCAGGGCTCTGGCAGCACTTACCACAGCTCCCAGAAAGTGGCTGCCAGGTCCCTAAGATCCCTAGGTGCATGGGCAGCCAGGAAGGCTCCACACGCTGCCCTCGCACCCACAAGAGCTGCCCCCAAAGCTCCCACTGGTCACAGTTCCCGGACAATGGGAGCTATGGATCTGGCACTGGGGGCAGTGGCAGCGTGTGGAGCCTCCCTGGCCACCCATGCGCCTAGGGGCCAAGGTGGCAGCCACTTCTGGAGCCGTACAGAGCCAGGGCAGGCAGGGAGCCTGCCTTAGCCCCGGGCCCCTGCTGCGCTGCTCGAAGGATTTTTAACGGCCTGGTCGGTGGTTCCCACTGTAGCCGCCAGGGTCCCTTTTTCACCGGGCATTCAGGTCAAAAACCGGATGCCTGGCAACGCTATCTGGCATAGGCTGGCCAAGACTACATATTTTGCAACACTGCTGTAAGCCTGTGACCAAAGAAACAGTTACAAGCAATGCCCTAAAACGGTGGTTCTCAAAGCCAGTCAGCTGCTTGTTCAGGGAAAGCCCCTGGCGGGCCGGACCAGTTTGTTTACCTGTCATGTCCACAGGTTCGGCCGATCACAGCTCCCACTGGCCGTGGTTTGCCGCTCCAGGCCAATGGGGGCTGCGGAAAGGGCGGCCAACAGGTACCTTGGCCCGCGCCACTTCCCAAAGTCCCCATTGGCCTGGAGTGGCGAACCGCGGCCAGTGGGAGCCGAGATCGGCCAAACCTGCAGACGTGGCAGGTAAGCAAACCAGTCCGGCCAGCCAGGGGCTTTCCCTGAACACGCAGCAGACCGGCTTTGAAAACCACTGCCCTAAATAACCCGATCATAGAATCATAGAATATCAGGGTTGGAAGGGACCTCAGGAGGTCATCCAGTCCAGCCCCCTGCTCAAAGCAGGACCAATCCTCAATTAAATCATCCAAGCCAGGGCTTTGTCAAGCCTGACCTTAAAAATATCTAAGGAAGGAGATTCCACCACCTTCCTAGGTAACGCATTCCAGTGTTTCACCACCCTCCTAGTGAAAAAGTTTTTCCTAATATCCAACCTAAACCTCCTCCACTGCAACTTGAGACCATTACTCCTTGTTCTGTCATCAGCTACCACTGAGAATGGTCTAGAGCCATCCTCTTTGGAACCTCCTTTCAGGTAGCTGAAAGCAGCTTTCAAATCCCCCCTCATTCTTCCCCTCCGTAGACTAAACATCCCCAGTTCCCTCAGCCTCTCCTCATAAGTTATGTGTTCCAGTCCCCTAATCATTTTTGTTGCCCTCTGCTGGACTCTTTCCAATTTTTCCACATCCTTCTTGTAGTGTGGGGCCCAAAACTGGACACAGTACTCCAGATGAGGCCTCACCAATGTCGAATAGAGGGGAATGATCACGTCCCTCGATCTGCTGGCAATGCCCCTACATATACATCCCAAAATGCCATTGGCCTTCTTGGCAACAAGGGCACACTGTTGACTCATATCCAGCTTCTCGTCCACTGTAACTCCTAGGTCCTTTTCTGCAGAACTGCTGCCTAGTCTGTAGTGGTGTATGGGATTCTTCCATCCTAAGTGCAGGACTCTGCACTTCTCCTTGTTCAACCTCATCAGATTTCTTTTGGCCCAATCCTCTAATTTGTTTAGGGCCCTCTGTATCCTATCCCTACCCTCCAGTGTATCTACCTCTCCTCCCAGTTTAGTGTCATCTGCAAACTTGCTGAGGGTGCAATCCACACCATCCTCCACATCATTAATGAAGATATTGAACAATACCAGCCCCAGGACCGACCCTTGGGGCACTCCACTTGATACCGGCTGCCAACTAGACATGGAACCATTGATCACTACCTGTTGAGCCTGACAATCTAGCCAACTTTCTATCCACCTTAAAGTCCATTCATCCAGCCCATACTTCTTTAACTTGCTGGCAAGAATACTGTGGGAGACCGTAACAAAAGCTTTGCTAAAGTCAAGGAATAACATGTCCACCACTTTCCCCTCATCCACAGAGCCAGTTATCTCGTCATAGAAGGCAATTAGATTTGCCAAGTTTGCCAGGTATCGGAGTGGATAATAAGGCTATGTGCCATTGCTCCAGCAGCAAGGTTACAGGTGAAAGTCAACATCAGACACAGAACCTGCATTTTTTATTTTTGTTATTCTTTTCTTTCCCCTTTTGTGTGTATTTGCCTTGTTTTGATATTCTAGGCAAAGGGATCAGACTTTAACGACAACAGTTCCACACCTTCTCTTTTGCCCAAAAAGGACAGTTATTACCTTAGTTAATACCGTCTAAGAGACTGTCAGGGAGATTTTCCCTTCTAAAATCTCTGCAGCTAAAGAAAAAGGGAACAAGGAATATTGTTCAAATGAAAGCCATACTTAATATTTTACATTCCAAACACTTTGTTTTTCCTTCTTTTTCTGTTTCTTTGATAAAAGGTTAAAAGGATTTCTAATGGCATGTTTGCCCTGTTACTAAGCAGGACAAGGTAGGATCTCTATACCACACCTGATTTAACAGTTTAGTGTTGGAGAGTGACAGGGTCTTGTTAACACCTCTGTCTGGGTCCATATAGTCCAACAATATTAGTATAACAGACTACTGGGATTGGCTCGCCCTTGAAGGTGCTCAGATGCTGGGCTCTGTCAGACGCCTTGTACTTGGCTCTTTCACTCATGGTGCCAAAATGAGCTGTCACCCACAGCAGATTATGCAGATCTTAATGATATGACCTTCCCTCTCCTTTCTTACATGCTTTGATGGGCAGCGAAACAGCTAACAATATTGACATTTGAAGTCTTATCGTTGGGCATCTGAGTTAGCAGCTATTGAGATGAATGGCACAGACCACACCTCTCAGAGCTATTGTTTTAGGTCCCAACAAATGCAGGCAGATAGTTACATTTGGTTCATACTTTCAAGACTATCTCAGTTAACGTAACAGCTAGATATTGCTTTTTATTTTTCTATTATGATGAAAAGTTAGATTCTGTCGAAAAAGGCAGCAGCATGAAATGGTGCCAATACACTACACTGGAGCAAAATGGTTCAACCTGAGCCCTGGCCAAAACGTCTACAAAGCACCACCAGCTGATATTGGATAGGCAGGTGTTGATATGAGACTCCTGCTTACTGTACAATAACTTATTTCTCTCTACTCTTCTAATCCCGTTTGTTTGTCCTCTTGCATTTTATCATAACCTAGATTGTAAGCTCTCTGGAGCAGGGACTGTCTTTTTACTGCCTATCTGTACAGCCCCAAGCAGAATGGGGAATACACCAAATAGGGTCAGTATTTTGAAAAATCTTCCTGGAAGAAGACTGCATACTGATCCCATTTGTTATACTCTTGTGCATGCAAAAATAAACAATTTGCTTTTCAGAAGTGCTTTTATGACGTGCACGGACAAATCACCTTTGTCACAGATGGATTCAGTGTATCCAGAGAGGGGCTTTTCACTATCAGAGGCAAGGAAATCACCCCAACCTCTCCTTCAGTCTCGTGGCAAAATTTTAATAATGGGGCTCCCACAAGCCCTCTTTAACACATTAGAAGTTCTCCTGTCCTTATAACTTTTCCATAAACCTTCCCATGGTGACTCCCAACCTCTAAATGGCCATATCTCATGTGACCTAACAGACTCTGGGGTATCTCTGCCTTCTTCCTCTTTTGCTCAAACAAGACTTAATTGTGCTTTGGGACACACTATTTTAATTCAGCAGCCATCAAAATTCAGCAGAAAGGATGCTAGCGCTGTTTTACCATATGAGAGGATATTGAAAGACAGAATGAGGTCATCAGGAGGAAGGAATGAGATCTAAAGCTAGGGAAAAGTAGTGAAGAAAGGAGGGGACTTTTTTGTATACAAACATGTGATGGGGGGGAGAGAAATGTCCATGCTAACTTGAGTTTGGAGAAACAGAAAGAACTCATTCACTCATCCTTACTTCAGGGTTAGCATGACATTGTAGCTGAGGAGAACGATATAGGATATCCTATGATATAGGAACTATATGTGAATAGCCCTAAGGTAATGACAAAGTAGGCCTAAGAACAATAAAAAACATTGTTCAACAGCTGGATCCAGAAGCTTTAAAAATCCTCTAACTATGCAGGGGATTTTCTGCACTACATGGTGAGGTCCATTAATTAACATGGATTTTCTGTAGAAAGGACCCTCCATTACTAAAAGCCACGTAGAATTTTAAGTCCCTAGGCCTGTGATACTTAGCCACCTGTGGTTGGTACAGGACAGTAAAGTAACCTTCAAGAACAGTTCTGCACAACTTCCTGTGGGACTGTAACGAAACTGTAGGATTCCTTTCAGGACTGGAGAGTCTACTGTATTCCTTGCTCTTTTGAGTTGTTTATTCTGGAGCCCTGCCGGCATTTGTAAGGTCATGCCGGATACTACTCGTCACACTATGTTGCCTATGCATGAAATCCTCATTTTGTGCAAAGCTCACAAATATATATTCATGTCATAATATCTTAATGTCCAGGGATAGTTTGAACATGCCGAAGTGAGAGCAGCTGCCATGCATGCTCTGCATTATTGTGACAAAATAAGCCAATGGGGAGTGTTCTCAGTTTGAGACTGGAAATCATAAGAGACAGTTAAAATAGTTACATGGCTGGAATTAGGATATCCTGCAGAAGGTAGAATAATATTTTGGCTCCTATGAGTGCAATCAGTTATGTGTGAAGTACACATGCCAAAACTGGAAATTGTGTCCATTTTGTGGTAATAATTATTGTGGAGCCATTTTCAAGGTGGGATTATGGGCAGTAAACCTCTGGGGAGTGGCTGTGCTGCCCATGCATGAAATCCTCATTTTGTGTAGACTTAATGAAAAAGATAGTTTCTTGTAATGTGTTCTGTTCTGTCAGTTGTTTCTGCACAGCATTATGGGGATGCTTTGTTTGTGCTTAATAAATGCAGTGATAATTTTGCTGTACGTTATGGCTGCAAATGTTCCAACAAAAAACATTTTGTTAAAATGGAATTAAGGTTGTAAATATGTACTAATAACTTAAAGCCAAATTCTGTGATAATTTGCAGCCCACGCAACCTCATTGACCTCAGTAGAGCAAAAGTTCTTAAAAGAACATTGTGGGCTTAATTCTCATCTCTTCCACACCAGTCCATTTACAATGGCATTACTGAAATATTAATCTTGTCCTGCAGTTTAAAAGAAAAAAGTGCCAGAAAGCCAGGAAATTCGAAGTTAAACTTACACTTTAAATAACATTCAGGGTGGGATTTTCAAAAGCTCTCATCATTGGCCTAACTCTGTTCTCACTGAAGTCAATGGAAGTTAATGTTAACTAACCTTTAACCTTATGGAGGGCAGAGCTAGGCAGACACTCAGCACTTTTTAAAACCTCACCCTTCGTGTTTCAAGATAAGGGGAACAATCTTAAATCTGTTTTTGTCCCCGTCTAACCTTCACACCCGTCTAACCTTTACCTGCACAGAGTACACCTCAGCATTCATAACATGAACCTCAGCTCACATGCTGACCCATACTCAATACAATGAGATATACACCAGCCACACATATGATGCATCTCCCTGCCACCAGATCATATTCATTGTCCCTTTATGAATCAGCTATACAATCATCTCATCTTCTATTCTCCAAATACAGTCCAAAGATCTATCCCTTATGGCTCGGATTGTGCATTTCTTTTCCCTCGTTAGATGGTAACATCTTATTTTACAATCTCAAGAGCTGGAGCGAGCAATGATTGAGTGTGAGACAGGGAGGAAATAAGATTATCATCATCATGATGAACCAACAATAATCAATAATTAATACATTTTCCAGCTGTTTTCTGAATGATAACATAAAACTTCACAGGATTTTATAAAGCTCAGTTTGCTCATACCTGTAATTTATTTTGAGTTCTTAGCATAAAAGGTATTAGGGAATTGAAAAGTATTATTATTAGCGTAAAAATGAGATAGGGCCTGTTTATTGTGTGCATTAATATAGCAGAATATATTATTACACAACTTTGCACTGGAAGTACAAGGTCACAGTGGATATGACTTGTCACACTATGTTGTCTATGCATGAAATCCTCATTTTATGTAGAGCTCAAAAATATATATTCATGTCATAATATCTTACTGTCCAGCACTAGTGTGAGAGATCAGTCTATTGTGTATGCAGCATATGTGGAGACAGACTCAACATCATTTGAGAGATCTATTCTTCCCTTAATACACATGTTAATTCCCATCAACTGAAAGTTATAAATATTCACTACAAAGGAAAATACACCCATTAATTCTCTATCGAGCTATGTCAAACAATAAGTTTATATGAAACAAAAGTGTGGTAATATTAGCATTTTGTTTTTATGTTTGGGTGAATATTTTGGTCAAGTAGCCAAAGCCTGCCATCAATTAAAAAAAAAAAAAGTCAGTTACCCTAAAAAAATGAACAATATAGTTCACGACATATAACAAGACAAAAGAGTAGTTAGGATTGGATGAATTTTCACATATGGTACAGGTATCGCACTAATTAAACAGGACTTAATGACAACCTTAGAGATAACAAAATACTTCCCCAAAACTCCAAGACTGATGAATATACATCCAAAATCCCAATCCTGTTCATATGTATCAATTAGTAACAGTAATATGTTTAGGGTACCATATCAATCTCCCTGCCTACCCACCTCCTAGCTGGCTGCGTTGCTAGCCAGTCTAGTGATCTTGTGACTTAAAACTAGTGTGACTGCTCTGTCAGCCTCTGAATCTTATCCCCCTCTGTGCAGATCTAAACTGGGGAATCATGATTGTCAATCCGGATATGTGAATATTAAATATTAGAGCTCAATAAAGGGTGTTATAGCTGAAAACAAACGTGAGATACTTGGAAGAGCAGCTTCACAGGGGGACAGCTGCTTGACATAAATCTTAAATCTCAATTTTGGTTTGAATGAAGAAAAAAAGTTACTGCTGCTTTGTCTTGAATAAGAGGGCAGGAGAGCAGCCATTCTGGCCAGAACAGATAACCAGTCTAGGCTATAGACCATTATAGTAGCATAAAAATTAGAGGACAACCTGGTAAATAGCCACAACAGAATAGCAGTTAAGGATCAACAAAGTGCTCCCATTAAAAGGTCCTTTTTACGTAAATAGCCTTAGACCACCAAGGAAGTTTAGGACTGATAGGCCAAGTACAAAGTAAAGGGACAAAAGATGGGCCCATCAGAGAGTACAAGCATTCCCTCTAAAGGTCTTTTTCACAAAAAGTAACTTAGACAGGCCCAGCCTAAAAGTAAATGTAGTGGAAGTTTATTTTGGGAGGCAGAAGGTTATTTATTTTTGTTGGGGTTTTAAGCAGTGGCCTCCAAAACTCATGAAAACACAGTTTTTCCAATGATCTCAGAGTGCAAAATTTCTACATGGTTTAATTTTTCATTCTAATCTTCATATCTACACTTTGTAATTTTGTGAGGCACTCAAATACCATGGTGACTAGTATAGTACAGTATGAGAACCAAGACAGCTATATAGACTACACATACTGTTATGTGACCAAATTTTGCAGTCCTCACTCAGGATCCAATCCAGCAAGGATGCTGCACACAAAACTCCAACTGAAGTCAATGAGAGCGCTACTCAGGCCCTCAGTCCTTATGCAAGGTATCTTAGAACTGATGTCAAAATTTTCCCCATCATTTCCGTTTTTCACATTGTCCCCATTGTTCTATTGTATCATTGCCATGTTGATCTGAATACAAGGTTTGCAATTATAATAACAATAAAGAATTGTATAACTAGGAATCTTTACATTATAGAAATACCCAAGGAAATACATGTTGAAACCAGTTCAGCATTATGACTTCCTTGCAGGTTCAGATGGATGGAGAAGATGAACTGTGAGTGAGTAAGACACTGAACACAAACATCTTTGCTATCTGCAAATGCAATTATAAAATATGGAGGGCAAGAGGGGTATGAAAAGCAAATGTATTATGGGTTTAAGTCTCATAAGTTTGAAAAGTTCCAGAGCCCCAAAGAGCCTTGATAATGATGCAGGAATGGTATCTTGGGACACCCAGCCTATTCTGAACTCACTCAGGTGTTTGACCTTCACAAACTCTACAAAAATAGCAGCACTGAAGAGGAATAAAGCATGTTACATTTGGTCTTCTCCCAAAATGGGCAAAACCAGGCCCCAATCTTGCATTCTCAGAAAGCATTGTAGGGCATGGAGGAGCTGACCCACAGATATTATATATGGAGGCATAGACATACTTTGCTTCTATTTACAAGTTCATATTAGCACCACAAAACCTGGATCCAGCCAATTTTCAGTCCAGTCCTCCAAGTTCCATTATCTACACAGATATTTTTAGCAGGCTCTGTTATACCAAAGAAAAAAGGGGGGAAAAAAGAAAATCTGGACCCCAACACATACTTGTGCAACAGTGCCTGAAAACCTTGGATCCAACACCTGGATCCTGCCAAATACACCATATGTTGAGATCAGGATGACTGTGGTGGACTCAGATAAGCAGCATATGTGTTAAATTAGAAGATGATAAAACTGGGGAGGAGGCATACATTAGTTAGCCAGATCCAGGAAGATACAGGTGCCAAATTAAGAGTTTCTGCAGCTTCCTTGTAGCAGGATGTGTTTGCAGCACCAAGATATTTTGGTGGGTGGGAGGGAAGGTGGCGCAGGGAGCAGAAGTAGCACTTGTTCTGTATTTGAAAAGTATCATTCTGATTTTGTAGCCCAAATTTTGTCAGGGTGGAGATGTCAGATCAGAGATTTTCTGGCTCATTTGCACTGGGGCACATCAGCATCTGGATTGTTAAGGTGATAGAAGAATAAGCAAACATGGTCTCTACTTAGGCAGTGTGATTTGAGTGCTTGGGACCAAAAACTGGCTGGATCCAGTAGCTGGTTCTGAGTGTTTGCAGAACTGTTGCAGCAAGAGCTAGATTATTCTGGTGTCAGAGTAGTGGCTACACTTCCTTTCTTTAGGCATTAAAATTAGAGGGGGGAGGCCAAAAATAGACAAGATGTGACTTTGACCCAGACCACTGGTCCCTCTCAGCTGGGCGCGGACCCCTGCACACAGATCCTAACCCCCGCGCACACGGCAAAGCACCACACACACAACAATTTGCACAGAAGGAATTTTTTGCACACACAGACTGTCAAAAATTAGAGGGAACATTGACCCAGACCCATTAATTGGGAACCTCTCCCCTCACAAGAACCTTTCCTGGCGGGAATGGCCCTGGGACTCCTCCCCTCCCTTCACCTGGCTCATGACCAACAGTGGCGGGGGGCATGCTGGGACCCGGCTCACCCTGCGGGTCGCAAAGCCGGGCTCCCCCGCCGGCAGCCTGCCAGCGCGCAGGCCACAGAGAGCCCCTTGACAGCCGGCGGGGAGCGGGGCTCGGCTGGGAGGAGGAGCCGCCAGCCAGCGCCAGGCAGGGGTGACCCCGGCTGGGGGGCGGGGAGGGGGCTCCTGCCAGGCGCTCCGAGGGGACGCGGCCACGGCGGCTGCTGTTCCCGCCTTTATCTGCGCCAGCCGGGGCGGCTCCCCGCGGCCGCCCGCTCCCCCGGCTCCAGGCGGTGCGCGCGGCACCCCCGGGACTCCCCAGCCCACCCACCTCATCCCGCCACTTCAAAGCAGCCAGGGCAAGGCACCCAGCGGGGCGAGCAGCCCGCGCCGCGGCTGGAGCCGGGCCCGAGGTCCAGCTCCCGGAGGGTGGCCCTAGCTCGCCCCCTGCTCGTTGCACTTACCCCGGAAACGGCGAGGTGCCTGCAAACTCCTTGGCGCCGCGGCTTTTTTTAATATTGTTATTATTTTATCCCGTAATCCAGAGTCTTTGGGGCTGCCAAATGTAAACACTCCGCCATGATTTCTTTGTTTAGATCATTGAACCTGCGCCCCCCCCCCGTTCTTTATTTATATATTTCCCATCATCAACACCGCTATGGGTTGCTGTGGTTGCTTTTATTAAGGGTTGTTAGCCGATACCCGCTTTTAACAAGAATGGCGGGGGGGGGGGTTGGGCGGGAGAAGTTCTTGGGTTTGTTTTGTTTTAATTCCAGGTTTAAAAAAATAATTCCCCATTCCTCCCTCCTCCTTCCCCAACACAAAATCTCGGGAGGCTCAGGGAGTGAAGTGAGGTTTGCTTGCAATTACAGTTTGCTCTGGGGTGGGCACAGAAAGTTTAACCGACATTAGGTTCCCCCCCCTCCTCCTCCCCGCCCTTCCTCCTCTCCCTACCGAGGCCCCATCTGCCTCCCCTCCTCTCCCAGGAGCAGCTTGCACCCGCTGTCCTGCAGCCAAGTTTGCCTTCCTGCTGCTTTCTAAGTCACAGAACGGGCAAAAGCAAGGGGCAAAGTTCTTGTCAATTGCCACTTGAAATTTTATTAAGATGATGCTAAAATAAAAGAAAACGGCACAGAGTTTAAGCGCAGAAGTTTCTGGTTATCAGGGAATACCGTACAGATTATCAGGGGGTGCGAAGTTCGGTTTAGGATCCGATGGCTTAAAGAATACATAATCTGCAATACCCCCAATTGGGGGTAAAAGATTAGTGGGTCAAACTACAGACATTGAGATATGAGGGTATGTTTTCATATAATGGCTATGTTCAGGTGTGGAGTATAATGAGTGGATATGATGATGAGGATGGATTAACCCTCATTTTGTGAGATTTAATGTTCAGTGAAAAGAAAAGGAGTACTTGTGGCACCTTAGAGACTAACATTTATCTGAGCATAAGCTTTCGTTTATCAGATGCATTCCACTTCATATGGTCCAATGGAAAAAGTCTCTCAGCCCCTTTCTCGTAGTTGATGCACCATGTCGTCCCGGCTCACGCCTCCTAGTACTGTCGGTGGCCAGTGATGTGTTCGATGTAGATGTCCCTGGACCATCGGATGGTGTCCGAGACCATGAGGCACCACATGAGCCATGCATAGCGTCAACCAATCCCACAGGTCCGCAGCACACGCTCGTTGCAGGGGTCCCAGGTGCCCAGGGCTCCAACGATCAGGGCATCCATCTGCACCTCATAGCCCTTGGCTCTCAGGGTGTCGGCCAGGGGAGCGTACTTTTCCACTTTACGATCTACACGCCTAGCATCTCCTTTCTGTCAGGCTCCCTTTGTTTGACCCTTTGACCGCACTCCCCTTTCCTGTTATTTTATTAGTTGTCCCCCAAAATCACTTGGCTTCCAGCTCCTGTGGATCCCCCTACTTAGGCTGTGGGGGGGCCTTTAGCAGGGGGCTGTATCCCAATAAGAAAAAAACAATCTCTCCTTAGCAAGCACCCGGGGAGAGAGACGAAGGCATTCATTCAAGCGACATCTTTCTCTCCTGCTCTTTTAGAAAACTATAACATTTTGCAAATGCCTCATCCAGTCCAGCTCCCAGGTAGCTACATGCTTGGGGAAGCGGGGTGGAAACTTCCAGATTGAAAGTTTCTTATTGCTTTGCCTAGCTTCACTAGAAGTTGCAGCTGTTCGGTTTGTTTTTATTGGGAGGGAATTGGAAATCCCCCAGGGACAACATTTCTAATGATAGTAGCTTTTCAGGAAGTATTAACATTTAGTGAAAAGATGTTTTTTTTACCCCAGCTGCGTCCATGCATTCTTATAAAGTACCCCCACCCATGCATTCTTATGAAGTACCTGATGCTGCCAGACCTGAAAACCAATGGATTTTTGTGGGGGTCTTCTGCAAAGAGGATGCAGAGAGCTGAGGCAGAGAGAAGATTAGGGCTGAAGCTTGCAAGATGCTAAATGCTGAGCATTTACTGCTCCCACTGACTTCACAAAAGGTGCTCATCCTTTTGTAAGATTAGGACATAAGTGACTTGCCCAGCTTCACACAACAGTGTGGGACAAGCTAGGAGCAGGGCAAGCAGGCCCTAGAAATCCTGGCTCAAAATCCTGTTTAGCCACATATCTATCTTTGTTCCTTTCAAATTGTAAATGGGCAATAATGCCACCTACCTATCTTAGAGAGGTGCTGTGAGACTTAATTATTGTTTGTTAAACGTGATGTTTTCAAATGGAAGGTTTTGTAGCGATAAAAAATATTAGAAGAGTTACATTTACTACTGATATGCACAGAGCTTATACATAACAACACCACAATTGCAAGAAAATCAAAAGACATTATATAAGAACATACTGTGATTTAATTACACTGAACAATAAAAAATACACTGTAGAATTTTCAGCTAGCAAACAATCTCCCAGTTAGAGCTGCATGAATAACAATGTTTTTTTGTTCACTGGAAATTAGGGGGGAATTTTTTTTTAAAATAATTTTGGATCAAAATGAAAATAAAGTTTTTTGAAATTATTAGCTAATTGACAAGGTGAAAAAAATCATTGGGGGTCATATGAAACATTTTGTTTGACTCAAAATAAAAAGTATTTCATTTAGATTGAGAGTTTAACTTTTTTTATTTTTTTAGAAATTTTCTCAATTTTATTTGAACAAAATGTAAGTTCAAACTGAAAAGTCAAAATATTTTGTTTTGAAAATGTCAAAATAAAACATTTTGACTTTTTCAGGGTTTTTTTTTTTTTTTTTACTAGAAAAATTTGGCAAAACCAAACAACTCCCAAAATGTTTTGGTGCCACTGAATATCTTTTTTTTTTTTTTTTTTTGGCTGGAGAAACAATTCACGGGAAAACTTTCACCCAGCTCTACTGTCAATTAACTGTCTTTTGAGATTGCTAATCCAGTAATAGTCTCCCTTCCCAAAGGCACCTGCACTGTTTTGACCTCAACATTTATCTCACATTATCTTAGTTGCAAACAAAACAATTCAGATGATACAAATCCTAATTTTGCAGAGATCCCCTCACGTGACCCTTCAAAACTACACAGAATCCCACTGATTCCTTTGCAAAATCAAGACCACAGATTATAAGGTTCTAAAGGTAGGGACATGGTGAGAACTGAGGGCAAACGTGGAACGTGAATATTTATTGTATGAATTTGGAACGTTTTCAGCTAGTGGGAACACAGGGCTGCTTTACAATTACTAATCCGCAAACAGTGGTACAGTTTATCACTCAATAACTTTACACTAAAACACTTGGTCTCTGATTACCTGACAATCATTAGCCAAACAGAGCAGGGGGATTGTCCTGAAGATGTTATGGATATTTCTAAATAACTCTATTGTTGTTATGCTAGTCCCTCTACTCTGATTGACGCTGCTCTCAGACCACTTCACCCATATGCCCATAACAACCACTACCCCTCATGTTTTCACAATGACCCCACCCTGCCACCTACTCATCTTTATTCCTCGCAAGCGCCTCCTGTTCTTTGAAAGACTAAGATGCCCATACCCACTCCCACATGTAATGCATTTAAAAAATAAATTAAATTTATATTAATACTGTTATCCCTTTGGATCTAAGTGGCTAGCCAAAAATATGGGGTCTCGTAGGTTGTTCCAGTTGAGAGTAGAAATTGATGATAGGTATTTCTTTGACACAGTTTTGTTTATTTACAAAGAATGTACAAACTTTTTTGTCTTTGAACTCAGAAGGAATCATACAGTAGGAAATAGCTTCTTTTGCTCACAGCACCAAGAGCACTCAACGGTTTTAACCTGACCAAAAAATCTCTTCCAAGGTCAACTAATGTGCTTTCAACTGCTTCTTCAGGCTGTCTCTCCCTCTCATTCTGTTCTTACCTGTTCTCCTTTCACATGAGCCCCCGCCCAAAACAATACTCACCAAAAGCGGGTTCACATGCACACCTTTGTCTTAGGTTGGGACTTATATTTACAGTTATGTTAATTGGTAGGTGTGAACTCACCCTTCAATCTCCCTGGGGTTCTAACTCAACCCATCACAAGGTTTTGTCCAGCTTGTAATAAATAGTCTTCAAGTTTTCTCCTTTTTCCCCTTCTCCCAATCTTGTTGTCTTCCTCCTAACCTCAGTCCTCTGTGGCCTTGCCTTAGTTTCATATTTTCTGTTTCTGCCAGTGACTTAATTATAATCCTCCTTTTGTGGGGTTTATAAATGTGGCCACTTCAATTCATTTCAGGTTAATATTTGGCATAAAAGTTCACAGTATCTGAGCCAAATTTGAGTTATTACTTTTCATTTAAATTCATTTCTCAATCATTTAAAAAAATAGAATGGGCACAAATAATTTTGTGGTGATTTACAATGGTGGCATCATGCTGCACCAGTGTCATAGAATCATAGAAGATTAGGGTTGGAAGAGACTTCCGGAGGTCATTTAGTCCAACCCCCTGCTCAAAGCAGGACCAACCCCATCTAAATCATCCCAGCCAGGGCTTTGTCAAGCTGGGCCTTAAAAACCTCCAAGGATGGAGATTCCACCACCTCCCTAGGTAACCCATTCCAGTGCTTCACTACCCTCCTAGTGAAATAGTTTTTCCTAATATCCAACCTAGAACTATCCCACAGCAACTTGAGACCATTGCTCCTTGTTCTGTCATCTGCCGCCACTGAGAACAGCCGAGCTCCAACCTCTATGGAACCCCCCTTCAGGATTTAAAGGCTGGTATCCAATCCTCCCTCACTCTTCTCTTCTGCATACTAAATAAGCCCAGTTCCCTCAGCCTCTCCTCATAAGTCATGTGCCCCTGCCCTCTAATCATTTTCGTCGCCCTCTGCTGGACTCTCTCCAATTTGTCCACATCCTTTCTGTAGTAGGGGACCCAAAACTGGATGCAATACTCCAGATGTGGCCTCACCAGTGCCAAATACAGGGGAATAATCTGTCCCTTGATTTGCTGGCAATGCTCCTACTAATGAAGCCCAATGTGCCATTAGCCTTCTTGGCAACAAGGGCACACTGTTGACTCATATCCAGATTCTCATCCACTGTAATTCCCAGGTCCTATTCTGCAGAACTGCTGCTTAGCCAGTCGGTCCCCAGCCTGTAGCGGTGCATGGGATTCTTCCTTCCATAAATGCAGGACTCTTCACTTGTTCTTGCCGAACCTCATCAGATTTCTTTTGGCGCAATCCTCTAGTTTGTCAAGGTCACTCTGAACTCTATCCCTACACTTCACCGTATCTACTTCTCCCCCCAGCTTAGTGTCATCCGCCTACTTGCTGATGGTGCAGTCCATCCCATCATCCAGATCATTAATGAAGATGGTGAACAAAACTGGCCCCAGGACCGACCTCTGGGGCACTCCGCTTGATACCGGCTGCCAACTAGACACTGAGCCGTTGATCACTACCCATTGAGCTCGACAATCTAGCCAGCTTTCTATCCACCTAATCATCCATTCATCCAATCCATACTTTTTTAACTTGCTAGCAAGAATACTGTGGGAGACCGTATCAAAAGCTTTGCTAAAGTTAAGGTATATCACATCCACCGCTTTCACCATATCCACAGAGCCAGTTATCTCATCATAGAAGGCAATCAGGTTGGTCGGGCATGATTTTGCCATTGGTGAATCCATGTTGACCGTTCCTAATCACCTTCCTCTCCTCCAGCTGCTTCAAAATGGATTCCTTGAGGACCTGCTCCATGATTTTTCCAGGGACTGAGGTGAGGCTGACTGTAGTTCCCCAGATTCTCCTTCTTCCCTTTTTTTAAAGATGCACTATATTTGCCTTTTTTTCAATCATCCAATGTCAATCTCACATCTCCACCTTCTTGCCCTCATCTCACAGTAAAACCATCATTTCAAGAGCATACTCTGTGGTAATCTAGATATGACTTTAGAATGAGGTATCTTGATATTTTTTAAAATATTACAGTAATCATTTTTTAAAAATTAGACATTGTATATGCATTGCAATACTTTTTCTTTATGTTTGTATGTCTGGCTAGTGAAACCAGTTCTCATATTATCTTAAGCAGGACAGAAAGCCTTGTTACTATTTGAAAAAATGACTTTTTTCAAAAATTCTGTTGAGTTTCTATTAGTAATGTTCTAACATGCATATAGTGCTGTTTTAGCTCTATCAGCTGAAGGAGGAGAGAAGGGCAGATAGATTATTTTCAGATAGATTAAAGGGAATATTTTAAATTTCCTTTTTCTATATACCAATTTAAAAACAAAATACACTACTTTTTTCCCACATAAACTTCTGCAGTTCTAGTTTATGGGTCCAGTTCAGTAACCATTGTTCAACCAAAATGTCTGTTAAAAGTCAATAGGAGCTTTTCTTGTAAAAACTGTTTCTTATTAACTTTTTACAGCACTGAGAACAATGGATACTGTTTTGGTATCTCTCTAGCTAGGCACTACAATAAATAATAGTAATACATGTAACTCTTCTGCCCGTCAGAGTTGGCAGCAACAAGGGCCGGGTTCAATATCCAGGGGATTCATTCCAATAACGCAATGCAAACCGGCTCGAGCCCCCACCCAGTGACCTGGGACAAATATATACTACCCCCGCTGGGCGCCTCCAAGAGGCAATACTTCCCCTCTCGCAAGCACATAGTCTGAGTGTAGCAAAAAGCCTTTTAATAACAGAGAGAAACAATGTGGCATTATGTTGGGGAAACACCACCAACAGGATTCGTAACACAACCCATGAGCAAAAAAACCCACCCCAAGCAAATCGGAGCATGCCCTTTCCCTTTGGTTCTTGAGTCCAGCAACCCCAAACCACCCAAAGTCCCAAAAGTCCAATGACCCAAAAGTCTCTGTCCCTGGTCAGGGCAGCCCCAGAGTTCAAAAGTTTATCTGCAGAGCTTTACCTCCCAACCTGGGTGGAGATGGTTGGGGGGAGGGGGAGAGAGGTAAGGGGCACCTTACATGATCTGAAGCTGACCGCCCCACAGCTCCATAGGCCTCCGCTCCACCAGCCGCCCCATGAACTGCTTCGCTCTGCTCCGCGGCCCACAAGCAGCTCCCGCCGTCCCACAAACTGCTCCACCAGCCGGTCCACGAACTGCTCCGCTCCGCGTCCCACCAGCCGCTCCCGCCGTCCTATGAACTGCTCCACCAGCCTGTCCAACCATCCCACAAACTGTTCCACAATATATCTTCAGGCTCCCTCACTACTTAACACAATGTTCAGTGATTTCAGCTCTTAGTCAGTTCAGCTCTTTGGTGAATTCAGCTTGTAATAAGAGAGCCTCAGTGCTGGTGCACCATTAGCCCAAAGTGAGCTCAGCAGCCTGTAACTAGACTCCTAATAGAATCAAAATTAGCTCTGATATTCTACAGTGGAGAGAGAAGGAAGTGCAATTAGCATGTACGGCCCTCACCCAGGGGCCCATACCATCAAGTATTAATACTTGCCCCAAGCCTCTCTCAATTCACAGAATTTTGGAACCCATGACCCTTGCCTAGCGAGTGCTACTTAGTTGATGGTGAGTCCCTCCATCATAACAAAAGGTTAAGTACAGTTCCAAGCACAGTTCCCATAATCAGGGTAATAACAATTTATTCTTCCTGCCCCAATAACAGAGACACTGGGGATCCCACAGCAGCCAAAGTGACCATTTGGGCAGCTATGGCCTCATTCTGGGTGGGGTGGGTGTGTCTATGCAAATGAGATTGGCCCCTGAAGTTGTTTTCCACAACTTGTCACACCTCACCACCAGATGTCAGGGTGGAGCTCATCCTGACACTGCTTACATCCTCCCCCCAGCCGAGAATTTGTCGTCCTGACAAATCACACTCCCTTTATACCAACTCATTGGTTTCCTCCAAAGGGCCTCAGGAAGCCCACTTTAGCTTCCACAAGCCTGTGTGCTAAATGTATTGGCTCCTCACTAGTCACCCCATAAGTTAAGTCACCCCATAAGTCACCTCATAAGTTAACCGTTTTACTGGTCTTATCACCCTGTCTCATCTATTGAGAATCTCTGTTGTCGGGTAGGGGGAACATCCTCTTGCGTGACGGATGGAGAGGCTTCCTTTGAGGGTCCCTTGGCTACTGGCGTAGGCCCCTGCACTCCTAGTTCTAACGCTGGAGGGTCCAAGGTGCCCAGGACATCCTCTACCTGTGGGCTCCACTGTCCAATAACCTGAGTGTGTCATCACACGGGGGTCTCATCAGCAGCACAGGGGTGTCAGAAATGGGCCTAAATAATTCCGCCATGGGTTTTAGGGCGGAAGAGGGAAAACTCTCATTTGGTTCAGCTGATTTAGACTGAAATCTTGTCTCCATCCCAGGATACACCAGGGTTGTGTCTTCCTCCTCAGACTCACTCTCAGATGTGCAGAATAGGGGTAAGTTTGCTGCACGGGGCCCATTGTCTGTGTTGGACAGCAGCTTTGGTCTAGCACTTCTGTTCTGCCCGGCTGCCCTGTCGTGGCCCATCTCATAAGGGGTGTTTACCAATTCCCCCACAGGGAGCAAAAGGTTTCTATGCACCGTCTTTATTTGCCCTGGACCATCTTCAGGTTTGATCTTGTAGACCGCAGATCTCCCAGCTTTTCCATCACCAGGTAAGGTATTGCCTTCCATCTGTCAGCTATCTTGTGTTTGCCAGCAATACCCAAATTTCACAGCAGGACTCTGTCCCCCCGGCTGGAGATCCTGCGAACGCACTCTGGCATCATATCGATGTTTGTTGTGGTCTGCGTTCTTCCGAGCCACAGCGGTAGCTAAGTGATAAGCATCCCGCAGCTTTTCTCTTAGTTGGGATACATATTGCTGATGAGTTTCATAGCTATCTCCATCCTCTGATACACCAAAGCACAAGTCTATGGGTAATCTTGGTTCTCGCCCAAACATCAAGAGATATGGGGTGACTCACATAGCATCGTTCTTTGTGGCATTGTAGGCATGCACCAGAAATGCGACATGCTGGCTCCAGGTTGCCTTCTGCTCTGGTCGCAAAGTTCCCAACATATCTAATAGGGTTCGGTTGAACCTCTCTGGCTGAGGATCACCTTGGGGGTGATAAGGCGTTGTCCTAGACTTTTTAATTCCTGTTATCTTCAGCACCTCCTTCAGAAGGTGACTCTCAAAATCCTGCCCCTGATCAGAGTGTATCCGAGCCGGGAATCCATAGACAGAGAAATATTTGTCCCACAATACTCAAGCGACGGTGGTGGCCCTCTGATCACGTGTGGGATATGCCTGTGCATACCGTGTAAAATGGTCAGTCACTACTAGAATGTTCCCAACATTCCTCTTGTCTACCTCTACAGACAAGAAATCAATGCATACCAATTCCAAAGGTTTGTTGCTGGTGATGTTCTTGAGATATGCAGCCCTCGTGGGCAGAGTTTTCCTTTGAACACATCGAGCGCAAGTCTCACATTTCCTGCGAACATCTTCAGCCCTTCGGGGCCAATAGAACCTACTACGAATAAGTTCCAGGGTCCTCTCCATCCCTAAATGCCCAAAGTCATCATGCAGGGCCCTCATGGCCAGGGCTCTGTACTTTTTTGGCAGTACCAGTGGTGCTCGTTGTTTTTGTAAAGGGTCGGTGGTCATTCGGTGTAGCACTCCCTGAATTAGTTTTAGTTTGGTCCATTCTCTCAATAGTAGTTTACCCTCTGAGTTAGGTGAGACAACCGCAGCTGGGCTTCGCCCCTACCTTTTGTCAAGTAGTGTATCACGAATGTCAATATCTTGCCGCTGGGCTTCTTGCCAGTCAGCCGCATTGAGCATGGGCAAAGGAGATTGGTCCAATGCAATATAGTTCACTGAAGCAGAAGGCATGCATTCAGGGGGCAGGCCCAAAACTTCTGCAACACAGCGCTGAAGGCTTTCACGGGCCTCTGGCTCTTGGCGACTCACACTGCAAATAGCTCTCACTCCATCTGTGGGTATCACAGCAACTTCTGGAGCCTGCGGACGCCTGGACAATGCATCTGCATCTACATTGCTTCTCCCTGATTAGTACTGAATGCTGAACTCATAGCTAGCCAAGGCGGCCACCCATCTCTGCCCTGTAGCATCCAGCTTAGCACTTGTTAACACATAAGTCAGTGGACTGTTTTCTGTCCACACCTGGAACTGAGCACCATACAAGTAGTCCCGAAATTTCTCAGTAATGGCCCATTTCAAGGCCAAGAATTCCAGCTTGTGGGTGGGATAGCGAGTTTCACTATCAGGCAATCCTCGGCTGGCAAAGGCTACAGGTTTACGTTTGCCTTCCACTTCCTGGTACAGGACTGCTCCCAGGCCCTCCAAACTGGCATCAGTATGCAGGATAAATGGTTTGCTTGGGTCAGCAAAAACTAGGACTGGAGCATGAGTTAGGCAAGTAATGATTTCTCGAAAAGCCCTTTCACATCTCTCATCCCACCGCGGCCTAAATGGTTCAAAGGGGCCATAGTGTCTCTGCACAGGAGGCTTTGGGGACCTCCCCTTATTCTTCGTCTTAGATTTGTTCTTGCTGGACTGATGTCCCCTGGTAAGATCGTTCAGAGGCTTTACAATCGTAGCATAGTTTTTCACAAATCTGCGGTAGTAGCCACTAAAAATCCAAGAAAGGTCTTGAGTTCTCTGTAGTTACTTGGACGTGGCCATGTAGTGAGTGCTTCTGTTTTATCAGGATCAGTACTCACACCCTCTTGGGACACGATGTGACCCACATACTTCACTGAGGTTCTGCAGAACTGGCATTTGTCAATTGAAAGCTTCAGACCATAATCCTCCAACCTATCAAGCACTTTAAGAAGTCTTTCTTCATGCTCCTCTCACGTTCTTCCAAACACAATCAGGTCATCCAAATAAACTAACACTTGCAGTAAATTCATGTCTCCCACAACTTTCTCCATGAGACGTTGAAAGGTGGCAGGTGCTCCAGAAATCCCTCAGGGTATGCGTTCGAACTGATAAAACCCTAATGGGCAGATGAAGGCTGTCTTCTCCTTATCTTCTTCTCCCAGAGGGATCTGGTAGTATCCACTTCGAAGATCCAACATAGAGAACCACTGGCTTCCCAGGAAACAGTCTAAGGCATCTTGCACTCGAGGCATAGTGTACTGGTCGACCACAGTACGGCTGTTTAGGGTGCGGTAGTCAATACACATCCGGATTTTCCCATTCTTTTTACAGACTACCACAATGGGTGAGGCGTATGGGCTGCGGGACTCTGTAATGATGCCATTCGCAGCCAGCTCCTGAAGAAGATGTCGCACATCTTCCATCTCAGAGAGAGCAATCTTCCTAGATCTCTCCCTGAAAGGTCGAGAGTCATGTAGTCTGATATTATGCTCTACTCCTTTTGCACATCTCACATCCCACTCATGCAGTGAGAACACCTTGGATCTTTCACAAAGTTTCTTCCTCAGGCGATCTTTCCAGTCCTCGGACACTGGTGAATCTCCAAAGTCAAACCTTGCTGGGTCTATTGTCGGAACTTGAGTTTCACACTGGGGTTTTACAATCGACTCAGGCTCAAAGAGGTCTGCTATCTTTTGTCCTTGCTTCACAACAACATCACGACTCGTTTCATTAGCAATCAGTATAGTCACCCTTTCCTGGGCTTCAGCAGGTAGGGTTGACTCCACTGGGGACCAGCACTCCTTCAGGGAGCTCTCCTCCCATAGGCTGCTCTATCATTGCTAACGTCCATTTACTGCCTTTCAGCCAGGTACTCATGACAAGCACTTCTTGCTCCGTCCTTGCAGGCACTACTAAGGGGCTCATGCCCGCATACTTCAGAGCCCCAAGCGGTAGCTCAGATGTGTCCCTTTTAGCACTCTCAATTTTCCTATAGGCTTCAGCACAAAGCATATGGATCATCAGGGTATTCAGGTACTGGTCCCCAGCCCGCCCTCTGCAGTAATCCGCGAGTACCTTGAAGAGACTGGAGTTGGTCCCTATCAGCACAGACACATCAGAGGTCCCTTTAGGGTCAGGGCATATTAAGGCAGCTGTGTCTACCCCTTCTCTTACACCAGCAACCTCCTCTGGGAATTCCAGGTGCACTATGACATACACTTGGTAGGGGTATTCATCCATGCTGAGGCCACACAGGCCAAGGCCAGTCAATGGCTGTATAGGCAGGTGCCTAAGCATCTGTTGATAGAATGACTGAAATATAATAGTCACTTGAGATCCAGTGTTAAGCACTGCTTTACACTCCACCCCTTCAATCCTCACCATGACCTCTGCTCGAGGCCCTATCAGTCCTGCGGGGATCCCAGCTGGACAGTCTTTTCTGGGGGAATCTTCAAATCCTGCAGACCTGGGGGGTCCCCGTCCCCAGACCCTCTGGCAGCTACCGGATCTCTCCCAACTGATCTTCAGCTTTCCATACACTAAGGAGGGGTTTTCTTCATTACGGCACTTTGCAGCACTGTATGCATCCTGACCACATTGGTAGCAGAAGAATTGACCTTTCTCCCTTCGCCTGGGTGGGATGGTGGCTCTAAGTGCAGGCTTCTCAATTGCCACAGTTTGAGGCTTCTTATTCCTGGAAGTCTTAACTCGGTCAACGGTACTTTGCAGCTCAGCTATCCGTTCCGTCAGGACCTGCATTTGTTGGGCAAGTTCCTCTCTGGTGCTCACCATCAGTACACTGGCCGTTTGCAGTGGTGTTGTGCTGCCTGGCTCCGATGTTTGGGCTTCCCAAAACTCACTGGCAGCCTGCCTTTCTTCCTCCTCTCTGACCTCTTTTATCAGCTGGGAGTAACTTGGGGGATGTTCCTGTCATTCTCTAAGCTGGAGATGAAGTAGAATTGGGTTCTGATACTGAGTTCCTCCTACAATTTGAGCCAGTCTGGTCTGATCCATCTGCTCAGCAGTCACTGCTCCCTCATGACAGCTCTCTGAAGCAGTCTCTCCAGTCTCTGTATGTAGGCTGAAGCCTTCTCGCCCTTTTGCTGTCGGGAATTAAGGAACTTACAGTAGCTGTCTTCAGGGCCCTCTATGCTCCCAAAGGTGTGTTCAAGGGCCTCTAGGCAGTCCTTCAACACTGACCCCAGGGTCAATGAGCTTCAGGGTGTGAATCACATCTAATGCTGGGCCGCCAAGGCTCTCTATGAGGCATCTTCGCTTTTCTGCATCTGGTACGGCCCACTCTTGCAGCATTTCAGTGGTGTGCTCTAAACAGGGTTCAAACTCCTCCTCCCCAGCAAATAATCTTAACTTACGACAAGAGTTTGACACAGCATGGGACAGCACAACCTTTTCCAATGTTTGCCCCAGAGCTTTTGTCCAATCATCAGCCGAGGCTGCAGCCTCTGAGCTAGAAGCTGCTGAGCCAGGGCCCAACAAACCTGACATATTAGCCATTATACAAACAGTAATTTCCTCAAAATATAAGCACAAACAAACAAAATATAAATTGTTTCCCAATGTAGTGGATCACTCAACAGGTGCTTGCGAGGGGTACTGACCCAGGGATCCCAGACGAGCCCCCAAAAATGTAACACTTCTTCCCATCAGAGTTGGCAGCAACAAGGGCCAGGTTCAATATCTAGGGGATTAATTCCAATAACACAATGCAAACCGGCTCGAGCCCCCACCCAGTGACCTGGGACAAATATATACCACCCCCACTGGGCGCCTCCAAGAGGCAATACTTCCCCTCTCACAAGCACATAGTCTGAGTGTAGCAAAAAGCCTTTTAATAACAGAGAGAAACAATGTGGCATTATATTGGGGAAACACCACCAACAGGATTCGTAACACAACCCATGAGCAAAAAAACCCACCCCAAGCAAATTGGGGCATGCCCTTTCCCTTTGGAGTCCAGCAACCCCAAACCACCCAAAGTCCCAAAAGTCCAATGACCCAAAAGTCTCTGTCCCTGGTCAGGGCAGCCCCAGAGTTCAAAAGTTTATCTGCAGAGCTTTACCTCCCAACCTGGGTGGAGATGGTTGGGGGGAGGGGGAGAGAGGTAAGGGGCACCTTACATGATCTGAAGCTGACCGCCCCACAGCTCCATAGGCCTTTGCTCCGCTCCGCCAGCCACCCCACGAACTGCTTCGCTCCGCGGCCCACAAACAGCTCCACCAGCCGGTCCACGAACTGCTCCGCTCTGCGTCCCACAAGCAGCACCCACCATACTATGAACTGCTCCACCAGCCTGTCCACAAGGCACTCCAGCCATCCCACAAACTGCTCCACAATATATCTTCAGGCTCCCTCACTACGTAACACAACACTCAGTGATTTCAACTCTTTGATGAATTCAGCTTGTAGTAGGGGAGCCTCAGTGCTGGTGCACCATTAGCCCAAAGTGAGCTCAGCAGCCCTTAACTAGACTCCTAATAGAATCAAAATTAGCTCTCACATTCCACAGTGCAGAGAGGAGGAAGTGCAATTAGCATGTATGGCCCTCACCCAGGGGCCCATTCCACCAAGTATTAATACTTGTCCCCAGCCTCTCTCAATTCACAGAGTTTTGGAACCCATGACCCTTGCCTAGCGAGTGCTACTTAGTTGATGGTGAGTCCCTCCATCATAACAAAAGGCCAAGTACAGTTCCAAGCACAGTTCCCATAATCAGGGTAATAACAATTTATTCTTCTTGCCCCAATAACAGAGACACTGGGGATCCCACAGCAGCCAGAGTGACCATTTGCGCAGCTCTGGCCTCATTCTAGGTGGGGTGGGTGTGCCTATGCAAATGAGATTGGCCCCTGAAGTTCTTTTCCACAACTTGCCACACCTCACCACCAGATGTCAGGGTGGAGCTCGTCCTGACACTGCTTACATCCATATGTTCTAAAGTAGATCCTATAGTCAGAGTGGATCCTATATTCACAGGATAACACTAGGTTGAACACAATCAGTGTGAGTTCATGCACACTGGTCCAGATTCTTCAGCATCTTGCTCTGTCTGTAGTCATTTGCACCTGTGCTCAGTAGTGTAAAATGCTACCAGATCACCAGAGTACCATGTACGGTAAATGACTGCACAATTATTATCTAATATATATATTGTGGTAGCACCTAAATCCACAGCCAGGCTGGACCCCATTGTACTTGGCAGCACTCAATAATAAATAAAATAACAACATAATAATAATCAATAAATGGCAGTCCCTGCCTCCAAGGAGCTTAAAATTCAACAGACAAGATGTAACAGATGGATGAGTCAAGCACGCAGGCCAGGGGGGTTGGGATGGGGAGGATGGGATAATAAATATATATTAGGATGTTCACAATTCTTTGCCAATCAGTAGTAAGGATCATAGCTCTCCACCTGTCTAACCATTATCAGATTGTACTTTACTGTATGCATTACAGAAGATGTGAGTTTTAGGGAGGGATTCATGGCTTTATAGAGTTGATTAGGAGTTTTTTCTCCACCTTTAAGGAAAAAACATGTAAGAACCTGTCAAACACAAATTCAAATTTTGAACATCTTCTGTGTGCGGCATCTCATTTTGGCAGTATACATTGGTGCAGCTTATTTTGTGGGCTGAGCTTGGAAAAGTTCCACAACCTTTTTTTTATCCTCAGCATGAACCCTACATGAAGAGAAATCCATCATGTCTCTTCTCCCCCAGATTTGAGCACTGTGTATCCATGCAATTTCAAATGGCTAGTACATTTACAAAGCTGTTTTCTATATTAGCTTCTTTGATATTTTGCTTGCATTTGGAAAATGTGCAGAAAAAAGTAGAGCCATATGTGGCCATAATACTGTTTTAATTAATGCTATATGACAAGGTATCCTCTAGGGATAGAATAGTTGCCAGTGTGGTAGTGTATTGATACACTATGATCCAGCGTTGTACAGGCCAATAGAAGGTGATCCTCTAAAATAGTAACAACAAAAATCTGTTGCTCAAAAAAGATAATAGCCAGTTCCTAACATGCGATCAAGAGTAGATTATTAGTGTGGAAGCATGAAATTTAAAAGGACTGATAAGAGAAGACTCAGGTGTTGAGTGTCTTCTCCTCAAACTGATCTGGTCTTTATAGGCACAGGGTAAAAATTATAGGAAAAATTATGAAAAATAAAGTTTTTTTAATGATTTGTACTGAATTAACAAATTACTATTGTACAAAAGTAATACTGCATTAATTATGTCAATTTTTTCCCCTGGTGATAGATTATTGTTAGTAATTCATCACCGTAACATATTAATAGTGTGTATTAGTTTTTAAACAGAACAATCATATTAATAACATACTTGTCATATTAGCAAAAATTAACAAAATGATGAAAAATTGCTACAAAGCCTTTGGGGCTCTGGCAATACAAGAAAATCACTTTGTCCCATTCCAGCTTACTTTCAATGATCACATATTCTTGTAAAGATTAGATGGTCGTGTATAAATCTCTGTCTGTGAGCAAGAAGACAGTTAGAAACATTTATTTCTTTAATGCTAACTAGGTGTATTCTTCTATAGTTTTAATACTATATGTTCTGCCTGTTAAATGTTTGAATGCTGCCATTCACAAGGCATGAGGCCATTTAAGGTCTATTTCCCTTTTTGTCAGGGATTGTGAGGCTCTACAGTGCAACATACTTTGATAGGACAATACAAGCACCCATCCAAGGATTAAGCTGTGTCTCCTGCAGAGGCACTCATCTATGAACTGGTCTTAAACTGTCTCAGTGCTGTCACTTGCATAATAAGTTTGTTGAAGTTGTTTTATTTTGGTGGCAGGTAGCTTCAGGCCATCAGGAGCAGGTTGCTGCCCATCCCTTCATCCTGGGTTACCTTTTTGCCCGTTTTTATTCCCAACATCTTTCTCTGGCTCACTCCCAACTTAATACTTCTACTATAGCTAACATAGAGGACTGATGTGTGGCTTCCTCCAAGTCCACTATCAATACCACTCTGAACTGGACAGCGGGAGGGAGGGGGGCAGCCAGGGGGCATTTCACAGTCTTCCCTTCATGAGCGTGAGGTGCCCCAAATTCTAAAATTAATGCAGCATCCACTGGGCCTTGATGGGGTTTACCTCTGTAATGGAATCTCTCTCTCAGTATTCTGAGGTTATGATGAATAAGGGGGTAAATCTCCAATCTTTCCACTGCTTAAAAGTGAAATAAAATGCACCATTTTTTTCCCATTTGTGCAAGCATGTCAGCATGGCTGTTTTTGTCTTTACAAAGCCATTTCCATGGCTTCCATACCTCTGCATTAGTGAAATAAAAAATTAATAGTTTGAGTTTGATTAATTATGAAATTTCACATGTTCTGTGAACCAATATGTTGAAAACCATAAGTAGGTATTGCCAAGTAACAGGCCACAAATAAAGACAGACAGTAGGGAGTCAAATTGGCCACAGTTTTTATAAAAATAATCAGTTGAACCAAATCAGCCAAACCTAAATGAGGTGGAAAGTCTATTAAATTTCCAATTTTTTCAAAAAGCTGCCTTTCATTTTACTTATGGCCCATCTGGGTACAAACTGATTGCCTTTGGACATACAAACTTAGAGTAAAAGTGTTTTATTGGACCTAGGATGGGATTGGCTCTCCTGAGTTCTAGCTAATCCCATATCTGTTTCTCACTCATTGGCTAAATCACCAATCCTCTCTGAACCAAAATCACTGCTGACATACACTGGTACCACTCCACTGGGTTCAATGGAATTGAAACAGACTATAGCAGTTATAAATTTCAGCCAGAGTTTAAAGACATTTTGGCACCTAAAAATGAAGATAGGCAACTAGTGAGATTTTCAGCAGTATGTAGGTGCCTAATTCCCATTGAAATAAATGGGAATTAGGTGTCCAGGTACTTTTCAAAACCCAATTAGGCACCTAGGTGTACTTTCAGGTGCCTAAATACTGTGGAAAATTCATATGTAAATTGGTATTAAAAATATGACCTACCTCATATAAATATTGTGAAGATTAACATACGTTTGCAAAATGCTTTCCAGATGTGAAGTGCCCTGTAAGTGCTAAGACATTCATTAGTGTGTAGTATCTATGCAAGTGAAAAATGGTGTGTGCAAAGCAAGAGCCTAGGCTGCAGCTGGGTGAAAATGTGCCCCTTATTGTTTAAGAAAGCTAAATCAAGAGCTTACTATCTCTTTTGTTAAATTTAGTTTTTCAAATGAAAAATTATGAGCCATTAAGGCTTTGAGCATGGTACTGTTGAAAGATATAGCTCACAGCTTCAGATTTTAAAAACACTTCTGATAAGATGTTGCATGTACTGTAGCACTGTGTCCAGGTACTTTTCTAATCCAACCGTAAGACTGACACCAGACCCATGCATAACATGCATTGATTGACCTGGACAATGACATATGCCAAGCATAACAGCTTTGATTGACAACCCAGCAATGAGAGAACTGTGTCATCCATGTTGGATACAATCTGTGCCCAACCCTCTTTCTGAATATGTAACAACTGTGCTACTGACATAAAGGGATACATTTTAAGAGGGCACCTGAGTCTGCAGTAACAGGGGAAAGTGGTCTTTGTATCCACTGTGCAATTTGAAATGAGGGCACAACTGGCTCTCCAGTGAACTGGTGCTGCCAAAAGTCACACCTATGAGAAAGAGCGCATTTGAACAGCTGCCAGGAAACAGCTCCTGGCATGAAATTTGCTAAAACAGTCATCTGAATGTAAGTGGGAACTACAGCCCCAATAAGTACTTTAGAAATTGCACCAAATAATGCCTGCAGCATTGCACCGGACCATATCAAGATCCTTGCATTGATCCCTTGGCCATGTTACACCTAATGGCCACAGACAAACAAGCAGTCACTTGCCAGCAGCTTGACTCTACAGCACCAGTGTATTCACCCTCATAGCGGGTAGACCTTCAGTCTCAGGCTCACAAAGGATGGGAAAAGAGAAGAGAATCAGGAGAGAAGGAAAACCATCGCATGAACTACCATCAATAGCCCTGATGTTCCATTGCATGGGGCAGAAGAGCTGGCTGGGCATGGAGGTGTGAGCACACTGCACCTTCTCCTAACATGGTGCAGCTGCCCCACAGCACAAGAGCATCCAGAAGGATGCTCAGTATATCAGGCATAGTTCTTTCATAAAACTACAATTGCACAACATTCTCTCAGTATCCATTCCAGATCACCTGAGGGATCACACGGTATGACCTAGGCCTGGTGAGAGAAGTTGCTCTCTTGACAAAGTATAATTTTTCAGTGTTTTGCTGCAATCATACTAATTAATGTAGATTTCACATTATACCACTGCATTTCTATAAATAAAATTGCAGGGCATGATATTTCCAACAACATTGTTATACTGGATTATTGAAAGAGGTGTATCAAACAAACACACACACACACACTATTTCTTTAAATTGCAATACACATTTTTAAAATAAACAAACAAGTATTTTATTCTTTTCCACGTGGTAAATAGTTATTGTTACTCCAACTGAACTGAAATTAAATATGATTCTTCTGGGGGTCTGATCCAACTCCAGTTGAAAATCCACGGGATTTTTGCCACTGACGAACAGGAGAAGAAAGGGTCTCTATGAACTGGTTGCTTTTTCATTTTGGCATTTATTGTTGCTCTTGGCACCCACTTTACCAATGATCTTAATTGATGTGTGCACCTTCTTCTGATTGTGTTAGCAGTGCAGCATAGATGCTGTTGGCCCAATCCCAGAATCCTTCCTCAGCCAAAACTTCCATGACCACGCTAGGAGGTCTCCTTGAGTAAGGACTTCAGGTATGGACCTTGGGAGTACTATCTAAATTAATTTCCTAGAAATTTCTTTCTTTGTTCTAAAGTTTAGGAGCCAGATGATTTTCTGACCAAATTATATTTTTAAGGTACGACATTTTTTTTACTTAAACTTCTTGACATAATTTAATTTGACGTAAAAAAGAAATAAGGGAACTGACAATGTAAAGGGCTTTCTCCAAGAAAGACTATTTTTTTACTGTCCCTCTTCTTCATTTAAGTGAGTAGCTGTTATCTAGTAAAAGTGGGTCTTGAAAAGGTTTAATTTTTCTGGTAGCTGTTAGTCTGGGGTAGAAGGAAGCTGGCTAGGGATATCCAGGAGGTGAATTTTCCCACAAAATACATCTTTCCTTGTATTTAAAAGGCTGAAATAAGGAGCCTTTGGCAATGTAGCTTTTCAGTGGATAAAGAGAGAATTCATTCTCCAGGATGCCAATCCTGTCTCTTTCATAAGCACTATATTTTTAAAAAGACCTTAGCATGTCACTTTGCTTTTATTTATGGCTTTATTACTAATTTTTAATGCTGTAACCTTGTATGTTTGTAGTCTTTTTAAACTGTGTTTTGTAGTAAAGGACCTAGGTTACTATGTGACACTAAAATGTGCCTATACACAGCCTATTAATGAAAGATTAATAAGTTATCTCTTATTTGCATAAAATATGCAGTTTTATCAGAACTTTTGACTTGATTCTGGTTTCACTTACACCAGTCTAAACAGGAGTAACTGTTCTGAAGTAGTGTAGTTACAGTGGTGTAAGATAGTAGAGAATCAGTCACTGTATCCCTGGAATACATTGTGAAGAGGAAATTGTGGTAATTAAGTAACTTTATATGTGGTTTACCAATTCTTTTGGGCTAGAGACAGTATGTGAGGGATGTACAGAGGAATCTTGCCCTGAAGCATGGTTTGGAGATGGACTGGCCTCCTGCATGCAAGAGTGTTTGAGGTCCTTTCACTTAGCATGAGGTTTTTTTTCCAGAGGCAAAGACAGCCGGTATATCAAACTCAAGACAGCATATTTGGATCTTTGTGGTAAAATGGGAAAGTGCCATATTCCTTGTTGAAAAGGTCTAGCCATCGATAAAGTCAACTTTAACTTTATTTAGGAATTACTACAGTGCTCATGATCAATGCAAGTTTTATATATGTACTAGCGTGTTCTAGAAATAAGGCTATGACCTCTTTCTTTTGAACAGTAGTGTATTTTGCTGTTGATGTTGTCAGTGATATTGTCGTATAAGTTTGAGAGAAAGAGGAAGAAAACCAGTAACTACTAATGGTCTCTAGAACTGGTTAACTGTAACATTCCTATGTCTTTCAGGGGTGTTGTAGAATCTAATGTATGTGACATAGCTGCTGCATTTTATTCATACCTTGTATCATCAGTTATAGGAACAAGCACACAATAACAAAGGTGCAACAAAATTACTCATTTGTAGTCAGAATGTGATCTCAGTGAAGTTTCAACCTAATTGTGCCATTAGAGAAATGAAGACTAATCTTTTAAAAGGTAGCAAATATATTATTTTGAGATCTCAATTATTCCACAACACAGTTCACTTATCTCTTGTGGTAGGAAAATCTGACCTGGTATAAATGGTTGTAAACACAATGACTTCAAAGCGGTTACCCCCATTAAATCATTTCTGGTTTTAGTCCTGATTATTCTAAGGCTACCCTTACTGCAGAGGATAAGGTACTACTTACTAAGATCATCACTTCAGATGATCATACATGGAGGGTTGCCATTGATTTCAACATGTCTAGGCTCAAGCCCATAATCCTTGTTGACTTCAGTGTGAGAATGGTTAAGTACTTTTCCCTACTTTCAGCCTCCAGAAGTTAAATACTTTGCAATTATTTTGCATAGGCTGTACTTGGCCATATTATGGCTTAGTCCTACAACCACTGACTCAATGGTAGTTATTTCCATGAAGACAGTAAAGCACATGAGTAAGAGTTAAGCACGGATAAGCACTTAGACTGGAAGATTCCCAATGCTGAATTGAAAATATACTTGTTAAGGCCAAATCCTGAATCTGAAAGCAGAAACTGTCCCTGTGAATTTACTTGTCAATGCAATGCACAGAAATCTAGTCATGTACTATTAATTATAATCATTATATGGCTAAGTCCTCTGCCATCATGTTGAATATTTATCCATAAGAAACTTCTCTAGACATGGATGAAATCAAGGATCTCACACTAATTTAAGGGAAACAAAGTTTTTGTTTAATATTTGTATAAAACAAAGGGTATATTGTAATTATGAGAAATATCTAATGTTAAAAAAAATCTGCATTTGCTAGCAAAATATTTGGGAATAAATTATCCATTGCAGCCTTTGTAGTTTATTGCTTGCTTGCTAATTATCAGTAATAATCACTTTCAATTACTATCGAGAAGTAGGTCAGCCAGTTTTTAGTGCTTATGAAACTTGCAATTTAGAGCGAGAAGGCATTTCAGCATGTTATATTTTAATGTGGGGGAGCAAATGGGCTTCTTTGCCCGCCTCTGAACCCTAAACAATGGTTCAGTGTAGGACACAGATCTAATTCAATATAGGATTTGATGTATCCTGCTGTGGTATGTTAAAGTAATTATATTTACTGTAATTTTATTTATAAATATCTATATAATTAATTACAATTGTTCAAATTAATTACCAGAGCTTTTTTAGTCAGACTTTTCTCTGGTTTATGTGTAGATTTTGCGGGATCCCATTTCTGTTTGGGCAAGTTATGCTTCCACCCTTACCTGTGTGTCTTTTATTTAGGACTATTTTTATCTAATATGGTTATGAATGTCAGAATATGGTTATGAATATGCAGACAGTCCATTAGCTTGACAACAGAACAGAAGGCCAATGTCTGAGAGCTGCTCTGCCCCGGGTCAGTGTAGTTCGGGTGTGCTGCAGAGGTGATGTGTTCCAGTAAGAGGGAGAGGGGTGTTCTATTAGACCTTGATCCAAAGCCCATTGAAATCAGTAGAAAGCTTTCTATTGACTTCAGCAGGCTTTGGATCAGGCTCTTATTGCACATCTTCTTTCTGCTGGCAGATACATACAGCTGCATTGGCATCATCATCAAAAAAAGTCTGTTCACCTGCTCTCTGCCTGAAGCATTTTTAGCTAACTAGATGGGTCAGAGAATTGAGAAGTGCAAAAGGTGGTGGTTGGAGGAGGTAAAAAAGTGTAGTTTCCTACAATAAAGGAGCAGGAGAGCTTAAAATTCAATTGGGAATTATATGCTTGAATACATGTAGGAAAGGAGACCAGCCAAAAGAGAATAAAGCAATGTACCTGCCCTTCTGCTGAATTAGCCTTTCTGACCCTAACCAAATCTCAGCACAGCCAAACATATGTAGAGACATTTTAAGATTTGGTGGTGAATTTAGTACTCATGAAAGTGAGAAACTAACAGTACTGTCTTGAATGTAGACTAGTGTAGGCAGCTTCACACAAAGCTCTAGCAACGTACTCCAGTCTATGTGCAGTCCACATGGTCTCCCACTGTCTGATTATTATCAGAGACTGCAAGTCGTGCTGAACTTCATGATGCTCATACAGTGTGCACAAGGGGAGACTACTTAGACCATGAAACTTAGTTTTATTTGTAACTTCAGGTGGGATTTGAGTTCAGATCTTTTATTTCAAGAGAGTCACATTTTAATCTGATATACTACTCGGGCCCCCTGTTCAGCTGTGGACCTGAGTAGTACAGCAAGTTAAAATGTACTTACATTTAGCCACCAAATACATACAGCGTGGTCAGCAGCACCGCAGTAGGGTTGGAATTGTTAAATATATTCATACATGATCTGAAAAAGAGGGTGAATGATAAGATGGCAAAATTTGCGGAGGACAAAAAATATTTTGTATATATTTTTGTCAGAACTGGGAAAGACTAAGGAAGTTCAAAAGGTCCTAATAAGCGAGCACAATGGCAGATGAAATTCATAGTTGACTAATATGATAATATACATTGGAAGGAACAGATTGAACTATTCATACACATTGCTGTGTTCTAAATAAACTGTAGTGATTCTTGAAAAAGAACTGGGCATCTTTGTGGGCAGCTCAATTAAAACATCTGATCAATGAGCAAGGAGAGTTAAAAAAACAAACAAAATGAGATAAGAATGCAATGAAAACAATGAAAATACTGTAACAGTACAGTTGTATACATTGGTGATACACATTCCTTGAATACAGATCTGGTCACACAGTCTCAAAATGTAGAGTAGAAAGAGAAGAGGTCCAGAGATAGGCAACAAACGAATAGAGCAGTGGTTCCCAAACTTGTTCCGCCACTTGTGCAGGGAAAGCCCCTGGTGGGCCAGGCCAGTTTGTTTACCTGCTGCGTCTGCAGGTTCGGCCAATCACGGCTCCCACTGGCCGCGGTTCGCTGCTCCAGGCCAATGGGAGCTGCTGGAAGTGGCGCGGACCGAAGAACATACTGGCCGCAGCTTCCAACAGCTCCCATTGACCTGGAGCAGCGAACCGCAGCCAGTGGGAGCCGTGATTGGCCGAACCTGAGGACGCGGCATGTAAACAAACTGGCCTGGCCCGCCAGGGGCTTTCCCTGAACAAGCAGTGGAACAAGTTTGGGAACCACTGAAATAGAGACATGGAGAGACTTCCACATGAAGAAAGATTAACAGATTAGGACTGTTTTGTTAAAAGGGACTAATAAGAAGGAACTTGATATATATAAAATAATTAATGGTATAGTATAGCGAAGGTCATGGGTGCGCTATCTAACCTTCTTCACAATATAAGAACAAAGGAACATCCAAAGAAATTGAAATGAAATAAATTTAAAACTGATTAACTTTTTTAAACACAATGCATAAGCCTGTTGAACTCCGTGTGACAAGAGTCCATTATGTCCAAGAGCTTAATAAGACTCAGCTCGTAATAGGATTCACACTAATTTGGAACATGAGAGCACCCAGGTATACCTTAGGTAGGATAAAAAGAGTTGAGGTAGAGCTATTTAACCCTTCACATGTCAGGACATAAACCAATCTTTAGCTGCCTGGGATTAGGAAAATGCTTCCCTAGGAAGACATTGTTCCATAATTATCCATGATGGGTTTTCTTGCACTTTCGACTGAAGCATCTGGCACTGGCGACTTACTAGTAGAGACAGGACATTGGACCATTGGTATGATCCATAATGGCAGTTCCTATTTACACTTCCCCAAGGTGTCATATCAATTTGCCCTAAACATAGAGGAGCCACCTCTACAAAATAAAGATTAGTTCAGTCTCTCCACTGACTTGGTCTGCTGTATGACAATTATTGATGGTGATTTTTTGTGATTTAGACATCTACCTTGTAGGGACTGAACTGAAACTCCATACACACTTCACATAGGAAATATTTTTTTTGTATAAAATATACGTGTGGATTGCCACAGATCTAACAGACGGGGGGGGAGGGGGGCGTATCTGAAAGCCCTTGTAGCTTTTTCTGGGTATTACCAATATTGAGAAAGGCAAATAATTCTGTTGAGCTAGTTTATTTTTTTTATAGCAAAGTATTTTCCTCTCTCTTTCTTCCCAGCCTCTTGAGCAAGAAATATACTGATGTGTGGACTTTATAAATAGTACTCCTGTCTTCTACAGGACTGGTCCTATACACTGTGGGCTGAATCCTCAGCTGGGGTAAAACAGTATCGCTCCATTGGAGTCAATACAGATGCATTGGTTTACCCCAACTGAGGAGCTGGCCCTATACTATATAATATCAGTTCTTAAGTGTGCTGTGCAAATACTGTCGTATTTTCATTAATGTGGGAGTGACTAAAAAGAATCTCATCCAAGGAGATTTACCTCTTCATTCTGTACTGCATATTTTCCCTTTAAAAATCCCCTCTCATCTGTTCAAGCACCATCAAAACATTTCTACATGAAGTTCTGTGATAAAGATATCATTTAGTGTCCTCAGAAAGTAACTTCTGTTCTGAACTAAGCATTAAGGAACACACATGCATGATGCAGAATATGTACATCTTTTCTAGAATCTGAAAGCATACTTTGGTTGTCCCGCTCCCGCATCCTCTTACCCCCATATTGGTGAATGACTTTTCCTAGAACCTCTCTTTCCTGTGTTGAATGCACTACACCAGCCACCAAAATCTTAAACCAATGCCAACCAGGTAAGCAGGCTAGAATACCAGCACATTTTTAAAAAAATGAAGACCAAGAAACAAAAAAAGTATTACATCCTGACAACAATGAAAGCAAAAGGAAAAAAATACTTGAAAGGCAGATTCTAAAGTCATATAAAATAAAACAGGATTTGTATTTCGGATCCATTCTTAAATTTTAATAGAAAAAACAGCTTTAAGGACACATTTATTTTATTATGCTGCACACAAATTAGCATTAAAACAAAGTTATAATATTTTTGTGGAAAATAATGTATGTAAATATATTTAAATTCAGTTTGTAGGCAGAGAGAATCTGTAATAGTAATTGTGTTTTAAAATCAATCAAGAATTTTTAAGAGTTTTCTCAACTTGCTTAGAATTTTGAAGATTTAGGACAGTTTTCAACCACTGAAAATGTTGTCCTTATAAGTAACTTCTTAATGTGTCCTACAATATGGACAAGTATGTTTTAATGATACATTGCAACAAAACGTTAATCATATCCATTTACCATATTCCAAATCTCATTTTGAAATCTGATGCCCTTATGAGTTATATGTAGTGGTTATCAATCTACAAGTAGCAGGTGCTATTTCAGATGGAATATAACAGAGAAAATGAATTATGAAGTTAAAATGTAAGGATCAGGAATTCTTCTACAGAGTACTGTGAGTATTGACCACCAAACTTTAGTTAAATAAAAGTATATTCAGGCTGACCAATGAGTTACTGAATTGGTACTGGAACACAATCTCTCATTTCTATGCCCTTGCTCAAATTCATTCGAAGTTGACAGTGACCAAAAGCTGTTACCATCTGGCAGCTGCCAGTGGTCTGTGAAATGAGCTCACTAGTCTCAGTCTAGATCCCATCTTACAAGTGTTTACATCACAAAAATCACCACTGCAACGGGCACAAACTGGCATCCTTGTTGTGAAGGATCTATTGAGCATGGAGAATGAACAAAGTTGTCAATCCCAGGTGGGGTTCCTCTGGCTCAAGGTGGAGGTTGTATGGAAAAAATGTTGAGAGCTGCTGCCTATTTTGCATCTGCTTGGGAAATAAATAGAGGGCAGCAGTCTCCAGGGATGACAATCCAGTACATTTCTGGAGCACTAAATTCACATTTACAAGAATATATTCCCAAAGTTCCTGAAACACCAAACCTTTGGCGGTACTTTAAGGTTTTGTATCCACATACATGCAAAGCATCTTGGAGAGCAATACAGCCAATCTTAAAGATACAACAGTAACATTAGAAGAAGAAGAAAACCGAAGGTAATGTCTATTGATTCTCCTATGGTGCAGTTTGTTCAGCATTATTCAACAGGGTCCTCAAAGGTTACCTGTAAGTTTTCTATCCATTGAGAAGGATGGAGGAGGCTGGAATCAGATTGCCCTTACAGCAATGATGTGCTAAAGGAACGTTATTTCAAAGGAGTGTTAAAGAATATTGTTCAATAGCCCTCCAAATGATCATACTAATTTCTCATTTTATTCTCCAAAGGAGCTCTTGTGCTGGCCAAGCTTCCCAGCTTCTTTAACTTCAAAGTTGCCCTCAAGCCAGCTTTTAGGGGCATGACCTAGGAAATGGGGTTAGTCAAGGCTTCTTTTGTAACATGCCTCACCCCTGTATTCCACCCAGTGTGGAGTGCTCTCTGGCCACAGCTCAGAATCTGGACCATTATCTCATGGGACATTTTTAAGTCTTCCCCAACAATTGTTTCAGCATCAGGTAGGAGTTAAACCTAAGAAAATTATTATATATTGGAAGATTTATACCAATGAGAAAGGAATATTCCCACCTCTCAGTGGAACCAGCATTTGCACTGGAATACCCCAAGATATCAGACTTTACATTCATGACAGTTTTATGTACAGAAAATCTATTGTGTCATGTTTAAAGGTTTCTGGATTCTTGGTATCTGATATATTCTAGCTTTGCAAGAGGGATACAAAAATGACCCCATTAAAATAATTGTAAAATAGTTTTTCCTGTAACATATGTTGATTACACAGAAGCCACTAAGTTTTCATTTGGCCTAAAGATATTATCAACACTTATTTGGGGATGGCCTGCATAACTCACTCATGGACTGGCAACTCATAGGTAAGGTAGATGCCCCAAACCTATGCTGATAAAAAGCATTCTTCCCATGCTACATTATATATTCCCTATATATACACGTATGCACTTATATATGAAGCAGTGGGACCACTCATATGAGTCATGTGAGCAGGATTTGGAACACAATATCTTAATATGGTACTGTGACACTCTGTGTCTTGGGGGAACACCCTGCACCCCCATGTTCATCCTTATAATTTGATTGCGTGGTATCCAATGCAAAGTTTGTCGTGTCAGGTATCTTCAGAAGGCTCATGATGCACTGAGCATTGTTGTTATAGTAATGTTATAGGTTGTAATTTCATGTATATAATTATGAGGCTGAAAAATGTGTTCTCATGGCTTAAAACAAGCCTAGGCAAAACTCTCCAGGAACAGAGGGGCAGTTCACACCTCATCAGGGCATGTATGGGACAAACCCAGCCCAGCCTCACAGGAACAAAGGACCCTTGCCCAGGCAGCAACAAAGGATCTGTTGGACTCTCAAGTGAGTCACCCCCCTTCCCTTGGTCAGTCAGGGACTTCGATGAGGTAATGCTCACCTGACCCTGAAGAGGGGGGACAAAGACGAGAGGGAAGAAATAACATGATAAAAGGGAGAGATGTTTGCCATGGTCTTCCTGTCCTCTCTTCCACCTCCATCTACAAACACCACCACCAAGCTACTGAAGCACTGATCAAAGGGGAGAGCCTGGCTGAAGGCAACCAGCCAGCCAGTGGTGAGAAGGATCTAAGTTTGTAAGGGCACTGAAAGTGTTAAGATCAGCTTAGAAAGTGTTTTGCTTATATTTCATTTGACCAAATCTGACTTGTACTTTGACTTATTCTATCTATGTAGTTAATAAACTTGTTTGTTTATTCTACCTAAAGCACTGTGTTTGGTTTGAAGTGTGTCAGAGACTCCCCTTGGGATAACAAGCCTATTACATATCAATTTCTTTATTAAATTGACAACTCATATACGCTTGCAGCATCCAGCGGGTATAACTGGACACTGCAAGACGGAGGTTCCCAGGATTGTGTCTGGGACCAAAGATATTGGCTGGTGTCATTTGGTTGCACAGTAGAAGCAGCTTACATGCCAGAGGCTGTGAGTGAACAGCCCAGGACTGGGGGTTCTCACAGCAGAGCACGGTAAGGCTGGCTCCCAGAGTCAAGGATTGGCGTGACCTAGAAGATCACTGGTCCAGACAACACCAGGGGAATGTCACAGGTACATATTAGGTATTATTACACACATCATGTGTACCCAATATGATCGGGAACACCAGAGACTTTGGTACATTAAACATCCCTTATCATAATCAAGAAAAAAATCATTGTTAAATTACTGAAAATTGAACGATTCCTGCAAGTGGTATACTAACAAAGGTAAAATGATGAGATAGTCCAAAAGCTAATGCTGCTGAAGTGAACACTAGTAGACAGTAATTCTGTTTCCACACAAAGATTATTTTGTTATCTTGCTTTTTTTTTTTTACAGGAGCTATTTTTCATGCATAGTACTAGTGTAAATTATGTACAGCAGACTTATTCATTTAATAGGTTCAGGTCAGAGAGTTATTGTATTTCAGCAGTTGGTGCTCAGGGATTTTGTAATTTACAAAGTTTATTAATTGAGCAAGCATTTGTTTAAAATGCCACTTTTCCCTTCACCAGGCATTTTCAGTAGAACAGTAGTGTCTTGTCAAAATAGTGAAATTCCAAATGAATTCCCTTATTATGATTCAGTTGTGAAAGTCCATGAAACTAGACCAAAAATATAAAAAAAATACACACAAGAAAATTAATGCATAAGGAAGCAAAATATTTGGGTGGGGGGAGAACATGCGTGCGAAACTGAAAAAGGCAGAGAGGACTAGGAGACCATATTGAACCATGAGGTTCAATAAGGATAAGTGCAGGGTCCTGCACTTAGGACGGAAGAACCCAATGCACAGCTACAGACTAGGGACCGAATGGCTAGGCAGCAGTTCTACAGAAAAGGACCTAGGAGTGACAGTGGACAAGAAGCTGGATATGAGTCAGCAGTGTGCCCTTGTTGCCAAGAAGGCCAATGGCATTTTGGGATGTATAAGTAGGGGCATTGCCAGCAGATCGAGGGACGTGATCGTCCCCCTCTATTCGACATTGGTGAGGCCTCATCTGGAGTACTATGTCCAGTTTTGGGCCCCACACTAGAAGGAGGATGTGGATAAATTGGAGAGAGTCCAGCGAAGGGCAACAAAAATGATGAGGGGTCTGGAACACATGACTTATGAGGAGAGGCTGAGGGAACTGGGATTGTTTAGTCTGCAGAAGAGAAGAATGAGGGGGGATTTGGTAGCTGCTTTCAACTACCTGAGAGGTGGTTCCAGAGAGGATGGTTCTAGACTATTCTCAGTTGTAGAAGAGGACAGGACAAGGAGTAATGGTCTCAAGTTGCAGTGGGGGAGGTTTACGTTGGATATTAGGAAAAACTTTTTCACTAGGAGGGTGGTGAAACACTGGAATGCGTTACCTAGGGAGGTGGTAGAATCTCCTTCCTCAGAAGTTTTTAAGGTCAGGCTTGACAAAGCCTGGCTGGGATGATTTAATTGGGGATTGGTCCTGCTTTGAGCAGGGGTTTGGACTAGATGACCTCCTGAGGTCCCTTCCAACCCTGATATTCTATGATTCTATGATTCATATATTACCATTCATTGTTTAGTGCAACAGGGTGCCACAACTAGAGAAGTAGGTAAATGCCAGCCTTTTAAGAGGGCAAGGCGCAGTGGGCAGTCATGTTGAAATCTGCCTGCTTAATCACTTGGAGCTAGATTCTACCTAGCCCTTACACAGCCACTCAGAATGCAGGGAGAATGTTAGCCACTTCCATCAAATTGCTCAGCCCCTTACACTCAGGGAGTGCAGAGGTAGATACTGAGATGTCTTCTAAGGAAATATAGCACCCTAAAAGGCTCTGGGAAGGGAAAGGTTATGCAGAATAAAGGCTCTGCCCCTACATGTTGGTTAGCACAGCTGCTTGGCTGTGAGGGATTGGGATGAACATGCTGCACTCCCACTAGTTCCCCAAACACAATACCTCCAGTACACCTCCTGTGACAGAACATGCTCAGTGCAGGACTGTGCCTTCAAGGCAGGGTCTAACACAGTGGTGAGCAACTTGCGACCTACGGGCCGCATGCGGCCCATCAGGGTAATCCACTGGCAGGCTGCGAGACAGTTTGTTTACATTAACTGTCCACAGGCACGGCCACCCGCGGCTCCCAGTGGCTGCAGTTCACTGTTCCTGGCCAATGGGAGCTGTGGGAAATGGTGGCCAGCATATCCCTGCAGCCCGCGCCACTTCCTGCAGCTCCTATTGGCCGGGAATGGTGAACTGCGGCCACTGGGAGCTGCGGGCGGCCATGCCTGTGGATGGTCAATGTAAACAAACTGTCTCACAGCCTGCCAGCAGATCACCCTGTGGGCCACAGGTTGCCCACCACTGGTCTAACACCTCTACAGCAGCTTTGTAGAGAAACATGAAACAAAATGTGTGTGCTTTTTATTACATTCCCATAGGACCATTTCTAATATCCTATTCCTCATCACCTGCAGAAGCAAGGACCTGTGTTGTATCTCATATGTAAGCACTATCTACCAGATCCTGGTTTGGGGTAAATCAGAGTAATACCAATGACTTCCACAGAGCTATACTGATTTATAGGATCTGGCTCTCTGGTTTGATGCATCAAAGAAATCAAACATGCACCTAGAAATCAATGAGACATTATTGCCCAGATCACAACTGTGCTTGGGCAAAAAATGGTTACTCACCTTCTCGTAACTGTTGTTCTTTGAGATATGTTGTTTATGTCCATTTCAATCAGGTGTGTGAGCGCGCATGTGCACAGTTGCTGGAAGATTTTTCCCATGGCAGCCTCTGTCAAGTCGGCCGGGGGGCCCCCTGGAGTCGCGCCTTCATGGCGCTCAATATAGAGCCCTGCTGACCCGCAACCCCCTCAGACCCTTCTTGCTGGCTACTCTGACAGAGGGGTAGGAGGAAGGGTATTGGAATGGACATGAACACATTTCAAAGAACAGTTACGAGAAGGTGAATAACTATTTTTTCTTCTTCAAGTGCTTGTTTATGTCAATTCCAATGAGGTGACTCCCAAGCCCGAGTTCAGGAGGTGGGGTCAGAGTCGTCCACTAATTGGAGCACCGCTCTTCTGAAGGTCTCATCATTTCTGGCCTGCTGGGTGACTGTATAGTGCGCGGTGAAAGTGTGCATGGAGGATCACGTCACTGCTCTGCAGATTTCCTGGGTGGAAACCTGCACCAGGAATGCCATTGAAGAGGCCTGGGCCCTCATGGAGTGCACAGTGAGCGGAGGGGCAGGCATCCCTGCCAGGTTGCAGCACTCACAGATGTAGGATGTGATCCATGATGAGACAGGTTGTGATGACACAGGCTGACCTTTCATTGTGTCGGCCACTGCCACAAATAACTGGACAGACTTTTGGAACGGCTTCATTCTCTCAATGTAGAAGGCTAGCGCTCTGCAGACATCCAATGAGTGAAGCTTTTGCTCCCTGCTGCTCGAGTGCGACTTAGGATAGAATACTGAGAGGAAGATGTCCTGGTTGATGTGAAACTGGGAGGCAACTTCCGGGAGGAAAGCTGGGTGGGGTCTGAACTGAACCTTGTCCTTATAGAACACTGTGTAAGGGGGCTCTGATGTCAGTGCCTTGAGCTCAGACACCCTCCTGGCTGAGCTTATCGCTACCAGAAACACCACCTTGTATGAGAGATAGAGCAGGGAGTACATTGCCAAAGGTTCAAAGGGCAGTCCCATGAGTCTGGAAAGGACCAGATTGTGGTCCCAGGCTGGGACAGCTGGACATGAGGGTATAGTCTGTTGAGACCTTTAAGAAAACAGCTGACCATAGGCTGGCAAAGACGGAGTGGCCCTCTGCACCTGGATGAAAGGCAGAGATGGTGGTCAAGTGAATCCTTATTGATGACATGGATTACCCCTGCTGCTTGAGATGGAGTAGATAGTCTAATATAAGTGGCACAGAGGTGAGCGTCAGTGACGAATGATGCTGCACCAACCAGATTGAAAATCTCTTTCACTTAGCAAGGTAGGTGGCTCTTGTGGGGGGTTTCCTACTGCCAAGGAGGACTTGTCTAACCTGATCCAAGCAAGAAAGCTCCATTGGGTTCAGCCATGGAGCTTCCATGCCTGAGGTGCAGCGACTCGAGGTTTGGGTGTTGGAGACAGCTGTGATCCTGAGTTAGTAAGTCCGGGAAGAGCATCAAGGTGACTGGAGCATCCACGGACATTTCCAGGAGTGATGTGTACCAGTGTTGGCAGGGCCATGCTAGAGCTATCAATATCACCAAAGTTTGTTCCCGCTATATCATGAGGAGTCCCTTGTGAACAAGAGGGATAGGCAGAAATGTGCATAGAAGACGGCCTCCTCGTGGGAGGAGGAATGCGTCTGCGATGCGGCCCTTGATGAGCCAGTCGTTCAGGTACAGGAACACATGTACCTGCCATCTGCACAGGAACACAGCCACGACTGCCATGCACATGGTAAAAACATGAGGCACCGCTGACAGGCCAAACAGGAGAACTGTGAACTGGTAGTGGGTGTTGTTTACCACAAACCTGAGGTATTTTCTGTGGGACAGAGTTATTGCTATGTGAAAGTACGTGTCCTTCAAGTCGAGGGCAGCATACCAGTCTCCTGGATCCAATGAAGGGATGATGGAGGCCAAAAAGACAATGCAGAACTTGAGTTTCTTTATGAATTTGTCGAGTTCTCGCAGGTCTAGTGATCACTTTAGATAAGCTATTACCAGCCGGAGAGTGGGGTGGGAGGAGGTATTTTTTCATGCTTTGTGTGTATATAAAAAGATCTTCTACACTTTCCACAGTATGCATCCGATGAAGTGAGCTGTAGCTCACGAAAGCTTATGCTCAAATAAATTGGTTAGTCTCTAAGGTGCCTCAAGTACTCCTTTTCTTTTAGGTCTAGTATGGGCCTGAGCCCACCCTTGGCTTTCGGTATTAGGAAATACCAAGAATAGAACCCCCTGCCCTTCTGCTCCTGAGGAACCTCTTCCACTGTCCCGAGCAAAAGGAGTGAGTGCACCTCCTGTATAAGGAGTTGCTCATGAGAAGGGTCCCTGAAGAGGGATGCTGAAGGAGGGTGGAAGGGAGGGAAGGCACAGAATTGGATGGAGTATCCCCTTTCTACCATGCGGAACACCCAGCAGTCCGAAGTGATACGGGACCATGCACTGTAGAAAGGGAACAGTCGGGAGGAAAAGGTAAGGTGAGGTAGATCCAGTTTTTGATCTGGTGAGCCGCCCTCGACCACACCTTCAAAAGGCCAGTTTGGGGCCGTAAGGTGGTTTGGGTTGGCTAGAGCCCTGGCCTGAGACTAGGTGCGGCCTTTTTCTGCGGTTTCTATTCCTTCTCCAGGGGTTGGTCTGTCAGTTCTGTTGGTAGAATTGTGGAGGAGGTTGAGGCCTGAAAGGCTTCCGCTGCATGGCAGGGGAAGGTGTAGGCCCAAGGAATTGAGGGCAGCTCTAGAGTCTTTTAGGCTGTGTAGCCTTTTATCTGTCTTCTCTGAAAACAGAGTCACACCCAAAAAGGGGCAGTCCGTATGGTCTGCTGGATCATGTACGGGAGATCAGAGACCTGGAGCCATGGCCCTTCTCTTAGCCACCCCTGTAGCCATGCCTCTCGTGGCTGCATCAGCACTGAATCAACACTGTCCAGCGCAGCCTGGAGGGAAGCTCGGGAGATTAGCTTGCCCTCCTCAACCAAGGCTGGTTAGCAGCGTCCACAACAAGGGAATCAGGTTGTGGGTGGGAATAGAGATTTTCAGAACCCTTAGAGGGCACAAAATATCGCCATTCATTGCGTTTGGCAGTGGCTAGCAATGAGGCTGGGGTCTGCCACAGGGTTTTGTTGGTGTCCACATAGTTTTTATGAGCAGTAGGGCAATATGGGTAGGTCCAGAGGGGCCGAGGATATCCACCATGGTATTGGCAAAAAGAAAAGGAGTACTTGTGGCACCTTAGAGACTAACCAATTTATTTGAGCATTTGTAGCTCACGAAAGCTCATGCTCAAATAAATTGGTTAGTCTCTAAGGTGCCACAAGTCCTCCTTTTCTTTTTGCGAATACAGACTAACACGGCTGCTACTCTGAAACCCACCATGGTATTGGAGTCTTCTACTATCGCCTCTGCCTGGATGCCCAGACCCTGGACCACCCAGTGCAGCAACTGCTGCAACACCTGATTGTCCTTGAGCACCGGAGCTAGGGTGGTACGAGCCAGTGCTTCATCCGGCAACAAGGAGGAGGAAGCCCCAAATAACGGCAGCTGGTCCCTGCCATTGGCATCTAAGGGACTCCGTGACTCTCAGGGGTCCCATGCAGGAGCAGACACAGATGGTGCCATGCTCGGTGCCGGGGCTGTCGGCACTGAACTCGGTGCCAATGTCAGTATTGGTGGTGCCGTTGGTGGTGCTGTAGGTGCCGAAGCCGCCATCGGTGCTGCTGCCAGTGCCGGGGTTGCTGTCAGTGGTGCTGAAGCTGCTGTCTAAGCTGGTGCCAATGTTGGTGCCGAAGCCACAGCTGGTGCCGAAGCTGGTCCAAAAGCCGGTGCCGGCGATGGTGCCGCAGCTGATGGTGTCGGCGTCAGTGGTTCAGTGGCTGGTCACTCAGCCAGTGAGATAAAGGTGGTCGAAGCCACTGAAGTCGCCGCTGAGCAGGACCCTTGGCTACTTCCCTGGCTCTGGTGAAAAGCCCATGGAGTCCAGAAGGGCCACTGGGAGGGGTTCTGCCACAGCAGTGACCACGGCGCCAGGTAAGCCCATCTGTCCCACCACGACCTGGACCTCCTGTTCCTGCTGTTATCGGAGCAGTAGGAGCCTGACTCCGACACCGAGGTCTCCGAAAAGACAACGGAGGAGCCATGCTTCGGGGCACTGAGTGTTGGGAGCTTGGGGGTTGACTGGGTTCTCTCTCCGGAGGTGTCGGAGCCAAAGGTGCCATGGAGAAGGAGAGCGCCAGGACATCATCGCCAGCTTCCCTCTTGATTGCACCTGGGGTCGTGATGGTGCAGGTGGGGCCAGAGCGACCTCTGTGCTAGGGGGTGAGAACGGCGCCGTGAGATACAGCAAGTCTTGAGCCACTTAGAAAGCCCCCGGTGTCGAGGGGACCGGCAGTTGCTGGCCAGTAGGGTCCAGTGATCACGGTGGGCCCAGACTCAACTGCCTCGCCTGGACAGGAGTCAACACGGCCCTGCCCGGGGCCCTGGCGTTGTGGCCCAACTGGGGTCTCATAACCGTTGGCTCCTTAGACTTAGCCGGGCTCTATATTGAGTGCCATGAAGGTGTGACTCCTGGGGGCACCCTGGCCGACCCAACAGAGGCTGCAATGGGAAAAATCTTCCAGCTACCATGCATGTGTGTGCGCACACGCCTGATTGGAATGGACATGAACAAGCACTTGAAGAAGAACTTTGCATTACCCCCATGGTGCAAAGTTACCATGGGAGAGCTGACTCACTGCTGTCATATCCCCCAGTGGCTAGACATGGTGTAGCAACTTTTTCTTATCTAGCACACCCTGCTGGCAATTAATCCAATCCTGTGGTGGTGTCTCTTCTCACCACTCAGCTCTCTGGCCACGTCACAATTTAATCCCACCCTTTCTGAGCCAACAAAAGTACAACTAAATGTGCAAAAACATTCCAACACAAAAGATCCTTCTGGCCCCTCCTGGGCTATTCCTTAGCCCATCCATAAGGCTCAGTCTTCAACCCCACCCTGGGATCAATAGCCCTTCTGTAAGGTGTATACCCCTTCCTCAAGGCTGGTAGGGAAAACCAGCCCCACCCTCTGCTCTGGATTCCAGCCCATAACCATCTGCAGCAACATTACCCTCCACCCCCAAAGCCTAATGTAATCTCTGAGTGTAGGGTGTTTAGCCTAACAGCTTAGCCTGTAGCTGCCATAAGGAACATGGCCAGGACATCCCCACATTGCTATGATCCCAAACTGCAGGAATAGTCCCTTAGGAGAAGTCATAGTTCCAGGCTGCTCTAAAATGCACTGAGTGCTACAGACTAGGGGCAGTTCAGCCTAGAATCATGGAGTGCAAAATTGGCTTATAATCCCTCCCTCCTCTTTCTTGGGTTCCACTCAGGAGTTGGGCCAGTAATTGTTACACTGTGAAAGTAAGAAGAAATGAAATGGGCTTGGGGGGAAACAAAGAGGAACGTGATTTCCACACTGTAGGATATATTACAGCAAAAGCACGCTTGCCTACCAGCTGCAGATGTAAGGATGGGGATGCATATAATTGTCAGCACAAAGGCTCAAGAAACAAGTTTTGATTGTAGCTAGGTGTAACACTGTTAACACTGTTAAGACTTCTACAATCCAGCAGCACCATTATAAACAGCCAACATAAAGAATGCAAGATGGGCATAACATGACCTCAGTAACTCAAACAGTGAGCAATCCTGTGGCTCTTTTCAGAACAAGCTGCTGGAGATCAAGTAACCCTACAGAACGCTTTCTGAAGAGGGAATTGGAATAACTGAGCCTTATATTCACAAGCATATGTGTCACTGTTGCAGATCACCAATTAACTCATAAAGTCCCACCAATTAAAGAAAGATACAAGATTCACTAAAGGAGCAAAAAGGGGCTGCTTTCTTCATGGAATGAAACAGTTGCCTGGTAGTTGAAAAGCTGCCATTGTTGACATACCAGTCCTTGTCTCTGGCTTTTTTTCATTGTCCGAGACATGCAGGAAAAAAGACAAGATGCAAGTGATATTGTTTAATTAGGCTGAAACTTTACTAACTTAACTCATCTGGGAACTATCCAGCAAGTGCAAGTCACTATCCTTGTACAGTGCAAGTCACTTAATCTGTGCCACCTGGTGGAGGGCTGCCATCAATATCCCACCCATCCACAGCTGGTCTCAACCTATTGCCCTCCCTTTGTATGAGAGTTAAGGGGCTAAGAGTTGTCTTCTCCCTATTCCAGACATTAGTAGTCCCAAACCCATTCATCTGCTTCCTTTTATGAAAAGTAAATGCCTTTTCATAAATCCACTTCCAATTCTAGTGTATTTGGGAACTATACTTCTATGGAATGAGAAAGTGCACAGGATACCTGACACAAAGCAATTCAGTTGGCTACATTTCCCCTCCCTCCCAGCACGGTAAGGGGCCCCTAGGGGAACTAGGAGGGCTGGCTGGGCTCTCCCCTAACCACAGCGTCACAAGCGAGTGAGTTCAGATCTTAAGCTGTAGGTGAACAGTGCTTGGTAGGGGGAGGAGGGGATGCAAAGGTGGCTTTTAATCACCTTTGCACTCAGTTTAACTTGTGTGGTAAATGGCCAATAGTGGAACATCTGTGTCTTGTTGCATGTCACAACATAGGGAACAAACAATATAGTTGCCCCTTTGGCCTGGCGAGAATTCAGGGCCTTGCAGGGTTGTTTCTGGTAGGCTGAGAAATCTGAAATATGAGTCATGTATGTTCTTTATGTAATCTACTTTATTTGCCCCCCGCCACCCCCCAAAGTACATTAAGTTCATATCCCTTGCCACTGTAGAAACCAACAGAAACCCCCAGTCTGCTTCTTCAATAAGCTCTGTACCCCAAGTACTTGATCCCCCCTCTTCTTCTCAGAGTCATGCTCACACCTTCTTCTTTGGCTTTCTGCCCCCAGCATACACAGACTGTGAATAATGTCCTAGCCCTTTCATTTGTCAGCAGGGAGTCCTGCTAATAGCTCTGGCCTAATACCCCATTGCCTTGGGTAGTCACCCCCATTGTCTTTAGCTGTTTCTCCTAAGGCACTTGATTGCTCCTTCTCTGGAGCCTGAAAGAGTGTGCCTACCACCTCCAATTGGTTTTAATGACATCTGTGATTGTCTTTGGATCCAGGATTTACTTGTTTGGTTTAAACAATAAAACCTGACTTTAAGGATATTTTCTCACTTTTTTGATACAGTGACACCAGCTCTGTCCTCTGTTGGGCAGATGAGGAAGGGCCGAGGGGTCCCTGCCCAGGTTACTTAGGTACTTGGGGGTTGGGGATAGGATCTCAGTGCAAGCTTTGTGTAGACCAGAGTTGGGCAAACTATGGCCCGCGGGCCACATCCAGCCCATGGGATCCTCCTGTCCCCTGAACTCCTGACCCGGGAGGCTCACCCCCTCCCCCTCCGGCGCAGTGCTCTGGGCGGGGGGGCAGCGAGCTCCTGGGGCAGTGCAGTGCAGAGCCCGGCCTGACCCGGTGCTCTGTGCTGCGCGGCGGTGCGGCTGTAGGGCCGCCAGCCACCGGTGCTCCAGGCAGCGCGGTCAGGGGGCAGGGAGAAGCGGGGGTTGGATAGAGGGCAGGGGAGTTAGAGGGAGTGGTCAGGGGCCGGGGGTGTGGACAGGGGTCGGGGCAGTCAGAGGGTGGGAAACGGGGGTTGAATGGGGGCAGGGGTCCCAGGATGGCAGTCAGAAAGGAGAGAGGGGATTGGATGGGGTGGCGGGGGGCAGTCAGGGGACAGGGAGAAGGGGTGGTTGGAGAGGGCAGGGGTCCCGGGGGGCAGCAGTCAGGAAGGAGAGGAGGGGTTGGATGGGGCAGTGGGGGGCAGTCAGGGGTGGAAGGTCCGGGGGCAGTCAGGGGACAGGGACCGGGGGGGTTAGATGGGGTAGGCATCCCGGGGGGAGGGGACTTTCAGATGGCGAGAAGCAACGGGGGTCAAATAGGGGTCGGGGGCCAGGCCACGCCTGGCTGTTTGGGGAGGAACAGCCTTTCTTAACTGGCCCTCCATACAATTTTGGAAACCCAGCGTGGCCCTCAGGCCAAAAAGTTTGCCCGCCCCTGGTATAGACCTCTATGGGGGGGGGAAACTTGGGGAGGGAAAAGTAGTTTTGTACCCAGTCTGCTCCCAATTCAAATAATGGAGTCCTACCACTGACTCTTCAGGTAATACTGACCCCTGTCCTTTACCGAGTGAACAAAGCCCCTTGCTGCCAGTACAATTAAGAAGGCTCCCAGTACTTCAGTAAAAGTAATGCATCCCGTAAACACGAGCGCAAGTGAGGTCGCTGCCCCCAAATCATTTTAATGCTCCTCTCCCACACTCACCCTGCAATTAGTGCAGGTTTTCCATACATATTATTGCCACTGTGTCCTGGTCCCAGAAGGCTCCCGTGTGTTCCTTCTTAACTGGCAGCTCTGGGCCTGTCCAAGGGACAGAGCTGGCCACGAGCACTGTCAGTGTTTGGATAGGGCAGGAAGAAACAAGTAGCCCTTACCATGTTCAGAAGAGTGTAGAGTGTAAGAGAGAGGAGGGAGTAGAAACAGCTAGGCAGCTCAGAGCCAGCTCTACTCCTTCCTCTTGTGAACCCAGCCTGTGTCCTCCTTCACCCCCATCCAAAAATTTCCAGTAGACTTCTGGGAAGCTCTCCATTCCCTCACAGACTTCTCTTCTTCTTGGAGGGGAGAAATAGACATGGGGGTAAGGGGCCAATAGCTGCCTGAATTGAGTCTTCTCCTTCCTTCACTACTGCCAGCTGTTCCCCGCCCCAGGTAGGAGCTCAGAATGGGGTGCAGCAAGACATGGAAGTTGAAGAAGTTCTAATGCAGTTCACGCCACTGAATACTGTCATACACTTGAGAGTTCTGATCAGTGATATACCGTAGAATAGCCTAAAAGGGGCTCTTCCTGTAGTTGCAAATCACCAGGGTATAGGGATGCCCCAGCCATGCCTCTTTCTCCACACTGCCTGCTCTGCTATGGTGGCTATACGCCACCCTACTTTGGTGGAATCCTTCAAAAGCTGCCTAAATCTGATTATAGGGCACCTTTGTGCCATCAGAGCAGTAGAAAAATACCCTAATGCAGGGCAGGCTCTTGGCCAAAGTGTTTGTCTGGTGATTTATCTCATCAAGCAGTTGCATACCTCTGTAACACATCTTAATTTTTTTATTTTACTCAAGTTATAAACTATTCTTTCTGTACCCACCATAGCTTGTGGCTATTTATCTGTTTGGATCTGTCACTTAAAGCTGGTATTCCTTGGTGTATTCGAGGACTGTAACATATGCTGTACTAAAATAACTTTGTCTTACCAGATAGCTGGAACAAATCATTCCTCTTTGAGGATTTATAGATTACAAGTCTCAGCTGTCTACTTTTTAATTTGGTCCAAAGGAGGTTGCCACTTCAGCAACTGTTGCAGCAAACTCCTTGCTTTGTCTACACCCCAAAAAGCAGATTGTGGCCCCACACGTCAGATTATCAGTTTTGTTGGTTATAGTGATCTAGCCTCCAGTTAAACCTTCCCCCTCCCCCGTTTGGGCTATCTGGGTTTTTGTTGTTATTTTTTGGGGCTTTTTTTGGTATAACGTTTAGTTTTGCTTCCTATATTTCTATGTTTTCTTCCTGCCACAAAACTCTTTTCTTTGTCTCCGGGATCAGTGACTTAACATATTAATGCAATTGTCTGCGTGAAGGCACAGTTTTATCTATCCTCTAGCATCCAATATGCTTTCTGTCTGTTGTGTTTAAGAATACGGTACAAATGATTTTATTAGTCTATTGCAAATGCTCAAATCTACAGTTCTATTTAAAATTAATTTTCTCTTTTGTCTGTAGTTGCATCTTGGAACACTTTCCTTATGCACTATAAACTGTTAATAGCAAAATTTAGTGTGACTTTATGACTGTCGTGTCATTTTTTTCTTAGCTTGATCAGCTCTTTCAAATGGCATCATTATGATCAAAGTTGTTTACAGTAATAAAGCAAGAATAGTTTCAATAAAATAGTAGGTGCTTTTACACTTAAAGAGTATCTGGCATTTTCGAATGCAGTAGCTACTCATTCGGTGGGTGCGGAATCATAAGTAAGTCCACAACATAATGGAGTTAATGCATGTAATCACAAGATTGCCCCCCACAGGATCTAAAGGCATGGAAAAAGACAACAGAAAATACATTATTAAAATGAAGAAAGAGAGAAATTGTACATATTCATGATATAAGGAAAAATAACTGGTAACTGAAGCTTTGAGTTTTAGAAAAACTGAATTATTCTAATGCAACATCATTCTTCACTGGTAAACGTCTACAGAGTATCAATTTGTAAGAACATAGTGACACTTTAAGGTACATTTATAAACATTTTACTAATGATACATGATTAATAGCAATTATTTAAAATATAAATTATTGCAGAGGCACTCTAACATGGTAGGAACACATGGATGGTTTTTTCAAAATACAGTTAAAAATGATGTTCTAGCTACCAGTTACAAAGCATTAATAAACTGGAGCATATAATATTATTTAGATACCATCACACCCCACCAAATTTTATAGCAATAATATAAAATAATAAGAGATAGTATAGCAATAAGAAAAAAAGTAATGGTGGGGCTTTACGCCAACTTTAAACAGGTGAAAGGAGGTGCATAAAAGTGGTGAAACAGGCCCTTTCAGTTTAATGGGAATGCTCAGACCTTGCAGGATCAGGATCTTAATATGAATAGAGTGGTTACTGGCAAAGTGTTGGATGAAATTCAGGTTGCTGGGATTGTAATGAATAAGATGATCAAGGACGTAACCAGAATCCATTTAACATAGTTGAGAAAAAAAGATCGATGATCCTTTGATTAAGACTCTGAGCTGAGACTCAGAGATCTGGGTTCAACCGTTGGCTCTGCCACAGATTTACCCGTGACCTTGGGCAAATCTCTTACACCGTGATTCAGGAAAGTGCTTGAATTCATCCCTGTTTAGGTTGCATTGACTTTAGTGACACTTAAGGACATGCTAACATGCTGTCCTGGATAGAGGTTTTCCTAAATCAGGGTCTTATTCTCTTCCTGTCTGTTAAAAGGGGATAATAACACTTCCTTTCTCTGTTCATCTTTTCAGATTGTAAACTTTTCAGAGCAGGGATTGTTTCTTACTACAGGTATGTGCAGTCCCAAGTACTGTGGAACTGTGCTCTCTCGGGGCATTACAATAACACAAAAAGTAAATAGTAAGAATAATAGAAAAACTCATGTCTGGAACTTCCTTGGCTGTCACAGGTGAAAAGTGCCAACCAGCTACATTTGAACAAGGGTTAATCAAGTGAAAACTCTCTTACTTTGCTCATTACCTTGGTAATAATTTATTAGCAAACACTTCACCTGGGACAGGTACAGGTAAATCCTAGACTGAATTTTGCTTACCTATAGGATATACAATAAAATCTACTAATTCCCCTGTATCAGTTTGAAAGCTGTAGTTTAAGACTGCAGGTGTCTGACAGAAAACTGAAGTCTTGATTGATTTATCTGACACTGTTTTAACAGAAAGTTTCATAAAATAAGTCAAAAACAGTTTGACATCTTGCAAGACAACCTTAGATTAAGAAATGTCAGGTTTGTGGAGCACAGAAAGAAGAGACCATGATATATATTTTCAATGAATAGCAAAAGTGTGTGTGGGGGAGGGGAGGGGGATGCCTATAAACTTCCCCATCAATGTGTTGTAGCACATTGTATCCTTGGAAAAGCCAATCAAGTAACACATTATAGGGTACTTGTCCGATGTTGCAATTCTTAGAATGAGGAGAAAAAAACTGAAACTGGCACATAAATCTGAGTCAAGTTGTTAGGGTTGAAGTATTTTCTTTTATCTGGGTTACCCTGCTGTTCTTATGTGATATTGAAAGGTGTTTATAACTGTTAAAAACTGGGAATGAAAAATATAAACCAAGATAATGGGGTGCCACATTCACCTAGGATGAAAACTCATTGTGGAGTTTTGTCTCTCTCTTGCACATGCTGGATAAGAAGGCAAACTGTTCCTGGAAAATAAAAGACATGAATTTGGAGGACATCGAAACATACAGTATGAGACTCCTACCTTTTTAATACAAAGCATATCTTTCCTAAAAGTTAGTTTCATGATTCCTTTTTGTAAATTTAATTATTGCATTTTATTACATTACATTAAACAAACATTTGGCCTGATTCTCCTCCCACGCCGGTCTTACTTAAGTGTAACTTCACTCTAACTTTAAGGCAGTGTTAAGTCTTGTAGTTTAGGGCAAGCCTGACATAAGTAATTAACACATGGAGAGAGACCTCATTTCTTGAAGGATAGAATTAGGGAGGTAAACAGATTATTAGGCTGACGTAAATGCCTCAGTAGCCTAAAAAGACAATGTCTGAGCCAGCTAACATAAGAGGACCTGGGGACACCACTTATTAACAATGAAGAAGATAAGTTAGGAATGTAAAGAGGGGGTTGAGCATGGACAGAGCATCCGGCACAGGGACTGGTTCCTGCAGCATGACCAATTCAATCCAAAAATGTGTGATGTAATGTACAGTAAATGCAATGAGATGTGTAAATATCTATATGAAAGGAGAGGGTTTCTGTGTAACTGTGGATGTATGGTATGCCCTATACTCACCCCCTATGCTTGAGTCTGATCAACTCAGCGTAGCTTTGCTGTATGCCAAATGAGGCATCTGGAGTCAAACTGAGTTTTTTTGGTATCCCAGAGAACTCGATGACGTGTTCTTCCAGAACTGGATAAGATATTTTGGATAAGTTGAGTGGAAAAGGTCTTGGAAACAAGTCAGTCCCTCAGGCTACATAATACATAATTAATATATATAAAATAAAATTGATAACACCCTTTACTACCTAATATCCCAACTCTGCAAAGGGAATTAAGTGGATGGAGGAACTGGACATTCAAGCTAAGTCCTGCCAAAGTCAATGAGCCTATACATCAGTGCAGAGATCTGCCCACACAGTTTTCTCTGCAGAAAAATTCTCCAGGTGTCCTCTCTCCACCAGTGTGAGAAATGTCAGCTCCCTGCCATGTTGCCATTGTGTGGCAGCCAACACCTATATGCCTTGTTCACTTGCAATAGGGATCTTACACTCGGCAGGATGAGCTGAGACTAGTGCTGGGAATTTTTTGACAATATTTTTTTGTTAGAAAATGCCAGTTTGATTAAACTGTGGGTCCCCCCCCCCCCGAAAAAGGATTGTTTTTGATGAAACTTTCACGAGGAAGTTTTCTCAGGTCCAGGGTAGAATTTCTGGTCAGAGAGACTTTGACTTTTAAAACAGTTTTAATAAAATTAGTACAGAAACACAGTAAAAATAATAGCATAAATTAAAAATTCAAAAATAAATTTCCTATCCTGAACAGTACAAAGTGTATTATATCTAAATTCCAAATGAAGGCAGAGGAGTCCACAAGCCAATAAGAAGTAAAAGAGATAACCCTAATTGCATTTTTCTAGACATTTCCTGATCTACTTACATATCTGGGGTGTAAATGAGTAGTTCTAGGTATGATCTGATTGTTTTCCATACCTGGCTGAAAGCTCTTACAGCATAGTCCCAGCCCTGTCTCTGCTCTGTCCCCTCTCTCCGGAGAACAACAACCAGACAGGCAAAGGGGAGCCTTGTTTCAATTTTAAAAAGTTCTAGTCTTCCCATTGGCTCTTTTGGCCAGGTGCCCACTCACTTCCTTTTACCTATGCATGCAGTCAGACTTTTTAAACCCTTTACAGGCAAAGCAAATAGAGAACAGTTACCAAGAGGGATTTTGTAGCTAACTGGCTGGCTGGGTGTCCATAAAAGGAAGCTATCCCCCCGCCTCCGCTTCATTTATCACATGCCCCCCAAATCACAGATGTTGCTGGCCAGCCTGGTTCAGGTTGGGTCCACACTGGCTGGGATTTCTTCCTGGAGGTTTAGGAAAATAGAGTTAATAAGATACGTGCACCTTTAATTTTACTAGTAATTACATGAAGAACTAAACCGTATTTTTCAAGGACGACAAAGACTTAGAATACAGGGACATTTTTACCTGGCTGATTCTGTGAAACCTTCCCGGGACAGTGCATCAGCCACTTTGTTAGAGGCTCCTGAAAGGCGTTGTATTTTAAAATCAAAGTCTTGAAGAGCTAAACTCCACTGAAGAAGATTTTTGTTATTTTCTTTGACTGTGTGAAGCCACTTTAGTGCAGCATGGTCAGTCTGCAGGTGGAAACATCATCCCCAAATGTATGGGCATAGCTTCTCCAGAGCATACGCAATGGCATAACATTCTTAAAAAAAAAAGTGAACATCGGCACCCCCAGTACTAAATAATTTACAGCATCTTCTTTTAAAAATGTCCATCTTTGCTTGATCCAAAATAAAGTTTTGTAAGACCTATTTGTCAACATATATTTACTAGGAAAAACAAATACACCATTACCAAGGAGCAAGTCGAATAGGAGGTGTTCCATTACCCCCACAGTCAAAACACTTTCCAAACCACATGGATTTTAGCTAGTAGCATAAGGAATCTGCTTTCACCCACCCCCACAATCTGTCATTTGGCCAGGTAGCATACTGGACTTTGGGACCACACTCTGGTTAACCAGAGAAATCTGGGCCCCTGTATCCCTCTGCCCCCAGGGATTCCCTGCCATTAATTTGGATAGCCTTAACATGCTCCATATCTGGTTCTGCAGAGGCTAACCTCACAGAATCAACATGATAGGTTTCAATTTCTTGGGGGGTTTCTGTGTTGAGGACAGCAGAACTAACATGAGCTATTGTTTGCCTGCTTCCTCCTAGCACAGGGCATTATTCCTCAGGTGATCAGTGGAATTATACTGATAGCCCCTTTGGGGCTCTTCTACTTTTACAGGAGATTTGGGATGAGTGTTAGAGGAATGTTTTTGGGTAAGAGGATGTTTAGGCTCCCAACCCCCTTCTCTCTTCCCAGGGGCAAAATGGGATCCTCCCTTCCCACCAGTTTTAAAGCCCTCTTCCTGTGGCCTGCCCTCAATAGACACCTGATTCTGTTCGAAGGCATCAGCTAAAAAAGCCACAGACTTTACAACTTTGTCCCATAGACACCGCTTTACATCACCCTTACATATGCTTAGGAAATGCTCTTGAGCAACAAGATCCAGCATTCCCTCAAAACTTACTACCTCTTTACCCCTCACCCATTTTCCCAACTTTCATTTTGTTTACATATTCCCCATTACTCATACCAATATCGCTCTTAAGATTCCTAAATTTAACTCTATATGTTTCAGGGATAATCTGAAAACTTCATAAAACAATATCTTTAAATTTACAATAGTCTAAAGCATCTTCAATAGGCATTCCATTGAATACTTTTCGAGCTTTACCAGCTAATTTCTCAATCAGGGTTGGAACTCTCTTATGAATCAGGGATTTCATGTGTAACCTTTCTGCCATCAGAGTTGGCAGCAACAAGGGCTGGGTTCAGTATCTAGGGGTTCCGTTTTAATAACACAATGCAAAACCGGCTCGAGCCCCCACCCCGTGACCTGGGTCAATTACATACCACCCCCCTGGGTGCCTCTGAGAGGCAATACTTCCCCTCTCACCAGCACGGAGTCTGAGTGTAGCAAAAGCCTTTTAATAAAGGAGGGAACCAATGTGGCATTATGTTGGGGAAACACCACAAACATGTTTCATAACACAAAGCATGAGTAAAAGACCCACCCCCAAAGTAAGTTTGACAGTGTCCTTTTCCCCTCAGGGTCTTAAGTCCAGCGACCCACCAGTCACCGCACCCCCAGTTTTCTGACCATGGTCAATGCAGCCCCCAGAGTTCAGAAGCTCCTCCACAGAGTTTACCTCCCAGCCTGAGTGGAAGTGGGGGGAGGTATGTGGGGCGGGGGGGGAATCTCATGTGCTCCACTACTCGGGTCAACAGCTGATTGCCATGCCTCTCCATGCGACTGCTATAGTCTTTACCACCCACTGCTTCTCTCCACCAGCCGCCTTGCTATCTACTCCGCCAGCCGCCCTCCTATCAGTTCTATTCACCATGCTATCTGCTCACCGTGCTGCGCCGCTCCTCCAGCCATCCCGTGAACTGTTCCACTCTGGTAGCTGCTCCGGCCATCCCGTGAACTGCTCCACTCTGCCAGCCACTCAGCAATATACCTTCAGGCCCACCCACTACTTAACATAGCACTCAGTGATTTCAGCTGTTAGTAATTTTAGCTTTTTTAGTTATTTCAGCTTGTAGTAGGGGAGCCTCAGTGCTGGTGCACCATTAGCCCAAAGTGAATTCAGCTCAGCAGCCTGTAACTAGACTCCTAAGGGAATCAAAATTAGCTCTGCTATTCAACAGTGAAGAAAATAGCAGAGCCCACCAAGTACAAATACCTATCCCCAACCTTTCTCAATTCACTGGGTTTTGGAACCCATGTCCCTTGTCTAGCGAGTGCTATGTAGTTGATGGCGAGTCCCTCTGTCATAAAATAGTTCCACTGTCCTTGATTCACATAATCAGGGTAACAACACTTTATTCTTCATGCCCCAATAACAAAGAAACTGGGGATCCCACAGCAGCCAAAGTGACCATTTGGGCTGCTATGGGCTCATGCTAGGCAGGGTGGGTGTGCCTATGCAAACAAGATCAGCCCCTGAAGTTCTTTTCCACAACTCACCACAATTCACCACCAGATGTCAGGGTAGAGCTCATCCTGACTCTGCTCACACATGTATTACACACAGCATTTCGAAGGTAGTCAGATATTCAGCAATATCATCCTCTTCACTGTATGCAGGACATAAGTGTTCCCACTTGTGGATTTTTGGAGTGATGGGAGTCACTGGGGTTGGGGGGTTCTGGTTCTGCTCCTCTAGCAAGTCCAGTTGGTGTTTTTGCTCTCTTTCTTCCCTCTCTCTTTCTTTTTCTTCCCACTCTTCTCCTTCCATGGCCCTTCTGTGTGCTGCCTCCTCTCTGGCCGACTCTTTCTCTTTTTCTCCAGTTCTTTCAGTTGCAATAATCTCTGGTGCTCCCTCTCCTTTTCTGCAATCTGCAGCCTAAAAAGCTCCAACTTTGCAATCGCTTCACTGCTTTCACTCATTTTCCTGCTTTTCTGTTCCTACTTCCCTTTCCCAAAATAAGCAAACAGAAAATAACAAAACTGTGACCTTCTCCTGACTGTTCTTAGCCACTGCACTCAAGACTCACATAAAATCACAAATATCAGTGCTTAAAGTGTGAACTTCACTTAGAGTACCAAGCTATACATACACCCTGCTCGCTGCGCCACTGTGACGTTCCCCTTTGGTGTTATCTGGACCGGTGATCTACTAGGTCACTCCAATCCTTGACTCTGGGAGCCAGCCTTACCCTGCTCTGCTGTGAGAACCCCTACTCCTGGGCTGTTCACGCACAGCCTCTGGCATGTAAGCTGCTCCTTGGATTGTGCAATCGAATGACCCTAGCCAATACTTCCGGTCCCAGACACACAACCCTAGGAACCTCCATCTTGCAGTGCCCAGTTATGCCCACTAGTCGCTGCAAGCTTATATGAGTTTGTCAATTTAACAAAGAAATTGATATGCACCAGGCTTGTTATCCCAAGGGGAATCTCTGTCAATCTTCAAACTAAATGCACTGCTTCAGGTAGAATAAACAAACAGATTTATTAACTATAAAGATAGATTTTAAGTGGTTATAAATCAAAACATAACAAGTCAGATTTGGTCAAATGAAATAAAAGCAAAACACATTCTAAGCTGATCTTAACACTTTCATTGCCCTTACAAACTTAGATGATTCTCACCACAGGCTGGCCGGTTGCTCTTCAGCCAGGGTCTCCCCTTTGATCAGCGCTTTAGTGGCTTGGTGTGGTGTCTGTAGATGTAGGTGGAAGAGAGAGGAAGAGCGGGGCAAATGTCTCTCCCTTTTATCATGTCCTTTCTTCTCTCTTGGCTTTGCCCCACCCCCTTCAAAGTGAGGTGAGCATTACCTCATTGCAGTTCCAAACTGACCAAAGGAAGAGGGGTGACTCCCTCGAGAGTCTAACAGATTCTTTTGTTGCTGCCTAGGCCAGCCTCCTTTGTTCCTGTGAGGCTGGGCTGGGTCTGCCCCATACATGCCCTGATGAAGTGTGAATTGCCTCTCTGTTCTTGGAGAGTTTTTGCCTGGGTTTGCTTTAAGCCATGAGGATACATTTTCAGCCTCATAACTATATACCTGAAACTATAACATATAACATTACTGTAACAATTACTATAATATCACTATAACAACCATGCTCAGTGCATCATTAGCTTGCCGAAGACATCCAACATGACAAACTTTGCATTGGATACCACACAATCATTTTATAAAGATGTACATGGGGGTTTAGGGTGTTCCCCTGAGGTACAGAGCATCACACTGGTCCCAATGTAGTTCCCAGTTTCTTAAAGCCAATTCATCTTGACAGTAGTGACCCCTGCCACGTCCCCTGGCAAAGTGCGAGGGAAGGTGTGAGATAACCCAAGCCCCTAGCAGGAGTCACTCTTCCCCCAATTTATGCGAGCTGAGGAAGTCTGCTCAAAAGAGTGCTGACATTCAGAAAAACCTGGAATCACAATCTCAAGTAATAAACACAGTCACATCATCAGCATATGCAGGAACTTTCACCGAAGTACAAACTGGAACAGGGACAGAAAGGCCAGAAAGGTGCTTTTACAACATGCATAACAGAAGCTTGATAGAAAGACCATACAAAACCCAGTCAGGGAACAACCTTGTCTGATTCTCCTATGGAATGGAAAGGGGGTTCTCAAAATACCATTCACCTTAGGTAGACCATATATATAGTCTAGGTTGGATATTAGGAAACACTATTTCACTAGGAGGGTGGTGAAGCACTGGAATGGGTTACCTAGGGAGGTGTGGAATCACCATCCTTAGAATTTTTAAGGCCCAGCTAGACAAAGCCCTGGCTGGAATCATTTAGTTGGTGTTGGTCCTGCTTTGAGCAGGGAGTTGGACTAGATGACATCCTGAGGTCTCTTCCAACCCTAATGTTCTATGATTCTGTGATATATCATTATACAACACCTGAATGCAGGTGGGGTGACCAGATGAAACAGACAAAATATCAGGACACATGGGGGAAGCAAAAAAAAAAAAAGCGTCCGGAGCGGAGTTGCCTAAGCAAAACAAAAAACCCCAAAAAAACCGCTGGAGCGGCCAAAGCCACAGTATCGGGACAAATGGTATCCCGACCGTGCATCGGTCGGGATGCAGGACAAAGAATTAAAAATCGGGACGTCTGCTCACCCTAAATGCAGGAGACAAACCTGGGCCCAAAGCCAAAAGTACAAAGAGTACAAAACGAATATCCATGATCTACACAATTAAAAGCATTCTTTTGATCAAGGGACAACAATACAATATGGAAATCAAACATTTTTGAGACTGAAATTACATCTTGCGATAAGGTAATAAAAAATGGACCTGTTGGGGACACAACAGATCTGATCAGGGTGCATGACCGAATCAATCATACTTTTCAATCTATTTGCCAGGGCTTTTGAAAAAAGTTTACAGTGAGAGCAAAGCAAGGACACAGGTCTCTAATTCTTCACCTCCCCAGGGTCCCACTTCTGAGGCAACCGTGTAAGAACAGCTTGATGACAACTGAGGGGCAATATCTTCACTCTGACACTCTCCTGAAAAACCTCCAGGAAGTCAGGCTCAAGAAGGATCCAAGAGGCCTTATAAAACTCAATTGGCAAACCATCAATACCAGGTGCCTTCCTTGAAGCAAAGTCATATAGGGCGGAAGTCAATTCTAACAGTGTCTGGTCCAGTTCAAGTTTGTCCACATCAATGCTGAGATTCTGGGAAGATCCTCAAGGAGCTGCCAAGTCTCAGATGGACGCGCAGGCTCTGCGGCATACAGGTCTGAGAAAAAATTCACAGCAATGTTCCTTAATCCCCTCAGGATAGAATCAAAGAAATGTAGCACCGGAAGGGATCTCGATAGGTCATCTAATCCAGTCCCCAAAGATCTGAGAACACTCAACCTGACAACATCTTGAAATTGCCAATCATCTGCACTGCATGTTTCTTTTCCAGGCTGAAGAAAAACTGAGTAGGTGCATATTCCTGTAAGAGCAGCCCTGAAATCGAGCCCTAACCGGTGCATTCTGAACTTTCCTATCCAGCAGGGCCCAAAAGAGCTGATTTTTATATTTTAAGCTCTCATGCAACCCAGCACCATTACTGCCATGAAAGGTTTTTTCAAGTTTCACAATCCCCAACTCTAATTCCTCATACTCCGGCAAAGGCCCAGAGTTGTCTGCTCCATGTATTGTTGACAAAAACATATAATATTATGTCCTCCCCTTTACATTGTGCCCCCCCTGCAGTATCACCAGGCATAAGTCACTATGCCTGTTGGGATCCAATCTCTGTCACAGCCACCTCAGCCTGAGCTTTACTCTCAGAAACCCCCGCATTCGCAGGCACAGGGTCACCATCCACAGGGGCAGTTCTCCTCTAGGAAACTGATTGACCAAATGTGTCAGGCTCCTGCAATAAAAACAAGCCATGTCCTCCATGGCAACAAACACAATGTCGTCACACTCCTCAGTCCTGTACTTCAAGGAAACTTTTAACACTTTGAAAGCATTGTTTAATTTTATATAAACCTGCCTACGAAAGGGCAAGACATGCCAAACTTCTGGTCCTTTACAGCCCAAAGGAATCCTCCTAATGGAGCTAGTGCTGGAAATGGCTTTTAGATAAGCTATTACCAGCAGGACAGTGGGGTGGGAGGAGGTATTGTTTCATATTCTCTGTGTATATATAGAGTCTGCTGCAGTTTCCACGGTATGCATCTGATGAAGTGAGCTGTAGCTCACGAAAGCTCATGCTCAAATAAATTCGTTAGTCTCTAAGGTGCCACAAGTACTCCTTTTCTTTCTGAGTAATCTCACCATAACTCATTAGGTCTCTAGCCAGCTGCTCACATCCTAAAAAAGGAGGAACGCTAAAGACAGTGACTTTAATAGCACCTGCAGAGAGGGGAACTATAGTGAGAAAAACACCCCACACAACAATCCCCTTGACAACTACCTGCTCAACAAGGCTAAGTGTGGCAACAATGCAACAACAGCTTTGCTCATATGGGAGGCAAACCTCACATTTTTAAACCAGTCACCATCCCCACAGCTCGAACCCACTTCTCCACAGAGGCAGAGTGTGGGCAAAATCCACAACCCATGGCCATGGGTTAAACCCTCAGAATCCACAACAAACTGTGGTCTCTGTCCCCCTGGGCTGTCCAGAGAGCAGACAAAAGTCTGCAAGGACATCCTGAAATTAAACCCACAACAACCATAAATCTAAACACACAAGAAAGAAAACCCCATTTTCCCAAAAGAAATGCAGAGAACAGCAAAGCACTCACTCTCAGCCTCACTTCCAAAGTGCGTGTGCGAGTGCGTGTGTGTCTGAGCATGTGCAGTAGCTTGGTGCTTAAGGCTCTCGTCTGGGATTTGGGAGACACAGGTTCAAGTGTCTGTTCTGAATTTCTCCTGTTGGAACTGTTCCACTTTGTATAAATAATTAAATATTCAGAGAGAGGGAGAGACTGGCTGTATAGCCTAGGGCGCTCACATGGGATGTGGGAGATGCAGGGTCTCCCACAGTCCAAGGTAGTGCCCTAACCACCAGGTTAGTAACTATTCTGGAGTGGGCCTCTTTTTGTGAAAAAAATTCGAAAGTTCTTTGGTTCTGTTCTGGTGTGGAACAGGGACATTTTGTGAAATCTCAAAAAATGTGGTGGGACAAGAACCTATTTCCTACAGAGCTCTAAAAGAAACAGTATCAGCTACTATGGTATTTTTAAAAGACTTAGAACTTGTACAGAGAACATGTTGCTTAGAGCAACTCTTCCCTTGCTCCTTCCTGCCATGTTCCCTGTATACACTGCCTCCCTCCCCAATGTGGGCAATTGGGCTGTGCAGGGTTTTTGCAGTGGGACTTGAAACAGCTCATGATTTGGTGAAACATTCTACATAGCTGCTTTTTCCATGAGATTTTCTCTCCCCTCCATTGCACAGAGGGTGGAGTAAAGGGGCATATCTGATTAATCCTTTTCACACTTGAAAGCTGTGCAAGTTTATTACAGGATGACACTATTATGAATAGCTCATGTTAAAAATACTCTTTGATATGAAGAAATATATTTAAAAGTTTGCCTGCAATACAGGGTAAGAGTAGAGCTAGAATATTTGAATGAGCCCTTTGAAGCCTGCAATTGCCTGAGTTCATTGTCGTCCAAGGCTCTAGTTCAAGATGACTGGAGCTGCTCCAGGCTTTGCAAACTTATTTCAATCATAGGTGAGTTGCTATCATATTGAATTGTCCATTAAAACTTCAAAGGATAAGCTAGATCTGAGTTTTACTTGTCACAATGTAGAATACTTATTTCAGGGAGATTTGTTAAACTTTTCTCATTTTATGGGCTGAATCCCATGTAAGGTCATGTACCATATTAAGGTTTTTGACCAGCAGTAAAGAGCTCAAATTTTCATACTTTACTATTAATGACCTTGGGACGACATAAAATGGCAGCCACCTTTAATTCAATCCAGGTGTGCCGAAGCACAGCAGCACTTGTGCTCTACTGATGTTTCCATAGATAATAGGTACTATGGGCTAAATCTAGGGCTGGTTTAGAAGGTATTTTAGGAAGCTAGGCAATGTAACATTGGAACCACTAGGCAGAACAGGGAAAGATGTATAAGCTAAGATGGTAAGGCATCTTATGGTACAATAAATGCAGTGGAAATAGCCTCATTGCACATGTGTATGTGAGGAGTAGGAAGCATGAGCCAGATTTTCCTCTAACTCACACAGGAATAAACTAGTTAATGGAGATACACCAGTGTAAGTGAGAGGAGAATCAGGCCTCTTAAGACCAAAAAGGGGTATGCCAGTACAGACAAGGGAAATTCACCATGCAAAATAAACTTATTTACGTCCTGCAGTCATGTAAGTGGGGAAAAGAGCATCTAAATCAGAGATGTAAATTTGAGTATCTCTGCCCCTTCCTAAAATAAGCTTGCTTCACATGCACACAGACGAGCAATGCAGCCTACCAACCAAGCCTTATAACATCCTTGTGAAAATAATTATAATCCTCAATATACAAATGGGGAAACAGGTAGAAAGAGGTTAAGTGACTTGCCCAAATTCACACAGCTAATCAGCTGCAAAAGTGAGACGACACTCCCCTGAGCGATGAAAGTTTCAGCCCTATAAAGTGGCAGTGTAGATAGTGCTATAATGCTGGGAGCTATTCCCCTTGCAGAGGTGGTTTTATTATAGTGCTGGGAGAGCTCTGGCCCAGGCTGGAGCCACGACTACACAGCCACGTAAAAGCGCTGCCACGGCAGCGCTTTAATGTCGGCTCTGGAGACATACCCTGTAACTCAGACCTCCTGGCTCCGAGTTGTGCACCATTATCAGAAACCTGTTCTGTTTTACATAAAACATGTGCCTGATACAGTATGGAGCTAACATGGAAATGGCCAAGGGCAAAATATAACACTGAAGGGTCAACTATTCACCCTAGCCCAGCAGGTCACCAAGGAACAAGGTCAAAAACTGAAGACTGGTAATCCGAACAAAGCCACAATACAGTGGACATCTGCCTCTGCCGGGAGAAGATGGCAATGGCAGGATGGCAAGACAGTAAGCAAATTATATTTGGCCCTATGGAAATCATACAAGTGCAACACCATTGCTCCACCATCACATCTAAAGCATGACATTAGATTTCAGTACTATCCTCCTGACAGTTGCCTTTGCAGTCTCTTGGTCACATTCTGCTGTCTGTTGTAGCAGTGTAAATCTGCAGTAACTCCATGAAGACATTGGAGACCAACATTATCAAACACAGGATACCCAACGTTTTCAAACATTTCATTCCTAGTTTTCGATGCACAATTTGAGAGGGTTAGGGCCTGGTTTTTATGGGTGATGCTGAGCACCCACAGCTTCCATTGACTTCAGATGGAATTGTTATTGTTCAGCATATCTGAAAACTATACCTCAGTTTCTCAAGCTGGGCATCCAAAAACTGAGGATCCCTAACCGGATGGACACTTTTAAAAATTTGAGCCTAAATACGTAATCCAGTGGATGGAGTTACTCTTGATTTATACTCATCCAAAGGTTAAGTGAAGGGGGGGGTGTGGGAATGGGCTTCTGCCTTTTTTTGATTTCTTTATGTTGTATAAAAACAAACATATATATACTAATTTGTTTGGCCTTTGACATCATCCTACAAGTATGCGGTCAGTCCTGTTAGTTAGCCCCTCTATTTGATTTGAGCCACCACTACACTCAGGGCAGTTTATTTTTACTTTATTGTAAGATCACTGTTCCAATTTATATAATTTAGGGAGTCAAATTTACACTAACTAAATTCTGCAGTCTAAAATCCGTGGATTTACAAGAGTGTAACTGAGAACAGAATTACAACAGTGCCTTTACTTACACCATTTTTACATGGGATTTTCAGGAATTTATCCATTCATAATTTGCTACTGGATAAATATTTAGATACATGGACTTCCTCTATGTATCTATATAGAATTTTTTTTAAATTTTTCACTGCTTGTACTACTGTACTTTCTTCTTTTTTGTAAAGAACAACCTTTTGTCTAGTGTTCTGAAGAATTTATTTGTTTTTGTGGGTTCGTTTCAACCTTCAAGTCGTTGTAACAGTTTTGTGTATTTAATATACAGTGAGTGTTAATATCATGGACAGTTTTATAACAACATTATAACATATACCATTCTCTCCAGATTTTTATGGACATCTAGGCTTCTGCATTAAACTACTATAGCTTGTAGAATTTACAGCAGAATTTGAAAATGAAACCTCATGAAATGCCTTTTAAATTGTGTTGTATACATCCATTGCTGTATATTTCTTGCAAAAAGACTAAAATGTAGCAAACTCTTATGCAATAATTTCTAACATCCTATCTAAACAAGAGCATAGAATTATCATTCCGCTAGACAAACCATAAAGGAGAAAAAATTGCAGTACAGTAGAAAATCTAAATCCATCTTTTTATTTAAAAGTCAAACAATTACTTGTTTTTCAGAAAAAAAGGTGAAAGACATGCATTGTTAGTTTAACACAGGTAGCATTTCAGATTCTAATATAGACTAATACAGACCAGCTAGAAAAATAAAAGCTGAAGAGAGCCAGGAAACACCCTTTCTTTTAATGCAGACCTATGCCAGAAAATAGAGCCAAGTGGTAGATAATTTTACCACCACAAAACAGCCTAATTAAACATTGTACACTGAAGACACACAGAGAGTCTCAGATTGAGAATTAACATCATATTTTTAATGTCAGTTTAATGCAAGGGGCTGCATTTCTTGCTACATTTGTAACCAAACACTTTAGAAGCAGAAAAGTCTGGATTTATCTTGTACCCTTAAAAACATACAGAATTTACACTGAAAAAAGTGATTTACAGAGATGACACAAGCTGCACTCCGTGTTATCAGAAAATAACACCATTGCATCACAGAGAGCCAACTCAAGTTGTCATTTTGGTTACTATTATTTCTTGAGTAATAAATGACTTCTAGTTATTGTGGGCTGATGTGACATGGCAGTGTAAAATCATATTCCAGGTTGTGTTGACCAAGATGATAACGTGTGCCCCCACTGTACTAAACCTGTGCAAATCTTTTGGAATTCTTATTTGTTACACCCCACATTCATCATAGTAGCCAATGAAGAAGCCACAACAGATGTTATGTGCTATAAGTTGCTATTGTGGCTTCATGCTAGAGCAGTCTGCCTTAAACAAGCTAATAAAAAACTTCACTTGAGGAAACACTAATGAGGATTTTTCAAAAATTCCAGTAGGTAAAACCAAGCTTACCAGGGGCAGCTCTGCAGTTGTGTGCCTAACGTATTTGCTTATTACCAATTAAACTGAACTCCAACACAATGTAAACACTAAACACCTGCTGGCCCACACTAAAAACACATACATACTGGTACTACTATAAGACACTTGTATTAATATTTTGCATTTTCTATCTCTTTTCTGTACCCCTAATACTCTTTCACTCATCCCTGAACTTCTTCTAAATTTTGCAATATCCTTTTGGGATGGAGTGACCAATACAGCACTAGACGAGGATGAACCATTGTTGTTGTTTTATAAAGGCATTATAATGTTTTCTGTATGATTCTCCATCCCATTCCTCATGCATCCAGTGGTGAGCTGGAGCCAATTTGCACCGGTTTGCTAGAACCGGTTGTTAAATTTAGAAGCCCTTTTAGAACCGGTTGTTCCACAAGGGACAACCAGTTCTAAAAGGGCTTCTAAATTTAACCGGCCAAAAGTGGCGCCTTAGGCGCTGACTCCATGGGTGCTCCAGCCCTGGAGCACCCACTGGGAAAATTTGGTGGGTGCAGAGCACCCACTGGCAGCTCCCCACCCCACCCCCGGCCCCAGCTCACCTCCGCTCCGCCTCCATCTCTTCCCCTGAATGCGCCTCCCCGCTTTGCTTCTTCGCCCCCTCCAGGCTTCCTGTTCATGCGGGAAGCCAGGGAGGGCTGAGAAGAGGCGGCGGCTTCGCACTCAGGCCCAGGGAGGCAGAGGCGGAGTGGAGGTGAGCTGGGGCAGGGGGGACACAGGAGGGCCGCCTGTGCCGTAGCAGGTAACCCGGGGGTGGGGGGCACAGGGAAACCGCTCCCTGCCCCAGCTCACCTCTGCCACTCTCGGCCTGAGCGGGAAGCCACCGCCTGCTTCTCAGCATTCCCAGGCTTCCCACCGAACAGCTGATTCGCGGGAAGCCGGGGGAGGGGGCGGAGAAGCAGAGTGGGGCAACGCATTCAGGGGAGGAGGCGGAGTGGAGCGGAGGTGAGCTGGGGCTGGGCACAGGCTGGGGAGCTGCCGGTGGGTGCTCTGCACCACCAAATTTTCCCAGTGTGTGCTCCAGCCCTGGAGCACCCAGGGAGTTGGTGCCTAAGGCGCCACTTTTGATGTGATCAGTGGGGGAGCGGCCACTCCCCCTGCTCCCCCCCAGCTACGCTCCCTCGCCCCTAGGAGCCAGAGGGACCTGCCAGATGCCCCAGGTAAGTATGGCTGGGACTCTCCACTTCACCCCCCGGCAGGTGCCTCTGGCTCTTAGGGGTGGGGTGGGCACCCACTATGGTGGCCCACGAGACCCTCCTGCCCGGTTCTGGGGGCAGTCAGGGGACAGAGGAAAGGGGTGGATGGGGTAGGGGTCCTGGGGGGGTGTCAAGGAATGCGGGGGGGTTGGATGGGGCAGGAGTCCTGGGGGTGGGCAACGACCCCCTCATGGGGTGAGGAGGGAACACGTTGTTAAGATTTTGGCAGCTCATCACTGCATGCATCCTAAAAAAATTTGACCTCAGGTGCACATTGAGCAGAGGTCTTCCTTGAGCTGTCAACAATGGTATCCATGTCCTTTTCCTAAGTTGATATAATTAATTTGGAACCCAGTAAGGTCTATAAATAGATAAAAAATTTCTCTCCAAAGTGCATTAATTTGCATATATCAGCATTGAATTTCATCTGCCATGAAGTTGCTCATTCACCTAGCTTGTTTATTTCCTTCTGATGTTCCATATAACCCTCTCTGGACCTGATTAACCTGAATAATTTTGTGGCACCTGCATATTTTACTATATCAGTGTTCATCCCATTTTCCAGATCATAATAAATAAATAATGCCAATCTTACTACAGAACATGTGGTATGTCAGAGTTGAACTTTTGCCAGGATGGAAATTGATTATTTATTCTTAGTATTTGTTTTCTGTCTTTTAGCCAAAGTAATCTGTAACAATACTTGGATGAAATTCTGCCCCATTTGGGAGTTTTCCAGGGGCCTACATCTCTCACCTCTTGACTACTTAGTTTCTTTCGTGTCCTCTTGTGAGAAACCTTGTCAAAGACAATATGGAGGTCTCAACTTTTGTCAAGTGATTCTCCTTTATCACCCACTTTATTGATGTGTTCAATGAAGTCTAGTAGATAGAGAGGCATGCTTTTTCTTTTGAGAAGCTATACTGATGTACCATATGTATTGTGATTTTATTTTAAGTTGTTTCGACTGGCTTACCCAGTATATAGACCCAGGCCAGTTGTGTACAGCAAAGTAGCCCTATTGGGATCCTGGAAGTGCTAAAGGATCCCCCCAGCCTAAGAGGGTGGTCCACAGGACCTGGAAACCAAATAATTACAGGGGACAACTAATGAAATAACAGGGACAGAGGTCCCTGGTCAAAGGTCAAATGAAGGGAACCAGACCGGGACACTGAGCAGAGAACCCTGGACAGCACCCACCGCTCCTCAAAGGCATCAAGGGAGTCAGTGGACGCTGCCCAGATACGTGAATGGATGGACGACAGGAAATAGGCACCACAGTCACAGGACACTCCATCGGCCAACCTCCTCATTCTGGTTTTATAGATGGCCATTTTAGCTCGGGCCAGGAGGAGATTGACCAGGGGGTCCCATGACTTTGTGGTGCCACGGATAGGGAGTGCATAGCTAAAGAGGTGAGGGGAAAAGTACAACCAAAAACATAACAAAATATTTGTGAGGAGCTGGAATAGGGGCTGCAACTTGGCACACTTCAGATAAATGTGCGCCAGGGTCTCCCTCATGCCACAAAAGGGGCAGGTGTCTGGGATGGGGTGAACCGCGCCAAGTACATGCCCGTGCTCACAGGCCCGTGAAGGAGCCACCAACTTATATCCCTGGCAGGCCTCAGGACCAGAATGGAGTATAGGATGGCTCACTGGGGCTCCTCACCCTCTAGAGGTGGGAGGAGGTCCCGCCACTGTGTGTCAGGGCAGGACACAAGGGTGAGGACATGAAGGGTGTGGAGCACGAGCGTGAAAAGATGTTTCCTTGGCGCGTTCTGGAACTGGACCAGCTGCAGATCGTGCAGACAGCTGATGGTGAAGGGGTGGGGGGGTCGGTTGGGTCCACAGGGTAGGGGCCCCGATGAAAAGGTCTGGCGGGCCTGGGGTGGAGGGTGGGCAGGGCGTGCCCTCATGCAGGACCTGGTCAAGGTAAACCCAAGCAGCGGGCAGCAAAGCTGAAGTACACACTGGAGAGTACGAGGCCTGGAGAGCCCCATGCGCTGAGCGAGCATCAGGGGATCCAGCTAGTCTCCCCGGTCGAAGTCCAGGAGGTCTCCGACTCTGGTGACTTCTGCCAGGACCAACCTCTGGTGCACTGAGGGGGACTCCACCACCTGCACACAGAGCTGGGGGTTGTGTAGCAGGGGCTCTGCGAGGAGATCTGCCCCCACGGTGGCTGCCATGGACCTGGTCACTGAGAACAGCTTCCAGGTCCGGAGGTAGAAGACCGGCAGCCCAGAGAGGTCTCACGGAAGACCTCTCGGATGGAGATAAAGGGGCTGCCAGTCGTATTGGAGCCCTCGGAAGCGGCGCAGGAAGGCGCGTGCCAGTACGCTCCACGCTGGACTACCTGTACCATAAACGAGCCTCTGCAGGGCCTGGAGGCAGAAGACATGGACCTGAGTGTGTAGACACTTCAGGCCCTGCCCTCCCTCCCTCAGGGGTAGATGGAGAACCCCTGCAGAGACCCAGTGCAGTCCTGACCGGAAGAACTCCAGAATCAGTATCCACCGCCAGGCCCTTCTCCACCACCTCCTGGGCGGTGGCCTCCGATGTTAGGAAGAACATGACCTTGCCATACATTTTGGAGACCGCCACAATGGCCGTGGGCCCCACCACCCTCACCAACACCTGCACGTAGGTCTCCCCGTGCAGGGAGGCGGGCACCAGGAGGCAATGGATGCCGGGAAAGTGCCCCGGCCGCTGTAGATGGTAGCGGAGGTGGTGGGCAGGAAAGATGCTGTAGCGGCGGGGGGGGCTGCCATCACCTGGGCGTATGCCTTGGGTGGCGGGGGAGGGACACCCGCAGAGCTGGTGGAGGGACCAGCGGGGAGGGACACAGTTGCCGGTGGTGGGGCCGCTCAGTGCGGACAGCACCTGCCACGGAGGGCCTTGTCTTTTTGGCAGGGCCCGTCCCCCTTTTTCTTACCCTGGCCCTTCCCACCTGCTGGGGGGGGCTCCCCCAGAATCCGATGGGGCAAGGGACATGGCAGCAGTGGAGGTCACCCTGGTGCCCACTGCTGCCGGCGCCCCAGTGGGGCCGGTAGCAGGTGGTTTGGCAGCAGCGGTTGAGGTAGACGCTGGGGGGGCGGGGGTGATGGAGAGATGGGGGGAGGGGCAGCTGGGTCTGTTGGAGGGGCCCCACCAACTATGTCTCCTGCTATAATGAGCAGGGAGAGGGGAAAACACCAGAGAGAGGAGGGGAAAGGAGAAGCAGGTCGACCATTCCTCCCTGCTAGGCTGCAGGCAGGGGAGGAGGGCGCCAAAAGGGTGGGGGACAATCAAGGCAAGTTTAGTCACTGACATGGGGTGGGAGTCCAGCTCCTCTAGCTGCACTAGGGGAGGGGGGAATATAACAGCGTAGGGGGGTGCAGTGAAAAGGGGTTCAAACTAAAATGGGGAGGGGCACAAGCGCATGGAAGGGGGCATAGGCACACTGAGCAAGGGGCTAATCAGGGCAGGGGAACTGTGGGGGGAGGGGGGGAGAACCAGGCTGGAGGTAAGACAGGGAACCAAGGGGCTAGCGTCAGAGGCTGGGGTGGGGCAAACAAACAAAAGCTGCAGAAGGAAAAGGGCAGGGCAGGCAAACAAACTGAAGCTAGTAAAGGGGGGCTGGAGCAAAGGGGAGGCAGGTAGCAAGGGGCAAAAGGCTGCAAGGGGCAAAAGGGGGCAGGTAGCAAGGGGCAAAGCTGTGGGGGTAGTCAGTCGGGGGGGGGGGGTGTACACGTGCACCTGCACAAAAAGTCAGTATGGGCTGGCTGCTGCTTCTGGCCCACATCGTGGTGAAAGGGTGGGGCAAGTCAGGTGAGCAGCTGAGTCCCAGAGGCAGGAGCTGAAGGCAGATGGTAAATGTCCACTGCGGGTGGTAGAGGGGGCAGCAATGGTGGTGGTGGGGGCAAAGGGGAACACACAGATGGACTAGGGGGCAGGCTCCACACCACACCCCCTGTGTCCCCACAAACACAGTCAAAACCCCCACCACAAGAGCACAGTTCAAAAGTTACTCAGTCTTTGAGGGCCCCCTCCACAGCAGTCTGCAGAGTCCCTGTGCACTCCCCCAGCAGTAGATGATCCTCTTCTCCTCCTTCGGGTTCCAGCAGCTCCTCAGCAGCAACTACAGCAGCAGCTCTAGGCAGCAGGCAGATAGAAAGGACCCATCACAAGTGGTGGTGGTGCCCACAGCAGCAAAGCCCAGGGCTAGAGTCCCTCACTCCCCACCTCTGGGGAGAAGGCCAGTAGCCCCAGGGCTGTAGCAGCAGCTGCAGCAACCAAGTGGGGGCAGGCAGTCCAGCAGCTAGCCAGCAACCAGGTAACAGAGAAAGGGCCGGGGGGGGGGGGGAGGGGCAGGGGGGAAGAGTGTGTCTTGTCTAGCCCAGCTGGGGAGTAGCTAGAGCAGCCCCAGCAGCAGGAATCTCCCTTCTTCCTCCAGGCCAGAGGGTTATAGATGAGAGTCAGGGCAGATATACTGGCCACTGGATTAACCATTTTCTGTTCCCTGACCGACTAGCGCAGGGGGTGCGCCAGGCTAATGAGAACACCTGACTCCAATTAACTTGTAAAGAGTCAGGTGAGGCCATTAAGCTAATGTGACCACCTGCCTCTAATTAAGACCCCTCTGATACTATAAAAGGGCTCACTCCAGTCAGGTAGAAGAGAGCTAAGGAGTAGAAATGTGGCTGAAGGGCTGGTTAATGAAGACAGCCTTAAGTCATTGGTAAGGGTGTTATAAGGTAAGGGAGAAGTAGGAGACCTGTAGGTAAGTGGCCCAGAGAAATATAGCAACTCTGGCAATGAAGGGTTGGCTGCTAACAACTGCTACCATTAGGGTCCCTGGAGTAGAGGGTGGGCCTGGGTTCCCCCAACTCATCACTACAGAAACATTTCCTGGGAGGGGAAAACAGGCCCCTGTCAGGGTAGGAGGCTAAATTGTTTTGGTATGAGGCAGTAGGCGCAACAGACTATGGGAGTTCTCTCACCAATCTCCTTGCTGGCTTATGATGAAAAAGGCTCAGTAGATTGTATCCCTGGCCCTACAGAGAGAAGGGCTACATGGAGGATTGCAGTGAACCTCTGAAACTAGCATAAACCACTTGGAAGCATGGGACCCCCAGGGACTAGGTTAGAGCTCTGTCACAATAGGTAAAGCTTACTGGTCTGGCAATTCTTGAATTCCCTTTAGAGTCTCTTCATAAATAGAAGTACAACTTTTGCTGCTCCCTGATCCTCTGACAAAATAGTTGTTTTTAATGTAACAATTTGCTCCAGCATTTTTTTGATACCTCAATCTCTGAAAGTTCTTCACCTTTGTTCCAGAAAAAAGCAAGTCGGGGTAGAAATCTCCACATCTTCTGTATCAAGACTGATACTAAAATATCATTTAGTGTCTGAGCCATGTCCTTATCTTTCTTAATTGCTCCCTTTAACTCCTGTTGATCAGAGACTTGCCAATTCTTTTGCAGGCTTCTTGTTTCTGATATACAGTACTTAAAGAATTTCTTGTTTGTTTTCCTACCTTTAGCTATTTGCTCTTTGAAATCCATCTTAGCCCTTCTAATTTTCTTCTTACATAGTGCATGCTGCAGTTTATGTTCCTTTTATTTGTCTTATTTTTTTTATTATAAGTATCTAAACTCTTGACCTTTTTAAAAGTTTTCCTGTTAATAGATCTGCACGTAACTTGGCTGATTTTCTGTGTGTATTTACATGTAGTTTGGCTAATTTCATATAGGAGGGGGTATATGTTTTTAAATTTTGCTTCTCTGTTGGTCATACTATGTAAATAAGGAGAATCCGTTCTGCCTTAAGTATGCTTTAGTGTTCTGATGGGGGGTAGGGAGGTGGGGAAGATGGTTATCTGCTACACAGATTAGCCATTGGTTAATCATGGCAACAATCCCTACAACAATTATACTTCCAAATATCCTTTAGCTCTGGATGCCCTAAATTTGAAGTCATATGGGCTTCATTCTTATTCAGATTAAGATCCTTAAGTAAGTAAATTAAATCCATTTATTCATGTAAATATCATAGCAGCTTTTTTAGAAGCCTTCTCAATCCATTGCTAGCTTCAAGCACACAGCGGATAATCTCCCAGTTATATGCAGCATACCAGTTACCCATTTCCTTGCTGGTCATCCCCTGCTACAATGACACCCCGCCATTCCTTCCATAACAACTTTCTCCAGTTATATCTGTCTCTACATCTAATGTGACCAAAGTATGTAAACTTGAGCCTAAGTTCCTTAAGCACTAAAGTGGCCTTAGTATAAATGAGAATCAGGTCAATATGACTCCAACTAGTATGTGCAAGACATACTAAATAACCACTGTACTTCTGCATATATCCCTGCAAACTTCTACATCCATCTGACCTGGTGTGTTTTTATGTGTATGCAGCTGTGTACATTATAAACACGTGTGAGTTTCTGTACACTGATCTATCACTCCTTATCTTCTCTTTAAAAGCCAAAATACCAGCATTATCTATTGGGGAATTTTCTCAGTAAAAGGGCAAATTGGACTTCTGATCTAGATGTATCTGAAGAAGTGGGTTTCTACCCACAAAAGCTTATGCCCAAATAAATCTGAATCTTTAAGGTGCCACTGGACTCCTTGCTGTTTTTATGGATACAGACTTACACAGCTACCCCTCTGATACTTGATCTAGATGTGAATTTTGAAAGCTAATATGCACAGCTTTTGTGGGAATTTTTGTGCACTTGACATTTTGTAGCCAAGAAATGTTGATGTGTTGAAAATTATGCAAAATTAACTAGTGAATTGAAATTTTGCATGTTTTGTGTTATTTTTAAAACCAGTTTTAATTACTCCAATTAGATAAAATACTTTATTTACATTCAAAAGGTCATTCCTCCTTTGTTACCTCCAAAATGTAAAGAGACCTCCAACACGATATCAAACTAACCCCACTCACTAGAATTATTTTCTGTAAATATTGCGTTTTCTTGAACTGTTGGAAACCATACTCAAATCTTGGACTATGCCAAAACAGGTATGGTTTTTTTAGCTTTAGGAGTCGGTTAACTAGTGCTGTGTCCATTCCAGTGATTGTAGTTCTCCCCCAGAAGCAGTGATGTAAGAACCTCCAAATGGTTCAGAATTCATATTCACTTTGAATGCTAATCTGAAGCTGATTTGAACCTTTGAGGACTCCACTAGAACTGGTGAACCTACAGACAATGACTTGCCCTATCTGTTTGTATTTGAGAGGAAACTTAGCAGCCTGAAACCTCTTTCTAGCATTCCTTCCTCATTTTTAGGGGTAACCAAGCAACCTGTTTCCCTCTGTGACCTCAGATTGCTCCACAGAGTGGCATAGCAAACCTACTCACTGCAGTAACAGGGAGGCAAACGCTCTTGTTCTTATACACAGGGATCAGCATCCATTATTTCAAAATTTAAAAGTCTTTCACATTTTAAATAGGCAGTTCATGGAATTCAGATTACTTGGTCCATTGCACCAAATGAGATAGCAAGCACATGTTTACCCTAGAATTTGCCTGAATGGACTGAAAAAAGGATCCATCAGGCTATGCCTGCATTCCAGGGGGATGTCTGGGTTACCTGACTGCCCTCTGAAGATGAGTCTCTTTTCTTGGAAAGACATCAAGGTTCCATTTCCTCTACATACTGTAAGAAGGGCCTGAATGGAAAATGGTGGAAAAGTCTATGGACAATGTTGGAACCTCCCATATCTCCCCCTTTCTCCAAACAAGGGATTGAGGGGGCTTAATCTTAATTTCCCAAAGATCAAAGAAGGCTTGGTTTGAGGAATGAGAAAAGATTGGCAGGGAACAGGGAGGGATTTTTCACTGAACTTTTTCACTCATCCCTACCAATAACCAATCAGCCAACATCAGCACGAGAGTCTATATGAGAGCTCCATGGGCACAATCAATATGTGCAAAACATTCCACACTACATTTTTTTCGTGTAGTATTAGTAAACTTAAATACAGTACTTCCTTATTCAGATAGTGGGTTTTTTGATCTCTTTTTACAAAATACTAGATACCTACATTTTTGGTGGAAGAATGTACTCAATCTATGAACATCTCCTCCAAAGAAAAATATAGATTTCACTGATTCCCTTCACCCCGCCCCCAAAACTAGCAATCAATCCTCTAAATTAAAGTTTAAGTGTCCTTTTTTTAAAAGGAGTTTCTTACTTTATTCCGGGGAAAAAGTATTTTATTTACTATATGCAAGATCAATGTCTGTCTGGTAATTATATATGCTCCATATAACACAGTTTATAGGGGGTTTTCCTCATGCCTCAGTGATTTCTGGATCTTCAGAAAAGCTGTGGAGAATAGCATCATGCTGAATAAAAATACTTTTACAGTGTGTCCAACATATAGTGACTAGATCTTTGGACTACCTATTTTTTTGCAGTTCATTGATGAATTTATCTCACATCAAGTTGAACAATTAATATTTCAGCTGTTTATAACCCTTAGCTTCTAAGCTAGATGAATTCAGACTGGAAATAAGGTGTACACTTTTAACAGTGAGTAATTAACCAAAGGTCATGGTGGATTTTCCATCACTGTCAATAGTTAAATCAAGATTGGATTTTTAAAAAAATATGCTCTAGTTCAAAGAATTATTTTGGAAGTTCTAGGGCCTATGTTATACAAGAGATTGGACTAGATGATCACAATGGTGCCTTCTGGCCTTGGAATCTATAAAATTCCCTTTAAGCCAATATTAAATATCTAGTAAATCGTCTCACTCACTAAGTTGAGAAACTTGAAGAAAATATTTTGGGCTAAATCCTACTCATTTTAGTCATATGAGACTAGCTTTGGTAAATTCCAATTGGACTGTTCATAGGCTAGATGATTCTTTTTACACTGATGTGACCCCCCCGCAAGTATCTTCACTGAATTTAGTTGAATTACTCTGGAGTTCCATTAGTGTAACTGAGAGCACAATTTTCATACATGTAAGTAGAGAGCAGGATTTAGAGCAATGTGCTCATAAACTGTCTTTATAGTTCTATCAGATGCAACTACTGTAGACTAAAGTTCAGAGTAGCAACAGTAACAATCTAAATTACTTCTGCAGTCAGTTACCTATTCCACAAATTCAACTTAGCATATTTATGTATTTAAATATTAGTTTGCTCTGATCAGAGAAAAATAACCTTTTAAGGATTGCCATGAAATATGTTTCACAATGCAGAAACAACAATGAACAATTCTCTCAACCGCAGAGAAATTTTCTAAGATGTTTCATGTGTATGACAAAAGAATAGCCTCATTCAGGCAACCGATGGCCCATCCAACTTAATATCCTGTCTGCAACAGGAGAAAATTTAAAACCACTCGAATGCTTCTGACTTTGGGGGAAATATCTGATTGGCTTAAGCACTGAAGCATGAGGCTCACTAGCCCATGTGAGTTTACCTTAGCTTATTTCACTTTTGGAGAAAACTTGTAAATCTACACAATTATTCTTAGGCCTTATGATTTTATGTTAATTAAAACAGAATGAGTGAATGTGTGTATAATATGTATGTTAAGGAGGAGAAAAAAAATCTGAATATTTAAGACTCCCATAAACATCTGGAAGCTTAGTGATCTGAACTTGGACTATCTACTTCCTCAGTAACAGGTCAAAACAAGTACATTTGGACCAATGAGTTTGTTTGGATTCAGATCCAGTATTTACGGCTTGGTCCTCTTCCTTCTGTATATATTTGGACCCAGGGTTTTGGCTCAGCCCATCACAGAGGGATGGGACAACTACAAAGTTTCAATGTGATAAAGTTTGGGAATTTTGGTGATCTATGTATCTTACGAAGGAGAGAGAAAATAAAATTTGGTCATTTTGCTGATGCAGCCGAAGTAAGATTTCATTTTCTTGTCTCTATGTAGTTAAATTCCCAAGAATCCAATTTTGTTGGTGAGAACATGACAAATGCTTTAATAATGACTATTATTAAAGATAATTGGTAATGTCTGATTTATTTTTCTAGTAAATTCATTAAAATAAGTTATTAAAACCTTCTCCTGTAAAGACTGCTTTTGTCTTTAACACAAATATGTTATTTCCAAGAACAGCCAGATGAATATGTTGCAGTAGTGGTATTTAAATTTTGGAAGGAATTCTCAGCTCATTATCTAACGTGAGATGTTTTATCTCATCTTCTGAATTACTGGTATTAAGAATAGCAAGACAAGACCTCTAGCTTCTATTTAAGCAAGATGAGGGACATATTGAAAATAGAACACAATCAAGAGGGAATATTAGTCAGAGGCATGTGCTACCAGAGCCAACATTAATACCATGTGTCAGATGTTTCTGGTGATGAAAACCTTTCTGTAAGGTGAAATGGGCCATATTCCATTCCTTTTCTTTCAAAGATAAGGTGGAATTGTAAAACCTACCTGGCTCCTTGATGCAAGGACTCACCACATGAGAGAATCTCCAGCATATTACCGTTGGCAAGCAGATTTTTCATGCTTTTTTTTCCTCCAGGCATTACAGAAAATATTAAATCAGTTTGTCCATAAAAACTTTTGATCCTAGAAACAGCCTAGGGTACTATCATTATCTTCAGGAGAACCATTTGTAGATCTTCAGTAAGTAGTACTAATTTAATTTCTTTGCTAGAGAAAGTGTCCAATCTTCTAGATCAATATTTGATTGAACATGTTTGACATGTTGGCCTCTCTTCCTGGTCCAAAGACTTTTTTGAACCACAGAGGTAAACCGTTTTAGCTCCCCTGGGATCTAAGTGGAAGGAGGTATCAAAGATCTGTAAGAAACCTACCTGCTGTTCCTTGTGTTCTTCCAGCAAAACTTTCTGAAGGTTGAAATGAGGAAGAAAAGATAAAGAACCAAAATGTCTATCAACTTTTAATCTTTCTTTGTGCCTGTCTCAACTAAAAATTGTTTATAACAGTTTACAAAAACTTCTGTAATATCCTATGAAAGGAGAAAAATGTGAAGGTTAGTCCTTAAAATCTGCTTTAAGAAGAACTTCAACTTTTGCAAAGCATTTGAGTGTTTTCCCCCCGCCTTTCATTGCACTAATTAAAGTGGAATGTCAATGTATCATATTGAAAGAGCCATTAAAGGGAGAGACTGAGGTGGAAAAACTGGCATAATGGACAATACGTTAGAACTTCAGAGGAAAAGTTGTCCAGTTATGCTAGAAAATTGCAGAATTTTAAAATTTCACAGAAATAATGTAAGAATACATCCTATGAGTCTTAAACAGTAGCAAGACATACAGATGAAAAATAGATCTTAGATCATACTGTACATACACTACATTGTAGCAGTGATATTCTTGCTTTTCAAATGAAGGTTTCTTTAAATCTTCAGGAATTTGATTAGCCATAAAGATTTTTAGACTGAGACTTGATATCAAATCCTGGATTGAAATTCTGACATAGCACAAGAACAAACTACATTAATTTAAACTTTTTTTTATAATACACCAATTTAAAAAATGGTTATTGGCTTTAAGATACTTTTGTGTAGTCAACATGAATAATTTTTAAAAAGATACTTGATCAATACTATTTTTTTAAAGTATTTACAACTTTCTGGCTGATGATTATGACCTGTTTTTTTCAACCAAAATGAAAACAAACAAGAACTCTTATTACTCAGTGTGCGGTATCCTATTAACTCTATAGACTACAGCAGCTCCCATGAAGCTACTACACAGCCTTTATAGTCAATTAACTGTCATCTTTGTAAAATCTACAGTTACATTGGATTACATTAAAAATCCTGCTTTTTAAAAGTGCCTTGATTTAAATTAGCCAATATTTGAGTAATGTAAGTAACCTGCTTATTTTTTTACTTGAAAAGTAGTTACTTGGATCATGGAAATACATTTTATGTGTAAGCCACTCAAATAGCTCCAAAGGAGAACAGCATTTTAGTTTTATACTTTTGTTTTTCTTTTTAGTGAACTTGAGAGAGACTTTAAAGGAACTGTGGTAAAGCAACCATATTCCTGCCTTAGTGATTTTCTCGGTTTCCCATGAGATCAACAACACTCTTGACCATCTAATTTCAAGTGATGCTAGAATAACTTCAGTGTCCATTCTTGTATCTAAATTGAGTGTTGAATGCTTGTTAAATCTTTGGGGGGGGGAGTTTTAGCAGTATGCCACCAACTATTTCTGCAACATGCATAATTGCTAGATTACTTCAGAAATATCTCATCCAGTTACTGTACCAGACACTACTAACTGAAACCATAAGCACCCAGCAGTGATGTTAGATAGGCAATAGACTCTGCAAGGATCAAAATAAGCCAAACAATCTGTTTTGTACCTGCTTCCAATATGTTTGGGAAGCACTGTTAATGAAAAATGAGGTTGATGTACCCATCACACATTTTTTGGATTACTGTTCAGCACCATTAATCTGAAACCTAATGAAACTGAGACCACCTACAGTGGAGGGATATTGTGTCCATCTGACAAACTGCATCCAATTTACTAACTGATGGTATGACACAAGCTGCCACTGGTCATATGATTTTTCTGTTTCTGATTGGTCATACATTAAGCATAAGTAACAGGGTAGTGCCATTCCACTCTAGTTCTCTGGCAAGAGTAATAGTATTGCACAGAACACTGTAATTATGTGACAGTGATAATATGTAATGTGCAGTTTTCCACCCACCATGGACACAATTGTAGGAATCTTGGCTTCTCAAGAGTGTATTTATGGAATTAGAAAAGAATAATTTGCTAGCCATGGTGTATCGTGAATCTTTTCAGTTCACTTTTGTGTAACTTTGTGAACATATTTTATGTATGTCACAACAAAACACTACAGGAAGAGAGAAAATAATACATAAATCACACCATGCACAACCTACACTCCAACCTGCATTGCACAATGGGATTTTTTAAAAGGAAAAATGCTGACTCTCCAAGTGGAAGATGCTCTTGTTTCTGCACCTGTTTTGGCTAGAAGCTGATGTTAGGGATTCCACTACAGTATACACTTCTACTGTATGGCAGTAGAAGCAAAACAGAGAAATTATGATAGATTAGTTGTCATCTTGTGATTGGTAGATATGATTATTGCATTTTCCTTCTTGGGCTCCCTCAGTATACTCATAACAGAGTGCAGCTTATTAAAAAGCACTGCTATTACAGTTTTACTGGTGTAACTGTTTAGTGCTCACTTTATGGCTGTTCACAAGTCAATTCACTAGTCACCTGTCAGATTATGGAATAAATGTAAAGATTTTAATGAATGTTAAGGTTCTTCATGGGGTTTGCTCCATCACTTTGAACTTGTCCACTTTGTATGTTCATACTCATTATTTATACTTAGCAGGTGGTGGTCTGATATGTTTTCTAAATGTTGGCTTCATACTGTAAGAAGGGCTGGGAAGGTGGGAATGGGTTTACTGCATTCTGTATATTGTTCCACAACTGTTAAAGGGCTTTCCAGTTGACAGTCAATATACTATGTGTTTAACCTCCACCCTTATGTCTGGAAGTAAGGGTGAAGGAGTTAGGAGCACAGGTTGTGATCTCTTCAATCCTCCCAATCAAGGGTAGGGGCCCAGGCAGAGACGGATGCATCCTGAAGGTGAACGCCTGGCTGCTAAGATGGTGTCACCAGGAGGGCTTTGGCTTCCTTTACCATGGGATGCTGTTCCAGGAAGAAGGACTGCTAAGCAGAGATGGGGCCCACCTATCAAGGAAGGGGAGGAGCATATTTGGATACAGACTGGATAACCTAGTGAGGAGGGCTTTAAAATAAGTTTGAAGTGGGCAGGTGACCAAAGCCCATAGGTAAGTCAAAAACATGGGAGAAGGGTCAGAATTTGGGTGGCACATGGGCTGTTAGAGCAGGGATAAAGGAGAGAAAAGATGGAACTGGAAGGGGAGGAAATCAAGTCAGTATCTTAGATGTCTGTATGGGGAATAAGCAGGAAGAACTCAAAATGCAAGTAAATAAACACAACTATGACATAGCTGGCATCACAGAGACTGGTGGGATAATATGCATGACTGGAATATTGGCATAGAAGGGTACAGCTTGTTCATGAAGGACAGGCAGAATAAAAAGGGAGGAGGTGTTGCCTTATGTATTAAAAATGTATACACCTGGACTGAGGTTGAGATGGAAATAAGAGACTGACTTTGTTGCAAATTTCTGGGTACAGATAAAAGGGGTAAAAAAACAAGGGTGATGTCATGGTAGGGGGTCCACTACAGACTAACCACGAAGAGGTTGAGACTTTTTTTTAAAAAAAAAAGCGTTTAAAAAATCACCCAAAGCACAGGACTTGGTGGTGATGGGGGACTTCAACTACCCAGACATCTCTTGGGGAGAAAATAAAACAGCAGGATGCAGATTATCCAACAAATTCTTGGAATATATTGGAGATAATTTTTTATTTCAGAAGGTGGAGAAAGTTATTAGGAACTGGCTGAGAATTTGAAAGTGGAAGGCAGCTTGGGTGAAAGTGATCATGAAATGGTAGAGTTCATGATTCTAAGGAATGGTACGAGGGAGAACAGCAAAATAAAGACAATGGATTTCAAGAAGGCAAACTTCAGCAAACTCAGGAGTTGGTAGGTAAGATCCCATGGGAAGCAAGTCTAAGGGGAAAAACTTTGAAAAACTGCCAACTGTTTTCAATAGAGACATTACTAAGGGCACAAGCAAACTATCCCTCTGTGTAGGAAAGATAGGAAATATGGCAGGAGACCACCCTGGCTTAACCAGGAGCTCTTCAATGATCTAAAAATGGAGTCCTACAAAGTGTGGAAACTAGGTCAAATTACAAAGGATGAATATAAACAAATAACACAAGTGTATGTGGGGACAAAATTTGAAAGGCCGAGGCACAAAATGAGAGCAAACTAGCTAGAGCCATAAAGGGTAACAAGAAAACCTTCTACAAATAAATTAGAAGCACGAGGAAGACCAAGAACAGGGTAGGCCCATTACTCAGCAAGGGGAATGGAGGGAAAAACAATAACAGAAAATGTGGAAATGGCAGAGGTGCTTAATGACTACTTCGTTTTGGTTTTCACCAAGAAGGTGGGTGGTGGTTGAACATGTAACATAGTGAATGCCAGTGGAAAATGAGGTAGGATTATAGGTTAAAATAGGAAAAGCGCAAGCTAAAAATTACTTAGACAAATTAGATGTTTTCAAGTCACCATGGCCTGATGAAATGCATCCTAGAATATTTAAGGACTGACTGAGGAGATCAGAGTCATTAACTATTATCTTTGAAAAGTCATGGAAGATAGGAGAGATCCAGAAGACTGGAAAAGGGCAAATACAGTACTAATCTATAAAAAAGGAAATAAGAACAACCCAGGGAATTTCAGACCAGTCAGCTTAACTTCAGTACCCAGAAAGATAATGGAGCAAATAATTAAGCAACCAATTTGCAAACATCTAGAAGATAAAGTGATAAGAATGGAATTGTCAAGAACAAATAGCTTTCTTTGACAGGGTAAAAAGCCCTGTAAATGGGGGGGATGCAGTAGATGTCGTATATCTTGACTTTACTAAAGCTTTTGATACTGTCTCGCATGACCTTCTCAGAAACAAACTAGGGAAATCCAACCTAGATGGAGCTAAAGGTGGGTGCAAAACTGGTTGGAAAACTGTTCCCAGAGAGTAATCATCAGGGGTTCACAGTCATGCTGGAAGGGCATAACGAGTGGGATCGGTTCTGGGTCTGTTCAATATGTTCACCAATAACTTAGATAATGGCATAGAGAGTAAACTTATAAAGTTTGCAGATGATACCAAGCTGGGGTTGCAGGTGGTTTGAAAGACAGGATTAAAATTCAAAATGATCTGGACAAAGTGGAGAAATGGTCTGAAGTAAATAGGATGAACTGGGAATTGGTCCTGCTTCGAGCAGGGGGTTGGACTAGATGACCTTCTGGGGTCCCTTCCAACCCTGATATTCTATGAAATTCAATAAGGACAAATGTAAAGTACTCCATTTAGGAAGGAACAATCAGCTGCTCACATACAAAATGGGAAATGACTGCCTAGGAAAGAGTACTGTGGAAAGGGGTCCGGATCATAGTGGATCACGAGCTAAATACGAGTCAACATTATGACACTGTTGCAAAAATCATTCTGGGATGTATTAGCAGGAGTGTTGTAAGCAAGACACAAAGTAATTCTTCTGCTGAACTCTGTGCTGATTAGACTTCAACTGGAGTATTTTGTCCAGTTCTGGGTGCCACATTTCAGGAATGTGGACAAATTGGAGAGAGTCCACATAAAAGCAACAAAAATGATTAAAGGTCTAGAAAACATGACCTGTGAGGGAAGATTGAAAAAACTAGGTTTGTTCAGTCTGGAAAAGAAGACTGAGAGGGGACATAACAGTTTTCAAGTACATAAAAGGTTGTTACAAGGAGGAGGGAGAAGAATTGTTCTTCATAACCTCTGAGGATATAATAAGAAGCAATAGGCTTAAATTGCAGCAATGGAGGTTTACGTTGGACATTAGGAAAAACTTCCCAACTGTCAGGGTAGCTAAGCACTGGAATAAATTGCATAGGGAGATTGTCTAACCTGCTTTTAAAAAAATCTCCACTGATGGAGATTCCACAAACACCTATTGAATGGTTCCCCAATTCGTTCTACCGCTTGTGCAGGGAAAGACGCTGGCGGGCTGGACTGGCTTGTTTGCCAGCCGTGTCCGCAGGTTCAGCCGATCATGGCTCCCAGTGGCCATGGTCGCTGCTCCAGGCCAATGGGAGCTGCTGGAAACAGTGGCCAGTACGTCCCTCAGCTCGCGCTACTTCCAACAGCTCCCATTGGCCTGGAGCAGCAAACTGTGGCCACTGGGAGCCATGATCGGCTGAACCTGCGGACGTGGCAGGTAAAGAAACCAGCCCAGCCCACCAGGGACTTTCCCCGCACAAGCGGTGGAACAAGTTTGGGAGCCACTAGTCTAGATACTTAGCCCTGCCATGAGTGCAGGGGACTGGACTAGATGATCTCTCGAGGTCCCTTCCAGTCCTATGATTCTATGAATATGCCAACTGATGCAAAGAAATTCCCAGTTAAGGATGATACTCCATTATTAATTGACTCGAGTTGTGCCTACATATTGTAGTACACGTTATATTATGTATACCAAGAATCCTGCAATAGGTAAACAAAAGCAGGAAGCTTCAGCCTTCACTGTGAATGTCTTTTATGTTCTCTGAATTTGATCATTTGTGATTTTACTCTTTTCCACTCTTAATGTTATAAATGTTCACTGAGAACATATGAATTGGTATTGAAATACCTTCAATGATCTCTTCTATAAATACACACAATTCTTGGAGAATTTGTAAAATGTGTGTTCACCCAATAAACTGCAATAATCTATCATGCAAATAGGTACTGCAAATTTTAAAATGCACATTATTTACCTAAGTGTAAAAACTCTGTCAAAGTTGTGGTCTGTGTTTATAAATAGGTATTTTCTCTATTTTTACACACATTAACATGGTAAAGGATAAGCATTGCTGTGGAGTAGTGGATTATGATTTAATCACTATATAGAGCCTGTGGACAATAGTGTATCAATACAGAGAATAGGATATAATCAGCATATTTTTTTTCCCCAGCCTGTTCTAGTTTCTGCTGCTTCTGCAATCTCCAGGGACATGATCCAAAGCTTACTGAAGTCAATGGAAAGATGCCAATTAATTTAAGTGGGTTTTGGATTAGGCTCCAGATAGCCAAAATAGTGATTTCAGACCATGCTGTGCAGTACTACCCAGTGAGAGGAAAGGGAAATGGCGCAGTTCCCTAGCTGTCCTGGATTCTCTTGTTGGTTCTGTGCAGACACAGCAGGGGAAATGTGTGCAAGGAACTGCCCTGCAGGAATCCAGGAGCTGCCTATAAAGCAGCTAAAACGTATGACTTCACAAAAAATCCACACAACTTGAGTGGTCTTGATACCGTTATATTCTGGTAACTGCATTTTAGTGTCACCAGGTTGTATCTTAAAATCACAGAAAACACCTTAAAATGGGTTAACTCCCCTGTACTAAGCTTTGCTTAAGACTGAAGCTTGAATACCAAGTCAAAGCCCAAAAGCAAATTTGTTTTCAGATTTTTCCAAAAAAGGTCAAATCAGCTGTTTCAAATATATACAAATTCAGAAATGTAAACATACCATTTAAGATACTTTTTATGTTTGTGTAACTCATAAAAATACTAGGCTAGTATGGTCAGTAATACTTTTTATTTATTAAAGCTTAACCACTTCTGATGGCTTGAAAACCATGTTTTTCAAGGGAGTGTCTTTATAACTGTCTCTCTCCTTGTTCCCCAGAAAGAGGTCTGTCTTTGCCAATGGGACAGTAATTTATTCACATCCTCAAACATCTTTCCATCTCTAATTTTGGCCGTATCCTTTACTCAAGTATGGTGCTCATCTCTCCAATGCTGCTTGCTGTGCTTTTCCCTGATGTTTCCTGATGCTAATTCTTATTACAGTCTCATATTGTCATTCATGCAAGGTCAGTATTTACTGGCATATTCTGTGGGCAACTATTAGAGCTTGTTAAGGTTCCTACCTGTCTTCATTGTGACGCTGGAGAGCAGTGACATGCTCTAAAATGGAAAGAAGCCACAATGCAGCTCCCTAAATAAATTCTGACCGAACAAATGACCACCCTGCACCTTTAAGTGGGAGTTGGGGTTGGCTGGCTGGCCGAATGAAAGGAACAGTGCTTTATGGCTGGGGGGAGAATAATGAAAACTGCTGCAAAAGGGTCAGTGTTGTGGCTGACTCATCCCCTGGGAATGAGGGGTTTAAAAGGGGCAGCCCTGTGCCTTAACTATCCCTTTCGCACAGAGTGGGCTCTTGGGACCCTAGGAGGAGCAGTAATTTCACATCCTGGCATAGTATATGGGGCACCAGAGTTGTTTCAGGAGGATGGGGTTCACCTGTCAGACTTAGGTGCTGTCATGTTTTTGATGGATATAAACGAGGGCATTAGGAGATGTCTGGGAACGCAACTAGGTTTAGGGAGGAAGCAGACAAGCTAATGGTTAGCACCTCCTTGTGACAGATGTCCAGTTCAGGTACTCCATAGGAAAGGCATACAGTGACTTGAAAAAGGACTTAAGAGGCATTCGGTAAAGGAATGAAGAGGCGGTGGACTCCTATGATTGATAGGCAGGGAGCCAACCCCCATTATTATAGCCCACCTTAACCCTTCTACAAGGGGCAGGGGATGGTAAGGTCCCAGCAATGGATTTTCTGGAGGGACCTGAATGGAAAAAAGGTAATTATGGAATAAACATGGGCTTACCTGCACTGTACACTTTTATCTGCCAGGTAGTGCCAGACATCTAATAATAATATTATGGCCTGATTAAACCCATGTTAAATGTCACCTGTCCTCCTTTTGGCATAGCCAGACAATGGCCTGATACTGCAAAAACTTGCTACCTGTTACAGTGCTTACTACTGTGAGTAATCAGTGGGTCTGATTCTTATCTCACTTACAGAGGAATAGCACTGGTGTAAAAGCAGTGATTCACTTTGAAATCAGAACCTGAAGTAACATGTTAACTCATGGCAGTAAGTACCACACTTCAGTGTGCAGGACTGGCCCCAATATTTTAAACTTAAAATCAATTATTTTACCTTGAATATAGTCTCACACCCCAAGAATCTGAGGGATATTGTTTACTCTTCAGCTATTCAATGTTTGAGGCACTGCATTCTGTGTGTCATTTTATTTATGTTACTTTCCTTCTTATTGTGATTGGCTGTCATTTGCCAACAAGAGTTGTTACACTTGTTGTCAATGGCCTATGTGCTGTTTTGACAATAACTGTCCTGCTTACTTGTCTTCTATGATCACTCATAGCACATGATGGCTGATTTAAATGATCTTTTCAACAGTGCTACTTACCAGCATTTGTTAGCTGAATTTGATAACTCCAGTTGGGTAAGGTATTTATTTAAATTTCTACTTCATTGTAATAAGAGTATCAATTCAGTGCTCCCATGACGACAACCTTTTTTATAAAACAGATCTTCCAGATACCCCAGGATCAAATGAAATAATCCAACAACATGAATATAATGGAAAATAGTTACTGCCATACACAATATTTTATCCTGCCCCCCCACCCCGGAGCTAAATGGCAACATTTCCTATTGACTTCAATGGGAGCAGGTTCAAGCCCAAATCCCCACCCAAGTCCCACTCTGACACTACCCAGCCCTATCCATTGCCCATCCTTTTATGGGAAAGGACTTTGTAATATATCTTGAAGGCTAAAAAACATGGGGCTCTTATGGACCAGGAGGAAAGCACTTTCTAATAGTCCAGGGCTGTAAGGATTTAAATATAAAAAAGACTGGAGGCATCTGAAGATGAACAATACTAGAGACCATCTGATAGTAGCGGTAGCAGGATATTTTGGTTTATCTAATTCCTTCCTCCCAGGGGATGGATATAGCTGGACAGCAGCTGCGTTGGAAAATCCTGGTGGACATCCAGAACTGTAAGGAGTCTGGTGGCACCTTAAAGAGTAACAGCTTTATTTGGGCATAAGCTTTCGTGGGTAAAACACCACTTCAGCTGCATAGAGCAAAAATTACAAATGCAGGCATCATATAATGACACATAAAGGGAAGGGAGTTATCTCACAAATGGACAACGAGTGTTGACAGGGCCAGTTCGATCAGGGTGGATGTAGTCCACTCCCTATAATAGATGAGGTCTCCAACTTTTTCATGACTCTCTCTTTTTTTGGTTGTATTTTACTTCAAAACAAAAATTGCTTTTGAAAACTTTTTCAGTTTCATTTTCAAAAACTGAAAAATATGGTGATGTGGTTGATTGGAAAAACAAAATTAAAATTGAAAAGAGATCATTTTTATAAACATGTTTTTGAATGTAAAACGTTGACCACCTTTACTTTTAAACTCAGACATGGCTTCCTGTAAGATAAGCAGAGTTGTGTAGAGATACTAAAGACTTATAAGAGTGGCACATCTAACTAGCTGCCGTCTCTCATTAGATGTTTCCAGGTCCATGTTAAAATCAGAACACATTTCATGTGTCCCAGTTACAAACTTGGGGAAATAGGTGTTACAGCATTTTCTAATTATGCCCTTGGACTACAGAGTTTTCTATCTATTATTGTTCAGAATGTCAGTCAGTGTTGACATTCAAAAACAGATTGACTATATTCTCAGAGATTTGCAGCACACCTTTGGGGGTTGCCTGGAAATACCACATATTCTTGTTTTACTTTCTGTGGCCTTTTGTGGCTCCCTACTTCTTCAGCTGGGATGCACTGATAAACAGCATGATATGGCCCATTTCCTACTTTACTTTCCATGCTTCTCAAACTTCTGCACTTACTTCCACATAAAATTATTATTGTGGCCATAATCATGTAAGACTAGGTGCATTTTACCACCTAGACAGAGAATTAGGCACATATTCACAAATGGAGCATAGGCGCACACCCTTTCTTATAAGGGCAATTCAAGCACAAACGAGGCTGCTATGTGCACTTGAATATGCTTAATATTTGAACATTGTGGCATGACCAAGGATTTAGGTGTTCAATAAGGAGTTTATAAGAAGAAACATCATAACTACAATTAGGCACTGAAAAGATAAGTCCTTCCAACACACATCTAAATTGTCAGGTTTTTTTGTCAGAAAATGTCCATTCATCAAAACTGAAGCTGTTTGAGAGCCAGGATCTGTTCTGATGAATCTCCTGATCTGAAAAATTAAAGTTTCACAACTGCCAAACTTTCCATTTTTACATTTTTGAAATGTTTCATTTGTCTATTCAGAATAATTTGGTTAATGTATACCAAAAAGTTACAAATTAAACGAAGGTTGAAGTGAAACATTTCAAAATTACCAAAATGTTTCAATTGACCTGAATTTGTGTGGGGTTCTTTTTAATCGGTTCATGACAATGAGATTTTAACTTTTTGAACTCCTGAATTTTCAGACTCTTGCAGAATGGGACAACCATTTCTCACCCAACCCTAGTCTTTATGCACTGACCCAAGTTTCTCCTTGGCAGCAGATCAGTGCTAGAGAGGTTGTCTGATATAGAAAGGTATCTGCTGATAGAGGGAAAGGGTCGGTGCCAGATCATAGAATCACAGAATATCAGGGTTGGAAGAGACCCCTGAAGGTCATCTAGTCCAACCCCTGCTCGAAGCAGGACCAATTCCCAGTTAAATCATCCCAGCCAGGGCTTTGTCAAGCCTGACCTTAAAAACTTCCAAGGAAGGAGATTCCACCACCTCCCTAGGCAACGCATTCCAGTGTTTCACCACCCTCTTAGTGAAAAAGTTTTTCCTAATATCCAATCTAAACCTCCCCCCCTGCAACTTGAGACCATTACTCCTCGTTCTGTCATCTGCTACCATTGAGAACAGTCTAGAGCCATCCTCTTTGGAACCCCCTTTCAGGTAGTTGAAAGCAGTTATCAAATCCCCCCTCATTCTTCTCTTCTGCAGGCTAAACAATCCCAGCTCCCTCAGCCTCTCCTCATAAGTCATGTGTTCTAGACCCCTAATCATTTTTGTTGCCCTTCGCTGGACTCTCTCCAATTTATCCACATCCTTCTTGTAGTGTGGGGCCCAAAACTGGACACAGTACTCCAGATGAGGCCTCACCAATGTCGAATAGATGTGTTAGGTGTGCTATTTTAATGCAAAATTGAATTGTACAATACCTAAAACTTTAATTTACATACTGAGGAGCCAGAAGAAAGTGTAAGATACACTAGTATAGACTCCCATCCCAACAGTGAAATGCTTGTAAGGAGGAATCGGGGAGTTTTACTAAATGTAAGGGAGTTGGGTGCAAAAGAGCCTAATCTTACACATAGCTGTTGAAGCCATTAACTTTTGTGGATTTCCTTCTAATTTACACTGCTATAAAAATAGCCAAATCAGGCCCATAATGTTCCAAAACACTAACATGAGACACCTATCCAACAGCATCTGCATGCATTTTTGTAAAAATTTGGGTTCTGATCTATTGCAATAGAACCCTACAAGTCTGCAGTAATGATGCACACAAATCATGAGGGAGGGGCTTTTTCCTATGGTATTTGATGCTAAGTGGGAAATTAGGGTCGTTCCTCAAAGTGCATGAGATTAATTGTCACAGTCTGGGGGCTAATTATATAAAAATGATATTAAAAGAATATTACTGGATTGAGTTTTGCAGATCATATTTAGTTTTCAAATTACTTGAGTTGAAAGGCAGTGGTAAGAAATAATAAAAAAAACATTCAAAGCTGCTAAAGCAAATTAAGGTTTACTAGTCCTCTGAAAGACAAATGATCCAAATGCTGTAATGTAGGGAGGGCAGTAAAAATGTGCCTGACATTTACTACGCATTTAAAATATCAAATATTCTAGGATGCCATATGTTGAACATACTTAATTTTTCCCCCAATTTCTGTTTAGGTGAGAGCTTTTTAAGCTATATTTAAGTTTTTGCAATATGAGAAGTTTTAGATTACTGTAAAGAGGCTACTGGAGTCAGTGCATACTGACCCCTAAAATTTAACAAGTGTATGTACCATGTAATCATGGCCTATGTCATGTGACTGGAGCCAGAAAATAAAAATCAGTCTTTTTACCATCACTCTGGCACATCTAGCTTTTATTTCATAGTATCAGAAGCCAAAAGAAAAGAAAGCAAATGAAGGCATCGGAATTACTCATAGTGGAAGGGAAAATGTCAGACAACTAGAGGAGGCAGCAACATTCCCAAGTTTTCCTGGAAGTATTCCAGAGAAACCAAAGAGGTGCATGTACTGTCGCAGGCCCAGAGGCTTCAGATATCTGCTGTACCAGGTCTTCCAGTGGGACCCTAAAGAGGACTGCAAATTGCAAGATAATCTTTTAAAATTTCACGAATACTCTGACATGCACAAAAAGTCACTTGGGAGAGGCACAGGAAACCAGCAAGCTGAGACCACTGACCATGACATAGATGTGTAACAAAACTAAATCCTTTGGATTGGAGTCTGAACAGACAGACCAATTAGTAGAGCTCGCCAATATTTTCATATCAAAAGGATTTTCATTACAAAATGGCTTTTTCAAATTGATTATTTTTTGTGAAAAATTGACACCTTTTCTACAATTTTTTTTAATTTATTTTATTAGTGTATAGAATATTATGGAAATGGTTTAATTTCTTTTACTAAACAAAAATAAATGGTAAAGATAGTAATTTCAATAACTTTCAATTGGGATAAAATTTGATTAAAATGTAAAAAAAAAAATGAAAAATGGGTGTTTTGAACCCTATGACTTAAAAACAAATTAGAAATTTCAAATATTTTTTGATCTGCTACACTAATTAGAAACTAAATTATATGTGGTGTAAGTAAAAACTAGATCAAAGTAATGTTACTGGATTAAGTGGATTTGATGCGACAAAGAACAGTGAATATTTGTAAGGCTAATAAGAAATTATTTGCAAATGAATGGGTTAACAAGCAGTGAAAACTTAATTGCTACTAAATAAAAATGCAAATTACTGCATAGAGACAAATTTCATGGTTAAATAGAGGCCTGTTTTGTTTGTAACCAATGTGGAGTCAAATATTGACAACCTCAAACATTCAAAAACCATGAATAAGGGCCACACAATCATGAAACAGGCACAAAAATAAAATTGTAAAACAAATAGCAAGAACTCCAAATTTATTAATCTTCTAGTGTTGGAGATTTAGAATTAATGTTTTCAAGCTATTATCCACAACCACAAAAGCTAGCAACTTACTATTTTTAATGAATGTTATGATTCTCAGATAATAACCTTGATTCTAACAACTAGGCCTTTAAAAATACACATAGTTGGCACCATTGGCTGGTAATATCATGCACGCAATGAAAGCAACCTCTTTTCAAAATTGTGTTGCTATGAGCAACAATTGCACAGACATACTTGTGAATGTATGTTGGTTTTGTATACAGCTAGAGGACAAAGCTATGATCATCATGCAGAAACAAAGTTAGTAGTTCTGTTTCTAAATTTCATTTGTGCTTCGGTCTAAGAGCAGTCTACAAATGCAGATGATCAAACATTTTTGTTCACTGATATAGATGCAAAAGATGGTAGTGAATTTGATGTTTTTAAACTGATTGGGATGCATTAAGGATATTATACATCACACTGTTGTAGAAGGGAATGTGCTGTCAAAAGTATATGCACCACATAAAGTCCCATTAATACTAAGAGCTGAACTTCACTAGATAATAAAATTGGATCTTACTTGAGTGAATTCAGACAAACTGAATGGGATAACAGTATGGTTACTACAAACAAGTTAAAAATTTGTAGATCGGAAAGATATGAATAAGCCATTAATGAAAGCACTATCCCCGGAGAATAGTTAAGATGGTCTTGTCTAGACTTCAAAATGCAAGAGTTTTCAGTTTTGGATGCAAGCCAAGGGTTTTGGCAGGTCCAGTTCTACAGAGAATGTGCAAAATTCTGCACCTTCAACTCACTTTGGCAGATATGAGTAAAAGTGAGCATCTTTTCAGAATTCTCTCAGCACCTGAGTTTCAAGAACACATCATTTCTCAGATATTTGAGGATCTAGATGGGATGGAAGTAATTGCTGCTGATCTGCATTTACAATGATAAACTCCATGATTGGAAGAAATCTCATGCTCTCTAGGTCAGTGGAAAAAAAACCTTAATTTGAACAGAAACAAATTCTAGATTAGGCTGAATGAGTTTAATTATATTGGACACATAGTCAGTGACAAAGGAGTTTGACTTAACCTAATAAATGAGAATTGTAATAATGGAAAGACACAGAACCAAGGAGCCCTTTCAGAGATTCATGGCAAGTTAACTTATCTAAACAAATTCATCCTTATTTTGTCATGGTTAAGTGCTCCTCTGAGAATATAGTTTGAGAACAGTAAACAGCACTGGCTTGACTGGCAAGAGAAAAACCTTTGGGAAATGAAAAGTTGTACCAGAAGCATCTGTACTGAAATATGTTGAGATTAACCAAAAGCTGATGATCCCAGTCAATGAAAGCTCACCAAAGCTTTCCTTTCATCGAATTCTGGAGGTAAATGTACAGTTAAGCAGGTGGTGTTGGAGAGAGCGCTTTGGATTCTTCGATCCTGGGATGTTGTTCCAGGAAGAAGGATTGCTAGGAACAGATGGGATCCACCTAACAAAGAGAGGAAAGTGTCTTTGCAGGCAGGCTTGCTAACCTAGTGAGGAGGGCTTTAAACTAGGTTCGCTGGGGGACAGTGACCTAAGCCCTGAAGTAAGTGGGATGCTGGGAGGAAACACAAGGAGGAAGGTGCAATGGGGGGGCCTCCTGATTGCTTTTTCAGTATGAATCTGCTAGTTATCTTAGGTGCATGTACACAACACAAGAAACCTGGGAAACAAGGAGGAAGAACTGGAAGTCCTAGCACAATCAAAGAACTATGATGTGATTGGAATAACAGACTTGGTGGGGTAGCTCACATGACTGGAGCACTGTCATGGATGGGTATAAACTTTCAGGAAGGACAGGCAAGGGAGGAAAGGTGGAGGAGTTGCACTGTATGCAAGAGAGCGGTATGATTGCTCAGAGCTCCAGTATAAAACTGGAGAAAAGCCTGTTGAGTCTTTTGGGTTAAGTTTAGAAGTGAGAGCAACAAGGGTGATGTCTTTTTTTCAGAGTGGTAGCTGTGTTAGTCTGTACCAGCAAAAAGAACGAAGAGTACTTGTGGCAGCTTAGAGACTAACAAATGTATTTGAGCATAAGCTTTCGTGGGCTAAAGCCCACTTCATCAGATGCATGCAGTGGAAAACACAGTAGGAAGATATATATACAGAGAACATGAAAAAATGGGGGTTGCCATACCAACTCTAATGAGAGTAATCAATTAAGATGGGCTATTATCAGGAGGGGGAAAAAAAAACTTTTGTAGTGATAATCAGGATGGCCCATGTCAAACAGTTGACTACATTGATGACATCTTCATCATCTGGACCCATGGAAAAGAAGCCCTTGAGGAATTCCACCATGATTTCAACAATTTCCACCCCACCATCAACCTCAGCCTGGACCAGTCCACACAACAGCTCCATTTCCTGGACACTATGGTGCTAATAAGCGATGGTCACATAAACACCACCCTATACTGGAAACCTAGTGACTGCTATACTTACCTACATGCCTCCAGCTTTCATCCAGACCACACAATCTATTGTCTACAGCCAAGCTCTATGATACAACCGCATTTGCTCCAAACCCTCAGACAGAGACAAACACCTACAAGATCTCTATCAAAAGTTCTTACAACTACAGTACCCACCTGCTGAAGTGAAGAAACAGATTGACAGAGCCAGAAGAGTACCCAAAGTCACCTGCTACAGGACAGGCCCAACAAAGAAAGTAACAGAATGCCACTTTAGCAGTCACCTTCAGCCCCCAACTAAAACCTCTCCAGCATATCATCAAAGATCTACAACCTATCCTGAAGGACGATCCCTCACTCTCACAGGTCTTGGGAGAAAGGCCAGTCCTCACTTCCAGACAGCTCCCCAACCTGAAGCAAATACTCACCAGCAAACACGCACCACACAACAAAAACACTAACCCAGGAACTTATCCTTGCAAGAAAGCCCGTTGCCAACTCTGTCCACATATCTATTCAAGGGACACCATCATAGGACCTAATCAGATCAGCCACGCTATCAGAGGCTCGTTCATCTGCACATTTACCAATGTGATATATGCCATCATGTGCCAGCAATGCCCCTCTGCCATGTACATTGGCCAGATCGGACGGTCTCTACGCAAAAAAATAAATGGACATAAATCAGACGTCAAGAATTATAAGATTCAAAACCAGTCGGCGAACACTTCAACCTCCCTGGACACTCAGTTACAGACCTAAGTCACAATTCTTCAACAAAAAACTTCAAAAATAGACTCCAACAAGAGACTGCTGAATTGGAATTAATTTGCAAACTGGACACCATTAAATTAGGCTTGAATAAAGACCGGGAGTGGATGAGTCATTACACAAACCAAAAACTATTTCCCCATGCTAATTTTTCCCCTACAGTTACTCACACCTTCTTGTCAACTGTTTGAAATGGGCCATCTTGATTATCACTAAAGTTTTTTTTTTTCCTCTTGCTGATAATAGACTACCTTAATCTATTACTCTTGTTAGAGTTGGTTCCCCATTTTTTCACGTTCTGTGTGTATATATATCTTCCTACTGTATTTTGCACTGCCTGCATCTCATGAAGTGGGGCTTTAGCACATTTAAGCTTATGCTCAAATACATTTTGTTAGTCTCTAAGATTCTACAAGTATTCCTCCTTCTTTTTAAGGGTGATGTCATGGTGGGTGTGCTATAGACCACTGGACCAGGAGGATGAGTTAGACAAGGCTTTCTTTGGACAATAAACTGAAGTTTCCAAAACACAGTCCCTGGTTCTAATGGGGGACTTCAATCACTCTGACATCTGCTGGGAGAGCAGTACAGCGGTGCACAGACAATCCAGGACGTTTTTGGAGAATGTTGGGGACAACTTCCTGGTGGAACTACTGGAGGAACCAACCAGGGGCCAGTCTCCTTTTGACCTGCTGCTCACAAACAGGGAAGAATTGGTAGGAGAAGTAGAAGTGGGTGGCAACCTGGGCAGCAGTGACCATGAGATGGTTGAATTCAGGAGCCTCACAAAAGGAAGAAAAGAGTAGCAAAATATGGACCCTAGGCTTCAGAAAAGCAGACTTTGACTCCCTGAGGGAACTGATGGGCAGGATCCCCTGGGAGGCTAATATGAGGGGGAAAGGAGTACAGGACAGCCGGCTGTATTTTAAAGAAGCCTTATTGAGGGCACAGGAACAAACCATCCTGATGTGCAGAAAGAATAGCAAATATGGCAGGCAACCAGCTTGGCTTAACAGTGAAATCGTTGGTGAGCTTAAACACAAAAAGGATGCTTACAAGAAGTGGAAACTTGGACAGATGACTAGGGAGAAGTATAAAAATATTGCTTGAGCATGCAGGGGTGTAATCAGGAAGTTGCAGCTAGCAAGGGATGTAACAAGAAGGGTTTCTACAGATATGTTAGGAACAAGAAAAAGGCCAGGGAAAGTGTGGGACCCTTAATGAATGGGGGAAGCAACCTAGTGAAAGATGATGTGGAAAAGTACTCAGTGCTGCTGCTTTTTCCCCCCCCCCTCGGTCTTCTCAGACAAGGTCAGCTCCAACACTGCTGTCCTAGGCAACACAGTATGGGGAGAAAGTGAGCAGCCCTCGGTGATGAAAGAACAGGTTAAGGACTATTTCGAATAGCTGGACATGCACAAATCCATGGGTCCAGATTGAATGCCTCTGAAGTTGCTGAGGAAATTGGCTAATGAATCAATCCTGAAGCACTTACATGAGAGGAAAGTAATCAGGAATAGTCAGCATGGATTCACCAAGGGAAGGTCATGCCTGACTAATCTAATCACCCTCTATGATGAGATTACTGGTTCTGTGGATGAAGGGAAAGCAGTGGATGTATTGTTTCTTGACTTTAGCAAAGCTTTTGACACTGTCTCCCACAGTATTCTTGTCAGCAAGTTAAAGAAGTATGGGCTGGATGAATGCACTATAAAGTGGGTAGAAAGTTGGCTAAATTGTCAGGCTCAATGGGTAGTGATCAATGGCTCCATGTCTAGTTGGCAGCCGGTGTCAAGTGGAGTGCCCCGGGGTCGGTCCTAGGGCCGGTTTTGTTCAATATCTTCATAAATGATCTGGAGGATGGTGTGGATTGCACTCTCAGCAAATTTGCGGACGATACTAAACTGGGAGGAGTGGTAGATACGCTGGAGGGGAGGGATAGGATACAGAGGGACCTAGACAAATTGGAGGATTGGGCCAAAAGAAATCTGATGAGGTTCAATAAGGATAAGTGCAGAGTCCTGCACTTAGGACAGAAGAACCCAATGCACAGCTACAGACTAGGGACCGAATGGCTAGGCAGCAGTTCTGCGGAAACGGACCTAAGGGTGACAGTGGACGAGAAGCTGGATATGAGTTAGCAGTGTGCCCTTGTTGCCAAGAAGGCCAATGGCATTTTGGGATGTATAAGTAGGGGCATTGCCAGCAGATCGAGGGAAGTGATCGTCCCCCTCTATTCGACATTGGTGAGGCCTCATCTGGAGTACTATGTCCAGTTTTGGGCCCCACACTACAAGAAGGATGTGGATAAATTGGAGAGAGTCCAGCGAAGGGCAACAAAAATGATTAGGGGTCTGGAACACATGACTTATGAGGAGAGGCTGAGGGAACTGGGATTGTTTAGTCTGCAGAAGAGAAGAATGAGGGGGGATTTGATAGCTGCTTTCAACTACCTGAGAGGTGGTTCCAGAGAGGATGGTTCTAGACTATTCTCAGTGGTGGAAGAGGACAGGACAAGGAGTAATGGTCTCAAGTTGCAGTGGGGGAGGTTTAGGTTGGATATTAGGAAAAACTTTTTCACTAGGAGGGTGGTGAAACACTGGAATGCGTTACCTAGGGAGGTGGTAGAATCTCCTTCCTTAGAAGTTTTTTTAAGGTCAGGCTTGACAAAGCCCTGGCTGGGATGATTTAATTGGGGACTGGTCCTGCTTTGAGCAGGGGTTTGGACTAGATGACCTCCTGAGGTCCCTTCCAACCCTGGTATTCTATGAATGTGATTGCAGAGCCATTGGGCATTCTCTTTGAAAACTTGTGGTGATTGGGGGAGGCCCTGGATGACTGGAAAAAGGCAAATAGAGTGCCCATCTTTAAAAAAGGGAAGGAGGAGAAACCGGGTAACTACAGACTGGTCAGCCTCACCTCAGTCCCTGGAAAAATCATGGAGCAGGTCCTCAAGGAAACCATTTTGAAGCACTTGGAGGAGAGAAAGGTGATCAGGAACAGTCAAAATGGATTCACCAACAGCAAGTCATGCCTGATCAACCTGACTACCTTCTATGATGAGATAACTGGCTCTGTGGATGTGGGGAAAGCAGTGGACTTGATATATCTTGACTTTAGAAAAGCTTTTGATACGGTCTCCCACAGTAGTCTTGCCAGCAAGTTAAAGAAGTATGGATTGGATGAATGGACTATAAGGTGGATAGAAAGGTGGCTAGTTTGTCAGGCTCAGCAGGTACTGATCAACGGCTCGATGTCTAGTTGGCAGCCGGTATTGAGCAGAGTACCCCAGAGGTCGGTTCTGGGGCCGGTTTTGTTCAACATCTTCTATTAATCTGGATGATGGGATAGATTGCAAACTCAGCAAGTTCATAGATGACACTAATCTGGGGGAGAGGTAGGGGTAGGGGTAGGGATAGGGTCCAGAGTGGCCTCGACAAATTGGAGGATTGGGCCAAAAGAAATCTGAGGTTCAACAAGGACAAGTGCAGAGTCCTCTACTTAAGATGGAAGAATCCCATGCACTGCTACAGGCTGGGGACCGACTGGCTAAGCAGCAGTTCTGCAGAAAAGGACCTGGGGATTACAATGGATGAGAAGCTGGATATGAGTCAACAGTGTGCCCTTGTTGCTAATAAGGCTAATGGAATATGGGCTGCATTATTAGGAACATTGCCAGCAGATCGAGGGAAGTGATTATTTCCCTGTATTTGGCACTGGTGAGGCCACATCTGGAGTATTGTGTCCAGTTTTGGGCCCCCCATACAGAAAGGATGTGGACAAATTAGAGCGAGCCCAGCAGAGGGCAACAAAACTGATGAGGGGGCTGGGACACATGACTTATGAGGAGAGAGTGAGGGAACTGGGCTTGTTTAGTCTGCAGAAGAGAAAAGTGAGGGGGGATTTGATAGCAGCCTTCAACTACCTGAAGAGGGTTCCAAAGAGGATGGAGCTAGGGTATTCTCAGTGGTGGCAGATGACAGAACAAGGAGCAATGGTCTCAAATTGCAGTCAGGGAGGTCTAGGCTGGATATGAGAACACTATTTCACTCAGAGGGTGGTGAAGCACTGGAATGCGTTACCTAAGGAGGTGGTGGAATCTCCATCCTTAGAGGTTTTTAAGGCCTAGCTTGACAAAGCCCTGGCTGGGATGATTTAGTTGGGGTTGGTCCTGCGTTGAGCAGGGGGTTGGACTAGATGACCTCCTGAGGTCTCTTCCAACCCTAATCTTCCATGATTCTATACGGAAGGCTGTTCTCTTGCATGAAAATAACAGTCACGTTTTTTCCAAAATACCAAGTAAACACAACATAACTATGTCCAGGTTGTGGGAAAAAAATGCTGGGAATTGTTTTTGCCTCAGAGTAGTTTCTTGCAAACCAACATTTAAGAAAATAGTATTTTGTTGAAAAGCCTTTCCCAGGCATGAACAGTTGGTTTTCATGAACCTCTCTCCTAATGCTGACCATCTGTCACTAGTCCAGTGTGGAAAACCAGTAATTGGGCCAGAGATAGAATGGGAATGACTCTGAAGTCCAGTGGTCATGGCATGTCTCTGGTAGATGGGAGACCCCCAGGTCCAGTGCCTTTCCTCCAACTGGCGTACGACAGCTTCAACAGGAGAGATTGAGGGAGCACCACCTCAGAATATTTTATAGCTCAGTGGTTAGAGCACTCTCCCGAGAGTTCAGATCCTTCCTCCTATCAGACAGAGTGAAGGATTGAACCTGGGTCTCACACATCCCAGGCAAGTGCTCTAACTACTGAGCTAAAAATTCTAATCTGGGTGGTTCCTCCTCTGGCTCTCTTATGTGGAGCAAAGCAGGCACCTAACTCATTCCCTCAAAAAGCAGCTCAAGTGCCTAAGCCACTTGATTCTAAAGGCTGGCTCCCATGTGAGGATTGCTAAACTGACACAGGCACCTCTGTGCAGCCAGATTTAGGTGCCTATCTCTGAGAGGGGCAGGGCTTAGCACACACCCTTCTTAGCGGCATCTCCCAATGACTAGCTTAAGCAGCTCCTCACTTTTGTGGCTCGCGTTCTTGGGCCCCTATCTCTCCCCATGCATTGTGTAGGGAGCCTGGGGGCTAATTTCATTTTGTGGATCACAGTGCTGTTCCTGTGACTTTTCTAGGTGCCATGACATTCAATGATGCAACACCTAAGTCCCTTTTTGGATCCCATCCCTAGGGGTGCAAGGTCATCCTAAAACCAGAACTTCTTTTATTACAATCCTTCTCATAGCTTGCATGCAGACACACCACCTAGTAATGCAAAGCCATTACAATGTTGACTAGACTTCAAACCATAGGTCCCTAGAACTGTTGTATAACTGAAAGCTCAAAAACCCCTTGGTGAAGTGTGAGACTTCAGAGATCAGTCCCAAACACACGTTGTTGCATTTTTAGCAAAGTGTCTCCCCCTTTTCTTTGTGTTTTTCATGATTTAGTTAGAAACATCTTTTTAAAAGGCTTATTTTACTATAATAGTATCACATCTGCATTTCCAACAGTATGCTGTTTAATCACATTGGGTTATAAAGTGAAACTCTCAGTACTTATTGTAATATCTAGTGAAACCCATACGTTGGTCTTTTAGTGTCCCTGACTCATCAGCTTATATTCGTTCATCAACACTTTAACCGTCACTCTTAAAAATGTGATTTAGTGAGTAGTTCTCTAAACCCCATTTAGTTTTATTTCTTAAAGTTTTCTCTACATATGTCTTTCATTCTTATTGTTGCACCTGAAAATAATTCTCTACATTCAGATATACAGAACCAAATCCTTAGCTGGTGTAAGGTCAACATCAATGGAGCTGTCCCAATTTATAAGAAATAAGTCTGACTCATAATTTTAAAAAATACTTAATTCATAGGTTTTTAAGATCCCAGGGACTATAAGATCACTTAGTCTATTTTCCATCATATCACAGGCATACAATTTCACCCAGTTACCCCTGTACTGAGCCCAGTAACTTTTGCTTTACTAAAGCATCTTCCATTCTTGATTTGAAGCCATCAAGAGATGGAGAATCTATCACTCCACTGGGAGTTTGTTCCAGTGGTTACTTCTGCTCACTGATAAAAACTGGTGCCTCATTTCTAAGTGGAACAATGTTCTTAGATACCAGGAGTTGTGTTTTTTTTTTAAACTTTGATCAGGGTGGATAAAATCAATTTTTTTTTAAAATCAAAATGGATTTTTTTTGTAAAATCCTTTTTGAGGGAAAAAAACCTATTTAAGATAGATACATTATAGCTCAAAGATATCTCGTCATGGAATAGGGATTATAAATTCTAATTCTATAGCATGAGACAATATATTCATGTAATGTTTAAGAAAATTTTTGTAAATGAGTTCCAATAGTTCATGGATTAGGGACCCAATTTTATGGGGTTCTAGGAGCTTCTGTATAGATTGAGGTTTAATCTTTCTATGTACCCAATGGGACTCAGTGCTCAGTCTAGAAGATTCCATTGGAGATGCTTAGTTTTGCAGTTATCAAACTGTAGATTTGTGTCTCCAGAGATAACATGCCTGTTAACAACAAAAATGTTTTAAAATAAATGGGACAGGCAGTAGAAACAAAAGTGAAACTGTTTGAGCAGCATATTCCAGAAGTCTTGAGGTCTTTCTGAGCGTAGCCTTCATTGATTTGAGATCTACCATACCATTCTCTCACTAGAAAAGAAAACCTATAATGGCAGCAGGCCGTAAAAGAGACCCAGTTTGGGAATATTTTAATGAAGTTCCTCTACCTGTGGGTAAGACAAGTAGGAATGCAAAATGCAAACAGTGCAACAAAGAAATGCAAGGCCTAGTTGCCCGAATGAAACAACATCATGAGAAGTGTTCCTTCTCAGGACGATGCTGCATTGAAGACGATGAAAGTAACATGTCTGAACATGCAGGATTTTCAGGTTGGTCAACTTTTTTTATTTCATACTACTTTTTTAAGGACGACCTGTCTTCCTTCTGGACTATTCTTGAATTCTCATGTTTGAGCAAAAAATACAGTTGTTGCTCTATGGTACTCTCATTTTAGATGCAGTTGTAATAAAAACTAAATAGCTGAAATAGGCAGAGCTTCCTTTTACAATTTCACCTTTAAAGTAGTACTGAGTGTCAGTGAATGCAATGAGTAATACTAAATGAGCAGTATGGTAATAATAATTAAATAACTGCATTGACTTATTTTGTTTAGGAGAATCCATCCTCAACATACAGGATTCTGAAGACTATTCACCTTCATTTTTTATAGTTTCAGAGTTACCTGCCAATGATAGTGTTTCGGTCACATCATGTATGTCACATAGCCACAGTATATCACCTTTAGCGAAAAGAAAAAAAAAATCTCCATCATCCAGAAACAACCATAGATAAGTTTGTGATAAGAACCAGCAGATTACAAAAAGAGGTAACTGATGAAAAAATTGCCCAGTTTGTTTATGCAACAAACTCTCTTTCCATATGATTGAGAACCCACACTTCATTAACATGGTTCTGTCATTAAGACCAGGATAAAGTCCACCCAACAGAGCAGATGTCACAGGCAAATTGCTGGATAAAGTGTATGAAAGAGAAATTGAGCAGTGTGCAAAAGGTCTAGAGGGTAAAATTGTTAACCTGAGTCCTGATGGGTGGAGCAATGTCCACAATGATCCTGTTGTATGTGCTTGTGTGACAACAGAAGATTTTGGGAATGTCTTCCTTACAGAAACAATTGATACATCAGGAAATGCACACGCAGCAAAATACTTACAAGAAGTAACAGTAAAAGTTATAAAAACTGTGGGGGGAAAAAAAATTCAAATGTCTAGTATGCAGCTTGGTCACAGACAAGGCTCCAAATGTATCCAAGATTAGAAGAAATTCAGAAGAGAGTGAAGAGTCCCAAGCTAATAACATACGGTTGCCGTACTCATTTGATGCACCTCCTAGCCAAAGACTTCTGTGTTCCAGAAATAAAGGTTAATGTTATTGAAATTGCAAAATACTTACTTAACAATCACTTTACAGCAGCTGCTCTGAAAAAAAAGTGGGAGGAACCAAGCTAACTCTCCCTCAAGATGTGCGATGGAACTCGGTAGTGGACTGTTTTGAGCACTATATCAAGAACTGGCCTAATCTGATGATAGTTTGTGAACAAAATGAAAAAATAGATGGCACTGTCACAGCTAAAATTGGGCTTAAGGGAAATGTTGAACACATGCTGAGTACCCTGAAGCCTATTTCTGTAGCCTTGAACAAAATGCAGGGAAATAGCTGTTTTATTGCTGACGCTGTTGAAATTTGGAAGGAACTGAGTGAGATCTTAAAAAGAGAAATATTCAATGACAGAGTTAAATTATAAGCATTAAAAAAAGAATGGGACAAGCACTATCTCCAGCTCATTTTCTTGCAAATATTCTCAATACGCAGTACCAGAGTCAAACCTTAACTGCTGAAGAAGAGGAGTTGTCTATGACACGGACATCCAGAAATCATCCCTCCATAATTCCAACTATAATCAACTTCAGAGCTAAGGATGAAGTGACCAGTCAGAGACTGAAGTGATAATCTCACTTTTAACAGCAGTAGCTGCTTCTGCCAGTGAGAGAATATTTTCTTCCTTTGGACTAATTCATTCCAAATCAAGAAATCGTTTGGGACCTGAAAAAGCAGGAACATTAGTTTTTTCTTTTCCAGATTATGAACAAACAGGAAAATGAAGGTGAAGACGACTGAGCTAGCTGCAGAAGCCAGTATTTTAGGTTTCTCATGTTGACCTGGCTGACAGTCGACTTTAAGTTTTTGTTTAATGTTTCATTTAACTATTTTAGTTAAAAAAAATTTTAACAAAAACAAACCTGATTTTAAAAAACTTGAATGTTTAACTAAATTCAAAAATTCGTATGCTCGTTTTATTAAAATATTATGTTTGCCATTTGAAGAAAAAAATCCACAGTACATGTTGTTGTTGTTTTTAACAATTTAAATGTCTGTCTGGTGGTGGTCTCCTTCTAATACAGCACAGCAAGAAAATCCTCCAAATATTAATGATTAACTTGTTGAATTGGAGATCGTTCACCTCCCAATGACTTCCTAAATATCTCCTTCAGTTACCTTTGGTAACTGAAAAAATCAAACAAATCACTCATTTTCTGATATAGATGTAAAACTAATTTGAAAAGTTTTTTTTTAAATAAATCACTTAATGTATAGTGTGTGTGTGTGTGTATATACTTCTAAAAATGAAACCTACATCTATCTCAGAGTTGTGAAGAATATGTATTAAGGTTATAACAACCACCAAGAATGCACTTTTATGTAGAAATCAATGATTAATTCGAAGCTTCTTGACTAGTGATTTAAATCAAATCCACCCTGACTTTGATACACGTTGGTTTATTTAATGTATATATTTCAATACACAGTGTGGAATCAGCATGTCCGATTAGACCAGAAAACTAGCAGTCAAGGCTCCTGGTTTCTATTCCTGGCTCTGCCATTGACTTTCCCTGCAAATCAGGCTAACTTAAGTTAGGAATCTAGAGCCATATTTAGATTCCTGAATAAGTGGTTTGATTTTCCAAGTTATTGAGCGTCAGTAGCTGTTGAGGTTTGATTGATTTGATTTCTTGATTCACCTAAGCAGATGCTTAACTTTGATCATGTAAGTCCATACCTATTCAGCAAAGCAGTTAACTACATGCTTACCTTTGCTAACAATAGGCCTGAGCCAAAGCTCATTGAAGTCAAGGGGAGTCTCTGTTAACTTCAACAGACTTTGAATCAGCTCATGGGCCCTGATTCAGGAAAGCACATAATTAAATGCAGCTGCGGGGGGGGTCTGTTTACTGATCACCCCGTTGTGGCCAGGGGTCCCTTTGCAGGCACCCTGCCCCTTTTAGCCCCTCTTGTGGGTCCCTTAAGAACTGCACAGAGCTTTCATGGTGGATAACACCACCCCATAATATAAACGATTCTTAACAATCCTCAGGGTCACAAAATAAAGTCCATCACCACACAACAGCCCATACTTAGCTTTGATACAAAAGAATCGAAATACATTTTGGAGGGGAACCTTCCCTTTAAAGCAAGTTATTTAAAAAGAAACAAACACTAAGTGTAGCTTGTTCTTTTATTTAAGAACAACTGATTTTGGCTGACTCTATCCCTTTCCTCTGAGACCCAAAAGCAAGGAACTCAGCTGCATTTAGCAAAATCGGTTTAATGAACAGGATAACAGCAGCATTTCATCTTTTTTGGTGCATCCTGCATTTTATGAGTAAATTCTGTGGGAAACTGTGTAAATGGAGCATAGTTATTTTTAAAATAGAAGTCTTTGTTATTAGTTGCATAACTGTCATGTGAACATAAAGCACCCTGCTGTATAGACAAAAGACTGAAAAAGTTACCTGGAGAGTTTCTGCTATTGAAAGAATAAAAATTGAAGCAGTGGGATGAACTTTTGGTTCACAGACTCAAATACTGAATGTTAAACCTGGCTGAGAGAAAATCACTTTAGTCTGATAACTGGATTACTTAGAACAAAAATAGAGAAAATTAAGAACTGAAGAGCAGAAAATTAAGGTGGAATGCAATTTAAAGACTAAGTAGATGATGTAGGCTTTCATTTTCATCCCCCCCAGTGTCCAGCTAATTAAAATTATAATCAAAATGAAAGACTCTAAATTTGTAAATATCTTTAGCTAAATGATTTTGTCTTTTTAATCATCTTCACATTCAAAGACTTTATTTTATTCATTTAGAGCTTTACAATAAAATAAAATTGTTTTCTCTAGGAAAATCCTCCTCTTAATTTTTTTGTTTCCTATTACATCATATTATGTATTTTTATTTTGTCTATTTCTGCACAATGTTGTCTACTCTTACAGTCTAAGCTCCTATTCCTCTTTGCTTTCTTGAAACTATTATAAAGTTATATATAATAAAGTGCTTTAGTTTCAACCTTTTATTTAATATACAGTTATAATGTTGCATCTATTGGCTTTAAAATGTCGTGGCCACAAATGCTCTAGCCCCGTTATGAAGATATATAAAAACATACTATATTACAAAGGCACTGGTCACATTCAACTCTGAAGTTTACATTGAATGTTTCTGCTTAAAGTAAGAAAAGAGTGAACTTTTTGAGTATTTTCAAATAAATCTGTTAAATCGTTCATGAGTTTAATTCAAAAAGGCCCTTTTAAAATACTGTTTCTCACTGTTTTTATACTCCTTTGACTTAAAGATCCCCCATCCACAACCTGGGGTTCTTTCAGATAAATCTTTCAGATATCGGCCAATCTTCACATTTTAAAAATATAGTTGCCCTTATTTTCACTCCATCATGAAGTTCAGAAATTAATAAAGTCAGTCCCAAATAGATGCTCCAGAATCTAACTGATTATATGAGTTTCTAGCTCTCATAGGTGTGAAGAAAACCCTGAAAATGTGAACTATGTGCTGCTCATTCCTATTGCCCTATGTCCTTGCTACATGCTGGTTATTCCTTCTGCTCACACCAAACACAGTATTTTTACATGGTAATTTTTTATTACTTTGACAACATTGATTTACAATGGTTTAGTACTATAATTTCGAGATCATAATCTGGCTAATCACAGCATTACATTTTAGCACAGTATTAGTAAAATTTCTATATAGTAAAATAACTTCAATTTCATACGAATCTGTTTGACCATGACTCTGAATTGTGCAATATGATTTGTGTACTTGAGCTTTAAAGTGTAATACTATTAAATTTCCAAAAAGAAGTTCTTTGATCCATATACTTTCTGTCAATACAAATGATGTCTCCAACTCTGATTCAGTTGCTTTGATTATACCCTGGACGAATGCAACTCAGTACTCTACCATGATTTTTGAATTTTCACAGACTCAGTTACATCTCCTCACCTTTAAAAACCCAGGAACCATCTATCGTCCTCTTATATATGGCTCTTTTCTTCCAATGATTATAAAATGGTGTTCAAAAGTTTGGTAATTATTGTAGATAAACTAATAAGCAATATAGTCCACACTGCAATTGTTTTAAATTTAATGTTTACATTTTAAAAAAATTGTATGCAAAAGTAAAATACCCAATCCCTGTGCCCACATAGGAGATGTGCATATGCCTTTGCATAAAGGCAACTCCAACGTGTTTGCACTGAATGTTTTGTGTGCATAACTCGTGTGTACAAAAGTCCACGTTCAATATAAGAATTTAGGTCATTGTAGCATTTATATTATTTAAAACTATCAATTTATCTTAGGGTTTTATACTGCTACCCATCACCATAGCATCTGATTTTACTTTCCACATAAAATCAATTGGCAATAGAGAAGTTTCTAGTCGACTTCACACAGTATTGTGCTCTTCTCTTTCTTGGGTTATAAAAGCTTTGCAGAGGATTTTGTTTGTTTGACTTATGAGCTTCTATTTGGTGTTTTTAGGGGTCAAGGATACAGAAGAAGTGGGTCTTAATTTTGTGAGTATACTCCTGTTATGGAGGAAATGCTTTGTCAAAGAGGAAGGTTTTGTAGCATTTCCTAAATGTCATCAGACTCCAGATATGTCTAGTCTACTCTAATAGCTGTAGCAATATTTCCAGGCAAGTACAAATATGTGTAACTGGTGCAATGTGATTATATATACTGGAAAGGATTGAAGTATCTGGTATAGAATTATAATATTCATTTAGGTACACATATGGACAAAACCATGGTGAATTCAATAGGAGATCCAAAACACCCACTGATGACCTAATGTGTCAGAATTTGATGTTTACACTGGTGTAAATCCAAAATATCTCCATTAAAATTAATTGAAATAATCTGGCTTTACACTGGTGTGTGGTCAGATTTTGGCCTAATATTGTATCTTCTTTTGGAATCTCAGAACACCACACATCCACTGGTTCTGAAAGGCAACTTTCAGCTGGCAGTTTGGAAGATCTCCAAGCGTGTGCACGCTACAATGTTTGAAAGGGATTAACTGCATTCCCTTGAGCCTTTAGAATCAATGCAACATATGTATGGGCCTGGTCTTCTTGAACTGCCAGTGTCTGTTAAGGGAATATTTATATAATTCAGGAAGATGTAAATTGGGCTTTAGAGCACCTATCTTCTTTATGTCAAGAAGCTAATTTGTAGGGGGGCATCAATGTTCATACAGCAGCCACTTCAGTGGGTCATCTGACAAATAGAAGGGATTTTTGGGTGCCAACATCCTTTTGCATACATCTGCACAGAAAAATCTAGGTTGGCAGAACCCTATAAACCAAAGTATTAGAAATTTTAAAATGCTAAAAAAACCCAAAACTTTATGAACTTTAGGACTAGATTGTCAACTAATTCATCAATGTGCTTGCTTTTGCTGCTGATACATTTACTTCTGATATTAAGCTCTAACATATGACAAAAGAATCATTTAAGATCATTAGAACAAAGACAAAACAGCAGTAGTGAAGTATTTGAAAACCTAGGGCCAGATTCTCTGGTCCACCAAGGCCACTTTGTGCCACATATGATGCAAAGTGGCCTTAAAATAGGTGGAGATAAAGAATTCCCATTGTGCAAGGGAACTCCTCCCCAGTGAAAAGCCATTCCCCCCACCAGTTTCCCTGGTATAAAATGACTGGGAGGAAGGGGAAGGGGGAGGGCAGGAGAAGTGTCAGTGGCATTCCAGTCATGGGAGAGAGAGGGCCTGTAGTGGAACTGAGCTCCACTATGCCTGATCTTTCACTAGAACAGGGTCAGGGTGAAAGTTAGAATAGGCCCCTTGTTACCTAACTTCTAACAGGACCAGATGGCTGAAGATCAAGGAGCTATACCTACACTTTCTACTATGCTTGAGCTGTGCTGAGATATGCTGGAGAATCAGGGCCCAAGAGAAGAAAATTGCTTACTTGCATTTAAACCGGGCTTATCTTGTCAATTTTTTTGTCTAGAGAGAAAGTAGGTGATATTTTGTCCAAGTCCTAACCTTCTTGTTTAGTTAACAAAGTCACAGTCTGTCCTGAACAAGCCTGCATATATTGTGGCTTTTGGGGATGATGATGTTCATAATTCAGTGACTCTGACTGGGCTTCATTTGAAAAAAATCATTAAAACCACAGCATGCTCAAGGCATTCCTTCACTGTTATTTAATTACAGACAATTTAAAAAAAAAAAGTTTTAGCCTCTTCAGACTTAACTAGGGTAGGAATTCTTAAACTGGTGCCGTACAAAGCACTGGCTGGTCACACTCTGCCATCTCTCTTCCTTGTTTTTAGCTGTTATATGGCATTACATACAGCTAAAAAGAAGAATACATTTGGGAAAGATTAATAAGATGACACTGAGTTCTGATGAAGATCAGAAGTAACAGTGTTTATAATTTTGCATGTTTTTAATGGAACATTCTATTTTCTGTTTGTAATTTTATGTTAGAGATATCAATACAGGCGATTAATGTTATAGTATTTCTACTTTCCTGTTTTTCATAAAATACTTTGATTACATTTTACTTCCATGTAGGCCTTTTTTGGTTACTGAGTGATTTTCAAATGAATCCCAAGTTTTGTAACTGTATTCATTATTGGTAACTGTTTACTGAAAGGATTTGATGAATAATTCCCAACCTACTAGTTGTTTAAGAACTGATCCTTTTGACAGGTTTCAGAGTAGCAGCCGTATTAGTCTGTATCTGCAAAAAGAAAAGGAGTACTTGTGGCACCTTAGAGACTAACAAATTTGAGTATTTGGTCTTTATATTGTATACTTTCTCACCCAAGTCACAAAGTATTGTTTCTGCTCTTTAACTAGATGAATGAAAGATTTAAATGGGTAAATAATGAACAACAAACTTTTATCATTTTCATTAATTTATTTGTGACAGAATCTGTGAAATTTTTGTAAGAGCCAAGCATCTGAGTGAAAACTCAATAGTTATAAATAACATAACCCCATAAATCAAAGCAAACAGAACTCAATGCTTTGATTCTCAATCATATATATGTGTAAATTTTGTTATTATTATTAGACTGGCTCTACTTCAGACAAAGAGTCTTTTTGCACTATGTTGAATCTTCTTACAATGCTCACAAACAAACAACATACTCTGTGACAGCAACACAATCAATCACCAAAACAAATCCTTTCACAGCAGCAATTACGTAAAGCAGTGGTTCTAAAACTGTGGGGTGGGACCCCTTTTGAATGGGATTGCCAGAGCTAGCTTAGACTTGCTGTGGCCCAGGGCCAAAGCCCAAGGGCTTCATCCCTGGATGGCAGGGCTCAGGTTGCAGGCCCCCTGCCTGGGACTGAAACTCTTGAGCTTCAGCGTTGGTCCCCCTGCCCAAGGTGGTGGGGCTCAGGCTTTGCCTCCTCCCGTCCCCCTCTCCCCTGGGGCTCGGGCAGGCTCAGGTTTTGGTCTCCCCTCTGGGGACCAAGTAATTTTGTCAGAAGGGGGTCACGGTGCAATGAAGTTTGAGATCCCCTAACGTAAACGAAACCTTTAGAAGAATTAGATACATTGCAACCATGAAGTCCTTTGCTTCCCAGAGCTGGAGCCATTTTTGCAAAAATGAAGTAACTTTTGGTGTCTTGTTGAAGATTTTTAAAATCATAATAGTTAAATATGGAAACAGCCATCTCCCTGACAATGAAGAAAAGATTTACTTACAGTATATTACTTATGTTTTGTTCAGCCTGGTTTTAAAACTCCGAAGTGATTCTAGTCCTTATGTTAAGTCAAGTTCAATGGGTAATTTTTCCCCACATTTGTTTGTCACAACTACTTGAACACAGTATAGTTCTTAAAGGTCTTGATTCACCAAAGCACTTAAGCATATGCTAAACTATAAGCACACCCTAAAACTACAACGGGACTTAATCAAATACTTTACTGCATTATGCCCATAGAGCAGTCGTTCTCAAACTTTTGTACATAGCAAGTCTCTGAGTGCGACCCCCCCCCACCAATAAATTAAAAACACTTTTTAGTATATTTACCACCATTATAAATACTGGAGGCAAAGCAGGGTTTGGGGTGGAGGCTGACAGCTCATGACCCCTGAGGTAATAACCTCGTGACCCCCGAGGGTTCCCAACCCCCAGTTTGAGAACTTCTGCCATAGAGCATAAATCAAAGCATTTGATTATAAATTTAGCAGGAAAAAGTACGATATCTCAAAAATTTCTGTATTGGAAATGGGGGAAAAATATTGCTATGGGACAGTGAAACAACTGTGGAAACTGCTACTTATTCAGTGAGTTATTTTCAGTGGCTGCGCTAGCTTTCTTTTCAAGAGTAGAGCATTAACTGGTCTGAGCCAGTTAATAGTTTTCGATAGGCTGGGTGGTCACTCCGGCTTTTCATGATCTTAATTCAATAGAATATTTAATTGGATCAAAGGGTGACCTATGGGTGTGAGATTGACTCTTGATACCTATTTTGCTACAAGAACCGTCTTTACTACCATTTTTGGTTTGTTTATTTATTTAATGGAAATTGGTCCTTTATGCCAAATCAACCAGCATGATGTGAGATATCCTTATTCAGCATGTTCCAAACAAGCACACTAAAAATAAATTGTATTTTTGTACCAAGAAACTTGATGCTTAAAACTGTAAGGGGTATATAAACAAATTATGTTTATAATAATGGTCACCAGGTAGAGTATAAATAATTGCTTAGAAAGCTATTCATTTAAGTTTCTTACTTAGAGTACTGTTTTTATTTGCGAGTTTTACACAGTGACTATACATGATTAGACACACATGAATTGACATCTGCTGTAATACTGAAGACTAAAAGAGGGATGGTGCTTCTTTAGTTTTGCATGAGATGTTATTAAGGCTAATACCAACTTTGATAAGATACACAGGAACCAAGTAATTAAATAAGGTAATTATTGGTGTAAGGAATACTTTGAGAGAAAACAATTCAAGAGAATAAATGTTTTGATCCAAAGTACATTTTATTTATCAATTAAGGATGCAATTTACTGCAAAGCATCAGATTAACTGTTTGAGGGGAAGCATTGCGTAATGAGATGCTCATGAACAGATGCAAACAGAAAGCACCTGGCACAAAGATAAATTAAAGACTATTACATCAATCTGTGGGGATCAGAACGCAAAATGTTGCTTTAAATGGTAAGTAAAATCTCACATTTTCAAGGATCCTCTGAGGCAGGGGTTCCCAAACTTGGTTTGTGGCTTGTTCAGGGTAAACCCCTGGTAGGCCACGAGACACTCTGTTTACCTGAACGTCCATAGGTACAGCCACTCGCAGCTCCCAGTGGCCGTGGTTGGCGTGGGCTAGGCCACCGCTTCCCGCAGCTCCGATTGGCCGGGAATGGCAAACCACAGCCACCAGGAGCTGCGAGTGGCCATATCTGTGGATGCTCAGGTAAACAAAGTATCTTGTGGCCCACCACGGACTTACCCTGAACAAGCCACGAACCCCTACTCTGAGGCAAGGAAACTGAATAGTCTAAAGCAAACAAGCACCATCTGTAGAGAACTCAACTGCTACTACTGTTCATACTCAGTATCACCTATAAACTGAAAAAGGTCTGGTGATCTCTAATGACTTACCTAATTGCATGTCAAAACACATTAACCAGCCCGAAGAATACAGGAAATCATAGACTGTTGTGACCACCTATTCTCGTAGAAGCTACCATAGGATCTTATAACAAGTCTTAGGATATAGGTATTACCTCTCATTTGAGGTTCACCTAATATCCTGCTGGGGTGCTGCTTCAATATTCCCTTAGTGAGGTAGTGGCAGAATGGGAACAAAACACCAGAACCATGACACTGAGTCCGCAGCTCAAACTAGAAGATTAACTTTGTGCGTTGGCCAGAGTGCAGGTGTCCCCATATTTGTTGTGCGGGGGAAACGCTGGGTTTGTTGTTAAGTTTGTTGTTAAGACTGTGAGTGAAGAGCTCTAAATTCGATTCCTGGCTTTGCAACTGCCCTCCTGAATGACCTTGAGCAAATCACTTAATCTCTGTCCTAATCCTAAAACTGTGCCTCAATTCTCCATCAGAAAAATGGGAATACTACTACTTCCCTTCCCTCCTCCACTCTTTGATTCTTTTGTCTATTTAGGTTGTAATTTCTTGGAGACAGTGACTTCCTCTTCGTTGGTACAGTGCCCAGCACAATGGAGCCTCAAGGAGCTACTGCAATATAACTAATCAAAAAACTTAAGGAGCTATCCTTTCCTACTCTTTGGTCTCCCACCCAGGAACAACTGCATTTCCACTGCTCGCCCAAGTGCACTGCCTGGCTCCTTCCTAGCTACCCCTGCGTGCTACTGCTACCAAAGAGGTCGTCAGGACTTAGCAAGAGCCTGTCTGGCCCAGCAAGGGGGCGGACAGCCCTGGCTCTGCACTGCAGTCAGCGAGCGCCCCCGGCCATGCATTGCTGCGGAGTCGCTGACGAAACCGGGGCAATGGCTGCGTTGCACTGCCTGGGCCAGGGCTCCCCCTCTGACCTTTCCCAGCTCGGATAAGCTCTCCGGGGCCCACTCCAGCGGAGGCGCACTGAAGGCCCGGGGAGGGAGCTGAGCGCGTTAGCTCCGCAGGAGGCAGCGCAGGGGCACGCACAAGCCGCACGGGAAAAAGCGCTGAACTCCTTGCCTGGGTCTTACCGCGGGGCGAGGGTCCGGCCCCAAGCCCAACCCACTTGGCGGCACTTCCCACTGCCTTACACCAGGGCTCGGCTCGGCCCGACAGCGCGATCAGCCCGCGCAGCGGCAGGGACACGACGCGCCACGTACCAGGCTCGCGCGGATCTATAACCCGCCCCCGAACGCGGCCGCGCTCTCCACCCGCCCCCACTTTCCTCAAGCGCCGCTTTGCCCCTCCACAGCCCGCCTTCGCCCCGCGGCAGAGGCAGGGCGCATGCGCCTAGCCCGTGCAGAGGCGGGGCTTGGTGGTGGCGCGTGGGGTTCGATTCGCCCAGGAGAGAAGGAGCCCGCGCGCGGGGCGGGAGATGGCTGGCGCTGGGGCGCTGCTGCGCCAGTGCCCGCTGCTCCTGCCTCAGAACCGCGAGGGGAGCGTCTACGAGGGGTTCGTCACCGTGCAGGTACCGGCAACGCCGCCCTAAGGGCGTGTCCCCCGCGTCCCCTAGTGAGCGGGGCTTGTGAGGGACTCTCCCCCCCTCCCCCCAGCGAGCGGGGCGGGGTCCGTGCCCTACAATAGACCTCATTAGTAAAGCTGGTTACTTTTTCTTCCTCTGCAGGTCTCTTACCTGACATGAGTAAACACTGACATGTGAAACTGATTACATACAAAATCCTGTAAATGCACAAAGAAAAGGAACACCATGTCCCATCCCTTCCTCCCACCTCCTCTTCTCCCCCCCCCCCCCCGCCCAAGAGAATAGTCTTTTCTATCTGAGTAGCCTAACTAGGTGTTTATACTTCTGGAATATGTGAAATCTTTAGCCAGAAATGTGATTTCCAAATTGACCATGTCCCTTTTAAACTTAGTTACTTCTTGCTACCTTTCTGTACTTTAATGAAACAGTGAATCATAGTTATTTAACCTTTGAAAAGGGCAGAATTACATTTGCTTCTTTCTTGGGGGGGGGGAGAACATTTAAATGTAATAAATTCAGAGGTGTAATATATGATGAAAGTAAAGGTTATGGGGTACATTTTATTGTTCCTCTATTTTTGAAACCACTATAAGGCAGTGTCTTTGGGATGTCTATTCTTTGGAGCAAAATTTGTGTATATAATTTAAAAAAAAAAATTGGGCATTTTTTTCCCCAAACATTATTTGTATCTTTGCTGATGTTATGGCTGACCTGCTGGTGGCTTAAACAAGCTTCTCTAACTGCTTATCTGCCATAGAAACTGCACTCGTTTAACTGAAGGTATGATGCAACCCTTTATTCAAACCAGAATTGTAGAAATGAGCTTACATTAGGATTTTGCAGTGAATTCTCTAAGTAGTAAGGGGAAAGGAGACATTCAACATGGAAGTGTGTGGGTTTTTTGTTTTGTTTTGATCTTGGCTTTGTTCCAGATCTTCAGCGATGTCATAACTACCATGCAAGTTTTCTAGGTAGTTGCTTTCTTTCAAATGTATATCATTGTTTATAAAGTAGATTTTTTTTTAATGTTTAAAGCCTGATATTTCAAAGACAGTGTTACTGTGTTTAACCTCAATCGCACTGAAGTCACTAGGACTACTTACATGCATAAAACTAAACCTGACAGCGTAAGTCTTTATAGGATGGGCTTCTACAGTTTGCAAAACTGTGTATTTACACGTTCGCACATACACTCTTGTGCACACACAAATGATTCCCTATAAACTAGTTCCATTTTCCCGTTAAGCTGTGTGTTAGCTGGGATATCTCAGAATGCAGCAGCTATTAGTTCATAACTGTGGGGGACCTAAAACAAAAATAAAAGCTACAATTTTAAGATAGCTTGCATGCTAATTGCCTTTCATTTTTTACTGTTTGGAGTCTTTGGTGTGTAACTAACTGTAGAATTAATTTAAGAGTTGTAGGTTGCTTCTAAAAACAAAAATAAGGTGTCCTGTAGAATTTTATAAGAGCTTGCATGTCTCTTAGTGTATGTCTACACTGCAGTTTTACAGCCCCACATTGAGCCCCAGGATCCTGAATCAGCTCACCTCAGCAAACCCCGGTGTTTGATTACAGTGAAGACCTACCCTAAAAGTCGTCACTCTGGTGAACTGAGAAAGTTTCAGAGATCTCTATCAATTTTGTTCATCTGAAAGATAACAAACTGTACTGAATGATTAAAGAAACAATGTTTGGAATAATGCTGTCTCTGATGCAGAAAAATTTCCATATAAGATACATTTATTCCTCCATTTTTCTCATAGCAGCTTCTCTTTATGAGTTGTTTCTGTATTTTCTCTATTTGATACATCTGCAAACTTGCATTTTAACTAAACACTTATTTTCCAGGATAGAGACTTCCATATAAGGATACTGTTACCATCAGATTTTCAGCTTAAAAATGCAAGGTGAGGTAATATTTCATGATCAATACACTTACATTTGTTCTGACTTACTGTGGGGAGGTATGAGTATGTGTACATATATGAATACTAGTGTGTCAGAGTAGCTGGCCTCCGGCTTCTTTTGCTTGTTGTCTGATAACTATGTGAAATTTCTATCCAAAAAATACTGTTTTCATTGAGTTGTAAATACCTGAAAACAAGTGTGTTTAAGAACGGTGATGATTTAATATTCATATTAGTGTAGTGTCCAGGAGCCCAGTTAGGTTGCATGCCCGTTGTCCTAGGAGTTATACAAATATATCCAAGTAATAGAACCAAAGAGCATACAGTGTAAGATGAAAAGTCTTTTCAACCATGTTGCTTTGATCAATATTGCAGTTAATTGTCTTCTCTGAAGATTAGTAAAATAAGAAAATAATTAAAACTTTAATGAGATTACAATGCAATAACTAATTAGCTTTTGTAAGCTATCAATGCTTATTTTTTATATATTTATACTTTTTGTCATCATCTTCAATATCTCGACTAAAATGTGTGGCAGTTAACTCTGACATTTTCAGGATATTTTTTTTTTTTTTTAAATTCTAGTATGTGTTATGAAACCATATTAACTTGTAAGAATTATGTTGTTGTTTTCAACCTAGAATAGAGACTGGCTTATAGGTAAATGTCTACTTATTAATTTTTAAAGAACTGTGGCTAGAGAAAGTGACATTTAAAAATATAAGTAACTCATGTTAGTATAAAAAGCTCAAAATTGGGGAAAAAAAATTCTTGTTTTTCTGGGAGGTGGGCAAGAGGGAACTTTGTAAATTGTAAGATGGACTTTTGTTTCATATGCTGTTTCCTTGTTTAAACATCACTTGAATCAATTTAAAACTATGAAAACTGTATTTCTAGGATACAGTGTAGTTGGTGTCTAAAGAAGGTATTGCATGGATATCAGCAGATTGTGAAACAGGTATATTATTCTTATAAAACCATTGTGAGCTTTAAAAATATGAATATTAAATCTGAAAAGCTTTTACTTGTCCACACCATCCTAAAAGTATTTAAGAAAAAATTCCATTGTACTGTACTGTAAAGATGTATTGTTTTGTGGTGCTTGGTGAATTACAACTTACTTCGAAGAGAGATAAGTGAAGTCTTGTAAATAACTTTTTTCATTTTCTTGTTAACTTCAGTCTTTGAAGACTATTAAGATGTACCAATGCTTTATATTAAAGCAGCTGACATCTTATGGGAAACTATTCTTGAAAAGCCCACAACTGAAAACAATTATGCTTTTGTCTTTCTCTCTTGTTTTTTCTCGTGTTCTTTATTACTAATAACAGGTTTCAGAGCAGCAGCCGTGTTAGTCTGTATCCGCAAAAAGAAAAGGAGTACTTGTGGCACCTTAGAGACTAACAAATTTATTTGAGCATAAGCCTCCGATGAAGTGAGCTGTAGCTCATGAAAGCTTATACTCAAATAAATTTGTTAGTCTCTAAGGTGCCCCAAGTACTCCTTTTTATTACTAATGGTACTTAATACAAAAAAAGTGAGTTTAAAAGAACTATCAGTAATAGGAGGGTGTTAGCTTAATTTTGTTCTATAGTTGCTTGTGTAGTCTGAACTTACTCTTATGGGATCTATCTGGAAAAATAGTGGGCAGTCCACAGAAACTCTGCGGGGGCCATCTTGGCTACAAAATTGTGACGGCTACTTTCATTTCCAACATGGAATTACCCATTCAGTTATGGTCAAAAAAGCTAATCTACAGCTATGTCTAAACTACGGATCTTACAGTGGTATAGCTGTACCGCTGCAGCGCTGTGTAGCTGCTCTGTGCCCATGTGAGAGTGCTCTCCTTCCAGCATAATTAAACCAACCCCAACAAGAAGCACTAGCTATGTCGTGGGAGATGCTCTGCCACTGCAATAGTGCTGTCCACAACAGCGCTTTTGGCAGTGAAACTTTTGTCAATCAAGGGGTGTTTTTTTCCACACCCTTTGCAGACAAAAGCTTTGCCGAATAAAGTGCTAGTATAGACCTATCGTCAGCTAGCTAACATAACTACCTATTACAGCCTGCTCTTTAGGAGGAGAGTGTGACTTATCACCCAGAAGAATGAAATTGGGGACTTGAAAAGTAGAAATGCACTGAACACACCCAAATGTGGGAGGGTGGGGTTAAAATTTAATTTTAGTCAATGAGGAAAGAGTTTTAATTGGCTCTGAATCACGAAGACTACTTGTTCGCATTGGCTGTCAGCGTCAGTTAAATTATATATGAAAAATACTTAATTTATTCAGTAAAATTTCTGACATTGAAATCGGTTTGTTCTGTTTTTTAACTGAAATATAGTTTAATCTGTTGCATTTTCCCCCTATTTTACATTCTTTGATTTATTACAATATCAGAAAATAGATAATGAAACTAAAATTATTACTGAAACATACTGGATGGAGGAAATTAATTGATAACGTTTTCTCCCCAGAGGTTGCAACACTGTTCTGATCTGGTCAGTTTTATGTTGGAGCTTAAAACTATTTTGGTGAGTAATATATGCCAAGGGGGTGTTCAAGTGGTCTTAATTTTCACTTTCTCATTACTTGCCTTTTGTTTGGAAAGCTATGAATGAATTTGTTAGCTTTTTAAAGTTTAAAATGAACCTGATTAGAATACTGCAATTTTAGGACTACAGACTGCTCATTTATTTAGTAATTATAATATCTGGCATTAGTTCTTACTCATTAGACTACTTGGAATGTTCCGGAAGTAATAGTCCAGCAAGTGGACCTGTAAAAAAGGTACTTCCCTGATTGATTTTTTACCTCTGGTTTTGGTTTGGTACCCATCTTATAATCATGTAAAAGGATCCTTCTCTTGATATCGTCTTCACAGGGGTTTTTCTACATTTAAAAACAAACAAAAAACCCCACCATACTGGAGTAATGTGTTCTGTGTAGCGTGATTTGGGAACGCAATTCAAAATATAGTTCTGTCTTGTCTGAGGTAGGACTGAACCATGCTTAACTAAATTTTAAACAAGTCTGCCGACTGTGTTATGGGGTTTTTTACAGTGTAGATACATCCTTTTAGGAGAGTTGGCAGGTGTCTACACTATACTATTTTTTCTCCTCCCAGAATTTTTCCATTGTTGCTGCTACTAAGGCCTTGTCTACGCTACACAGTTTTGTCTGCAAAAGGCAGATTTTGCTGACAAAACAGTGGAGGTGTACACACTACAATACTTCTCCGCTGGCAAAACTCTCTTACTTTGCCGACAAAATAAAATCGTCTTGACAAGAGGTGAAGCTTTTTGCGGCAAAGTTAGATCAACAAAGCGTCCGTGTGGACCCTGCATTCGTTAGGTTGCCATAATTGGCCCTGGGAGAGATCCCCCAGTGCCCACTATGACTGCTCTGCTCACTGTTTTGAACTCTGCTGCCCTACATCAAGCAACACAGACATGTGCCCCTCCCCTTTCAAAGCCCCAGGAAGTTTCAGCCTGGAGAGCTCACATAACTACTGCCCATGTGAGTATGCCAGCTCCTGGAGCTCCTGGCAGCAAATGCACTCCTGCCTGGACTACAGGGGAGGGGGTGGATCTTCTTGGTCTGTGGGGAGAGGAGGCTGTGGTGGGAGAAGTTGGAGGGAATCACGGTATCAAAATATTAATGCAGAATCCTGCTCTCCCCAGCATTAGGATTGCATTGACGGGCAGGGCAGGCTGCTGCTGTGGGGTGGGGAGGAGAGAGATTGCTGTGATGTGCTGTGTAGAGTCGGGGAGGGAGGTGGGGGCTGATGTTGGGATGTCCCCTCCCCTACCCCCCCCCCCCACACTCTGCTGAGCTGGGGTGGCGAGGCCAGCTGTCTGTGCACCAGCTTCTGCCTCAGGATTGGTTGCTTCTGACTGCTGTCTGAACTTAGAGACAGCATGCTGAACCAGTCACGGTCCCCCAGCACACATACTTCCCATACACCAGGGATCCCCAAACTTTTCAGGGTCATGCCCCCTTTTATTCCTGTCTGTGCCCCCCGGCCAGTGCTGGGAGTGGAGCTGTGGCTCTCGGGGAGGGAGAGGGTAGAGAAGGGGGACTCATGAACAGGAGTGCAGGGGCTGCAGCTGGGGCAGGTCTGGGGCCAGGAGTGGAGCTGTGGCTGAGAGCGGGACTACACCTGGTGCCAAAGCTGGGGGCAGGCCCAGGAGCCAGGGCCATGGCTGGGGGTGGGGCTGGTGCAGAGCTGGGAGTGGAGAGGGACTGGGTGGTGCTCCCTTCCCCACCCCCTGGGGGGGCTGGCCCAGGCCCGGCCATGACCCCCCCCAATGCTCCTCTGTGCCCCACACTTTGGGGACCTCTGCCCTACACACACTCTGTTTCTGTCTCTATCTCTCATTTACTCCCTGTCTCTCACACACTCCTGTCTTCCCCTGTGGGCTTTTTGTGTTAGTGTTCAGCAATGTCAATTTGGTCATGTTACCGAGCGCTACTTTAAAAAGTGATTTAAAATGTGTTACTTTTCAGGCATACACAGCGGTCATTGCAAGCTTATAGCACGGTGCAAACAAACAATGCCAGGCTCAGCATACTACACAACACACGTTTCTGTGGCTCAGTATTAATATGCTCCTTCAAGGCATCCCCCAACCAAATAGCGTCCCCCCACCCCTGGTTGGGATCCTCTTATAACCTTGTGTTCGTAACGCATAGCACAATACTGAAGAGCAGTGCAGGATCCATGCTTTCTGACAGAGATGGCTAGGTTGCAGGTTACCAGAGCAGTTGAAAAGTGGCTGGCAATGTAGTAGGATGCCCATGGAACGATGGTATTGAGAAACCTTCATCATGTGATCCTGTACCTGCCCCTGTGAGGCATTGCAAACTCTTCCCAAAGCACCTTGCAGCGAGTTGCACAGTGGGATAGCTACCCACAGTGCACCGCTCTCTGTGTCAGTGCAAGACCTGCTGTTGTGGATGCGTTCAGCCAACACAAAGAGCATAGTATGGACATGCAAAAGTGGTTTAATTACCGGGGTGGCTGTACGTCGGCGTAATTAGCAGTAGTGGAAATATTACTGTAGATGGGGTGCAAGCAATTTAACAACAGTGTTGTGGCTCATCAAATGACATGGAGGTTTAAAGATGCTGGTGACTGCTGGCACCTTGTTTACACCAGTACTTCCACTGGTGATTCTGCACTAGTGGTAGCAAGGATGGGAAATTAAGGAAATAAGTCTAGTGTAGACAAAGTTTTGTTCTTTACCATGGTTAGAACACAATTCCTTATCATGGTTATAAACCTATTTGGACAAAATAAATGTAACAGGCGGGACACTCTTGTATTTAAGCATACTACTTAAACATAGGTAACATTTGTAGTGCACACAGGGCCTTAGCGTACATATAATCAGAATTGTTCGATAAATGCAAAATTAAATTCCAGAGTGTACATTGGTTCTCTATATGTCTCAAATGAAAACAAATACTTTGCAAACTTGTTAAGTTTGGTAATAAAGACCACCATGTAGTCAATAGACAAACGGCTCAACTCTTTGTCTACACTGGAAGATAAGTGGACAGTAGTTATACGTCTTTCTCAGAAGAGGACTGGGAAGAAATATAGCAGAATGTCAAACAATTGGTTCATCTGACTTTTCTGAAACAATAGTAAACAGATTTTACTGGATAGTGTGTACATAAAGCAGATATAGTTGATAATAAATGCTGAAGATTCTGCCACCATATTACCAAAATTGGAGCAATATACAAAAGTCAATTCACAATTCTAAATAAAAGTATCTGCCCCTCAACAGGCATTTATATACTGGAATTAGAAGATCAGATAAATTAACTCCAAGAAATAGATACTGTACTATGTCTGCAAGCAAAACATTTATTATTCAAAATGGAAATCTAACAGGCCTCTAGCTTATTTAGAAAGGATCACAGTTGTGTGTCATACACAGTTTTTATTTTCCCAAATCAAACTACTGGAGACACCAGATAACAAAGGGACAATAAAATCTGATGTCATGGATTGTTTAATGCTGTTGTGATATAACTCCTACATGATATATATATAGTTACAAATTTAATAACAGTTTCTTTTAACATACACTGATGACATGGGAAGTATTTATATATATAAAGTGGGCAGAATAGAATATTTTTCAGCCTATGCTTAGGTGTTCTTTCATTCGTGCTGGATTAATTCACTTAACATGAAATTAAGATGGAGAGACCAATGCTCAAAAAAGTGAGGTCAAATGATATCTTGTAAAGATTTGATATCTTGATTCAAGTATTCTAAAATATTTTGGGGTCTTTGTGCATCTGAGGACTGGCTATACGAATCTGCTCCATTTTCATCAAAGGAAAGTAACTCATCTCATTTTCAAAGCAATTTGTTCAGTGGTATTTATGGCTTATCCAAGACCTAGCAGAGTTATTAACAAAAGCATTGATGAGGGAGGACTGTGAGTGTGTTGTGTGAGAAAACAAGTGTTGTGGTAACTGGGAAAAATTGTTTACAAAGAAATTCTGAAGAGCAGTTGACATTTGAGCACTGTTTTTGTACATTGCTGTATTACTCAATTGTACTCTCTCAGTCTTTGCCTGTGTGGACAAGAGGGCAACTGTAGCCTGTTTCTTTCCACTCTATATGTAGTGTTTTACTCCCTGGGAGGTTACAAACTACTTCCTACACAAAAAAAGGGCTGCTCCTCTTCTGTGAAACATAGAAAAATGCTAATGAATCTGTTTCATGAATATTCTGTAGATTGACTCAGCAGACTGTTCCTTCACCTAAAGTAATAAAAATTTAAATTGAGAATATTGCAACAAAATATGTGGAAATACTAACCAGAATTTATTATGTGGAGCCCTGCTCTTTAAAGCCTTTCACTGGTTTTATATTAAACTTCTTTGGGAAAAATCTCTTTGATGTCGATGGTGTATTTCTGTTACTTTATCAGTAAATTACTATTTTTAATGGAAAATGTGTCCTTGAGTATCCCAGAATTTTTCTTCACGATGCCAAAATTTCACTTATTCTAGCTAATAATGAATTTTATACAGAATCTATATTTACTTTAAATATAATATACTAGATAGTGTTCTGTCTGGAAACTAATAAGGAGGACCTTGTTACATGATTTTCATCCCTTTTTGCAGAATTGTGCTGCAGTATTTGTTTTAATTTTGAAGTTTCTAGCTCTTATTACAAAGAGACATCTAAAATAGAAATAGATGCAAACAGCTGCCAAATCCAGGAATCTTGCTGTACACTTTAGTTTTAGGTTGCTCTGGAGTATATTGAGGTATGCTAATAAACACTACTTGTGAGGTTTTTTGGGAAGTCTTTGATAGTATTTTGAAGAGGGCATTCGTTAACCAACTTAGAGCCAGAGTGAAAGAGTTATAAGACAATCTCCTAACTGTAATGGGCAGTTTTCCTGAGAAAATATGGCATTGTTGACTGAAGTCTGTGATCACAGCTTTTCATCCACAATCCCATTATTGAATGTCAAATTAATGGCTTGAAAATCCCCACCATATGACTAAGACATCTATTTCAAATTGGCATAGTATACCTCCACCAAAAAAAAAACAAAACCTGGGACTCATTGCACACTTGCAGTAGGAGTGGTTTTCCATTTGATTGGGGTAGGAGCATTCATTCTTTCATTTCCCCCAATCCACCATTTAGTAGTCTTCGTTTGAGTGTTTTCTTTGTGTCTTTCTACCTGAGGTCTGTTAGAGTTAACTAGTGATATGGCTTTGGATTACCTGGTCCCTTTAATAAAACTTTTTTGTTTCACTCTGAACTGAAGAGAGTTTGGGTACAATATATAAGCACAGCAACAAACAATTGAGAAGATGGACAAGATTTAATGCAATAAGATCAATGCAGTTCTATTATAGAAACTTCATCTGGTTCATTCATAACTTTCCTGAAGGGTGCTGCTTTCTGTACAAATCTGTTCTGAAACTTGATTGCCTTGGTCTTCCTTTGAACTGGGCTTTTTCTGACTGTCCTATAGCCAATTCCCATTCATGATAAAGGCCTAAGTTATGTTTTCACATCTGCACTAATTCTCACCTCTTCTCCCCTTCCCCCTCTTTCCTGGATTCTCATTTCAGCCCCTGACTCCTTTCATACTTTGTGATTGAGACTACCAGTCTTCCTGAGAGGAGAGTCAATGAACACCTCTGATCAGTGGTTCTAGATTGGAAATATACCTCCAATTTTATTTTTTTTAAAAAATAATTTAACATTTTAAATATCATTCTAGGAAATGAGTATCACTGTGTATGAACACAATATGGAACATATGGTCTGATTTTTCTAAGGCCCTAGACTTGGTTGCTAGGATATTGGGGACAAGCACTTGACCAGCTCTTCCTCAACTTCATCCCCAAAGACCACATGGTATTAAAATCAGGAAATGGAATAGGTTTGGACTGGTATATGAACCTTTATGTACTAAGTTCTAAAAAAGACAGAGAGGATTTTACAAAGAAGTAAAGACTTGCCTTTGTGGCTGTGGAGCCCAGGAGGCAGCTATGCACTTAACAGAACCTTTTACTTTTGAAGTGAAGCGTTCTTTCAATCAAGATGCTTGACTTCAAATTTTTAAAAAGCACACTTGATATTTACATGTGAAGACTACAGTGTCAACATCTGTTTAAAAAACTATTTTGATCATTATCTGAAGCACTTTACCAAACTGCTTCTTCGTCTGCTTCATCTGGAGGCTAAAACAAAAGCAAATTAAATGTACCGTTAATTTTACTTAAACTTAATATTTTTGAATGAATTTTAAAATTGCATGACCGAATAGATGCAAAAGTACTGAAATTGTGTGCCATTTATAATGGTGTGTTTTAATGTGTTGTTTTTTTAAACAGGAAGCTGCTTTAAAGAATGCACAAGAGCTGCATGCACCTCCACCTCCAGAATACTACTCATACCTTGTCAGAGATATAGAAACGTTGGGTTGGAATAAGTATGTTTATTTTTCATTACTTAATAGAGATTATCTTTAGAATATCTATGCTGCAAAGTATCTGTGGTCAGTTAATTTAGTCTGAACAGGTCGAACAGTTTGGTAGCGAGATCATCAGTCTACTGCTTTTGCTTTTCTGAAACTATTATATGAACCAAAAGACCTATCACACTATTAAAAAAAATGACCTGAAGGGTAAGATGCTACATATTACTATAAAGAAATCAATTTTTATGTGTGCTATGAACTGTCAGCATAGACAATATTTTTAATACAACTTCTTTCTCCTTTTCTCTCCTGCTTTTTTCCTGAGTTGTATATCATTTGATCGTGACACTTTTCATTAAATAGTGAAAGATAAGTGATGTCACCATATCTGAGTTACATGTAGAAGGTAAAGCTACTGTTGCACCAGCAAATGAGTTTATCCTTTCATAAAAGCCTAGATGACACACAGTTGTTCTAACAAACTAGCACATAAAAAGAAAAGGAGTACTTGTGGCACCTTAGACTAACAAATTTATTTGAGCATAAGCTTTCGTGAGCTACAGCTCGCTTCATCAGAAGCTTATGCTCAAATAAATTTCTTAGTCTCTAAGGTGCCACAGGTACTCCTTTTCTTTTTGTGAATACAGACTAACACGGCTGCTACTCTGAAACCTAGCACATAAAAGTACATTACACTGTCTGAGGGGTGAATCTAACTCCTCCTTTGCAGTCATAAGGGGCTCCTATGCAGGGAGGCATTGTGGCTCCACTCTGTAAAAGAGGAAATGTGTGGATTTAGGGAGCCTGCTCGGGGCTGCAAACTGTCTGGGTCCATTCCAGCTCTTTCTGACCACTGTGTGTGTGGCAGATGTTCATATTGCTGTGACAACATGGCAGCTCATTGGCAGGAATAGTGGGAAACTCATAGATGAGAATCAACACCAGGGAATTTGGTCTCTCCATGAACAACTATTGCACATCAATTCTCTGGAGATGAGGTTGGTCTAGTAGTATCCTATAAGGTCTTCATTCAGCTGGCAATCAAGCCACCATTTTTTATAACATTTTTCATGTAACTGTACTGGATAGGGAGACAGCTGGGTATGCTTTCTGTGTGAAGAAAGCTCTCCAGGTGAGGGAATGGGCTCTAACCCATGAGACGTTCCTGCTTACTGCATATGTAGGAACAAAGATGAAATGACACAAGAACAGATGGATATAAACTGGCAAACAACAAGTTTAGGCTTGAAATTACACAAAGGATTCTAACCTTCAGAAGAGTAAAGTCCCAGAATAGCCTTCTAAGGAGAGCAGTGGGGTGTTAAAAACCTAACTGGCTTCAAGACTGAGCTCGGTAAATTTATGGAGGGGAGTGTCTGATGAGACTGTCTACAATGGCATGTGGTCCGTCGGTGCTAGTAGCAAATATATTCAACGGCTGGAGATGGGAAACTAGATGGGGGAGGGCTCTGAGTTACTATGATGATTTTTTCCCGTGTGTGTGTGTGTGTGTGTGTGTGTGTGGATGTGGATGGGTCTTGCTGATGTGCTCAGGGTCCAGATGACCGCCATACTTGGAGTTGGGAAGAAATTTCCTCCCAGGTCCGATTGGCAGAAACCCTGAGTTTTTTTCACCTTCCTCTGTAGCATGGGGATGGGTCAGTTTCAGGTTTAAACTAGAGTAACTGATGGATTCTTTGTAACTTGAAGTCCTTAAATCATAATTTGAGGACTTCAGTAATGCAGCCAGAGGTTATGGGTCTATTGCAGGAGTGGGTGGGCGAGGGTCTGTGGCCTGCAGTGTGCAGGAGATCAGACTAGATCATCATGATGGTCCCTTCGGGCCTTAAAGTCTATGAATCAAATAGCATTTAGACCACTTTAGATCTCAGGGCTCTCAAGTTTATAAGGAAATCAATATTCCAGGTGGAAATACTGAAATCCATCATTTCAGCATTATCTTCCCAAAATTTCCGAATATGAAAATAAATCTCCTGAAAAATCTATGGATGATATGACTGGGGAGAGTCATGCAGAGATTTTAGTATCTGTTACACTGAGAAGCATATTCTATACAAAGTATTGTCCTCTTGGACTTGTAACTTACACATGGATATTCACAAGTTTCATTCATCGGTCTAGCAGTCTGCTTGGGCCTAATTTTTAGGCCGTAACCAGACCCAAACACAAGAAGATTGAGGAGTTTTCCAACTCAATCCCTACCCTTCCCACCGAACTTGAGTCAGTGCTGTCAGCTCCTGCCCATGGGGTCAGTGCGGTGGCAGCTGCATGTGCCAATGGCTGTGCCCTGCTGTTACTGTCCACTGCATCTTTCTGTGGACTCAGAAGCACTGCAACTCATTGGCACACTCACTCAGCAGCGTGCACAGCCCAGCAAGCTGTCAGCTGTCAGCAGGAGCAAAGCATACCACTGTACCAATGTCATAGGCAGGAGGAGAGCTGAGCTAACTCAAGCCTGAAAGTGTCTGGTTGTTTTCCCACTCAACATTTGTAATTAGGTCCCATCAGATTTGGGTCAGGTTGCAGGGCTCCACATCCCTTCCTTCAAGTGGAAAGGAGACGTGTATCTGTATCTGGTTAACTTCTCAATGTGTTATGCAGACCTGGAAGGTATATCTAAAAATGTTTAGAAGCATGGCTCTGAGTGAACAGCTGGAAAGACCAATTACAGCTTTCACAAAAGTCCAAGTTATTGTCCAAGACAACTTTTATTTTGGAGGAGAGAAGAAAAGATAGCCTTTGATTTGCCAAACATTACATACCTCTCAAGATATAATCTGACTCAGCTCCTGGAATAATGGTCTTTGGTAGATAACTAGCAAAAATTTTGCTTCACTTCCAGCCAGGAATGGCAGCAATCCAGTATTTAAAGATCTTAGTCCAGATACAGAACTAGTATCTCTCAGTAAACTCATTCTTAATATAATTTAACAGCTACCTGATATCCGATCTAGAGATACTTGACCCCATATATTTGAACTCCTATGAGACTTGAAGGCAATGTCATCCAAGGAAGAGATATGGAGCATAACCTGTCTCATGTTATGGCCCATCAAGTTTGTTAGTTATTTCAAGCAAATGCTTTTGCAGAAAAATGGTGTATATATAATTGCTAAAAGGCAGAAAACATTCAGCATTGCTTAGAGAAGTAACCTTGTTAATGTTCTGGACAGAAGTGCTCACTCTATTCCTTAGGTTTTACACTAAGAAGAAAAATCAGTTTTGGCTGTTTCAGGAAGACACATTAAGAACTAAGGGAATGCAGTCTAGCCAATTTAGTCTTTCAGTGCATCATAAGTCAGAGTGGAAGCTTATTGATGAACGTATCTGCATTCAAGTCCACTTGGAAAACCAAAAGTAGTGCTACGTAAGGGAGAGACACTTGCGTGCAAAGGTTGTGGCATCCTTATCTCAGAAGTGGGCTAAATGGCTTCCTTTATTTCTTTCACCCCTCAGCCACAGAGGATAAAGATTGTGAAGGAACAGGCCACAGTGATGAGAAAATAATTATAATTGAGCTTTAGGTCTTTTGTTCTCAAACCTAATTTAAATGCATCTGGAACACCTCTCCAACTTCTGCTCACATACAACGCCTCCCCACATAGTGTAATCAGGGGCCTATTCTAATCAATATCCAGTGCTGCCTGGCTTATCTGGGATGCTGAGAGGAAGGAACTATGGTTATTTATTCAAAGACGGTGACATCTTCTTGCCATGTTGGAGGAAATTCACAAATTATGTCTATGTGTTGCTTTAAGTTTAGAGATTGGTATTACAAGGGACACACATCAGGGCAAAGTCAGCTGAAGCAAAGGATATTCTAGTGTTTTTACAATGAGGCTCAAGGCCAATGTTTCTGGGAAAGATGAGTCCGTAACTGCAGGTGTATTGCACTTTAAAAAACCCAGGAGAAACTCATCACCATCATATAAGACTCCTGAGGACCACCAATCTTATCAGTCCTCTGGCAATATGCAGATTCCTGTCATGATTTTGATCTGTGTGCTATGAGTCCTAATACCATCTCTCAGCTTCACATCTGGTAGATCTTAGTCTTTTCACCATACTCCTCATATGATAGGAAGTGGTGGTGTTGTCTTTCTGTATGAATTCAAATATACCGAGGAAGTAAAATGCATGTGAGGTTGTTACAGAACCTACAAAGGGATATATAGGAGAGACATGGGGGAGGGATAGCTCAGTGGTTTGAGCATTGGCCTGCTAAACCCAGGTTGTGAGATCAATGCTTGAGGGGGCCATTTAGGGATCTGGCGCAAAAATGGGGGATTGGTCCTGCTTTGAGCAGGGGGTTGGACTAGATGACCTCCTGAGGTCCCTTCCAACCCTGATATTCTCTGATTCATTCAAAACCTCAGGTAGAACTCCTCTTACTAATATGCACTATATGAAAAGAGCAGTGATTTTTGTGGGTGAAGAAATAACATGCTTCTTATGAGGAGGTCTCTAAGGCTGCTACAGGGCCTTTCATCTACACTTCTCAAACACTATACAATAGAACCTCAGAGTTGCGAACACCCGAGTTACAAACTGACCAGTAAATCACACCTCATTTGGAACCAAAAGTATGCAATCCGGCAGCAGCAGAGACCAAACCAATTGTGGTACAGTACTGTGTTAAACATAAACTACTAAAAAAAAAAAAAATTGACCAAGTAAGGAAACTGTTTCTGTACTTGTTTCATTTAAATTAAGTTGGTTAAAAGCTGCATTTTCTTCTACATAGTAAAGTTTCGAAGCTGTATTAAGTCAGTGTTCAGTAGTAAATTTTTGAAAAGAACCACCAAAACATTTTGTTCAGAGTTACGAACAGCCTTCATTCCCAAGGTGTTTGGCACTCTGAGGTTCCACTGTAGATTCAATGTCCTCACTCTTACTGATGCAGTGTTTAGTAGAAGGATGTTATCGAACGGAGTTCACAGCAATATCTAAGTTCCTTTTCAATTCTACAAGGGTAAGTTGAATCTGTTCTCTTCTCCTAGGGATGATTTTTTTTTTTTAACATCCCATTTTGAAGACTGTCTGACTTGGAGAACACTGAGAGGGAAAATTCTACCTTAGTGTGGATTTTCATTCTAGGACCCTCCATGTCAGACGCTCTGACCCTCCCTCCCTGCATTATGTCCAAGGTATTTTTTTTTCCCCTTGCTGTTCACTTAAGTAGTTTGAAAGGAAAGAGGGTGTTCGTCCAGGAAATCTCTGAATTTTATGTCAAGGACCTGTTGAATTTGAGTTGAATACCCTTTTATATGGTGTTTTTTTCAGCTTTGGAAGCTATTGTTCTGGAGAGTTCTTCCTGAGGGGCGGTCCTAAATCCAGGCTCAGAGCAAACATCTGACCTGCCCCAGTTGCCACTGAGATGGGTAATGCTCACCATGGAAACTGTCTGACATGGAGGGTCCTAGAATGAATATTCCCTTAAAACAGAATTTTCCCTTTCTGTTATGTACCTAAATAGGTGACCTGTGGAAATCTAAAACCACTGATGTCAAATATTTCTGAGAAGATGTACCCAATAACAATCGGTCAGATTTTATATCAGCTTCAACTTCTGGACAGAAATAAGATGTAGCCCTATGTAGGGCACATTGCAGTAGTTTAGTTTGGAGCTAACAAGGCAAGGTTTGGTTTTGAGGAAAAACTGGCACAACCTTCTGGCCCTAGCTGCTATGTGCTCTTCTGGTAGCACCAACCAGATTCTTAAATTCTGCACCTTGCCCTGTGATGCTACTCAAGCCCCTGAAATAGATGAAGTGATATCATCTCTACCATCTCTTCCATTTGTTTTCACCACCACCTGTGTGGGGGGGGGGGGGGGCAAGGGGGAGGGACAAAGAGGCCATACTTGCACAGTGGGGGATTCTATCCTGGGAAGCAGTGACTCTGAAAAAGATGTAGGGATTATGGTGGATAATCAGCTGAACATGAGCTCCCAGTGCAATGTGTGGCCAAAAGGGCTAACTTAGTCCTTGAATGCATAAACAGAGGTATATTGAGTAGGAGTAGAGGGGTGTAACTGGGCGCAGACTCACCAGCAGTGCCTCCTGCTGGTCATCTCCAGGAATTAGCTCACCAGCCTCCAGAGTGCCCTCTTCAGGCTGGTGTCTCGCCTTGCTGCTGGCTCCCGTGTCCCTCCCAGGACTCCGGTGCCCCTTTCACTGGATGCTGCCCCCTGCCAGTACCCCACAGTTCTGGGTCTCCCCCTCCCAGGGGAACCCCCACCCACTATCCCTACCTCACCTCAGTCGTAGGCTCCTACCAGTCACCAGTTAGCCCCCGTGCCCTGCGGCAGACTGCAGTATGAGCCACTCATCACCAGCAAGGTTGGGTTTGGATGTGCTGCCTCTGCCTACCCGTGGCTGCCCCTGCAACCCCCGTACCTAACAGGCCTTAGCAGGCCCTCAGCCTGGGGCTTTCCTAGGCTGGAACTCCCAGGCTCCCTTGGCCTTTCCCCAACCCTGCTCCAAACTAGATGTCCTGCTCGTCACCTTGCAGCCAGGCCCTTCTCCCTGCAGATGGAGGCTCTCTGGGCCTCTAGCTCACAGCCTTTATAGAGCCAGCTGGGCCCTGATTGGAGTGTGGTCCCCCCAGCTGAGGCTGCTTCCGCAATCAGTCCCGCTGCCTCCCTTCTACAACAGCCCTCCCTCAGGGCTGTTCTAAACCCCTCTGGGCCCGAGTGGGTGTCCACCCCACTACAAGGGGTTATTTTATCTCTCCATTTGGCACTGGTATGACTGCTGCTGGAATACTGTGCCCACTTCTGGTGTCCAGAATTCAAGAAGGGTGTTGCTAAATTCGAGAGGGTTCAGAGAAGAGCCATGAGAATTACTAAAGGATTAGGAAACATGCCTTATAGCGATAGAATCAAGAAACCCAATCTCTTTAGTTTAACAAAGTGAAGGTTAAGGGCTGATTGCAACCAAATCTAAAAGTACCAACATGGGGAACAAATAATTAATAATGGGCTATTCAATCTAGCAGAGAAAGAGATACCACAACCCAGTGGCTGGAAGTTGAAACTGTACAAATTCAGACATGAAATAAGGCTTACATTTTTAACGGTGAGATTAATTAACCATTGGAACAATTTACCAAGGGTCATGGTGGATTCTCCATCATGGACAATTTTAAAATCAGGATTGGATGTTTTTCTAAAAGATATGCTCTTGGAATTGTTATGGGGGAGTTTTATGGCCTGTGTCATTCAGAAGTTCAGACTAGATTAACACAATGGTCCCTTTTCTCCTTGAAATCTATGAATCTATCAACATCCTCTCAGATTTCTCCAGACTGTGTCTCAACCAGCCAGTTAACTCTTCTCCATGCCCCAGTGTCTTCCAAACACTGGCCAAGGCAATTGACCTATGGGTGGATGAAGTGATAGAGAGACAAAGGTGGGAGTCATCAGCATACTGAAGGCACCACAACCCCCCCATCTCCTGACTAATCCTCCCAATTACCCTAAATACACATTGGATGGGAGAGTGACCAGATGGAAACCTGCAGAACCCCACATGAGAGCTCCCTCAGAGAGAGAGCGAGAGAGCAGCTATCCAATAGAAAAGAACAGAGCCATCCAAAAAACAGCTCTAGCCTCTTCTGCTGGGATCCACAAAGGAGTTAGCTTTGATATTGTTGGCATGAAGTGTTGCCATCTGGCATTTAATAATAGCATGGTGATGAAATCTTTATTCACTACCAAGAGGTCATCTACCAATGTAACCAGAGCAGTCTATTCCATACCCTGGTTGGCACCCATACTGAAAAGAGTGCAAGAGGTCTGAGGCTACCAGATATTCAGAGTTGCTTTCCCCCCACTTTTTCAATAGCCTTAACCAGAAAAGATAGATGAGATATTGACAAGTAAAACTGTCAAGTGGTGATTTCTTCAGCAGATACCAAACTAATACTTTCTTATGAGAAGCCATAATCTGCCCTCCCTTAAGGAGAGATGGGCAATGTCTATTGATAAAAGACCCAGTTCTTTTGTACAAGCCTTTTACTAGCCAAAAAGAACATGGTTCCTGCTTGTAATTCACAGGATGAAGTTTCCCCTGCGTATCTAAGTGAGCCCCCTGGCTAAAATGCAGGCAAAGAAGACAGAGTATTTTTTATATGTGTAACAACAAAACAACCGTAGGACTTTCCAATGCTGTGAACTCTCAGACAATACATTTAGTCTTCTGTTCCTATCTACTGTGATCATCACAAGTGCATCTAATTTGCACACCCCTAGGAGCTAACAGTTCGTAGTTGATGGAATGTACCTGAGATCAAACTCCATGTTCTGGAACTGAGAGCTACAAGGTGGGTTATCAATTTTTTTTCTACTACTGATAAGACAGTATTGTTCAAGACACTGACAAGAAGATAGTCATGTGTTACATCAACAAACAAGGTGTTCAGTCCCAACAGCTTTGCGAGGGCATGGCTGTGTGGAACTGATGCCTAGCTCATCAAGTGCATCTTATGTCTGTGTTTGGCAAGCACAGGTAGTGCACTAACAGAGAACACTGTGGGCACAGACTTCAGAGACTACATGGCCAGTGATACATCTACACTACGGAGACTATACCAGCATAGTTATGTCAGCGCACAAGTGTGCTGTGTTCTCTTTTCTCTTCCAGAGCAGGGCTGAATACAAACAGTTAAGTTAAAGGCACCACAGCCCCCCGTCTCCTCAGTAATCCTTTCCACTGATCCCACTGGTGAGCAAAAATATGCGAGAAGAGTGCATGGGTCATAGTAATTCCTCCAGCATCTAGACCAGGGTTCTCAACCCACAGCCCTCTTCTGGTCCAATCAGTGCACAGCAGTGGCCACTGACATCCTCAGGGCCATATAGGTACTATATATATTGTGTGGATGTGGCCTAAGTAACACAGAGAGCTGCATATGCAGCCCACAATGGTTATCAGGTTGAGAATCACTGGTCTAGACTGTATTTCTATATGAATTTTGTGCACCTCAGTATCTCCTACTAATGCCATTGCACTTGCTGACTCCCAATCTCTAACTGTTCCACTTTACAGCCTGGATCCTGGGAGATTGACTATTTCTGATTTGGCATGCTCTGAAGTTCAAAAGATTCTGCTGGAATCCGAAAAGCCACTGATGGTGAAATACTAAACTCAGACATGGAAAAAGGTTTTCACTAGGGCTGTTGATTAATTGCAGTTAACTCATGCAATTAACTCAAAAAAATTAATCGTGATTAATTGCAGTTTTAATCGTACTTTTAAGCAATAGAATACCAATTGACATTTATTAAATATTTTTGGATGTTCTTCTACATTTTCAAATATATTGACTTCAGTTACAACACAGAATACAAAGTGTACAGTGCTCACTTTATAATACTTTTATTACAAATACTTGCACTGTAAAAATGATAAACAAAAGAAATAGTATTTTTCAATTCATCTAATACAATACCATAATGCAGTCTCTTTCTCGTGAAAGTGCAACTTACAAATGTAGATTTTTTTTGTTACGTAACTGCACTCAATAACAAAACAATGTAAAACTTTAGAGCCTACGAGTCCACTCAGTCCTACTTCGTGTTCAGCCAATCACTAAGACAAAAAAGTTAGTTTACATTTATGGGAGATAATGCCGCTGGCTTCTTATTTACAATGTCTCCTGAAAGGGAGAACAGGTGTTCGCATAGCACTTTTGTAGCCGGCATTGCAAGGTATTTACATGCCAAAAACGCTAAACATTTGTATGCCCCTCCATGTTTAGGCCACCATTCCAGAGAACACGCTTATTTAAAAAAATAATGGGTTAATTAAATTTGTGATTGAACTCCTTGGGGGAGAATAGTATGTCTCCTGCTCTGTTTTACCTGCATTCTGTCACATATTTCATGTGACAGCAGTCTCAGATGATGACCCAGAACATGCTGCTTGTTTTAAGAACACTTTCACTGCAGATTTGACAAAATGAAAAGAAGGTACCAATGTGAGATTTCGAAAGATAGCTACAGCACTCGACCAAAGTTTTAAGAATCTGAAGTCCCTTCCAAAATCTCAGAGGGATGAGGTGTGGAACATGCTTTTAGAAGTCTTAAAAGAGCGACACTCCAATGCGGAAACTACAGAACCCGAACCAATAAAAAAAGAAAAATCAATCTTCTGCTGGTGGCATCTGACTCCTATGATGAAAGTAAAGATTCATCGGTCTTCATTGCTTTGGATCGTTATTGAGATCCCCTCATTAGCATGGATATAATAGCTCTTTGGAATGGGAAGCATGAAAGGACATATGAATCTTTAACGCATCTGGCATGTAAATATCTTGCGGCACCGGGTACAACAGTGCCATGTGAACACTTGTTTTCACTTTCATGTGACGTTGTAAACAAGAACATTATCTCCTGCAAATGTAAACACTTGTTTGTTCAAGTGACTGACTGAACAAGAAGTAGGACTGAATGGATTTGTAGGCTCTAAAGTTTTACATTGTTTTATTTTTGAATGCAGTATTTTGTACATAATTCTACATTTGTAAGTTCAACTTTCATGATAAAGAAATTGTATTACAGTACTTGTATTAGGTGAATTGAAAAATACTAATTCTTGTGTGTTTATAGCACAAATATTTGTAGTAAAAATAAATATAATGTGAGCACTGTACACTACGTTCTGTGTTGTAATTGAAATATATTTGAAAATGTAGAAAACATCCAAAAATATTTAAATAAATGATATTCTTGTATTATTTAACAATGCAATTAATCGCGATTCATTTTTTTTAATTGCTTGCTAGCCCTAGTTTTCACTAGGTAATGTATAACAGCTTGCCTCCAAGCTCTGCATCTCTGTTATGGATTATTTAATATTAAAGTCTTACACCTTGATTAGAGATAAAGAGAGGCTATCTGTGTACTCTTTCAGTCTGTCATCCACCAGTGGAGAGTTCTAGAGGTCAAAGTTTATTATTTCCCCCATCCCACGCTCTAAGGGGTAAGGATTTTCAGATTGATTTTAAATTCACTAGTACATCATAGAGGATTCGCGTGTGTATTTTCCTGAGGATCTTTTCCAACATTTCAAACTGTTAAGATGGCAATTGAAATTTTTTTAAAAACAACTTTTTGCAAAGATATATTGTCAATAAATTCTAAAACAAAAAAGTATGTGTGGAAAAGTGGGAGATAGGTGTTACTTTCGCTTGGATTTTTTTATATGGTAGGTGTATATAGGTATATTATTGCACAAATACACATGGTTTCTCTATCATAGCACCCTTTCTGAAGACATTTCAAAACTTGGTAGTTTTTGCAGTGTGCCTAGTTTCCAGCATCCATGAAATTGACTGGAGGGTCTTTCCAAGCTAAGGTCTTGAATGTGATCATGCTGCTGGCATGATACTATTTATTTATAACAGTTGTATATGTATTTTTTTTTATTTTTAAAGGCACACTAAGGGTTGTTAGGTCTTTACAATTGCCCTAATTTGATATTAACCATTTTTTGGACTTACCATAAGGATTCCAGTATTTTTAAATAAAACTTTTTCACAGAACTAAAGACTTGTTTCCTTTGTAACAAGTGTGTTTGAGATAGAATATGTCCATCAGTTTCCAATGAACAGTAAACCAATTTTGGATCTTGTTCTGAAATATACAGGGCAACTGTCAAGGTAGGTTAATCTTAAATCCTAACAATCTTGACAGCGTCTCTTTAATTTTTTTTCTCTATTTTTTTTGCTATCTGATCTGGTGATGCTTTGTGGCAGGCACCAGTTACACTACATATTGGGCATGACACTACATTTTTCTCTACTATCCATTTCCTTGTTTAACTATATGAAATCATGTTTTGTTTTTCTCAGCAACTATAAGTGAAGGATGGATTTAGAATCTCTTAATCCTCACTTTATAAAAACTTGCTATGGGGATCTGGTGCAAGGTTTTTGAAAAAGATGGGATTAATGATTTTCTGATTGAAAATGGAGATGTAGACTAGAGCCAAATTTATACTGGGTTTAAATGAATGCAGATCAATTGATTTAAGCTTAATTACACCTTGTCATGTAAGTCCTGAATTCAACTCTTAAATTTTCTATGGAAAATGATATTAGTGTCAAATTACCCAAAAGAACTTTGAATCATTTGATATCGTACATGAAAATTAGATGACATTATTTCATGATTAATGCATCCTTTTTCATATCCCCAACTCTACCACTTTTCTATTAATTTTTTTCCAATGCCTGCATATTTGATGCTGTGTGCGGTGGAGTACAAATGTTTTCCTTATTTTCTTCTTTTCACTATTTTCTTCTGCTTCTAATCCAAGAGCATGCATATCCTTCAGTTCAGACCTATTTTTTTCTGCTTTAATAAGAATTCCTCTGCCCAGCTTCTCTTGAAAGAGAGCCATTTGCCCAGTGTGCTGACTCCAGTGACTGGACTAGCATGTAATGGTTTTTATTTAAAAAACCTGTTAGGCAGGTCAGCAGGCAGAAGCTAGTTTTGAACTCGAATGGGCCTTGTCATCAGTATAGGTGATAAGTTCTGCAATATGCTTAGACTGCTTTTTATCTTTACAAGAGAATGGTATTGTAAAAGTGTCAAAATATCCACATGCCCAGTTCACTGGTAAATATTCAGCTAAGTTAGAACATCTTTGGCAATAGTTTAAACTACTCAAGGGACCTTATTTCCAAAGAATGGTATAT